>NC_045804.1:13703389-14311434 GCF_009873245.2 Balaenoptera musculus | reverse complement strand
CTGGCAGATATTTAAGAAACTGTTTGAAGAAGGTTTACAAATTCAAAAGCAAAGATTACGAGACCTAAGAAACTATGCCAAAGAAAAGCGAGATGAACAAAAGAGACAGCACCAAAATGAACTGGACTCAATGGAGAACTACTATAAAGACCAGGTGGGTTCACTGCTGCTAGTTTACATTCTGATGTGCTTAATCCTGACCGCCCAGTGTCAGACATCAGCGTAGTCTGCTGAACAAGTAAGCCTCCACATATTAATTCGGAACTTGTCACTATACAGGTTGGACTGACTGAAATTTAAGGTAAAATAAGCTAGTGCTTGACCACAGTACAGAATATTGCCCTGTTTCCATTAAAATAAAGATTTTAAGCCTATGAACATAAGAATTGTTACATTTAGACTACAGACAAATATAAGGTTTTTTTTTCTTCCCTGTAAACAGTTTTCATTGCTGGCAGAAGCCATATCACAGGAATGTCAAGAGCTCAAAGCCAGAGAGAAATCCCAGGCCCAGGTAATTAACAAGATAGAAATCGTTTATGTACATTTTTAAGAAATAGAAAACAACTGTATACACTTTTTAAGGGGAATGGAGAGGATACTAATAAGATCGATCTACGATTCAAAACATGTATTCTGATTTTAACTTTACCTGTTCATGTCTCTGTAAGAGCTGCTGTGAAATTATTAAAATTACTGCAGAAGCTTGATGAGCAGGAAGGTGGAGAGGGAATAAAAATACATGAGGGCCCTGGATCAATGTTGTGAATAGCAGGATGACATGAATTCTCTTTCAGATGTTGTATAAGGTGAAGAGGGAACTGAGATCTAAGATGGAGAAGGAAATTCAACAGCTGCAGTACATGATAACACAGAACGACGATGATGCCTTCTTCCGGGAACTGGAAGCTGAGCGCTTTGAATCTCGGCTTCATCTGGCTTCCTTTCAGTATAGTAAAAATCCCTTCCTATGAGGCCAGACTTCCTAAGTGTGGACTTTACTGGCTCAATTCTAGCTCTGCCCTGGTAAACAATCTAACCCAGAAGAATCATTTCTAAATAACTTATCTATATACTGACTCTAATACTTTTTATGAAATAACTTTGAAAATAAAAATTGTTTTCTTAGTTTATTGCTTTGAATTTATGACCTAAAACTTTAAAAGAGGTGCACGAAAGCAATTGAGCAGCCAGCTCCTGAAGCCTATTGCTGTAGGTGAACAAAAACAGTAAAAAAATAGCACTTGAGGACCCCAAAAAAAGATCTCTAAATCAGAAAAGAGCTAAAGTGTGGGCTTGTCATTAGAGGTGGGACTTACTTAGGGTTAAACCTTAAAGAAAGATACGATGGTTAAGTGTGTGTAGCTTTTTCACATGGAGGCTAGAAGATGAGAATTTATGCATTATGGCTTCTGTCAATCAGTTGGGAGGGGCAACAGGTGTAAGGCCCTTGGTGCTCAAAAGAGCACTAGTGATTGCAGGTGGGAAGGAGGCATAATGGACTTGAAGTGGGCAAGAGTACACCAACCTTATTTCTAGTATGGGGGCAGATGAGGAAGAAGAAAAACCCGCTCAAGGGTGGTGTCCTTCCTGGAGAGGAGGGCTTCAGTGAAGGCCAGGAGCTGGAGGGAGGCTTCAGAGCAACTGAGCATATGGGGAGTTAGTTAGTTAGTTAGTTACTGATCAAAGCCAGAGAATGGCAGAGGGCACCAGAAAAGGATTGGAAGGGAGAAGGGAGGTTCCCATTAGGGCATATAGGGAATAATAAATATGAACAATAATAGAGGCCAGGAGGCATGATGGGGTGGGATCTAATTATCCTGCAGAAAAGAGTAGGCAGCTGTATCCAGTGCTGTGGTCCCAAGTGCTGCCCTTTCGGAATGGCAGCTGACAGTGTAGGGCCTGTAGGCAGGCAGGGGTTTCCTGGGTTAAAGACTTGGAAGATGGCCAAATTTGGAGCATCATAAAGGAGAGACATGCAGATAGCTGCAATATATATATAGTGACAAGTCAATCAATCAGTGCAGGTGAATGGACAGGATGGGGGAAATGCACAAGAGCTAGAACATAAGTTCTAAAAATGTTTGTTAGAGAAAAATGATAAAGAATTCTAGATAGAAAGATATACACACTAGGGACTTCTTCCCTGGTGGCACAGTGGTTAAGAATCTGCCTGCCAGTGCAGGGTACATGGGTTTGATCCCTGGTCCAGGAAGATCCCACATGCCGCAGAGCAACTAAGCCCGTATGCCGCAACTACTGAGCCTGCACTCTAGAGCCCACGAACCACAACTACTGAAGCCCGTGCACCTAGAGCCCATGCTCCACAAGAGAAGCCACTGCAATGAGAAGCCCGCGCACTGCAACAAAGAGTAGCCCCCGCTCGCCGCAACTAGAGAAAGCCCACGCGCAGCAATGAAGACCTAACTCAGCCAAAAATAAAAAAAATATATATCCTTGGGTAAAATGAGCAAATCTTTAAAAAGCTATGGTATGAATGGGTATCATATATATAATGCAGTATAATCAATACAATATAGGAAAGCTCTGGAAGAACAGTCCCCAGGTGTGACTCTGGTAGATTATATAAACTTTCACTCTGCTTAATATACTATTTGAATTTGTTATACAGGCATCATTACACTTGTTTTATTGTTTTAATGTTTTAGGAGGACTCTTCTGCTAGCTCTTTACCAAACTAATTAACTGGGAATAACCGAAAAGAAGAATAAGTGAGGGAATTTACCAGGAAAGGGATGGGACTGCCAAGCAAAGGTCAAAGAATAGGAGAGGAAACAAAAATAAAAGATGCCAATGCATTTTTGAAAAATAGAAAACAAATGAAGTGGTAACTAACTCAGCAAGTGGAGGGGTGTTGCTATCCAAGTACCAGTGGAGAGAGGATCGTATGTGAAGCCAGTTTGCCCAGAAGAACCCGGGAAGGAAAGCACATCATAGTCATGCATTTGAAAAGTTATTAGAACTATAACTTAACTAAACTGTATAGGGTGGGGGTGGAGGTGTCACAGAATGAGGTGGTTGGTGGTGTGAGAACTAAATCTTCAAATATCCCCTACCCCACCCCCCAAAAAAAACCAGACTCTAAAATTAATGAAGTGCACTATGAACCATATCATTTAGAAATGCGGAAATACCAGAAGAGCTGACAGTTTAGGAATAGTAGCTTCTGGAGAAGCAAGACTAGGGATGAGGGGAAAGGGTGATGAAGAGTCACCCTCCCCCAGTTTTAATGATATAATTGATATCATACCTTAAACTTAACACAGTTTTATATATCAATGATTTGATAAATGTACATGAAATGATTCAAGTTTAGTTAACATCTCTTACCCTCACACAGATTTTTTTAACTTGTAATAGAACTACGGGTTTTTTTTTAAAACTATGGTATGTCTAGCTGGTGTATATGCAGTACTATATCACGTGGGCACTGGAGAAATTACCTGCCTTTCCTATAAATGTAAGCAGAAAAGAGAGAACCTGTGTTAAGGTAAGGCAGGGGAATAGAGGCCTTTAGTGAGGGAACTAAGGGTGTAGGGGAAATTTATTCACAATGGAAAGAGGCGTCACACTGAAAAACGGTAGTGGGAAGTCTGCATGGAGAAAGAGACAGGCAGGGCAGACAGAAGATGATGTCATTAAGAGAAATGGTATAAAGAAAGAATCCAAAATTGGGGTTTAAGCTGCAGCTTATAATCTATTAGATCCCAAATCCAGACATGCTGAAAACAGGTTTTATCTGGCTTTCAAGCCATTTGAACCATTACCCAGAATTTGATTGATGTGACCAGTTTCTTCTTATCTTAAAAAAAAAAAAACATTAAATTGAACTGCATTTAAACCTTTGTCCCCTGAAGAACAAAGCTGGAGGCATGAGCTCCCTGGTTTCAAACTATATTACAAAGCTATAGTACTCAAAACAGCATGTATTGGCAAAAAGACACATAAATTAATGGGACAGAACAGAGAGCCCAAAATAAACCCACGAATATATAAGCAATGACAAGTGAGCCAAGAATATACAACAGGGAAAGGACAGTCTCTTTAATAAATACAGTTGGGAAAACTGAACAGCCACATGCAAAAGAATGATGCTGGACCACTGTCTTAACCATACACAAATAATTAACTCGGAATGGATTAAGACTTTTAAGACCTGGAACCATAAAACTCCTAGAAGAAAAAAGCGGTAAGCTCACTGACATCAGTCCTGGCAATGATTCTTTTTGGATTTGACACCAAAAGCAAAAATCAACAAGTGGGACTACATCAAACCAAAAAGCTCTGCACAGCAAAGCAAACCATCAACAAAATGAAAAGGCAGCCACTGAATGGGGGAAAATATTTGCAAATCAGACATCTGATAAGGGATTAATATCTAAAATACATAAACCACACATATAACTCAACAGCAAACAATCTAATCATAAAATGGGCAGAGGAACTGAATAGATGCTTTTCCAAAGAAGATATACTGAGGGTCAAGAGGTACATGAAAAGGTGCTCAACAACACTGATCAGCAGGGAAATGCAAAACAAAACCACATATCAAAATCACAATGAGAGATCATCTCATAACCGTTTGTCTGGCTGTTACCAAAAAGTTAAGAAGTGTTGACAAATACGTAGAGAAAAGGGAACCCTGGTGCACTGTTGGTGGGAATATAAATTGGTGCAGCCACTGTGGAGGTTCCTCAAGAAATTAAAAACAGACCTAACATATGACTCAGCAATTTCACTTCTGGGTATTTATCTGAAGAAAAATGAAAACACTTGACTGGAAAAGCTATCTGCACCCCCATGTTCACTGAAGCATTATATACAATAGCCAAGATACAGAAACAACCTAAAAGTCCACCAATGAATGAATGGATAAAGAAAATGTGGTGTATGTACACACATGAAATATTATTCAGCTATTTTTTTAAAAAAGGAAATCTTGTCACTTGCAACACGATTGACCTTGAGGGCATTATGCTAAGTAAAATAAGACAAACACCATATGATCTCACTTATATGTGGAATTTAAAACAACAAAAACAAACCCTCCCACCTCCAAAACCCGAGCTCACAGATACAGAGAACAGACTGGTGGTTTGCTAGAGATGGGGAATGGGCAAAATGGGTGAAGGGAGGCCAAAAGTTATAAACTTTCAATTATAAAATAGGTCATAAGGATGTAATGTACAGCATGGTGAGTATAGCTAACAATGTATTGCATATTTGAAAGTTGCTAAGACATCTTAAAAGTTCTCATCACAAGAAAGAAAAATTTTATGACTGTGTGTGGTGATGGATGTTAGACTAATTGTGATCATTTCACAAATATCAAATCATTATGGTATATACTTGAAACTAATGTGGTATGTCAGTTGTACCTCAGTTAAAAAGCAAAACTTTGTCCTTCTGGTGTCGATGGTTCTCCTCCTCCTTGCCACGCCAGCCAGCATCGTCTTTGGGAGGAGTGAGTGGTCTCAAAGGTTGAGTGTGATGTGCTCTCCATCTTTACTTTCCTGGGCTGAAAATCGAAAGACTTCATAAACACTTAAGTCAGCAGGAGGAAAATCTTGGATGGATCGCTTACCCACCCCACAGGCTGCTACAGTTGCCTCTCCACCTCCTTTGCTTATAAAACACTGTTAAGAGAGAAGTGGGGTTTACAGCTCAGACTATTTTGATAACCTAGATAAAACCAGCCCAAATATCCACAAAAGGTATGCTAGGATCTGAGATGTCATGGGGAAAGGGGGATGGGGGAACAAAACCAACTGTTTTAAAAACCAAGTCTGGGATTTGAAGCCTTGCTTAGGTGAGGTATTTAGTCCTGTGCTCCCGTCATGACCAACTTCTTTGCTGTACACATACTGAGTTCTGAGTACCTCAGTTTGCACTTCAGCATCTACCGAGACATACGCCAGAAGCACTAGTTTGGAAGTTCAGTTTTTTAACAAACATCCAAAGCTAATCCCTAAAGCTAGTACAGAGCCGGACACATAGTAGGAGCACAGCAGATATTTGCTGAGTGGACAAAGAACAAGTCACATTTAGGGCATATACCTTTAATGAATATAACTTTAAAAAATCGATTTGTCTAGTTTTCTAAGAATATTAACATAGGATTTAACCCTTTTTTCTGTATAATTACCTCTACTCAGTTCTGCTGTACCTATACTACCATAAGCATTTGGGATATAAAGTACAAATAAATGCAGTGGGTGTGAAGGTTAACCTTCATTATAATGAAAGGACAAATCTTTCAGGTCACCACAGAGCAGAAAAATGTCACATATTGCTCAAACTTTTGGGTAATTTATAGATGATAATACTAAAATCCTTAATGTACTAAAAATTTATAAATTTTAGATTCACAACCATTGTAAACTGGCAATGGGAGGCAAAGCAAAAAAATATATTGCAAAAGGATGTAAAAAATGGACCCTATGCCTACTTTCGGAACTTTAATACACCACTGCTTCCACTGCATCTCCCAGACATTCCTTTCTGTATGGCCTATGCTGTGGAGAGACTTACACGGACTATTCTTGATGAAAAAACATCGTATCCAGTTCTTTTTCCACCCACATAT
The DNA here is from genome assembly GCF_009873245.2 of Balaenoptera musculus. NCBI lineage: Eukaryota > Metazoa > Chordata > Mammalia > Artiodactyla > Balaenopteridae > Balaenoptera > Balaenoptera musculus. The sequence goes on along the minus strand of NC_045804.1, from coordinate 14,304,827 downwards.
TTAGCTGGACTTTAATCCACTATATTTACAGAATTGTGAATCATGACCCTTAAAGTCACGGCTTCTTGGAAAAATATAACTGATTTCTGCATTTCATTTTGAGGATTTTACTGCTCAACACCAAGGTAGCAAATGAGGCCCCGGTCATAGCTCTGCCCTCCAGAGCCTGTGACAGTTGTTACAGGCCATTGCCCACCAAGAGCCACTGCCAACCTAAGGATGTGCCATAGCAGAACAAAACAAGCACCTTCCCTGCTCAACCTGGAGACAGAAAGGGGGTCCTGAGCCCTCTGAGGCTCTACCATGTGACAAAGGCATCAACTAAGGAAGGACCATGAATCTTAAACTTCACATTTTATGGCTCATATGCTGTCACTCTTCATAGACCCAATCAAATTTCTTCAAAACAATTCATTATAAACTCAATATTCTTTAAAAACTTTGATGCTGTGACAGTGCAAACAGCATTCATTTTATTGCTCAACTTCGGCATGGGCACATACATAGTTAATTTTTAAAAACCATTTATACAGATGTTATTGATAAAGCTCATGTAACAACTGAGTGAAAATACAAAGAATATCAAAGCTAAAACACTCTGTAATAAATACAAATACAATGAAAATGATAAAACTTTGTTTTAAAGTCAGTTTGAGAGAAGGAAGAATATTACATTAAGTGAACTAATTACATCTAGAAACAAAACAACTCAGCATTTGGTACAATCATCATCCTAATGTAAGTACATTAAATACTACAAATGGCACCCATTGACTGTGCTGCAGCCTAAAGACAGAAGCAAAAGGAGCTGCTCTATCAAACTGTAAAGATGTCTGGAACAATCTCTAACTCCCATCAATGCAATCAGCTCGATGCACCAGAAGTTCAAGCAGACTTAGTGTTGTAAAATAAAGCAAATTACACTGTATTTAAAAGAAAGGAAACTTGTGCTCTGGAGTGTAATTACAAGGAAAAAATAAAAGACTTGGTAAAAACAAAACCCATTCAGGGCAACAAACTATGTGCAAAACAAAATGTACACTATACACAGCACTATTTAAAAACTCTTTACACCAAAGAAGTAAGACCCTCAGAAACAAAACTCACCTCTGTATTGCGTATGAGCTCTACAAAGTAACCATTGTTCATAATTAAGTATTCATGATGCAAAGGCAATGTATGGAAACATGATATCACAAATCTGAAATAAAACTAGAGGAAGGATTAGAAAAAACCCAGCTAAGAGGGACATGTGGAAATAAATATTCACATTACACATGAGGTGCAAGTCCAAGGTTCAATGATACATTGGCACGTTTTGTTTGCTTAGCACCTATTTGGAAGTGATCAGGTAACATAACTTTGAAAATGAAATCTAAATCATCCTGTTCTTATAAATTATGTTGGTGATACCATAGACTGTAAGGGAGGGTAATTTATTTCTGTTAAAGCTCTATTAAGTCATTATTATAAAATTAAGAAGGCACTCAAAAAGCGATGGTATTTGCCTGCTCTATATTGTACATTAGTGTGAGAGTAGCATTTCATTATTACTGCATCCGTCAGTTATGATTTCTCTGAAGTGTTCATCGTGTACTTACTATTACTGAAAGATTATAATAGGCACAGTTACACTGCGCTAGTGCTTTCATATAAGAGAGAGATGGACCTGCAACCAATAAGGTACTATCGTGAAAGCTGAAAACTACTGATAATCAAACAGTATGTTTTAAGATGTTCTTCGGTACTACTAAGAATGCAGTAGGAAAACAAAGTGTTTGGGAAGAAAAAGGTCAGCATAAGCACATCGCCACTACACAGTTATGACTGTAACCAGCTTGTGTGGCTGTCAAATTTGGCTGAATGAAATAAATTTAAATACTTAGAAACGACAGGAGTAGTTCTCAACTTTTTTTTAAGCAGCAAATTTTCCACCTCTTTTATTCTACCCATCCGCCACCCCTCCTAGCCCCCATGAAAGCTTACGTGGAATTCCAATGCATATACAAGAGGAAAATCAAAGCTGCTCTGGGTAAAGAGGGGTGGGGAGTTCGAGGCCCCTGCTCAAGTACCAGCTACGTTTCTTCTCCCTCTCTCTGTCCCTCCTCTCTTAACCATTACTTCTGAGGCACCTCTGAGGAGGCCCTTGGCTCCAAGAACACAGACTGAAAACCAATCCATCAAACGAAAGAATACAAGGGGCTTATTCACTTGGTAATTAAGCTGTAAAATTTAAACAAAGCTATCTCATCAAAATTGCTATTCTTGATTTCACAACAATGTAAAAAAAACAAAATAGTGCAGATTTCTGATACTTGAATTTAAAAATCCACCCATGATTTCAGATTTTTCCAATCTCTCACTCCAGAATTGTGGTTGCCTTCTGGATCATGCAACATGCCACACACCTTGAAAGCTAAATCTGGATATTTCAAAATCAAATGCTGATCTTCAACACCAAGCGAACTGGGATTCCCTTACCTCCAAAATCACTCTTCAGACGAAAAGTATTGTCTGCGATAGAGTCAGAATCGCTTGTTTCTTAGTAATCACATCCCTGCCCGACCACCCCACTTCATTTTGTTAGGTAAAAGCAGGGTTTTCTAAGCTTGCTAAATAATCTTTAGAGCAAAATTTTTCCTTTTCATAATTTTATCTGATTAAAATATGAGCAGCTAAACACAGAGATTCAGGATGGTTTACTTGATAGAAACTTACCATAATTAAAATGTAATATAAGTTAGGTGCACTTGTCACAGGAGACTTTGGTTTAAAGAAATAGTATATATATCAAAGATAAGCTGACCCAATAAAAGAATGAAAATCCCATCCCATCCACATGATCTGAGTAGCTATAAAAATGCAGTATTTCCATTTAAGATGCAAAGTAAATCCAAAATAACCCGATCATATTCATTCAAGATAAAAAATTAAGATTTTTTTAAAGTCTCTTAAAAACAGGGAGCCCCTGAATGCATCTTATTGTAGCAAATAAGCTACTAAGTTCAGACTAAATGGTTGCATTAAGAATTTGACAACCAAAATTATATAGCTGTATTCCACGGAATTCATGCTTGAAAAATATAAAAAAGACTCACTTAGGCTAGGTTGAAACATATAATGCTTTTAAAATATAATGCTTTGCTATAGAAAAATGTAATTAAACATGTAAATGGCTTAATTTTTAAAGATTCTTTTATAGCCAATTGTTTACAAAGGTAGAATAATTCAAAATAATTTTATTTTTTTTACAAAGAGCAAGTACAGGAGCTGTTCAAAATCATGTATTCAACCAAAATGAAAATGTGACTTGTACCGACTGCTGATTTGTCTTGATGTTTGATAAGAGTTGAAATCTGTGAAGCGATTTGAATAGATTACCTTTTATAAAAATAGTAGTAGTCTTTAAGTGTAGAATACTGCCTAACTCTGGAAATGTAGGAAAAGTCAGCATTCTTTAGGTTCAAGATATTAATTTTAAATAGCAGCTGAATGTGGCCTCATGGCAAAGCATAAAGACCTTTTTTTCCTTGAAAAGGAATTTCAGAATTGTCCTTTCCCCTCACAGTATCCTAAAATTTTTTTAAAAAGGGGGGTGCACTTTCCTGTATGTCAGCGTTCCTTGAAACTCTGCTGAAAGGAGGCTGTCAGTCAGGGGTATAAATAGAGTCCTGGGTAAATCCTTGAAGTTGTCATTCCACAGCAAATCCACATGTTTCTTCAATGGCTGTTAGCAGCTTTTCATATAACTTTTCATAGCTTTCATAGGGCGGAATGTCTATTCGATTGAAGCTGTAAATAAGCAAATCAGATTTTACACAGTTCATTCAAAACAGGTCAACTGGCCTAGCAAGTGTATACTAGTTTACCCTAATACAGCCACATTACTCTTTGTGTCACATAGAAAACGACAAGAAAAAGTTTATATTTCTCTCAAGTAGAGATTATTGCTTTGGGGTTTTCCTACCAATTTCTGGATAATCTTAATTCACTTAAAAGGAATGATAAGCAACTCTTTTAAGGGTCCATTTAGTAATGAGAAACAACAAACGAAATGTCAAATCTGTTTGGAAACTAACAGCTACGTACATGGAATGAGGGAAAAAAGCTACAGAAATAACTTACCAAGTGTGGGCTTTTGGCAGGTTGTTAGTGCAGGCATCAATCTGGTGTATGGTAAAGAGTCGTGGGCCTGCAGCACCTGCAAAGGAAGCAAATGTGGATCAGACCACTGTGGGTGCACGTATTAGTCTCCAGAATCTCAGGATAAAACTGGTACACAAATCACAGGGTCGAGGGATAGGAGGGTACTGGTGACTCCATATAAGCTGCCAAAGGGCAGCAGGAAAACAGTCTGGGTTTTAAAAGCTGGAATTGACCTTGGATAAGGCTGGATTCCTTAATCTGCTAGCATTTCAATTTGAGAAAAAGTTCAGGACTGAAATCCTTTGCCAACTTCTATCTTCTACAGAAAATCAGTGTCCCAAAAAAGAAGTACATGGGCAAATACAAGATCCAATACATATATATACACATTCAAAAAGATGACAACCTAATGCAAATTTAAGTTTCACAACTCAAACTTCACTGAGAGCAAAAGATTAGCAGTCTATAGAATAAATTTCAGGTAACATAAGGCACCCCATACAGACGTTTGTAGAAATACAACCTCACTTTATTCATCTGGGTAGTCTGATAAAGATGCGTTCTCCAAATGGGGAACGCAAGCGTGACTAAAGTGTGCTTTCCCAGTGGATTTCTGATATGTGAACTGTGGGCAACACTGTTGAATTACATACCAGTCTTGCTTCGTATACCCTCAGTCATCACCAGCAGCAGCAGTTTTGAAAATAAAGAGCTTCAGAGGTAAAGGAAGCAACTGCCACCCAGTGAGGCACCACGATCATTAGCAATATACCAACTCATCCCCAAATTAAACAGCTATTCCATGGACAACAATTCTTAAAAATGGAATATGGCTGTAAAATGGTCTGATGCCATGCATTAATTAAAGTGCTCTGACCAAACAAATGACTTCCACGACTCATGCTGCCTCTTTCTATTAAAAGAATAAAAGTAGAGGGGAGAGGCATCCCAAGTGGGTAAATGTTTGCCAGGTTGAGATGTGAACATGGAAGCAGACAGACTCCCCCTACAGGAATGTGCAACAGAATTTAAAAGCAAGGTGACCAGAAAAGAAAAGGCAGAGCATCAACACATACGGTCTCTAACATGCGGCACTCACTACAATCACAGAGAACCCAGCAGAAAAGGCTCTTGGGAGGGAACAAAGGAAAGGAAGGAGAAGAAGGTATCAAGACATGAGAGTTACAGATAAGAACTAGAGTGAAAAGAGAATCTGTATGTAAGCACGTTTGTACACCACCTATGTACACCAAATACTGACCCTCTGCCCCCAATTATCAGATGCCCCATCGTCTGTCCCTCTGGCTCTCTTACCTTGTAAAGCTTTGAAGCCCTGCAGAGGCACTCGGGACGAGCCCGTCACAAACTGAAGTAACCGCGCTCGTCGTTCTTCATCAAAAAACTCCACGGCCTTCCAAAACCACTTGACAACGTTGCTGTCTGGTGTACAGTGTTTTAACCGGGTGTTTACCTTCCAGTCATTAACATCTATCTTTCCAAGTCCACAAATAATGAGCTGTTAAAATATTGCACAAATAATGAGCCAATGGAAACCCAACCTAAGCCAAAAATTCCTTAAAACAGAACTTTAGATTTGCAGTGTTGGCTTTCATATGGTGTTCTTAATCGAGGGTAGACATCAGAACCATCTGGAAAGTTTTTCAAAATATACACACTAGGTCCTATGCTCAGAGATTTTAATTCTGTGACTCTGGGGTGAATTACGATCCGTATTTTTTTAAAAGTTCCATGAGTACCTACTCACTGCAGGTTCCCTACCCAGGATCTGAGAACCACCACTGTGATGGACATAAGATGAAAAGTTCCGTAACTTCACAGAATTGAAACTAGACTCAGAGTAAATACAGTTTATATGTGCCTGCCTTATGACCTGCATCTATTATTCGGGTTTCAACACGTATTAGCTTTGGGATTCTGGGCAGTTCAGTCACTTCCCTTGGCCACAGTCTTCTCTGCTGTAATATGGCAGTAACATCTGTTTCGTTACATCCTGCGAAAGCAACCAACAGTGCACAGGAACTCAAGAAGTTGTGTTGAATAAGTGATACAATCTGCTTAAAGTTGGACCAAAGTATGAAATACATGAATGCACTGATAATAGAGCTCTGCTTGGCATTCTGATGCAGGCTCAGTATAGATGAGGTATATCAAAATCACTTTGATATTATTAATACTCACACCTCCCTAGGGTCCAAGACTGACTCATCCTACTGATGTGTTTATAACACTGAATTATGATCGTGTTTAGTGTAAAACATAATGTAACCTGCAAATCCTATATTTCATAATTATATTAACCTAGTCTAACACTAAAATAAATTATATACATATATTTTTGTAAAAAGCCTAACTTCATTAGCAGTACAAAGTATATAATAAACCCTAACGTTACTGAATAAAACCTGCAACAAAGCTTCTGTAGCGTCTGAAAAAATGACTGGCCACTGCCACACTAACAGGTAGTAGGCGTCCAAGCAGGGTTACAGAAGTACCCATGACCACAGACGATACCTCCCTGAATTCTTTTCTTTAGAGGAGTGGTAATTTTAAAGCCAAATTCCTTATTCATTGTATGAACAGATAAAAATGCATCGCATTTCAACTTTACTGCCATTCCTGCTATGTTTTCTTCCTCCTTCTGACTACTTCCTTCTGGTCATTTCACTACAGAATAGTCCAATCAAAAAAGGAATGGGGATGGTAGTGAGTCAAACCAATCTTTTTAGACTTGTTTGCTAACAGGTCTGTTAACAGATTTAGTTAGTAAGGATGCTGAAGTTAATGAATAAAATCATGTTTTAAATTATGTATCAACTTCAAATATTTATGCTATCCCTAGCCACTAATTAAATTTGGAACCTCAGGTAGAATAAAACCTCATTGTTTTTTCAAAGTAGTTCAGTAGAAATTGAGATGTATTTGTTAAAGGTCTTAATTATAACACCAACCTTATGGTGCTTTAAAGACTAGTTTTAGAATAAAAAATGGTTAACTGTTTATTATAGTTACTATTAGTAACAAATGTTTCCAAGGAGACTGAGGATGTTGAGACAGAGTTTAACATAAGTGTTTTAATTATTTCCTCTACGTTTTTGTCTATCAACTGCTTTCTTACAAAGCTTAATGTAAATCCAATTAAGCCTAGGCTTTTATTCCAAATAAATGTCAATATGGTGGAGACCAATTAATAAAGTTTTATTTAACTAAATCAATACCCACTTAACTAGGGAATAGAAAACAACACTGGAAGAATGTACACAGAAGACATGAAATCTATTAAATGCATGAACGGAAAATATGGAAAAATAAATTAAGAATAGTCACAATATAAGAGAGACTAGTTACTTGTAGAATTTCCAAAACATGAAAGGCTTTTCCAAAAGCAGGAAAGACTTTTCCTGTGAATTAGAATTCTCACAGCATCACATCATAAAACTTCAAAAGCACCAGAAATACAACCTTCCTCTAAAACTAAGTAACAGAAAATTCCCAAACTTTCTTTGTTATACTAGATGATGTCATGACATCAATACACTGACCTCTAACTCCTTCTCATCAAACGTCTTCAGCAGATGCTGTGGAATTACTTCATTAAATCCTTTCTGCAGGGCCAGGAATTGTGCCTCAATTCCTCGTAAAAATCTCCAGTTCACATAGAGTCTGGAAACATCGGACAGGGGTTTCATATGATCAAATATATTCAGGTTTGGTAATTATTATGAATCTCTAGTACTTTAGCAACATTGCACTTTACAAGCATCTAGCATTAAGAATTTAGTCTAAAATCTAAAAGAATCTCAGATTACTGAAGGTAGATGGATCCTGAGCTGTGAGGCAGTTCACCATAAATTAAAAAGCGGTAACCTTCCACTAACAAAAGCAGCATCAATACAGCAACTCTTCACATCAGAAAGAGTCCTATTAAACTGGAAGTTGGCTAGAGAGTAGATGGGTCTGAAGTTAAAATCAGAATGAAATGTCTTTCTCAACTTCTAGCATGCATGCCAATAACCAGAAAAAAAAGCCCATTCAACCAAAAATGACTATTTTTCTGGTTTCACTTGAAAATATAATCTGAATGTGTTGGGTGTTTTCTTTATATTTTGTGGGTTGTATATGGGGGAAGAAGAGGTAAAGAGAATCCCCATATCCAAAATGAGAAGAAACAGTAAAAGCCAATAGCAAGCACTTTTTGACTAAATACTCATTTTTCCCTATAAGCTTTAAAAGCCCTGGAAGATGTAATTTTAGCAACAAAAAGTACACTAAACTACATCTCTTGTGTAGCTCTACTTACGCCTTTGATTTGGACTTATAATTTATACATGAATTTTTTTTTTTAATCTATCTTCCCAGGAAAACCTCTCCACCTCACAAATCTCAGAATTACTCATACTCCCAATTTGCCAGTATTTCCTTTTCCAAACTTGGAGAAATAGTTCTCTACCTTAAGAAATAAGTTACTTAATATTAATGCTATCCTTTGGGGGACCTCATTTTTTGTTTGTTTGTTTAAGGGGAGAGCAAAACTGCACACCTGTAAAAAGTTTTTCTTTGTCATTTTTAAAATTTCAAAACTATTTTTTTTAACTCTTTATTTATTTATTCATTTTTGGCTGTGTTGGGTCTTCGTTGCTGTGCGCGGGCTTTCTCTAGCTGTGGCGAGCAGAGGCTACTCTTCATTGCAGTGCGCAGGCTTCTCATTGCAGTAGCTTCTCTTGTTGCACAGCACGGGCTCTAGGCACGCGGGCTTCAGTAGTTGCAGCACGTGGGTTCAGTAGTTGTGGCTCATGGGCTCTAGAGCGCAGGCTCAGTAGTTGTGGCGCGTGGGCTTAGTTGCTCCGTTGGCATGTGGGATCTTCCTGGACCAGAGCTCGAACCCATGTCCCCTGCATTGGCAGGCAGATTCTTAACCACTGCGCCACCAGGAAAGTCCCTCAAACTGTATTTGGTAAGGGAAAATTACTGTGTGCTATAAACATGACTGAATCCTAGAAAGCGAGCAGCCCACACTAGGTCCTGGAAGTGAGACACTACTGAAATTCAGGAAATTCCCATTCATTCTTCTTTATTTTTTTATTTTTATTTTTTTTTGGCTGTGTCGCACAACATGGGGGATCTTAGTTCCCCGACCAGGGATCGAACCCCAAACCTGCGCCCCTGCAGTGGAACTGCAGAGTCCCAACCACTGGACCACCAGGGAAGTCCCTCATTCTTCTTTTTTTAATTAGAAATGTAATACATGTTTGTTATTAAAAGAAAAATTATATTTAAAAAAATCAAATATTAACGGGGCTTCCCTGGTGGTCCAGTGGTTAAGACTCCACGCTCCCACTGCAGGGGACACGGGTTCAATCCCTGGTCAGGGAACTAAGATCCCGCATGCCGCACAGTGCGGCCTTAAAAAAAAAACAAAAAACATTAAATGTAGAGACAGAGTAAAACCTGTAAGTCCACTCTTTTATCCTCTTTTCCCTCTCTACTTCCAGGCCCATCACCTCTACTCCTTCACCCTGGGCAAACATTTTATTTGGTTAAGTGGCCTTCCTGAACATCTTCTGAGTATAAAACAATGCAGACTTTGTTCCTTCTAAGACTTGCCTTTTAAATGACAGCTTATGCAGAGTCTATCTTTCTTTAAATATCCACATAATATTCTGTTTAATGTATTTAATCATTCTCTTTCTAAAAACATTTTAGCAGTTTTCAATTTTTTTACAAGTAGTATTTAAACATCCTTATTCATATTTCTTTAATCACATATGTGTTTCCAAAGAATAGATTCCTAAAAATGGAGCTGCATATGTGTTTTCATTTTGGTAGCTGTTATCAAATTGTTTTCCAAAAAAGCTACACCAATATTCACAATCTATGAGACTGATGGGCCTCATCTATAAACTAGAAAATTTTAGCCAATAAGACCTGGGGACATATCTGTACAAAAAAGTATAGCATGAATGTTTCTGTGTATATATGGTGAAGTTCAAACTCCTAAATTTGATTATCATAGTTTAATGTTTAGAAGAACTTTAGATACCATGAACCAAATGCTCTAACTCAACACTTCTAAATTCCTCAATCAACAGGTGATTTCATAAAACTTAAAGAATATTTTCTTGTATTTCTTTTATAAGAAATATATATATATTTCTTATATAAATCCACAATGTACTTATTTATAAATAGGATAAGTCCTAGTAATACAGCACAAAAGTGCTTCTGTACAGCTAGCTGTGGTAGCTACGCTACACATGACCCCACGAACCGTGTGTCCTGGTATGTGTGCCTTTGGACAGCCCCTCCTCCACACCAAACCTGGGCTGGCATGTGACTCCCTTTAACCAAAAGAATACAGCAGAGGTGATGTTGGCCAGTTCCAGGCTTAGGCCTTAAAAGGATCCAACAACTGCTTTTGTGCTCTGGGAAACCAGCCACGCCATAAGAAGTCTGGCTATTGTGCTAGAGAGAGAGGCCATGGTGAGAGTGAGGGGCCTCTGATACCACATGGGGATAACCAAAGAGCTCAGCCAACAGTGAGAACTAAGCCCCAGATGGTGACCCAGTGTCCATCCCAGCCAGCCCCCAGCCACTCGAGCCACCCTCAGTGAGGCACCAGATATGTGAGTGAAGAGGCCTTCTTAACATTTCCATCCCAGCTGACACCACATGGAGGAGAAGTGTGCTGTCCCTGTTGTCCTCGATCTAAATTACTGACCCACGGGATTGTGAGAAATAATAAAATGGTGGTTGTTTTTAAGCCACTAAATTCTGCAGAAGCCTATTTTGTAGCAATAAGTAACACTACCTAAACACATAAATGTTTTTCTGTACCGCCATTCTAGAACATTAAAACAAGGCTCCGGCTTAAGAACACAGAAGTGTTTACCTGACATATTCTTTTTTATTTTCTTCAGTAACAGGGATACTCTTGCCATTTGGTTTAAGTTCATGCTGAATAATTTCACCATAGGCATTATGTTCGACGCAGAAGGTATGGTCCAAAACACCTGTGATATCATTCTCACTAGGAAGGGAAGACAGGGAAAGACACTTCATTGGAAAATCTAAAATACAGATATTGTAGATGTATTAATTGGTGAGACAAATAAAACTGAGGTAGTTTTATGACATGCAAACATAGGGTTAGATTCCTTTTACTAGTTCTTATGCCATCATACCTCCTAGATTTGGGGCAGAAAAGTCAAAGAGCTTTAACCTTCATAAACACCAGGTACATTTTCCTTCCTGAGTAATGAGAAAGCCCTGGAAAGCTGGGGTTTACACAGGGAAAACTGTTATGTTTGGCTTTCAGGTAAGAAGCCCTACTTGAGTCTGGGTAACCCAAGTGACTAAACACCTGAGTAGCCCCACTGAGAAAGCTACTCGTGTACTTGGCAAAAATAACCATGGCCAGTGTATCTTCACAAACAAATGACCCCCCCAAAAACAGAACTGATTCTTACAAATACCCTTTTTAAAGTATGTTTTCAACAACCACCACTTAAGCAGGAATATCTTTTTCTAACACATGCAAGATGGAAACAACTTGCATCGTGTTGAGGAAATCATTATGTATAAGTACTTTTAAAAATCATTTTTTATATTTCAAAAAAAGTACATCCATTTTGAAACATGTATCTTTTTTAAAAGCTCAGATTCTAACTATAACGAACAAGACTCAATACATACAGTATCCACACTAAACTGTTATGAAGATCTGGATCAACTAACTCCATGTCATCCAAGGTAATGGACTTCCCAAGCAACTGTTTATAAAAAGGCAATGTGAAACCACCATCAATATAATGTCCATGAAACACAGCCATTCCCATTATTCGTCCAACAAAGTGGAAGTATGATAAATGTTCCTGAAATTGAAAAGAGTTTACATAAATACTCAAGGTAGATACTATCCAGGGAATTTTTTAATAAAAATTAAATAGTTAAGCAATGGTAATTTTTTAAATAAACAGTAAGTATCAACTTATACTCCAATTTATAACTATTTAAATGGAATAGGTTATCCTATCAAAGCCCAACAATCATTAGGGAGAGTCTCTATAGGGCATGCTTAAGATACTATACTTTGCTATAAAATATTACAGCAGAGCCAATGCCCCTCTCAAAGGGTAGTCACTCTGTAAAGTTTATCCTCAGAAATTAAGTCCAAACTACAGTCCCTCTGCAGCTTCACTGAATCACCTGCAGATCCTGTTCTCTTCCTCTCCTCCCGTCTCCTGCTAAGCCCCTTATAATCCTGGCTCTGTCATGGGAAAAAAGCTTTCAATTCTATACCTCCCTCTTCCTTTGACCTAACCAGAAACTGAACTTCAAAACATCATAGATTTAAGAGGACAGATTTCATGTCTAACTTGGACGAGAGTCTTGATTCTGCCACTTACTAACTATGTATACTTGGGCAAATTACTTAGCCCCTGTGGAACTAATTTTCCATACCTGGAAAAATGACGGTAATAATAGTATCTAAAAAGGGTCTCTGTGAGTAGTAAAATGAGGTGATGAAGCCCAAGGCACTGGACCTGGCATATGGTAAATGCTCAACAAACGTGAGCTATCATTACTACAGTGGCAGTAATGAGCTCTCCAAGCAGAACCTTCACCTAAAAATCTTCCCTTTATAAAGAATACCCTGCAAAAGGGCTTCCCTGGTGGCGCAGTGGTTGAGAATCTGCCTGCCAATGCAGGGGACACGGATTCGAGCCCTGGTCTGGGAAGATCCCACATGCCATGGAGCAACTAGGCCCGTGAGCCACAATTACTGAGCCTGCACGTCTGGAGCCTGTGCTCTGCAACAAGAAAGGCCGTGATAATGAGAGGCCCACGCACCGTGATGAACAGTGGCCCCCACTTGCCACAACTAGAGAAAGCCCTCGCACAGAAACGAAGACCCAACACAGCCAAAAATAAATAAATAAATAAATAAACCCAAAGTTTAAAAAAAAAAAAAAAGAATACCCTGCAATGAATCTAACATGCCTACCATGTTTAGACAGATTTGGTATTTCAGGATATACTGTTTTATTAGTTGGATGTTTGTATTTTCAACTTCTTTTACTTCTCTATTTAATAATCTTTAAGCTCATCTTTAAGCCTCCCTTTTATCTTAAAAATAGTTTTTTTCTTTTTAAAAAGCAATACCTGTTCACTACAAAATATTTACAAAATACAGACAAGAAAAAAAAATGCCTATAGTCTAACACCCAGAGCCACTACCAGTATTGTAGAGCCTTTCAATGTTTACACATATACATGTTTACCAAAATTTGCTTCATACAATTATTCTGTAATCTTCTATTCACTTAATATATTACAAATACCATCTTTACATGTTATTAACTATTATCCCACAACATCATTTTAGTGGCTGTATAATATAACCTTGTATGGAAAGGTAACAGAAATAATATAAAAACAACAAATTAATAACAGCTGCTAACTCTAGTTGAGTGCTTAATTATATGTAATAGGGTTAATAATGTATAGCACTGTGCTAAATACTTAATGTGCAGGGTCTCATTTAACTGTCACAACCCTTCTCTCAGGTCCAAACTATATTTATTATTATTAGCAATGATAAAATTGAGGCTTAAGTCAATGAAGGTCACAAAGCTAGTTAGTAATGGGACCAGGATATGAACTCATGTCTTTCTAATTCCAGAGTCTATGCTCTAAACCATGTCATTCTGCTTCATGTCATAATTTAATCAACCCCCTCTTAATGGACAGCAATGTTGTTTCCACTTGGGGCTACTATAAACAGTGATGCAGTAAACCTCCCTGTGCCCAAACTGTTGCACATATCCATGATCATTTACTTGAGAACATTTTCTAGAAGAGGACTTGCCAAGTCCAAGGATGTGACTTGGACAAAGACAGTAATCCTATGTCATAAACTACACTGACATTTAAAGACAAAAAACATTGTAGGTCGTAAGTTAATTTGTATCATTATAACCACCAATCATACCGGATTAACTGCAGAATCAGGATTGATCTGCAATGTATAGATATCATCTCTTGAATACTGGAAGAGGCCATAATAAGGATTCAACATTTCATGTGACAAGAGATATAACCACTCCCTAAAAAACAAGATATACCAAAGGAATTTTTTGTTAATGAATACATCTTTACTAAGATATGCTATTAATCATGTTAGCAATAAGTTTTTAATAAAACAAAATAAAGGACTAACTAGTTATATAAAATCACATTAGAAAAGTCTACCATGCCCCAAAAGTACATGAAAACTCTTGATTTATTGAAGTCACTTCTCACTCAATTTTGGGTAATTTTATGACATTTTAACATCAGAGAATCTAAGGATAATATCCAGAAGTACCAACTACTCGTTAGATGCTGCAGCCCAGTGGTCTGTTACTTTTAATTGCTAAACAAATTTGTAATTCATAATAAGTATAAAATAAAGGGAAGAATATGGTATTATTTCAAAACATCCATGTGGTCCATCTATACCACCCTGGTCCTCTCCAATCATGGCAGATTTATACTAGTTTATACAGATATATAACATTAATTTACTCTTACTTTTAGACAAGGGTATGTTTTATTGTTGATATTGTTTTAGTAAGAAAATTTCATTATCCATCTCCATTATCTTTTTTGTGTAAACCCTAAAATACACCATGATAAAAATGTAAGTGGTGAGAAACTGCAAGGCATGTGGTATAGGTGGGAACCAAGGGCAAGCCTGCATTTTCTGGGTATGTTCCATACCACTTCTTGGTTTCAAGCATACAACAGTGTTTTTAAAACCTCATAATAAACAGTACTATCAACTTAAGCTTATTAAATCATTTATATTTTCCAAAGTATGAAAGACAACTTGTTATTCATCTTGGTGAAACTGAAATAAAATGACTAGTCTAGGCTTTAAGGAGATGTCATTCTAGTCTCAACTCCTGTCATTCCTCAGCTAGGAAAGGCACATAAATGATATATTCTGATATTATGGATCAAACAGATGGAATAATATATTTTTAGGAAATACAGTGAAACACTATTAAAGTAGTTAAAGGAAAATATTTCAAAGTCCTATCATTTGACGGAGTCTAAATCAAATCACTACATTTAATATTGGGTTGGCCAAAAAGTTCGTTAGAACGAACTTTCTGGCCAACACAGTACTTGAAAACTCTAGAGATTAAAAAGAAAAAGTGAGGTCTCCACATAAGCAACCTTCCCACCTAATACGTCTTGTATGTTTTTTATGCATGTATGTGTTTTTTATAAGAAAGTCCAACTTTTGTTTTGTTTTACTAAGTATTTAGAACATGCATAAAAGCAAAACTCTACTTTTGGGTTCTACTATGGGATAAAGATTAGAAAAAGCAGTTCACTGCCACATGCCATTTAGTCCGCCCAAACCCCGAAAGTAGTGAGGTTAAGAAATAAACAACAAAAAACTAACTACTTATTTGGCCTATACATATAATTATAGCATTTAGATTCCATCAGCAGATAATTAACAAGTTTTCCCAACAAGCATTCAAAATCTACTTATGAGTAAATCATAAGCATTCCACAGAAACTATCAAGCCTTAAGTATGATGTACAAGTGATAAATGCTAAAAATCCAAACTAAAGAAACTATCCATTTGCAGGTAAAAAGGTCACAGAATGTAAGTATGTCTACAGGTGAAAACAAGTAATGCCAAATAATGATTATGGGACTTGGTGGAAACACAAATTTAATTTAGGCTGGATTTAGATTAGGGGAAGCAGAATTATCATGACGGTCCTTAAAATGTTTTAATACAGAAGCTATAATGTTTCTGCTACATTTACATAAAGTGAATTCTCACACCTGGAAAAAAAAATACTTGATGTTTGAATGTAGCAGAAACATTACAGCTTCTGTATTGAAACATTCTAAGGACCACTTATGACATACATACATACTTACAGACACAAACATTCCTTTAACAAGGTTAAAAAGCATGGCAGTGTAAGCAAAGGGAAACAGTATTCAGTTTAGAATACGTCATTAAAATCTCAAGATTGTTACTGACAATGTAAAGCAGAGGGAATAACATGTACTGAAGGAGAGAAATGGAGAAAATATCGGGCCTGCAGACCCTACCAACAGTCCATATAGGGTTGCAGCTAGTTTACAGAGAAAGTCTCATTGGACTACATGATCCATTCGGGAGTTCACAAACACTCTTCTGGTAGCAGTACTATCCTAACCTAATTATGAATGTCTCTACTAGGGTACCCTCTGTATTGCAAACATGAGGGAATATTATGCTAGAAAATAAATATCAATGAGAAAGTCACACCACAGGGAGTATCTTAAATTTGTAAATATAACGATCCATATGGCATTTACTGATGAGCAAGGCTTTACCTGGCAACCCCTCCGTAGTCAAGCCCTTCTTCTCCACGAAATTTTATCATTAATCGCTTCCAGAGATCTTTCGGTCTCATTTTCATGACTTGTCGATATGATTCCTGAAAAAAATGTTTAATATACTATTATTACTAGGTGCTTTTAACCTGTTATTTAAACTCTCCCTCCATTCCACCTACAAAACATGTTTATTTAAATAAGGTAGAATTTGTTCAACAATCAAATCAATGGATAAACTCCAAGTGTTTGAAACCTCATGGAACTTCTAAAAACAAAATGGATATAGCTTAATACTGTACTACTGAAACCAATTCTTTTGATAAATATTATATTAAAAGCCTACTAAATGCAAAGCTCCATATTTAAGTCCTATGAACCACAGCAATGATTCCACTCACATTAAAAAACAGAATCTGATAGAAGTACCACTTTTTTTTAAGTTAGCTGATCTAATTCTAAGTCACAGACACCAGTAGAAAGTAAAGGTAAGAAAAAGAAAGTTTCAAAGAACATAGAAAAATCATTAATGTGATCTTCACTAAACAGACAACTTTCTATTATTTTAAAAATACAAATGACTGACTACAAACAAGGTCAGAATGGTCCTGAGAGAAAAAAGTTCATCCTTTGGGAGAAGGATTATAAAGTTCCCAAACATCTTTTGTCCCAGAACACTCTAATAAGAGGGAAACCCCTGCCTTGGACCTCTGCCATTTATTATGTAAGAACTTTGAAGTTGCTATTAAAGCTATAAATCCAAAGATAAAAGGATATACTAGAAAGGAAGATTTTCAATAAATTAAGGAAGTAGTCCAACAGTATGATTTTTTGATTTAAGAGTCCCTAACCTCTTGGAAGAATTAGAAAATAAGGGACGGATAATATCTGTGGTCTTTTAAAATTCATTAACAAATAAGTATCTGCAACTGCAAGGACCAAGCTGCCCCAATCAGAACATCTCACACTTCATCCTATTTAAATGTTTATCTTATGTATTAAATCTCTCCAATATTATTGCCTTTATTCCCACAAGTAAAAAAGACATTAACGAAAATTCTCCCATTCTGAAGAGATATGAGTCCCCCAAAATATACTTGGAAAACAGAGTACATCACTGAATTAATTTTTCTCTACTTTAAAACAAGACTTGCAAGTTTACCTCAAAAATCTCTTCCCTGGAAACCTCAATGCGGCAATGGCCAGCCTGAGGCTGTTGCTGGGAAAGTTCTTGCCGCAAAATTTTTAGTTTCTGAACCAGGTCTCGTTTGTACCGTGGGACTGTCAGACACTCTGTGTCATCAGGGCACAACGATACCACCTGCTGTTGCTGGTCTTTCAATTGGTTCTGCCGACTAAAAGTAAACAAATATTACTGAAGTATTTTAAACAAGAGATATTGTAATTACATATTTAAAATAGCATCCTACGCTAAACCAAGTATACCTATAGCATTTCTAGACCTTATTATATTCTTAGCTTGACATTTTTGACAACAATAAACTAGCTCCAAAGTTTATTTCTTGGAACTTACAGAAGTGGATAACAGAGTTTTATTCAAAAAACTTTTATACAGCTGCTGAGAACAACTTTCTCAAATACCGTTTCCATTTCTTCTGCGTAGTTTACCATCTCTCCCTTTAAAATTCAGGCATAGGCCAAACCCTGTGCCTGTTATCTAGAGTCTGTCTCTCTGGAAGAGACAGTTTGAACTGGCAGCTTGGCAGGGACCCCTTCTCCTATGCACGCTACAGTCTAGACCACAGGAATGTGGGAGGTCACAGCAAGTTACTGGCACAGAGAAATGAGCACTTTACAAACAAGTCTAAACGTTTTATAAAGTGCCTACTTTTCTTTCTTTTTTTTCAGCCTCGCTGCACGGCATGCAGGATCTTAGTTCCCCGACCAGGGATCGAAGCCGTGCCCCGTGCAATGGAAGTGTGGAGTCTTAACCACTGGACCACCAGGGAACTCCCTACTTTTCTTTTTATTGTGGTGAAATATACGTAACATAAAATTTACCATTTTAACCATTTTAAAGTAGTATAGTCAGTGGCATTCAGTACAATCACATTGTCTGTTGTGCTAAAGTGACTTCTAACTGCACATATATGGTTTACCACAAATACACTAAAATAATCTCCCAAGTACAGCAGAAATATAATAATAATTTTTAAAGGCACATTGCCTAGAGATATTTTTATTCTCCTGGCAAAAATAATATAAGTTGCATCTAAGAATTTTTTAAAAGAATCTTATGATATAATGAATTAGTTAATTCCAATAAACCGTCAGGAAATAAAAAGTCAGATAATTCACTATTGATATCTATGCAAACATTGAGTGATTCAGTTGGAATTTAATTTTTTTTGGGGGGGGGGGGCTGCGTTGGGTCTCCGTTGCTGCACGCAGGCTTTCTCTAGTTGTGGCGAGCGGGGACTGCTCTTCGCTGCCGCACGCAGTCTTCTCATTGCAGTGGCTTCTCTTGTTGTGGAGCACAGGCTATAGGCGCGCAGGCTTCAGTAGTTGTGGCATGTGGGCTCCAGAGCGCAGGCTCAGTAGTTGTGGCGCACGGGCTTAGTTACTCTTCATGGCATGTGGGGTCCTCCTGGACCAGGGATCGAACCCGTGTCCCCTGCATTGGCAGGTGGACCCTCAACCACTGTGCCACCAGGGAAGTCCCTGGAATTTAATTTTACACACAACAGACAAGAGTACAATCTCCTAACCTAAAGGTAAAGGGCAATGGTAGCTATGAGAAAATAAACAAAAGTAACTTTCAGTTCTCTAACAAATCACCCAAACTTACTTTACATACAGTGATTCTTATGTACCAGGCCAAATTTTATACCTAGAATGTGTAACTATCCAAAGAAAATGCAGCTTTGATGAAAATTACAAATCGCCATTTACTACTCTCATAAAACATTGTAATAAAGGTGTTTTTTTTTTTAAACCTAGATTTTTTTTTAAATTAATTAATTTATTTATTTATGGCTGTGTTGGGTCTTCGTTTCTGTGTGAGGGCTTTCTCTAGTTGTGGCAAGCGGGGGCCACTCTTCATCGCAGTGCGCGGGCCTCTCACTATCGCGGCCTCTCTTGTTGCGGAGCACAGGCTCCAGACGCGCAGGCTCAGTAATTGTGGCTCACAGGCCCAGCTGCTCTGCGGCATGTGGGATCTTCCCAGACCAAGGCTCGAACCCGTGTCCCCTGCATTGGCAGGCAGATTCTCAACCACTGCGCCACCAGGGAAGCCAAAAAGGTGTTTTTTTAATACACACACACACATATAAGTCAAAACAGAATATATTAAAAATACTCTCTAAACAACTGTATTAATCCTATCCAAAAACAAAAAACAAACAAAAAAAAACTTAAAGATACAAAACTTTAATTCAAAGTGGATCAGAGACCTCAATGTAAAACCTAAAGCCATAAAACTTCTGAAACACTAGAAAATTTTTATTACTCGTGTTATGCAAAAATTTCTTAAATATGATCCCCAAAGCACAATTCATAAAAGAACAAATGGATAAAATGAACTTCATTGAAATGTCAAAGAAACCTTATGCTCTTCAAAAGACACTGTTAAGAAAATGAAAAGACAAGTCATGGTCTAGGAGAAAATCTTTCTAAAGCATACAGCTGGCATAAAACTTGTATTTCAAATATCTAAAGAATTCTCAAAACTCGAAAGTCAAAAAAAACCAAACAACTCAGTTTTTTTAAAAAAGGAGGCAAAAAATTTCACCAAAGAAGATATACAGATGGAAATAAGCACATGAAAAGATGCTCAACATCACTAGTCATTAGAGAAATGCAAATTAAAACAATAATGAGGGACTTCCTTGGTGGCGCAGTGGTTAAGAATCCACCTGCCGATGCAGGGGACACGGGTTCGATCCCTGGTCTGGGAAGATCCCACATGCCGCGGAGCAACTAAGCCCGTGCGCCACAACTACTGAGCCTGCGCTCTAGAGCCCGTGAGCCACAACTACTGAGCCCGCGTGCATCAACTACTGAAGCCCACACGCCCTAGGGCCCACGTGCCGCAACTACTGAAGCCTGCCTGCCTAGAGCCCATGCTCCACAACAAGAGAAGCCACCGCAATGAAGCCCACGCACCACAACAAAGAGTAGCCCCTGCTCGCCGCAACCAGAGAAAGCCTGTCAACGAAGACCCAACACAGACCCCCCCACACCCCAAAAAACAATAATGAGGTAACACTACACATCTATTAGAATGTCCAAAATTAAGATTAACCATACCAAGTGTTAGCAAGAGCAACTACAACTCTCATACACTGCTAGTGGGAAAGTCAAATGGTACAATCACTTCGGAAAGAAATCTGGCAGTTTAAAAAGTTAAACATAAATCTATGATATTATGCAGCCTGGGTATTTATTTATCAAAGAGAGGTGAGAGCATATGTCCACACAAAGACTTAAACATAAATGTTCAGGGACTTCCCTGGCGACCCAGTGGTTAAGACTCCACACTTCCAATGTAGGGGGCACGGGTTCGATCCCTGGTCGGGGAACTAAGATCCCACATACCACACAGCGTGGCCAAAAATTAAAAAACCCACGAATGTTCGTAACAGTTTAGTCGTGGCCCAAACTGAAAAATTCCAAATGTTCATCAACAGGTAAACAAATAAATTGAGGTCTATCCATACAATGGAATACCACCCGGCAATGAAAAGAAATGAACTATACATACAACAACAGAGATGAATCTGAAATAATTAGGCTGGGTAAAAGAAACCAAGCAAAGAGTACATACAGTATGAATCCACTCATCTAAAACTCTAAAAATTGCAAATGTATAGTGACAGAAAAAGCAAATCAATGGTTGGCTGAAGATGGGGTGTGGATTGAACTGTGTCCAAAAAAATATGTTTAAGTCCTAAGCCTCGGCACCTGTGAATGTGACCTTATTTGGAAATAGGGTCTTTGCAGATGTAATCAAGTTAAATGAGGTCACACTGGATTAGGGTGGCCCTAAATCCAATAAATTGGTATCCTTATAAGAAGAGGTAAATTTCGACCCAGACATACAGGAAAGAAAGTGTGGCATAATAAGAAATATACCTTGGTCTTTGTCCCCAGTTCTTGACACAGAACTCCTAAAATGCTTGAAATTTCCTGAGTGACACAGGTGACAGGAGTGTATTCTGTTCTAATATCTGGTCTTTGTCCCCAGTACAAGACACAGAAGCTCCTAAATCCCTTTGAATTTCCTGGGTATCAGAGCATTTTTCGTTTCAATGAGGTGACTTGCTAGGCCCCTATATAATTTCAGGATGGAGGCTGGACGCCAGAAAGACCAAGGCTTGATTAGAAGCCTAGAACTTTCAGGCACATCCCCCAACCTCTGGGGAAGGGGAGAGGAACTGGAGATTGAGTTAATAATCGATCACTCCTGTGTGATAACAACTCCTAAACGACAGTGTTCAGAAAGCTTCTGGATGGTGAGCACGCTGAGGGCGCTCGGAGGACGAAGCGCCTGGAGAGGGCGTGGACGCTCTGTGCAGCCCCTGCCCCATACCTTGCCCTGTGCCTCTCTTCCATGTGGCTGTTTCTGAGTTGCATCCTTTATAATAAACTGGTAATAGTAAAGAAATAATTTCCCTGAGTTCTGTGAGCCATTCTAGAAAATTACTGAACCCAAGGAGAGAGTCATGAGAACTCGATTTATAGCCAGTTGGCAAGAAATATGGGAGGCTTGGGACTTATAAATGGCATCAGAAGTGAGAACAGTCTTGTGAGACTGAGCCCTTAGCCTGTGAGGCCTGATACTAACTGCAGGTGGTATTAGACTGAATTCAGGTGCTGTACACCTCGCTGGTGTCCGCAGACGTGGAGAATTGGAATATTTGAGGAAAAAACCCACACACTTGGTGGCAGAAGTTTGTGGATAAAATAGATCATAGAAGGCCACATGAAGACAAAGGTAAAGACTGGGATAATGTGTCCACAAGTCAAGGAACAGTAAAGTATCTGGCAACCACCAGAAGCTAGGAGAGAGGCATGGAACAGATTTTCCTTTGGAGCCACGGGAAGGAACCAACACTTCTGACAACCTGATTCTGAATTCTAGCCTCCAGAACTTTAAGAGAATAAATTTCTATTGTTATAAACCACCCAGTGTGTGCTATTTTGTTACGGCAGCCTTAGGAAACTAGGGAAGGGATGGGAGGAGGGACTACCAACAGGCTACAAAGAGGCAGGAGGAGACTTTCGGGGGTGATGGATATGTTCACTATCCCCATTATGGTGATGGTTTCACAGGTACATAATATGTCAAAACTTAAATATGTACAATTTATTCTGTGTCAATTAAATTTTAATAAAGCTGAATTTTTTTTTTTAAACCCACAGTTCATCAAAAAGTCTACATTAATAAATACTGGAGAGAGTGTGAAGAAAAGGGAACCCTCCTATACTGTTCGTGGGAATGTAAATTGGTGTAGCCACTATGGAAAACAGTATGGAGGGTCCTGAAAAAAAACTAAAAATGGAGCTATCATATGATCTAGCAATCCCACTCCTGGGCATATATCTGGAAAATATGAAAACTCTAATTTAAAAAGATACATGCACCCCAATGTTCATAGCAGCACTATTTATAACAGCCAAGACATGGAAGCAACCCAAGTATACACACACACACACTCTAAAATATCACTCAGCCATAAAAAAAGAATGAAATATTGCCATTTACAGCAACATGGATGGACCTAGAGATTATCATACTAAGTGTAGTAAGCCAGAGAGAGAAAGACAAATATTATATGATATCACTTATATGTGGAATCTAAAAAATAATACAAATGAATCTATGTACAAAACAGAAACAGACTCACAGACATAGGAAACAAACTTACGGTTACCAAAGGGGAAAGGGAGGGTGGGGAGGGATAAATTAGTAGTATGGGATTAACAGATACAAACTACTATACATAAAATAGATAAGTAACAAGGATTTACTATAGAACACAGGGAACTATATTCAATATCTTGTAATAAACTATAATGTAAAATAATCTGAAATATATATATATTACATATGTATATAGCAAACTGAATCACTTTGCTATATACCTGAAACTGACACAGTATTGTAAATCAACTGTATTTTAATAATTTAAAAAAACCCCAGGGTACATCAAGCCCATTCACAAAGACTTGTAAGAATGACTGTCTAAGTCCTGCAAATGGGAAAGATGCGTTAAAGCTGAAGCACAAAACTGACACATCAGAAAATCCTCTGGGATAGATTCAGCTGTCCTAGAGCTATTTCTGATGCACTCAAGGGAAAAAATCCATCCACCCCATAAGGTAGCCTGTCTCTGCAGGTGCGCTACGGTGCACTTCTGATACATACCCTTTTCCTAACATTTCAGGACAGGTTCCTACTTAAGCACAGCGAGATTAAAATACCCAAACATGAGAGTAAAATTTGTCATATTCTTATATAAAATTATGTTCAACAAAAGTGATTTATAATTGAAGAGAGCAGACATTCTATCACATTTATTACAAAAAGCATCTATCAGTCTTCTCTTGTTCAGACTCGTATTTGAACATGTATTGTTTCAAAAACTTACTTTAAAACTAAATGCAAGTTAGCAGAGAGCCGAGGATCTGTAAACTGTGTTGTTCTGTTGTTATGGTCAACGAAATAAACTCTGCCTGTTGCTGTATTCCTGATCTCCCATCCAGGAGGCAACGGACCAAGCTCTTCACAATTGATGTTGCTAAGATCCCTGCAAAAACAAATATAAAATAAAAAATACCTCACTGCTGGGCCTGCTGAGCCAAGCAAGTGTAAATGACACAGAACAATTCCATGAAGTCTGAGAAAATGTATTGTTTCAGAAACTTGAGACGTTCAGCTGGAATCTTTAATTCCCAATGGTTTAACAAACTTGCATATTCAAAGCCCAATCCATAGATGGCTCAGAAACTTATCACACGGCCTACATTTTTAGTGAGTTCATTCCTGGGCTTTAATGTAATTCAGGTTTTAAATTAATATAAAAGCAATCACAACATTTGCCAACATAAACTGTACTTCAATACTTGTCTGACAAAATATTGTTTTCCAAATGTCAGTGATATAAGGAATTAAATGTTTTCTAAAATTTCCCTTCAATTATTTATTTCTTTACCACACCATAAAATTTGTGTAAATGTTCATTCCATGATTAATTTTAAGCTCTTCAACAAAGCAGAACTGGAAATGTTATTGAAATTGTGATCCTGAAAATAACCACAGTATATATTTTAAAGGATAACTACTCCATTTTGAATTCTGAAAGATATAAAGCTAGTGAATGAAGAACCTGTTTAAGACACCTTAGGAAGAATGTTCTAAGGTTTACTGCTACAATAAAAAAAGCAAAAAGACTTTTTGCTTTTTGGAGCAAAGACCACTGTTATTATATCATGCATTCTTAAAATACTATTATATATGACAAAGATTTATAGAACTTTAAAGAATGAAATAAAAGCAGCATGTCTAATATAAATTTAAACTGTAACCAATAATTACAATGACAAATCTCATAAAAATTATGTTTTCAAAGTTAAACTAGAAAAAAAGTTTTCCTGAAATAACCTCTTCTTGGTCATAGTGAAAACGTAATGATGGGCACCCAGAGATTTGTTGGAACAATGATTTTTAAATTGTGCTTATAGGTGCCCCAGAGATTCTTCTGCTACAGAACTAAAGATTGGAAAGAACACACTATTCTGAGACACTGCTAGTCTCAAAAGAGGCAAAGGAAAAAGTTCCAAGAATCCTCCTCAAATTTTTTTTAAGTGAATTAAACTGGAGCTGGTACCTGAGTGGCAGACAGGCAGAGTGGGGGGCTGCCAGAGGGTAGTGGTTAATTGGGAAACTCAGCCTCAGGCCAGCAGCAAGGTTGGAAAAGGAAATCTGGAACTTCCCCACTGAAAACTCAAAGGAAAGATGAAGTGATTCCAGGAAAAATTCCTAAATTCTCACTTTAGGTCCACAGAACTCCAACCAATTAAAATCAAACTCACAATCAAAGATCACCAAACACTTCAGAAAGGAATTCATGATGACTGAGTCAGTAGAAACAAAACCACGGAATTAGATCCCCAAGTACTGTCAGAGATCAAAAAGAATAGCTATGATATGCAATGTTTAAAACAAATAATAAAAGGGAACAATTACAAAGACAAACTATCACTGAGAGATTATTAAGAATGAACAGATAGATTTTTTTAAATGGAACTTTTAGAAATGAAAAACAATTATCATTCTTTGTAATCAAAGAATGAATAATGCTTTTGATGTAATGCAGAATTTCACTTTATATCATTTTATTTAGAATTTTATAAATTTATAGTCATACATGGGAGGGCTCTAAAGAATTGATGAGAAGCAGAAAACTGGGAACACTCTTTATGTGGAACTGGGAAATGATTAAAGGAAAATGGTATGTTATACAGCCATAAAAAGTAATACAGATCTGTATTTTAAGACTACATAGTCAGTATGCAATATAGTGAATAACAAAGCATTAATCATTATTTTAAAGAGAAATACAGAACATTCTAAAATGGTACTTCTCAGATAAATCTAAGTTTACTGGATATCTTTACATAAAGTTAGTTTTAAAGTGTCTGAGTGACACTATTTTATAAATGTCATTGATTGAATAGTGATGATATTTTAATAGAATCTAAATATTTATAGTCTGCTTTGATAAAAGATCCTCCATACAAAAGACATATTCACTAAAGGATCCCCCAAAACAAAAGATATATATTTTAAGATAACTATTTGGAGCAGAGAGACTAAAGAAAAGAAATATAATCCAAAGCGTTATTTCATAAAGTCATTATTCAATACTCAATAAGAAATATTCTTAAATCTTTATAGAAACCCCTTATTCATTAATGAGAAACCAACATTGTTTCCTTAGGAATAAGAACACTGCCCACTGTGGTGCCAAAATCTCTCTGTTTCAACTTCTGACGCCAGCTTACCACACCACTCTTTTCAAAAGGCAGCTCAAGATCAGCTTTCACACTGTTGTAAATCATTCAGTTTTTTTAAAAAATCATTTTTCTTCGAAACATTTCCTTCCAATGATTTTAAATTATGTTATAGAAAAGTTCATTACTGACTTTCAACCTGATAAACAGAACCCAAAACACTTCTTTTCATAATTTACATATCAAAACTCTTATTTCTAAAAGTTAGGCACTTAGATTTTTTTCAGTGAGCTTATTAATAAAACAAAAATTTCCTCCCCACTATTTTTTTTTAAATCAACAGCTTATATTATGAAGACACAGAAATGGCAACCTTGATACAATAATTAATGATAACACATTTCCTTAGCTGCCACCCTCAAAAGATTCTGATTAAGCTCTATCACAAAGTAAAACATTTTGGGAATTCCCTGGCGGTCCAGTGGTTAGGACACGGTGCTTTCACTGCCGGGGCCCAGGTTCAATCCCTGGTCAGGGAACTAAGATCCCACAAGCCGCAAAGCGCGACCAAAAAAAAAAAAAAAAAAAAAAGAAAACATTTTCATTATAATAGCTTTGTTTATAAATACAGTATCAAAGCAATCCAAAATCAGCTAGTCACATCTGTTTTTAATTCAAAAACATGATTCTAGACAAGTAGAGCTCTGAGTACAAACTTTAGGCAGAAAAAGATCTCTTGACCCTCCATAGGACTTTTTTTTTTTGAAGAGAGGAATGTTGCACTTAATATATAAAATATCTTCATCCAACAAAGGTATATGTATAGCTTACAAAGCTGATTTAGAATTTCACTTAGAACTCAACCTTTTTTTGCAGCTTCAACTGGACTACTTGGCACTCTCCATCTGTTCAGTAGAAAATAATTCAAAATAGCTAGTGGTTTAAAATGTATTATTTGATACTAAAATGTACCAGAAACTGTGTTAAACTACTAAATTGATTTTGTGTCATTCCATCTTCTTAAAGTTAAAAGATAGTTGACATTTTGGTTAGTAAATGCATTCAACAAGGCCTGCAATTCAAACATACAAGTTTTGGCATTTAAAATTAATTTATGTTAATTGGGTTATTCCTTTTCTACATTAAAATGAAACTTGAAGATTGAATACACTTATATAAAGTTAAAATAAACAAACCATTTTTAAAAAAGCCTAACCAGAAATAAAAATATCAATTTACTACCCTTAAAAAAAAAGGGTATGTATGTTTTTGTAAGGGTATGTATGTTTTCCCCAGGTCAATTTTCAAATTCCTAAAA
This sequence comes from Balaenoptera musculus, assembly GCF_009873245.2. Lineage (NCBI taxonomy): Eukaryota > Metazoa > Chordata > Mammalia > Artiodactyla > Balaenopteridae > Balaenoptera > Balaenoptera musculus. The sequence continues at coordinate 14,276,973 of NC_045804.1, read as the reverse complement.
GAGCCACATTTTTGCGTCGATTTTTTTAAGGGGCAGGGGGAGACGAACTGGAGACTGGTTGGGGGGTACGGCACTGGGGTAGGGTTGCAGAGAAGTAAGTAGGACTTTCTACTAAATGTCAAACTGAAAATATGATGAGAAAGAGCCAAACTTTTACATCATCTATTTTAAGAAGTTAAAGATTAAATAATCAAATAAATCCTAGGTGAAATGGATATTCAATGGTATGAAGGGTATTTAGAATATGTTCTTACCTAGGCACTCTTGGATCATGCCATGTGCTCACACCAGTCTGAGTATGTAAGAAATACACCTGACCTTGTTGTGTTGTCCTCTGTTCTGTAAAATTAAGAAACACTAATAATAAAAACATATTCAGAATGTCCAAATCAAAAACAGCTATAAACACTAGGATGATATTATATTAATAGGTAAACTCTCCAAATTACCAATCTATTTTATTACAAAAGAACTGCTTTACAAATCACTTGTTCTGAACTCAGAACACATTTTCTCCTGGAAACAGTCTTATAAATGGTGGTGAGGGTCACAGCCCAGCTATTTAAAAGCCAACTACACTTATAATGTGGCTCAAATATTAAACATGTTGCAATGGAAAATAGAAAACAATACTGTCACAGTACCAATAATTAAACAAACATGAAGAAATTATCTTTTATTTGTCTTAAATGTGGAGCCTAAGGGAAACAGAAGGGCTCAGAGGAAGAGGCTAACCAACTCTGCGGAGATTCTCAGGGATTTGCAAAAACTTTCAAAGAGTTTGCAGGCTGGTAATGCTTTTTAAATTATGCCTAATTTTATATCAAAACTTATGTTTTTTCTTTCCTTGAGAGAGGTGTATTCTCAAGACTACATTTGGACTTAGAAGCAAAAAAGATGGAATATAGAAGAGACACCCTATAGTCTAAAAGAAGCAATGATGGAAAAATAATCAAGTTAGGAGGAGGAAGACTAAGGAGCACATATGCCTAATGGGGAAAAAAAAGCCGCAGGTAAAATTAAGTCAAAGCCCTTGGGAAGAGAGTGAGGAGGCCAGGGCAAAGAGAAGGAATCTGTGAAAGGGTTTCTTCAATGGTGGTTTTTAGTCTTTATTTATGTTTTCAAGCAACAGAACTACCTTTTTTTTTTTAAAACAAAATCTAATGAAAAATTCCAATATACGAAACAATAAAACTATTGCTAATATTTATTAGTATAAATTTGTTTATAAACCTGTAATAAAAATCAATTTAAACTTTTAAAATTATAAATGTAAAAATGTTTAAACCTGGTTCTAGATGACAGCTGCAATAATTTCAGCCTTGGTACCCACTTTACTCCTATGTTTTGGTTGTACAAAAAAAATTTTTTTTAATCCAAATCACACAAATATTGTAAAAGTGTAACTACCCCCACTCCAAACCACTTGCCTTATAATCTCAATTAAAAAGAATGCCAGGAGATACTTGATTCTAAGGTCTGGACATTAATAATAACAGCTAAATTTTAACTTCTCATGAAATTTCATTTATTTCTTGCAACAAATCTACATGGTTGGTAATAATATTTTCCCCACTTTATAATATAGAAGATAAAGCTGAGGCTCAAACAGGTTAAATAATGTGCCCAGCATCACACAACTAATATATAGCAAAGCCAGGATATGAACCCAGCTCTGTTTCCCAAGCCCATGCTCTAACCACTGTGCTTTAAGTTAACCTGTGTGGCCTAGCTCAATTAATGGAAAAATTGGGTTTTTTTTTTAATTAAATAGTTAAAATACTTAAAAAATAAAGTAAGAATGATGCATTTGTGTAAGTTCAAAAAACATTCTGGAGTAAAAATAAAATACAAGTTAGATCAGGCAATTCCCAATGTTGGTCACTAGGTGTCATCATCAGCCCAGAACTGTTTATCTAGAGGCTGTGGAAAGGGCAAGGATGTTAAGTAACTTGGTTAAGCTTTTAGCAAGAGAGGAGAGAACAGCTGAGGTCATACTACAAGAGTTCACAAGTTGCAATTAATTTAGGAAGTTCTGTATTCAACTATGAGAAGATTCATGTCATCTTTCACATGGAATTCTAAAATTTAGGAAATATATAAGATTATAGTACTTTTACACAAACACAGAAGTGACTAAATCATTTACAATAACCCAATCACTCAGATAACACAAAATTATAGACAATACAAATACAATATATAAATACCATCAGAAATATGCTTTTTAAATTATTTCTAAATATGCACGTCTAGAAAATTACAAGTCTGACTTCAGATTGCCATTATCAAGAAAAACACCATCTCACTTTTTACAGTGCCTGTTTACAAAGCAGTCTCACATTGTTTCATATGCCTCTCACAATATCTTTGTGAAAAGGAGAGGTATCATTCATCTCATTTCATTGTAACTGGGCAAAAAGGTTAAGGTTAAATGACTAGTCCAAAGTCAAAGTGTTGTTAGTCTTCTACCACTTCAAAGACTTTTCAAAGTTGGGGAGTTTTACATTTACTTTGATTTTCATGCAGAATTCCTAAACCCAGATTAATAACTTCTTTAAAAGTTGGTTTTCTGGCTTCTTAGCAAGCTGAAATCAGTAAAACACACTTTATTTTTCCTCTGCTAGTTGTCATACCATAGCCTTCTGGTAGGTCTGGAGGAGTATGTAAATGTGTCCTGCTCATGTAATTTCTATGTCGTTGTGACCTGACTCTCCTCTCTGCCAGTCTGGGATCTGAAGACTGTCCAGATGTTGCACCGTTTGTTCCACTAATTGGAGTGTTCTCATCAACAAAACAGCTAAGAGGTCTGCCAGGACTAGAATATTCAGATGCTGGTCTATCAAAAAGTAACAAGGAAAAAAAGTTACTCAACTCAGATACCAAAAGCAGAATTTTATAGACAATGTATGTACAGCAGTAACAATCACTTTTAAGAAAATGGAATGATTAATACAAATATAATGACTCAAGAACTCTCAATAAAAGCAAACCCAAAGCCTCAAAGCACCAAAGAAACCCAGGTGATAAGCAGATTATCAATTACATATTCAAATCACTTTATATTGATTTTAATTACATTTCATATGAAATCCGCATATATTTATAGATGTGAGTATGAGCTCACAAAGCCTTAGTTGGCTTAGCCACAGGCGACCTCAGACCTGCGTCCCCACCATTCTCCCACTCTGCCTCTGCCACACTGACATTCTTCCTCCTCCTTAAGCTTGCCATGGTCATTCTACCTTCAGTGCTGGAGAGCAGCCCTTCCTTCTACCTAGAGTGATTTTTTCTCCTATTTTCCCTAGGCCAGACTCCTTTTTGTCATTCAAATCTTAGCTTAAGCTTAAATGTTGCCTCTAAGAGGTCGTTCCTGACCTTCAGATCTAAAGTAGTCACCCAGGCATTTGACAGTACCTCACCTTACTTCCTCAGCATGGCAGTTACTTCTGATATTTTTCTCATTTGCATCCTTGTTTTCGTCTGTCTTCCCCCACTAGAATATTTATTGAGAGAAGAAAGTCTGCCTAGTTTTTTCCCCACCATATATATTCCCTGCACCTAGAGTAGTGCTTAGCATATATTTAAGAGTAGTAGTTCAATAAATATTGAGTGAATAAAGGAAAGATAGTCTGTCTCTTCAAAGAGCTTCCAGTCTCTTGTAGGTCATCCAAACTAAGAGGATAATCAAGAGTTAATTTTTAAACTAACATTTACAACACAATTGACTTTACACATGTGGAAATTAAAGTCAATTTTATCAGTTAAATGAGAAGGAAATAAGACTTCACTAAAGCACTGACACAAGTACACATTTATTTACACTCAGATATGATAAAAATAGGTTCTTTGACTTCCATATAATCCTTGGCAGTTTAATACTAGAAATCAACTCTCAAATAAGCACTTTTTAAAATGGCAATATAAGATAAGCTTTCATCTGAGAATCACAGTATAATAGAGAAAACTCTGCGGTTCAATGAGTTAAGCAATTAATCCCCAATAAATAAAAGTATAGCTAATGAGAAGCATTTGATGTTCTATGTCTGGTGCCAGTCCTGCTCAGGGAAAAAAAAAAAAAGTAGAAGGAGCAAAACAAACACTGAGTAGAGGTGGCAAATAAACTTTTTTCTTATTCTGAAAAAAAAGGAAATCCAGCCACTTATCCTATTCATTTTCAGTTACTTTAAGAGCTTTCCTTGAAGCTTTCAAAACTTATCTTGCATCCCCATGTCTTTACACATTAAGCTCCAGGAAGGCCTTTCTGCCTTATTCATGGTTATAGCCCAAATGCTGAGCACAGTGCCTGGCATATAACAATTTGGTGAACTGAATGATAGCTGTTACCACTACCCTGAACACTTTTTATCACCTTCCCCTCACCTGGCTAAATCCTCATATTCTTCAGGATTTAGTTCAGAGACTCTCCTCCTTCAGAGTTTTCCTTAGCAAGTTCTACCACCTTGCCCCCAACTCTAAGTCAGGTGCCCCTCCATATTGTCTCAGAGCATCTGGTTCTTATCTTGGTCAAAGACCTTACTGGACACAATATAATCATCCCCCAACATTATTGAATAAATGGAGATCCTGTATATATATTTTGTTACAGCCGTTCAATAATGGACTCAAAAAAAATTTTTAAGAGTCCTAGAAATAAGATGACTTCTCAATGTATTCATTTAACTCATCTAATAAATATTTATTGAACACCATCACAGGCCATGGAGCTACAATAACAGGATGACCTGCTAAGCAATCTTTATTAAAAATAATAATGGCATTTGCTATAAGATCTACTGATCTAGAGCAGTTTAAACCAAGAAAGGAAATCTGGTAAAGCTGACAGATAAACAGATAGGGGACTTCAGGAGGGCAAACAGCATAGACCTTGGGAAGATACTTGTATGTTCTTACCGTGTTGGGCGTTCCCATTGCGTAGTTCTTGTTATGTGGTTTAGGTACTGGATTCTTCCAGAGGCAGTTCGCCTTTCTTCCCAGCTTAAATAAAAATATTGAGAGATAAAGCAGTAATAGGAAGCCGGACATGGAATGTTTTTGGAACAAGCCAGGAAGACATTTGCTGTTATGAATCAGGAATGACAAATTGAAAAAGCAATACACAGAATATAGGAATTGTTTCAACTTATTTTAGAACTGTACAGTATGTCTTCTAGAATTCTGAAGCTTTTGAAATATTTATACTGAGGTGTGACTAATATTTTCCATCAGCCAAACTGAGAATTTTTCAATGATGTTCAACAATGCTCAATTAAATTATACTAATTTCTCCAGAATTTAGTGGGGGGAAAAAAGGCCATACTAAAAATAAAAATTATACATAATTTTAAAAAATTAAATTTAACTAGAAAAGTATATAAAAGCTTCTTAAAGCATTTAGCCTATCCAAACTAATTTTTTTAATCTTCATATTTTTATTTTCTCTTACACATTTTCTACTAAAAGTTATGAATTTTTTTAAGTATAGTTGACATACAATATTATATTAGTTTCAGGTATACAACATAGTAGTTTGACATCTATACACTACAAAATGATCACCAAGATAAGTCTAGTAACCATCTGTCACCATACAAAGTTATTACAATATGGACTATATTCCCTATGCTGTACATCACAGCCCCGTGACTTATTTTATGACTGAAAGTTTGTACCTCTTAATCCCCTTCACCTATTTCATCAATTTCCCCTCCTCTCCCTCCCCTCTGGCAAACCAATACAGAGTTTGTTCTTTGTATCTATGAGTCTGTTTCTGTTTTGTTTGTTTGTTTGCTTTGTTTTTTAGATTCCACATATAAGTGAAATCATATGGTATCTGTTTGACTTATTTCATTTAGCATTATACTCTCCAGATCCATCCATGTTGCTGCAAATGACAAGATCTCATTCTTTTTTTTATGGCTGACCAATATTCCAGTGTGTGTGTGTGTGTATGTGTGTGTGTGTAATACATCTTCTTTATCCATTCATCTATTAATGGACCCTTAGGCTGCTTCCATATCTTATCTATCTTCCATATCTTATCTATTGTAAATAATCCTGCAATGAACAAAGGGGTGCATATACCTCTTTGAATTCATGTTTTCATTTTCTTAGGATACATACCCAGAAGTGGGATAGCTGGATCATATGGTAATTCCGTTTTTAACTTTCTGAAGAACCTCCCTACCATTTTCCACAGTGGCTGTACTGATTATATTCCCACCTACACTGTACAAGCGCTCCTTTTTCTCCACAACCTCACCAACATGGGCTATTTCTCAAACTAATTTTTTAAAAAGCAATAATGCCACTTCTTCCTCAATATCTTATTAATTCATATAACAAAAAAATTAGGCGAGTGACTATAGTTATGTTAATATTCCACCAAACCACTGGCAGCGGTTTGGAGGCCTTAAACAATGGAAAATAAAAAGACGCTAAACAGGTTTTTTCCCCTGTGATTACAATTATAGTACAATAATGTAGAACAAATTTAAAATAAGCCGTACAACTGCTGTAATCTCTCAATACTGACTAGTTATTTCATCCTTAACTTCCCCTTCAAAAGTACCATAATCCACCTCAAATCCATAAAAATTAACAGATATATCAAGAAGCTAAAATGATCTATAAACAGACTTAAATTATAGCAATTTTTAACAGCTTACACAAAATGAGCAAATACCATAGCTTGGATTTGAAATTTCATGTCAAAAATAACTTAAAACTCAACCAATTATACACTTAAAATGGATATAGTTTATTGTATGTAAACTATACCTCATTGAAGTTAATTAAAAATACTTTGAAAATTAAAAATAAAATCGGTAAGGTTTCAGAACTAGTATAAAACAAAGATAGAGAGCAATGATAAAAAGCATAAGCTTTGGAATCAAGGCTTAAATCTGTGTTCCAGTTCTGCCATTTCTATGTGGCCTTTGGCAAAATACTTAACCTCTCTGAGTCTCAGTTTCGTAAGTCTGTAAAACGCATGAGGGTAATAATAGTAGTAACAGTAGTAATAATAATAGCTAATTATTTATTAAGCACTTACTCTATGCAAGACATTGTGCTACGTGCTTTACATGAATGACTTCATTTAATCCTCACAAGTACTGATGGCGTACATACTATTATCATTATCCTCTTTGATAAATAAACATAAACCAAAGCTTACAAAAGTCAAATAAATTGATTAAACTCATAAAGCTAGTAAACAGAAGAGTAAGGATTGGAACCCAAATGGTCTAATTCCAGAATCACATTATGAGAATTAAATGATCTAATGTATATCATGTAATGATATATATGTAATGATAAATGATATAAAGTGCTTATAACACTATTTGACACTTGCAGGCTCAATAAATGTTACTATGTTATTGTAATTACTATTACACAAATTCTGTATCCCATCCCTCTAAATAGAGCAATGCCTCAGATTCAGCACCTACATGCCTTGTTTTGAATAATTTAATCAATCAAAAAAGTTTTCCTTTTGAATATATAATATTTACAAGAGATTTAAATTTGTCAAGAAATTTGATTTGTCTCCTAGTCAAAACTCTTAAAAAACAAATGTAACATATCTAATTCATGGCTTATTTTACGAATTTGTTGTGATAAGATCCCTCACTAATTTTCTAAGTACAAGGAAAACCTAGATTTTGGAATTGATCAGCAAATTTCTAAACTTAAATATAAACACCAACTTATTTCTCATTATTTTAGGGATATTATCTAATGATTTTTGCTTACCCATCTGGTAAATCATTATCAAACAAACGACTGCAGTCCACAACTTGTCCTCCTGTGCCTATTCGGTCTCTGGACTGAAGACTTACTATTAAACAACAAAAACATTACTAAGAGTCACAGAACTAGAAAGAATTACTGCAATTTAAAATATTTCTCTTTGAAAGACACCTGGCTTAGCTCATTTTAAGACTTAAGAATGAACTCTTTAGTTTCTACTAAATTCTGCAATTTTTTTTTTAATTTATTTTTTTTGGCTGTGTTGGGTCTTCGTTGCTGCACGCGGGCTTTCTCTAGTTGCAGCGAGCAGTGGCTACTCTTCATTGCAGTGACTGGGCTTCTCACTGCGGTGGCTTCTCTTGTTGCGCAGCACAGGCTCTAGGCGCACAGGCTTCAGTAGTTGTGGCTCGCGGGCTCTAGAGCGCAGGCTCAGTAGCTGTGGCGCACGGGCACAGCTGCTCTACAGCATGTGCAATCTTCCCGGACCAGGGCTCGAACCCGTGTCCCCCGCACTGGCAGGCGGATTCTTAACCACTGCGCCACCAGGGAAGCCCCTGCAATTTCTTTGTCCATGAGATTTTTCTCTTTAAGGTTTTCTACACTTTGTCATGTTCATGGAGGCGAGTCTAACTCCTTTTTTCCCATCCTAATGGGGCAACGCAAGACCACTAGTGCACTTAAAAAGAGGCGTAACACATGAAAGGTATATTTGTGTATTCCACATTTTTGAGTTTTTAACTTCCCTCTCAATCTAAGAATGACAGGAATTATGAATAACGCTGTAGTGTAGATATTTCCCTGCAATAACCAGAATAGGGCTTTTGTTATGATGCTACTTTGGCAACTCTCTATGAACCTAATTCACTGCCTTGTAAAATTAAGTCCTTCAAGTCCTTTCTGTAACTAAAACCTCTCTTGATAGGTTCATATAATGCAATCATGTTATTCTAAATTCTGCTCTATAATGCAATGGTAAGATTCCAATTGCCTGTTACTTCTTTAAGAAGCTTCAAAGGAGCCCACCTCAGTGCCCTACCATTCTAGGTATCTTGATCAAATCTCAATCTATCAATTCTTAAGATAAGTCTCAGGAAATTTTATATAAAGGGGCCAATTCAAGATAACCCCACTAGCCCACTAAATGCCTTATGAGTAAGGTAACAATTTTTCCCTTTCTCCAATTAGTGCTATACTACCATTCTATTTTTTTCAATTAGTAAAGATTAAAACTGCAAAGCATTAAACTGGTTTTTCTTACTCAAAAACCAGTTTGAGAATTACTTTCAGAAAACCTTAGTATCATCTATAAAGTCTATCTCAGTGTTCTACTGTATTTGTATGCTTTTAAAGAATTCCTTCCTAAAGGATCAATAGTTCTTCACATTAGGAGCCTATTTTTTACATTATTTGTATTTTTTTGCTTTTTTAAAAAATTAAGTTGTCCTAGATTCTGCATCCACTATTTGAATAATTTTACATGACTCATTTAATTCATGCCAATACAATGAAGCTACAGTTACTGTACTTTGATTTTAAAGGTATTTAGAGTTTAGGTCAGCTTAAATAAAGCCAAAATTCACATAACTTTCAATTCCACACTTACCTACTATCTGTCCTCTAACTGTATCATTGTCATTTGGCCCAAGTTTGCATAGATCCAGCCTCTGATCTATTTCAAATCAACAACAGCAAAAGGCAAAAAATAAGTTGGTATCAGAGATTCTCACATCTACAGAGTGATAGTAAATTTCTACAATCCACTGGAAATCAGACCAATCATTTAAAGAATTAATCAAGTTTTAATGATGAGACAAATGTTTAAAATTCTCTAACTGCGTACATAATATTAGTATAAATGTCTCGACAAAAGTTTTGACAAATTCAGATTTCAAAAACCATAAGACACTGGTGCCAACATGCAGTATTTTCTCTCCAAAGATTTCAGAACACTTCAGTCTAAGTTTTCGCTTGCCACTTAATAGTTTTGTTCTTAAGCAATTTATCCCCAAGTCTTGATTTTCTCGTGTATAATTGTAGTACTTACCTCCTATTAAGGATTAAATCAGATGGTTATGTAAAACTCTTAGCACAGTACCCGGCACATAAGTGTCCAATAAATGTTAGTTGTTGTCATTGTTATTTTTTATCTAACCATTTCACATAACTCCCCCACACACAAAGTAAGTATTAATAAGAAGCCAAGTATAAACTAACATAAGGGTTTGAGTTCTGGTACTAACTCATTTAGAAGCAGCTCACTTCTTCTCTCATGCCTCATCTATAAAACAGATATAACACTGGCCTGGCTAGTTACAGTAAGGAACAATGTCACCCACTGCATGTTGGTTTTACTTTGATTACAGCACTTATAACTGAATTCTCTTTATAGCTGTATGCCATCTGTCTACTTAAGTAAATCACGAATTGATAAAAGGAGGAGACCATATCTTAAGTTTTTATATTCTCCACTCCAACCTGATAGAATGGAACTACATCAGGTGCTTAATAAATTAAATATTGCTACACATCAAAAAGATCATGTAAATTACTGCAATGAAACATTCACAAGCAGTAGAAAGAAAATCTGTGCCCCACCTGGCTTACTTTTCCCTTTGCAAAATAAATGGACACTAATAAGACAGCTATACAGTGGACTTGTGCAGAGCAATGCCGCTTCTGTTCAGTCCTTCTAACGTGTCCTGCTCCCTCTGCCAGCAGGCCTTTGCCCTTGCTTCTCAGAGGACAGGATTCATGCTGTTTTTCACCTTTCTATCACTGGGGTTTCAAACAGTACCTGACACCTTAAAGGTTCAATAAATGTTGGCTAAATTGAACCAGAAATAAGGTCATACATGTGACCTATAAGTCTTCAGTTTGCCTGCTGCATTGGGTTAGAATAACATGGTTCATTTTGTTTGTTTGTTTTTTGGGTTTTTTTTGGCTGCACTGTACAGCATGTGGGATCTTAGTTCCCCGACCAGGGATTAAACCCATGCCCCCTGCATTGGAAGGCAGAGTCTTAACCACTAGACCACTGGGGAAGTCCCAAAAATGGTTCGTTTTTTATATGCTAGACCTTTTCCAATCCCAACATCTTCTACCTCCTGTTGGTCACCCTGTCAACCCAGAAATACAAGAAATTCTCAGGTGCCTTTAAATTGCCCTCAGAACTTTTAGCTCAATTTTCTCCTTTTTAATTTTTAACAGTAATATTTTTATAACTGGGTTGTGGTATCATACTACATTAAAAGGGATCATCTCTTAATATTATATATCTAACATTCAAAGCTAAATTCAAACTATTTTTATTTATTAATTTCCGTAGCTGGAGTCTATGTGAATTTTTGCTTAGAATAGGCATCTGGACTACAATCCCATGACAACAGCTAGCAATATTTTTTATATTATATAAAAAAGAATTCTGTAGAAAAAGAAAAAAATTTTCTGTTGAAAAAGATATTTCCATCTATGTCCCAATGGAAATACCCCCAAAAAGATGCTCTGTCATCTGGTTACATGAATTACACATACACTAACAAGTCAACTTGTCAATCCAATATAGAAATGCTTCTAATGTCTTGATCTTGGTCTAATCCTGTAAATGACCAGTTTGGTGAAAAATTAAGCTACAGTTAAGCAGTTAATACAGCTGTCTTACACTCAAAATAATGTCTTACCTTTATAACTTTTAATTTTTCAGAGCAGTTTTATATGTCATTTTTATTCACTAATAATTCCCCTTTAACTGTTATATTAAACACTCCAATGACCTAAATAAAACTCCCTTTATCTCACAAATCCACCTAAACCAGAGATGAGTGCTAAGAAATAAAAAAGACATTTAATACTTTGACACCTTTTTACTTTTTTTTTTTGGCCGTGTCACACTGCATGGCTTGTGGAATCTTAGTTCCCTGACCAGGAATTGAACCCGCACCCGAGGCAGTGAGACCACAGACTCCTAAACCACTGGACCGCCAGGGAATTCCCTCTTTTTATTCTTCTGGATATCAGTCATTTCTTAGCACTTATAAATTCACTGGATACTAAGTACCAGCTCTGATTCATTTCTAGGTTTCACATATTTAAAATGTTTCATTCTTTTTAAAAAGTCAACAAAGTAAATTTGGACCAGGAATTTTTATCAATGTTTCAAACACACACAGGAAATTAAGTTTTTGGACCCCTGCCTCCCCCATCAAAAAATACACATACGTATATATATTTAAATATGTATATTTAAATTTTTAAAAGCACTAGTATCTACTCACAACCAGTGTCTTTGAGGCGGTTGATGGCATTGGAAAGAAGACGAACACAACCAAGAAATCCAGCACCTTGTTTTTTATGGATCTTCTTGTGATTCCATACACTGATCGTAACTGAATCAGACTTTCCAATATACCTACATAAAACAAAATGACTGCATGAGTAACTTGGCAATCATGAGTAGCTAGTATAAAATTTTTCTTTTGTTTTTGTAGTCTAAAGTCACAAATGTTTGAGTATGGCTAGATAATGCAAAATATGTTTGAATTCAGTCTATTCACAGGACTGAATTTAAATTTTTTTTTAATTCTAAAGTAAAATCTAAAAAGAATTTTTAATATATTCTTTATCACACCTGCCACTCTCAGGCTGAGTAACAATTTTTGTTAGTAAAAAAAAAAAAAAAAAACTATTTTAGTAGCTAGTGTCAAATAACCCTATGGAAGTTTATGATTCTTTCCAAAAACAAAAATCTTAGAAAAACTTTTATCACAGTCACATTTTAAATACACTTCAATGACATGACCTAGTACCTCAGCGAATACTCAGTTCATTTTCAAGAGGCATTGTCAAGGCTGACAGACCAAAAATCTGACATACCTGTTAATGTTTTAAAATGCTGTAGAACAAAAGCTGATTGTAACGCTTTTCCCCTGCTTCTCTCCTGTATGCAGGCCTTGAGCGAGCAGGACTCTTGCAGATTTCACTTCACTGCCTGCAGACAAGCAGAGCAGGGAAAAGCGTTACTATACTTGTCTGTGCATATACCTGTAAGTATGGAGAAGCTCTACCACAGCCAATTGTTAACATGGTGTCATCCCATGCGAAAATATAATAAAATAACATAATTACATCAGTAGAACCCTAAATTTCAATGACTCTAAGAGGTCAAATTTTTGGTCCAGCAACCTTGACCTTAAAGTGTCATTCAATAAAGCAGTAATATCAGAAAAATTCACCTGGTATATAAAAAAGCCTAGACCACTTAAGTAAGGACTAAAACTTTTAAATGAGTAACGTGAAAGGCACACTTGAGGCCCTGGATCCAGCTGTGTTAAAGCATGCCTACCCTTCTAGACGTTTAATTATGCAAGCTAATACTTTTTTTTTAATTTAATTTTATTTTATATTGTAGTTGATTTACAATGTTGTGTTAGTTTCAGGTGTACAGCAAAGTGATTCAGTTATACCTATACATATATCTATTCTTTTTCAGATTCTTTTCCCATATAGGTTATTACAGAATATTGAGTAGAGTTCCCTATGCTACACAGTAGGTCCTTGTTGATTATTTTATATATAGTAGTGTGTATATGTTTAATTATACAAGCTAATACTTTTCAAAAATTATGCCAATTTGAATTTCATTTCTGTTGCTTGCAAATGAAAAAATCTGGACTAAAATAACATTCAGTATGCATGTATCAATTTTCAAATAGACCTAAACAGACTTAACTTGGCAAGTATGTACCTGCATGATATGTAAAAATTCTAGAATCAGAATCAAGTATTAACCAGCTAAATTGCCCCAAACCAAACATTTAAAAAAAAAAAAAAACAACACACTAAATCAGTTTCTCAACTGATAAGCCTGATATACAGGTATGCTAAAATATTGGTTCCCTGAGGCCTTAGAGCAGCCCACCCACCACTGGATTAAGCGTCCTTTTGGGAGGCTGGATGTCAAAGCCCAGAGAGACCTTGGGAACATACATTGAAGACAAGGGAGCTTCTGTCAGCCTGTATCCTTGAATGACTGTGTGACAGTGTCTTGCTTCCTTGCCAAATGGACCTTATATACAAAATATACTTCTACTGTATTAAACCACTGAAAATGTGGGGTTGTCTATTATATCAGTCTATTATATCTAACCAACACAAGGGACAAATCATAAAGGGCCTTGTCAGCCATAGTATGAACTCTGGCTTTTACTCTAAGTAAGACAGGAAGCCAATGGGGGATGTGGAACAGGAGAGTAACCAGATTTGATATACGTTTTGACAGGATCATTCTAGCTGCTGTGTTGAGAAAGACTGTAGCAGCAGCAAAGCTAGAAAAGCAAGGACTCTAAGGAGGGGGTCCACAGAAAAACCACAGCCTGTGAGCCAAATCCAGAAAAGCACAGGGTTTAGTACAATTTCACTTTTTTTCCCCAAGGAAAAAAATTTTTTTAAGTTTGAAGGCCATATTAAAAATACTTACAATGTCTTTATCTCTCCATTCACATTATCACTTTTCTAACATAAAGTTATTTTCTATTTGACGGCTTCCTTCATAATCTTGGAACTAGTTTCTTTGCCATTCTTGGCTCCCTCTAAGCCATTCTTCACATTACAGCCAAAGTGTCCACTCTTGGATATAAATCTGATAATAGCATTTCCCCACTTAAGACACTTTCATTGCTCCCTATTGCTTTTAAGAGAGTATTCAAACTTATTAATAGGCTTTCAAGGACCTTCATGAGCTGGCTCCTGCTTGCCTCTCACTGCTTGTCTTTTACCACACTCCCCTTACCTTACATGTGAACTTACCAATGCTGCCTCTCTGAACTGTTTTCAGAATCACATTGTCTTTCACCTCTGGGTCTTCACACAGACAGCTTTTGCTTAGAGCCTTCTCACCTTCTCCGTCCTCAAGTTAACTCGTATTTAAGGTCTAAGCCTAAATGCCACTTTTTCTAGGAAGCTCTCCCCAGCTCCTAAATCTGTGTCAAGAAGTTCTATATATTTCCACAGCACCCTATACATATTCTCAACACACTGTTTATACTTTCCTATTTCTTGTCTTTATATACCACGTGGCTGTAAGCTTGGAGGACTATGCCTTGTTCACTGTTGTAGCTGGGTCCCTGGCTGAATTTAGATCTGATTGAAGCTAAAAGAAATGGCTTTAAAGAATCTGATCAAGGGAATTCCCTGGTGGTCCAGTGGTTAGGACTCTGTGCTACCACTGCAGGGGGCACGGGTTCGATCCCTGGTAAGGGAACTAACATCCCGCAAGCTGCGCAGCACGGCCAAAAAAAGAAAAGAAAAGAAAGAATCTGATTAAGAACTCAAAAGCTTAGCTACATAGATAGTAGGTAAAGACAAGTGGAACATTTGGAAGAAAAGCTGATGTTGATGAAGCATGAAATAGAATGACTGTGAAGCTTAAAAGGCTAAAAACTTGGAAAGTCAGGATATCAGGACATTTAACATGTTTATAACCTGGGAGATGTTCACAAAATGGGAGAAGTTTAGAGGGCATATGATAACTGAATTAGCAACCTGTAGAAAACTGAAACCTAAGCCTGCAAGGAGCAAGACTCCCTGAAACAAGATTATTGCTGCCACCAAGCCCCGAAATATTCCCAAACTGTAAGCCCAATATACTCCAATGGTGATAATGAGGCTGAAACAGAATGATAAGTCAAAGTATTTAAAAGGAATGGAAAGTGTAAATCAACTATACCTCAACTTAAAAAATAAAAAAATAAAATAAATAAAAGGAATGGAAAGACCTCCTGAATCCTTTCCCCAACCTAATTCATCCTCAAAACCTGGCAGCACTCAGGGACACTAGGCACAGCTGAGGGAGGAGGTGAAATTCTGTAATAAAAACAGGGTATTAAGAAGAGGTTAATCTAGTGAATGGAGAGACCTCCTAGCATCCCTATGCCGTTCAGATCCATGAACACAAGCATCCAAGAATACAGCCCCCAGGAAGGAGAGGGAGAATTCTGTGCAGAAAGTGTCACAGTTACTCCTGATTACCCTACGAAGCTGATCAGCTCTACCCATGGGTAGAGAGTTTCCAATCAACATTTAAGTGCCTCCCCTTAAATATAAAAAGACAGAAATCCAAACCAAACTAACAGAAAAAAAAGGAAAGCTGAGAAAAGAGAGGCAATACAACAGAAAAAAACTACAATTATGCTACTCCTCTCATCAGAGAAGATATTGCGTCTAGGAATAAGAGTAAGTTATGAAAAAGGAACAGTCAGAAAGCAAAATGATATTGGAAATTTAAAATTTGAGAGCAGAAATTACAATAAATAGGAATGCTGGAAAACAAAGTTGGGAAAACAGCCCAAATATTTCATGGTAGTTTTTAATTTTTTACTAGAACAAAAATTTTTTATTATAACTTTTTTTTTTTTAACTAAGATAAAATATGAGAGAAAAAAGACAGGACAACTAAATGATGATCAATTCAGGAGGGATAACATCCAAATAACAGGAGTTCTCGAAAAAGAAAAAGAGAGAAAGAAATACAATGGAGAAGAGGAAATCATCTATAGATGATTAAATAAATAGAAAAGTTTCTCATAACTAAGGAGTTTAAGTATCCAGATTAAAGTCACAGTAAGTATCTAGTACTATATTTCAGATATACCTAGTCCATAGTTAAAAAATTTAACATCAGGCATAAACAGTATACCCTGAAATCTTCCAGTGGAAAACAACAATCACGAAGGACCAAAATCAGGATGCCAATCAGCAATACTCTAAACTTGCGCTGTCCAAAATGGTAGCCACAAGGCACATGTGGCTACTGAGTACCTGAAATATAGCTAGCCCAAATTGAGGCACTCTGTTAATGCAAAACAAACTCCTGATTTCAAAGACTTCGTTGTTTTTTGTTTTTGTTTTTAAAGGCCACACCACGCAGCATGCGAGATAGTTCCCCGACAAGGGATTGAACCCGTGCCCCTGAAGTGGAAGCACGGAGCCTTAACCACTGGACCTCCAGGGAAGTCCCTCAAAGACTTTGTATAAAATAAACAAAAAAACAAACAACTCGATTATTTTATTTTGATACCGTGTTGAAATAAAGATATTTTAGATAAATAAAACATATAATTAAGTTTAATTTCATCTGTTTCTTTTTACTTTTTTTAATGTGGCTACTAGAAAATTTAAAATTACAGATAAGCTCCCATTTGTGGCTCACATTGTATTTCTATTCAGCAGTGCTGATCTAGACCTAGAAGACAGTGGAGTAATGTATTCAAAATTTGAAGGGAAAGTGATGTCTCACCTAGAAGTCTATACTCAGACAAATTATCAACCAAGTAAGAAGACAAAATATATCTTCAGACAAAATCTCAAAGAAATTTTCCCCATCTTTATACTCTTCCTCAAGATAACAATGGAAGACATACTTCACCAAAACAGGGAAGTAAACAGAAAAATAGGAAGTCATTGGACTTAGAAGAGAGAAAGGAAATTCCCAACATAATGATAAAGGCAAGTTCCAGGACAACTGTGCAGAAGGTCTTAGAGAACTACCAGTCCAGACAAGTAAAGGATAGACGCTCTAGGAGGGCTATCTCCAAGAAGAAAACAAAGCCAATAGACTATCTCATGTGGTGAACATAAATAAGCAGAGGAGACGTTCAGTACTGTAAAAGAGTTTGTGAATTTCTTAATGAGATGGAAAACTAAACAAATGGCAAAGTTAGACAGTTATTAACTTCATAAAAACAGAAGTTGTCAAGAAAGAAAATGTAATCACTGCGCACCACGTGACTCAGTTATGAATATTTACATGATCATAATAGCATAAACAACACAACAATGATGTAACCGAAAAGGTTCAAATAACTATACAGGAGGACTGGGAGAAGGAAAGGGTCATGTGGATGTTGTAGGAATGGGATGAGAGGTATCAGCTATAAAAGCTAAATCATTTTCTATGGTAGAAAATGTAAAAATAATACCTAACACGAAATAAATATATATTTATATTAAATGCTATAAATAAGCATGATATCTAGAAGCAGAAGAAAATTCTAGAACAAACAGCCAAAGTTATTGAAAACAGTTACCCTGAGAATTGGAATCAGGAATAAGAATGGGACAGTGAACTGCATGTTCCCATTAAAAGACCTACAGTATCATCTGCTTTTTTTTTTTTTTTTTTTTTTTTTCATCTGCTTTTTTAAAAACAGTACATATGCTACTATGATTAAAATAAAATTTAGAAGAAAGAAACCATCCATATAAGAAACAAAAAGAATGCCTATGAGTGTACTCCAATTATGATTTCTGATTTATACTTATAACTGACCTAAAGTGAATTAATACCTTTATTTGATTGAAAAAAAGGTGGGGGGGGGCGGTTGCTCTATACTGTGTATCCATTTTGTTCTTCATGGGCTTATTAAGCATAGCTCACCTTCCAAAACCAGCTATCAATAAGCCAAAGTACTTTCACACTAGGTTTTGCATCCCTCTGTGAGGACCAAATTACACCACAGATCAAACTCAGATCATATTCAGTGATTCTTTTCAAAGACTATATTAAATTACAGTGATTCCATGTTTCATTTCAAATAAATCGTTTAAACCTACAGGTCATAATGCTGATTCCATTTTGGATCAAGTGTATTCTTCACAGTATCTGTAGAATGGCACTGCCCAGATCCATCAACCACCACCTTAGCAAATGGATCAGGAAGCCCTGTGGGGAAAAAAGGGAGGGTTCTTTTTTAATTAAAGAATATTTTGACATGGAGATTAATTATATAAAGATTAATATTTGCTACAAAAGATTATTCCATCCTTCATAAAAAGTTTAACGATAAGCTATAAATGAAAAGTGGTCCATTTTAAAACTAAGATTAAAGTTAATTCTACATTAAATATCAAAAACTACATTTTTTCTTGCTATCTCAAAACATGCTCAGCTTAAACTACCAAAGTCTAGAGATTACTTTATAATGTACAAGTTATCATAGATCTTTCCCAGCCCTTTAACCCCAGAAAGGTGAATGCTTAAAACATCCCTGGCTCTCTTAGAGCTTTCCCACGGCCACGGTCTCCCTTAGTAGCTCATTTAAAGAAAGAGCATATTAAAGTTTTCACACAGTAACACAGGCTACAGAGATATCAAATTAGCCAAAAAGTTTTAATGATTAACTATCATGAGTGATGAGAAACTGAAACAAAAAATTTAATACCCTGCCTTAAAAGACCGTACTATCTAATTGGGAAAATTAAAACACCATACATTAAAAACAAAAAACCAAAAAAAACTCCTGAGAATAAACAAGTTTTTGACCGTACTGATTATAAAGAAAGCACTTATAATACTATGTCAGGCTCTATTCTAAACGCTTTACATATGTTAAATCTCTTAATCTTCAAAATTACCCCATGGGGTAAATACTACTATTCTATTTTAGTGATGAGGAAACTGAGGCACAAAGGGGTTAATTAACTAGCCTGAGGTCACCCAGTAGTAAGTGGCAGAGGCAGGGTCTAAAGTTTAGATTCTAAACCCATGCACACACAGTCTGGTTCTCGATTTCATGCACTTAACCACTATGCTATATCACACCTCTCATTTACTATGTAGTTCAACAGTGAGTACAAGAGCTCAGAAAAGCAGAACAAGTTGAGTGTGAACAATAGAAAAAGGCTTTCTCCCCCCCCACCCCGCCCCTTTTTGAGGGGATGGGACTCATCTGGGCTTTAAAGGACAAACAGGAGGCGTTCCAAGGAGGGTATAACAATATCTGAAGGACTTTGAGGGGTTTAATCAAAGCATTTGTGCTAAGGTGTAAAAGTAAATACTGTTGGAGAGATAAGACGGATCCAGTAAGAGAGGCTTAAAAGTCAGAAAATAAAGGTTTGGAATGACTGAGGTAGAGAACAGGGAGCCACTTTAGATTCTTGAGCATGGCTGTAAATACACTGTCATATTTGTCTACTAGTGGTATTCAGAGAAGGAAAGATTAAAGGTACAGAGAAGCTGATGTAAGCTTCATACAGTAGGATGAAGAACAGTAGGATGAGTAGAATTTTAAAAGTCAGGGGACGAAGGTGGAACTAAATAAAATGTTAGAGACCACAACAACAGTTTAGATGTGAGACATACTGAAATACTGTAAATTTCCTAGGGACAGCTGAAGACACTAAAACGAAATGTTGATAAGTGTTGATAATTGCAGAAATTTTGTACCTTGATATATCTATGCTAATTTTTTTTAAGTCAAGATACTAATCTGCCAAGATTTAAGGCCAGACAGAAATCACCTAGCCAGTTTTCCAATTCTACGATTCCGTGATCTGTCAACTTCAAATACGTAAGAAAAGACTAATATTTAAGAGTATTAAGTATTCAAGAAAAAACTTGGCAAGTTAGGGTAGCAATCTATTTAACTATATTGTTTAATTAAGTTTAGCACTATTCATATTAGTATTTCAATAATACCTAACCATTTGTAGATGTGTCTAATGGAAGAATACTTTCCCCTCTACCTTCAATAACATTAAGTATTTTTTTCCTGGGAGGAATCCGTTTTATCTTGTTCTTTTGATTCTACCATCTAAACAAATAAACAGATAAATGTATGTCTGCAAGCAAAAACAAACAAAAATCACATTTCTAGCTTTCCCTTTAGATGGTGCTTAACTAGTTAAAGAATTAGGACTGAGAAAAACAACATTTTCCACACAGAAGTCAGTAGGTGTGGCTTCCAGATCCTTATTTAAGTATGAAAGTCTAAGTCCCATCCTCCTATGTTTCCCTTCTGTTAAATAATACAAAATACAAGCTCTATTCCCTAACAAAATAAATACCTAGGTTTCAACTTACCTGATTATATTATTCTACAAGAATTTAACTTGAGAGCCAAGTTCTTCCAGTGTAGTCAAAAATATCAAGTTTTCAGAAGTTAGTGAGACCTCTAGCGGTAAATATGAAGTAGCTAAAGTATTTTCTGTATTTTTAAAAATTTCTCAATTCTCCCCATCATTTCTGAGTCATATAAAATAGCTAAAGCTCAGGAACTTCCTCACTACGCTAACGCACTTAATGAGCTGCAAATAATGAAACAAAAATTTCAACTTAAAGAGTTACTTACCAGAGAAAATAAAGCTTTATTTTTGATTGGGGAAGAAAAAATATATTCAACCAACCATGTTGCAGCTCACTGACTTCAATTTGGCCCCTACACAAACCTTAACAAAGCACCTTACACACAAAGCTTTTACTTAAACGTGGCATAAAAGACAGAAAGAATTTGATACCAATAAAAACATTCTTTTAAAAACACAGATAACGGATAAATGGATAGATATGTGATAAAGTTAATGGCAGAATCTAGATGATGGGTATTCACTGTAAAATTCCTTATATGTCCTATGTGTCCGAAATTCTTCCTGCCAAAATTTTGGGGGAAGGGGGATGTACTGTACTTTTATTTTTAAAAGCCAGTAAGTTTGAAAATAGTTCCAAAAAATGAGTTAGCAAAACTTTTCTCAGCAAAGGTAGATACCCTGGAATAAATAGTATTATCTCAAATTATACAAATTCCAAAAGACAACACATGGCACTGCATTTTTTTCTAGAGTTAAATATATTTATATATACACATATATATATAGTCAGCCTATAGTCATGTTTCATATTAAAATTTACATTTCCCATTCAACACGATTTAAACTGATTTACAAGCAAAAACAACTATATTACAGTATCAATAACTGCATTCTGATCAATAAACGCACACTCTCACTCAAATTTAATTAAGAGATTTAGGAACTATTATTTAACTCTTTCTTTAAAATTAATGTGGGCAACCCTCAACTTATAAACAGATCAAAAAAATATATAAATCTATCACAGCAGGAGGACCTCCGCCACTGTGAACCTGCGGTATGTTCCATCCTTGGCTGAGTCCCTTCTGAAGGCCTCAGGATTGGCTTTCCTGTTTTCCTTTCCAGGGTCATCAAGTGTTTTTTCCATTCTGGGTTTTAAAGATAATCACACAGTTTCCCCTAGTTTTCTTATCCCTGAAGCAAGCTCACAACTCAAGAATTTTTATCAATTTTTACTGCTTACAACAATAAAAAAGGGGAAGATTTCCTTCTTTCCTTCTTTTTTTCACATACAACTTAAGAACAGATAAAGATCATATAATTGATAATAATCGGCTCTCAGGGGCTTACAGAGAATTAGAGTAAGATTCCTCTAGATTTCCTAGGAAAACTGAGACAAGGATATCTGATATTTTATTGGAGAAGGTGTGTCTTGGGACTCCAGGGGAAGGAAAAGAATTTGGGAAGGAAGGCTAGGAGACAAAACTGAAGAGTTTGTCTTTAAAACCAGACCAGTTGTCCTGGGGGGTATAGAAGAAGCTCTAAGAGTGTGCACTACTCACTTCCCTCCCTCTTCTCCTTGTCACCTGCCTATCCAATCCCATTGGCCACTTTGCAGTCCCACTAGGATAAACCCTACCTTGGATCAACCTTAAGGAGGGTAAAGGAGTACACATTGGTTATTAGGTTATTAGCAACAGAGATGAGGTGGGTAGTTCAGCAGCAGCCTGTGAAGATAACATTAATTGGTGGCAGCAAGGAGAGAGGTCACTGGCCTCTCCTCCTGCGACATGCTATAGGGTAGAAGGCACATGGTACATAAACTGGAAACTGCTTAATTAGGTCCCAGATTATCCTATTTAATTGCTTTCCCATATAAGCATAATTTTTCAATTACATAGTCTATGCTATTTTATAAATTTTAATTTAGGTTCTACTCTAGGAAGACTGGAAGTAATAAAATTTCAAGTGGAATGAATTAAGTATGATTTAAAAATATATCAAGAGCTTATCACTTCTTTTAATCAAACACTTGAAAATTAACTAAGTCATATATTAAATTAGACAGCATACATAGCCAGTTTTTGCTGGCTGATAGGACCTGAATTTAAAAATCTAATGAACTTCTCTATATCTAACTTCAAACATTTTTATTTATCAAATTTTGCTGGCTTAAAACGTATGGACACCAAGGGGGGAAACTGGCGGGGCGGGGTGGTGGTGGTGTGATGAACTAGGAGATTGAGATTGACATATATACACTAATATGTATAAAATAGATAACTAATAAGAACCTGCTGTATAAAAAAATAAATAAAATTCAAAAATTCAAAAAAAATTTTGCTGGCTTGGACTCTTTTTTTTTTTTTACTGAAAATCATATCTTTTTTTAATATATTTATTTATTTATTTATGGCTGCGTTGGGTCTTCATTGTTGCACGCGGGCTTTCTCTAGTTGCGGCGAGCAGGGTCTACTCTTTGTTGTGGTGCACCAGCTTCTCATTGCGGTGGCTTCTCTTGTTGCAGAGCACAGACTCTAGGCGCATGGGCTTCAGTAGTTGTGGCACGCCGGCTCAGCAGTTGTGGCTCGCAGGGGCTCTAGAGCACAGGCTCAGTAGTTGTGGCACATGGGCTTAGTTGCTCCACTGCATATGGGATCTTCCCAGGCCAGGGATCAAACCCGTGACCCCCACATTGGCAGGCGGATTCTTAACCACTGAGCCACCAGGGAAGTCCAAAAATTATATCATTTTTACAAAGTAATTTAAAGTGAATGTGAAGTATAATATTATAGGGTAAACACACACACACACTTCCCAATCTTCCCTCGCAAAACTTAATCCTAAATAAATCCTAAATAAAGCCACAAAAATTTTCACAACAGATTGGCAAAGAGACTGCAAAGATGGGAACTAAATGTCTGTTTTGGAGTCTGAGACATAAGAGGTTCTACGATCAAATGTGGCAGAGATTTCTTTCCTATACTCTGGAAATTCCAAGCAGGCTAAATAACTTCTCTGCCTTCCAATGACTCCTGAATGAATGGGTAAGATTTCCTATAAAATGTTAGGGGAAAAAGTATTTACGAAATAATCTCAAACCTTTTCTAGAAATCTAGTAGTATGCACACCTTCAACATACATTACATTCGTCTGCATATACACACCTACACACACGTTTCACACAAATATGGGGGGGGGGCAGTGGATAAAGGGAAAGGGGCTAAGGAACACAAAATCCTCTTTAAAACATGTGATGTCAAAAGCCTCTGAATCAAAGAATTCATAAAACAACACTGAGTATATTTCTGAATAGAGAAATCCCTAAACCAGACAATTCTGAAAATGCTTTCCAAAGAATCTACACACAACATACAAGATTTAAAGTTAATTTACTTACGGAAAAAATCCTTTTTCACCAAGTTTTTTGCACAGAGTACTGTAAAGGAAACAAAAAAATACATGGGAAGAATTAAAATGGTGAGGCTGTATTGTCAAAGTTTCATTTTGAAACACTGAAAATACCAGTGAATAATAATTAAACACTAACTATAGCAAGGTATGAAATATGATTACAATCTTTGATTAAAGAGTAGCAAAAGACAGCTGAACCAGTGGTGGCAACTTCAGCAATGATCACCAGTAACAGCTGAGGGCAAGAAAGTTTATAAATCTGG
Source organism: Balaenoptera musculus (assembly GCF_009873245.2). Classification (NCBI taxonomy): domain Eukaryota; kingdom Metazoa; phylum Chordata; class Mammalia; order Artiodactyla; family Balaenopteridae; genus Balaenoptera; species Balaenoptera musculus. The sequence continues at coordinate 14,252,683 of NC_045804.1, read as the reverse complement.
TATTCTAATAAAGAACCACTTCCTGTCTTCCATCAAGATCTAGTCTCAGAGTAGCTTGGTGGCAAGGGAAAAACATAGTTCTAAGGAGGAAATATGTAAATTGAGGGTTATATATATATATTTTTTTTAAAGGGTAAAATAATTTTATACTGAAGAGGATCATAAGAAAACAAAGCTTAATTGATACTGGTGACATTATTTTTAAAAATGACGTTCTGTTATTTATTCTCCATCTAAACTCCACAGAAACATCGGCTCAATGACAAGAGAGATCTACTATACCTTCAAAAATTAAGTTAATATATTGAGATAGCTATCCCAAATCCACATTCTCTGGATTACCTTGCATTAAATTATCACTTACACAGTGATGGCTGCACAACCTTGTGAATATATTAAAACCATTGAATTGCATGCTTTAGAGGGATGAATTTTACAGTATGTGAATTGCATGTCAATTTAAAAATCACTGTTTATACAGTCATTAACTTCTTTAATCCAAACTTGTTACAAGTGAAGGGAAACCACCAATTTCCATATATTCATATTTTAATTTATAAAATATCTATGAAAGTAATGTTGGGTTAACTTCTACCCACTTCTACTCACAGTTTAAATGGTCTGTTCAATTAGTTACACTTATTGGAAGTTTAGTGTATAAAAATTCATTTAACATAAACCTTGGGAACAAGTCTAAATATAATTAATCACTTTAAAAGTTCAAATAAAAATAATTTTGAGCACAGATGCCATCAGTAAATGAATAAAATTATTAAGTAAGCACAAGATACTAATTTACTAGTCAGAGTCTCTTAGGCCCTGTCATAGTTTAAAAACATAAAAACTCAATCATGAAAGCTAAAGCCATAACTCGGAGTACCAAATCAGAAACTTGATTTAGAAGAACTCCTCCCTAGGGACTTCCCTGGCGGTCCAGTAGTTAAGACTTTGTGCTTCCACTGCAGGGGACACAGGTTCAATCCCTGGTTGGGGAACTAAGATCCCGCATGCTGCACGGTATGGCCAAAAAAAAAAAAAGAAAGAGAGAAAACCAAGAGGGTGGGTGCTGTTGTCATATAGAACCTGGAATTGGATCTGATTAAACGTTCTTTTAAAAAAAAAAGAAGAAGAACTCCTCTCTAAACTTTTATTATCATCATATAAACTGAACAGAATACTCATGATCAATACATAAACAACACATACATAAATCCAAATTATAATCTCCAGTATTGACAAGGCATTCATAATATTTAACCACCATCCTAAGATTCAAGATGTAAAATAAATGCACACCCTACTTAAGAGAAACAGAAAATACATGGGAAGTCCTCCAACTTCTTGTCACTAAACCTACAGACGTACTGTTTCAACACTCATTCTTTTTTTCTTCCTTCCACTTACAATGTCTACTCTCCTAACACCATCCTTCTGCCTGTACTCTGGATCTCATACCCAACCCACCACTTTCTCAAGAACTTGTCCCTCCACTTCCTCTACCGATTGCCTCGTCAGTATTTAAACATACTCAAGTCTTGCCCATGCCTCCCCACTCCAGCCACCATCCTACCTCTTTTCCTTCATAATGAAACTACTTTAAAACACTGTCTACACTTTGTGACTTCACTTCTTTATATCCACTAATGCCTCAATCCACTGCAATTTGGCTTCTACTCTCACCATTGCCCCTATACTGCTTCTCCAAAGCTCTGGGGACCTAATTAATAAATCCATCCAATGGATACTTTTCATTCTTTATCACACTTGACCCCTGAGGGGTATTTGCCACTACTGACTACTCCCTCTTCTAAAACCCCTCTCTTCTTTTGGTTTCTGTTTAACACCACATTCACCTGGTTTTACACCAAGCATAAAATTCATTTAAAGTCTTTTCTGCCAGATCTTTTTCCTTTGCTCCACCCATGAAACTTGAGGTTCTTCAGGGCTTTACTTTAGGTCCTCTTTTACTCTATAAACCGAGGAGCACAGATATTCATCCTGTAAACCTCAGAATTATATGTAAACTGTTAATATGCTCAACAAAATATTAGCAAACTGAAACCACATGATCAAGTTGGATTCATCCCAGGATCACAAGGATGGTTCAACATATGAAAATCAATGTGATACACTACATCATCAAAAGACAAAAAAACCACATGATCATCTCAATAGGTGCAGAAAAAACATTTGATAAAATTCAACATCCATTCATGATAAAAACTACAGAGGGAACATATCTCAACATCATAAAAGCTATTTATGACAAAACCACAGCCAACATAATACTCAATGGTGAAAAGCTGAAAGACTTCCTGCTAAAATCTGGAACAAGACAAGGATGCCCACTCTCACCACTTCTATTCAACAGAGCATTGGTGCAGATGACATGATACTAGATATAGAAAACTATAAAGACTCACACAAAAACCACTAGAACTGATAAACGAACTCAGCAAGGTAGCAGGATGCAAGATTAACATACAGAAATCTGTTGCATTTCTTTATACTAACAAAGAAATATCAGAAAGGGCAAGTAAAAAAAAAATTCCCTTTAAAATTGCATCAAAAAAAAAAAAAAAAAACCTTAGTAATAAACCTGACCAAGGAGGTGAAAGACTTATATGCTGAGAACTATAAAACACCGATAAAGGAAACTGAAGATGATTCAAAGAAATGGAAAGATATCCCATAGTCTTGGATTGGAAGAACTAACACTGTTAAAATGGCCATACTACTCAAGGCAATCTACGATTTAATGCGATCCCTATCAAATTACCCATAACATTTTTCACAGAACTAGAACAAATAATCCTAAAATTTATATAGAACCGTGAAAGACCCAGAATTGCCAAAGCAATCCTAAGGCATAACCCTCCCAGACTTCAGACAATACTACAAAGCTACAGTAATCAAAACAGTGCAGTATTGGCCCAAAAACAGACATATGGATCAATGGAACAGAATAGAGAGCCCAGAAATAAACCCACAAACCTGTGTTCAATTACTCATCAACAAAGAAGGCAAGAAAATACAATGGAGAAAACATCAGCAAGCGGTGTTGGGAAAACTGGACAGCCAAATGTAAATCAATGAAGTTAGAACACTCCCTCACACCATACACAAAAATAAACTTAAAATGGCTTAAAGATTTAAATATAAGACACAACACCATAAAACTGCTAGAGGAGAACACAGGCAAAGCATTCTCTGACATAAATCATACCAATGTTTTCTTAGGTCCGTCTCCAAGACAACAGAAATAAAAGCAAAAATAAACAAATGGGACCTAATCAAATTTATAAGCTTTTACACAGCAAAGGAAATCATAAACAAAACAAAAAGACAATCTACGGAATAGGAGAAAATATTTGCTAACAATGCAACTGACAAGGGCTTAATTTCCAAAATATACAAACAGCTCATACAACTCAATAACAAAAAATCAAACAACCCAATCAAAAAATGGGCAGAAATCTAAATAGACATTTCTCCAAAGAAGACATACAGATGGCCAACAGGTATATGGAAAGATGCTCAACATCATTAATTATTAGAGAAATGAAAATCAAAACTACAATGAGGTATCACATCACACTGGTCAAAATGGCCATCATTAAAAAGTCTACAAATAACAAATGCTGGAGAGGGTGTGGAGAAAAGGGAACCCTCCTACACTATTGGTGGGAATGTAAGTTGGTGCAGGTACTATGGGAAACAGTACGGAGGTTCCTCAAAAAACTTATTATCTGCCATATGGTTCAGCAATCCCACTCCTGGGCATATATCTGGAGAAAACTCTAATGAGAAAAGATACATGTACCCCAATGTTCATAGCACTATTTACAACAGCCAAGACATGGAAGCAACCTAAATGTCCAGCAACAGATAAATGGATAAAAAAGAAGTGATAGAGCACAAGCAAGAAGAACTACAATCCTGCAACCTGTGGAATGAAAACCACATTCACAGAAAGATATACAAAATGAAAAGGCAGAGGACTATGTACCAGATGAAGGAACAAGATAAAATCCCAGAAAAACAACTAAACAAAGTGGAGATAGGCAACCTTCCAGAAAACGAATTCAGAATAATGTCAGTGAAGATGATCCAGGACCTCGGAAAAAGAATGGAGGCAAAGATTGAGAAGATGCAAGAAATGTTTAACAAAGACCTTAGAAGAACTAAAGAACAAACACCTAGAAAAATTAACGAACAAACAGAGATGAACAATACAATAACTGAAATGAAAAATACACTAGAAGGTATCAATAGCAGAATAACGGATAATTGACCTGGAAGACAGAATGATGGAATTCACTGCTGCAGAACAGAATAAAGAAAAAAGAATGAAAAGAAAAGAAGACAGGGCTTCCCTGGTGGCGCAGTGGTTGAGAATCTGCCTGCTAATGCAGGGGACACGGGTTCGATCCCTGGTCTGGGAAGATCCCGCATGCCGCGGAGCAACTGGGCCCGTGAGCCACAACAGCTGAGCCTGCGCATCTGGAGCCTGTGCTCCGCAACAAGAGAGGCCGCAATAGTGAGAGGCCCGCGCACCGCGATGAAGAGTGGCCCCTGCTCGCCGCAACTGGAGGAAGCCCTCGCACAGAAACGAAGACCCAACACAGCCAAAATAATAATAAATAAATAAATAATTATTTAAAAAAAAAAGAAAAGAAGACAGACTAAGAGACCTCTGGGACAACATTAAACGCAACAACATTCGCATTATAGGGGTCCCAGAAGGAGAAGAGAGAGAGGAAGGACCTGAGAAAATATCTGAAGAGATTATAGTCGAAAACTTCCCTAACATGGAAAAGGAAAAAGCCCCCCAAGTCCAGGAAGTGCAGAGAGTCCCAGGCAGGATAAACCCAAGGAGGAACACGCCGAGACACATAGTAATCAAATTGACAATATTTAAAGACAAAGAAAAATTACTGAAAGCAACAAGGGAAAAATGACAAATAACATACAAGGGAACTCCCATAAGGTTAACAGCTGATTTCTCAGCAGAAACTCTACAAGCCAGAAGGGAGTGGCAGGATATATTTAAAGTGATGAAAGGGAAGAACCTACAACCAAGATTACTCTACCCAGCAAGGATCTCATTCATATTCGACGGAAAAATCAAAAGCTTTACAGACAAGCAAAAGCTAAGAGAATTCAGCACCACCAAACCAGCTCTACAACAAATGCTAAAGGAACTTCTCTAAGTGGGAAACACAAGAGAAGAAAAGGACCTACAAAAACAAACCCATAACAATTAAGAAAACGGTAATAGGAACATACATATCAATAATTACCTTAAATGTGAATGGATTAAATGCTCCAACCAAAAGACACAGGCTCGCTGAATGGATACAAAAACAAGACCCATATATATGCTGTCTACAAGAGACCCACTTCAGACCTAGGGACACATACAGACTGAAAGTGAGGGGATGGAAAAAGATATTCCATGCAAATGGAAATCAAAAGAAAGCTGGAGTAGCAATACCCATATCAGATAAAACAGACTTTAAAATAAAGAATGTTACAAGAGACAAGGAAGGACACTACATAATGATCAAGGATCAATCCAAGAAGAAGATATAACAATTATAAATATATATGCACCCAACATAGGAGCACCTCAACACATAAGGCAACTGCTACCAGCTCTAAAAGAGGAAATCGACAGTAACACAATAATAGTGGGGGACTTTAACACCTCACTTACACCAATGCACAGATCATCCAGACTGAAAATTAATAAGGAAACACAAGCTTTAAATGACACAACAGACTAGATAGATTTAATTGATATTTATAGGACATTCCATCCAAAAACAGCAGATTACACTTTCTTCTCAAGTGCACATGGAACATTCTCCAGGATAGATCACATCTTGGGTCACAAATCAAGCCTCAGTAAATTTAAGAAAATTGAAATCACATCAAGCATCTTTTCTGACCACAACACTATGAGATTAGAAATCAATCACAGGGAAAACAACGTACAAAACACAAACACATGGAGGCTAAACAATACATTACTAAATAACCAAGAGATCACTGAAGAAATCAAAGAGGAAATCAAAAAATAGAGACAAATTACAACGAAAACATGACAATCCAAAACCTATGGGATGCAGCAAAAGCAGTTCTAAGAGGGAAGTTTATAGCAATACAAGGCTACCTCAAGAAACAAGAAAAATCTCAAATAAACAATCTAATCTTATACCTAAAGGAACTAAAGAAAACAAACAAAACCCAAAGTTAGTAGAAGGAAAGAAATCATAAAGATCAGAGCAGAAATAAATGAAATAGAAACAAAGAAAACAATAGCAAAGATCAATAAAGCTAAAAGCTGGTTCTTTGAGAAGATAAACAAAATTGATAAACCATTAGCCAGACTCATCAAGAAAAAGAGAGGACACATATCAATAAAATTAGAAATGAAAACAAGAGAAGTTACAAGAGACACCGCAGAAATACAAAGCATCCTAAGAGACTACTACAAGCAACTTTATGCCAATAAAATGGACAACCTGGAAGAAATGGACAAATTCTTAGAAAGGTATAAACTTCCAAGACTGAACCAGGAAGAAACAGAAAATATGAACAGACCAATCACAAGTAAGGAAATTGAAACTGTGATTTAAAATCTTCCAACAAACAAAAGTCCAGGACCAGATGGCTTCACAGGTGAATTCTATCAAACATTTAGAGAAGAGCTAACACCCATCCTTCTCAAACTCTTCCAAAAAATTGCAGAGGAAGGAACACTCCCAAACTCATTCTATGAGGCCACCATCACCCTGATACCAAAACCAAAGATACTACAAAAAAAAGAAAATTACAGACCAATATTACTGATGAATATAGATGTAAAAATCCTCAACAAAATACTAGCAATCAGAATCCAACAACACGGGCCTCCCTGGTGGCACAGTGGTTAAGAACTCGCCTGCCAATGCAGGGGATACGGGTTCGAGCCCTGGTCCAGGAAGATCCCACATGCCGCGGAGCACCTAAGCCCAGGCGCCACTACTGAGCCTGCGCTCTACAGCCTGCGAGCCACAACTACTGAGCCTGCGTGGCACACCTACCGAAGCCCGTGCGCCTAGAGCCCGTGCTCCACAATGAGAAGCCACCACAATGAGAAGCCCGCACACTGCAATGAAGAGTAGCCCCCACCCGCCGCAACTAGAGAAAGCCCGCGCACAGCAATGAAGACCCAACGAAGCCAAAGATAAATAAAATAAATAAATAAAATTTAAAAAAAAGAATCCAACAACACATTAAAAGGATCATACACCATGATCAAGTGGGATTTATCCCAGGGATGCAAGGATTCTTCAATGTACGCATATCAATCAACGTGATACACCATATTAACAAACTGAAGAATAAAAACCATATGATCATCTCAGTAGATGTAGAAAAAGCTTTTGACAAAATTCAACACCCATTTATGATAAAAACTCTCCAGAAAGTGGGCATAGAGGGAACCTACCTCAACATAATAAAGGCTATATATGACAAACCCACAGCAAACATCATTCTCAATGGTGAAAAACTGAAAGCATTTCCTCAAAGATCAGGAACAAGACAAGGATGTCCACTCTCGCCACTATTATTCAACATAGTTTTGGAAGTCCTAGCCACGGCAATCAGAGAAGAAAAAGAAATAAAAGGAATCCAAATCGGAAAAGAAGAAGTAAAACTGTCACTGTTCGCAGATGACATGATACTATACATACAGAATCCTAAAGATGCCACCAGAAAACTACTAGAGCTAATCAATGAATTTGACAAAGTTGCAGGATACAAAATCAATGCACAGAAATCTCTTGCATTCCTATACACGAATGGTGAAAAATCTGAAAGAGAAATTAAGGAAACACTCCCATTTACCATTGCAACAAAAAGAAAAAAATACCTAGGAATAAACCTACCTAGGGAGACAAAAGACCTGTATGCAGAAAACTATATGATACTGATGAAAGAAATTAAAGATGATACAAACAGATGGAGAGATATACCATGTTCTTGGATTGGAAGAATCAATATTGTGAAAATGACTCTACTACCCAAAGCAATCTACAGATTCAATGCAATTCCTATCAAATTACCAATGGCATTGTTTACAGAATTAGAACAAAAAAATCTTAAAATCTGTATGGAGACACAAAAGACCCCAAATAGCCAAGCAGTCTTGAAGGAAAAAAACAGAGCTGGAGGAATCAGACTCCCTGACTTCAGCTACGCTACAAGGCTACAGTAATCAAGACAATATGGTACTGGCACAGAAACAGAAATACAGATCAATGGAACAGGATAGAAAGCCCAGAGATAAACCCACGCACCTATGGTCAACTAATCTATGACAAAGGAGGCAAGGATATACAATGGAGAAAAGACAGTCCCTTCAACAACTGGTGCTGGGAAAACTGAACAGCTACACGTAAAAGAATGAAATTAGAACACTCCCTAACACCATACACAAAAATAAACTCAAAATGGATTCAAGACCTAATGTAAGACTGGACACTATAAAACTCTTAGAGGAAAACATAGGAAGAACACTCTTTGACATAAATCACAGCAAGATCTTTTTTGATCCATCTCCTAGAGTAATGGAAATAAAAACAAAAATAAACAAATGGGACCTAATGAAACTTCAAAGCTTTTGCACAGCAAAGGAAACTATAAACAAGACGAAAAGACAACCCTCATAATAGGAGAAAATATTTGCAAACGAATCAACGGACAAAGGATTAATCTCCAAAATATATAAACAGCTCATGCAGCTCAATATTAAAAAAAAAACAACCCGATCCAAAAATGGGCAGAAGACCTAAACAGACATTTCTCCAAAGAAGACATACAGATGGCCAAGAAGCACTTGAAAAGCTGCTCAACATCACTAATTATTAGAGAAATGCAAATCAAAACTACAATGAGGTATCACCTCACGCCAGTTAGAATGGGCATCATCAGAAAACCTACAAACAACAAATGCTGGAGAGGGTGTGGAGAAAAGGGAACCCTCTTGCACAGTTGGTGGGAATGTAAATTGATACAGCCACTATGGAGAACAGTATGGAGGTTCCTTAAAAAACTAGAAGTAGAATTACCTTTTGATCCAGCAATCCCACTACTGGGTATATACCCAGAGAAAACCATAATTCAAAAAGACACATGCACCCCAATGTTCATTGCTGCGCTATTTACAATAGCCAGGTCACGGAAGCAACCTAAATGCCCATCGACAGATGAATGGATAAAGAAGATGTGGTACATATATACAATGGAGTATTACTCAGCCATAAAAAGGAACGAAATTGGGTCATTTATTGAGACGTGGATGGATCTAGAGACTGTCATACAGAGTGACGTTAAGTCAGAAAGAGAAAAACAAATATCGTATATTAACGCATATATGTGGAACCTAGAGAAATGGTACAGATGAACCGGTTTGCAGGGCAGAAATTGAGACACAGATGTAGAGAACAAACATACGGACACCAAGGGGGGAAAGTGGTGGGCGGGGGTGGGTAGGGTGGTGATGGGATGAATTGGGAGATTGGGATTGACATATATACACTAATATGTACAAAATGGATAACTAATAAGAACCTTCTGTATAAAAATAAATAAGAAATTTTAAAAATAAAAATATAAAAATAAAAAATTCTTTTAAAAAAAATAAATTTAATTAATTAATTTAAAAAAGAAAGAAAAAAGATGTGATACACACACACACACACACACACACACACACACACACACACACTCTGGAATACTACTCGGCCATAAAAAAGAATGAAATAAGGCCATTTGCAACTACATGGATGGACCTAGAGATTATCATACTAAGTGAAGTAAATCAGAAAGACAAATACCATATGCTATCACTTACATGTGGAATCTAAAATATGATACAGGGACCTCCTTGGTGGCGCAGTGGTTAAGACTCTGCACTCCCAACACAGGAGACCCGGGTTCGATCCCTGGTCAAGGAACTAGATCCCACATGCATGCCGCAATTAAGAGTTCGCAAGCCACAACTAAGGAGCTGGAGAGCCGCAACTAAGGAGCCTGCTGCAACTAAGACCCAGCACAACCAAATAAAGAAATAAATATTTCTTAAAAAATAAAATATAATACAAATGAACTTATTTATAAAACAGAAACAGACTCACAGACATAGAAAACAAACTTATGGTTACCAAAAGGGAAAGGCAGTGGGGAGGGATAAATTAGGAGTTTGGGATTAGCAGATACAAACTACTATATATAAAACAGATAAACAACAAGGTCCTACTGTATAGCACAGGGGACTATATTCAGTATCCTGTAATAAACCATAGTGGGAAAGAAAAACAAAATAAAAACAAAAACTGTTATATGCACGTGTACTTTTCTGGGGAGAAAGTTCATAGTTTAACAGTTTGACAAAGCTCCTCCTCCCGTCTTGAAAGATAAATTTGAAGAGCCACTTTCCCATACATTCTCCCTGGTCTTTACCATTTTGATGAAACCTCAATCTATAAACCCAACCCTTAGCTCTTTGTTGAACTCCAGGTCCACACAGGCACACTAAATATGCCCTCAAATTAAAATCACCATCCCCCTGCTTCCCTCAAACTCCTTCTCCAGTTTACTTTCTTTCAATAAATATCCTTGCTTTCCACTCCATTGCCCTAGTCAGAAACTTCCATAGCAACCTTCACTACTCCTCCCCCTCCCCACCTCCTGGCAATTACCAATTCTAATCAACTCTGCCTCTGAAATATCCTTCGTCTGTCCACTTCTCCCTATATTACCAGTGCCATCACCCTAGTCCAGGCCACCATCAACTACTGTTTAGGTCATTACAACAGCCTCCCCATCAGTCCCCTGCCTTAAGCCTCAACTGCCTCCAATCAGCTCTCCACACTGGACCTAAAGTGATCTTTCTAAAAATATAATTTAATTCCTTCCATTTCCCCTCCTAATAACATTCCAAAACATGCTTAAAACATTCCTCAAAACAATCTTTCCACCTGTGCTCTGGATCGCATATCCAACCTACCACTTTCTCAGGAAACTTGTCTCTCGTCTCCTCTACTGACCTCCATCCTCAGAACATTGCCAACGTCTTGCCCAAAACCTATTTGGTTTACAAACCCATCAGGCCCTGGCTCCTGCTTACCTTTCTGACCTCATCTTCCACCACCACCCCTCCCCTCCAAGAATCCAAGTCCAAGATCCAGCCACAGTAAACCTTCACTTTCTCAAATACATTCCATCTCTCACCCACAGCCTTCATGTGCCATTCCCTCCGCCTGAAACATTTTTCCCAGGCTTCTTCACCTACTCATCTTTTAGGTCTCAAAAGGGAAGAAAGCTTTTTAGAACGTGTTTCTCTCAACCTTCTGTCCACTTGTATTTTCACAGAAGCCCATGCTTATCACCGGCACTCGTTACACTTTATTATAAGTTTTTAAGTTTAGAATGTTGCTTATAACTACAAAGGTGGTAAACTCTACCCAGCATAAATCATGTCTGCATCATTTCTTTATATCTCCCGCACCAAACAAACACTGCTCCAGGAGTTTAATGGGCACTCAGTGAAATGCTAAATGAATAAAACAAACTCCAAAATAATCTAAACTAATTTCACTGAAAGGGCGACTTTTTATACTATGTGACAGACAGATTACCAATCTGCAAGTAATCATAATTTTGACTTAATGAAATCTCATTGTTATCATTTCCCTCTATTTAAAACATACTCATCAGGTCATGTTTGACAAATTTTCTTTTAATCACAAATAAGATGTTGCTAATATATGACTAAGTTTTAAAGGGGTAATTGAAAAAATCGAGAGCAGAATGAACTTTAAAGTCGGGTTCAAAGTTTATAAAGAGAAATTTTAGCAACCCTGAGACTAAGGAAGATAACACAGAGAAACAAGACTAATTTAAAACAAAGAAATATCAAGATTGGTCAGACTGCTAACTTTAACACTAGATCTCAAAAGCTCCAGACAGTCTTTTAATTATTTATACCCTAGAAACAGAAACTCGTACTTGTAAATTTTAAAAGGAAATTGTCAAGCACCATTTGAGATTTTGGTAATTTGTTTACATAAATAAATTTTTACCCCTTGGAGTCTTTACTGTTCTTTTTCTTGGGAATGTACCCTGGGTACTAGAACCACACCCCACTGCTCTTTCTGTCCTCAGTACCAATTATAAAAGCTCAGTAAATGCTCAATGAATTGATGAATTTCACTAGAACAAACTCCTATTTGTCACTATAACAAATTCTCAGCTAAGGAGGTATATATCAGAATCTCCTGAGGAATGTATGTATAATATTATAATGTGATTTTTATATTTGTAGTATAATTTTACATTTATATTTGCATAAATTTATATTTGTAAATCTATCATTTTTTGTAACAGAAACTATAGAAAGTTGAGCCAAGATTGGGAATCGTGGCGCTTGGGAAGGGTAGCGGTGCAGAAGAACTTTCATTTTTGTCTTCTAAATGATTATTACAGGAGAGAGGTAAAAAATAATGTTGAGAAACACTAAACTAAATTACTGGAAGGGACTAGCAGGAGAGAAACCCTGTAAGCAGGGTGGGGCCAGAACAAAGGCTAAGGAGTGTACACTTTCACTTAGACAGCTATCAATATTTCAAATTTTTTAATGTTTAGTAAGTTTTCTATTGAAATAATTTATAAAGAAAGGTGCAGAATTCTTAAGAATATAATTCAATGAACTTCCACTAATTTCTGTACTAAAACAAAACATTATACTGGACTCCAGATATTATCATCACTGATAACTACAAATGTGGCATTATACCAGCACAGTACCATTACTTCAAATTCCATTAGGGACCATGTCTCACACAGCCTGTAGATCTGCACTAGATTAATTTTACTAGACTAATTTGATCATGTTACTACCCCTCTCAAATTCCTTCAAAGCATTTCTCATTCTTATGTCTACACTCCCAAAACCTAAAACCTGTTCTAGCTATTCTACTCTTCAGCAGATAGATGGGTTTGAAATAGATAGAGGAGATAATCAAAATAAGGCAAGATCAGCCTTGCTGGTATACTGGTAACTTCCTCTCTATTTCACACACAAGGAGATGTGACCATCTTTTTTTTTTTTTTTTTTTAATAATTTATGTACTTATTTATTTATGTGACCATCTTTTTTTAAATAAATTTATTTATTTATTCATTCATTCATTCATTCACGCATTCTTGGCTGTGCTGGGTCTTCAATCCTGCGCAGAAGCTTCCTCTAGTTGCGGCGAGCAGGGACCACTCTTCATTGCAGTGCGTGGGCTTCTCATTGCGGTGGCTTCTCTTGTTGTGAGGCACAGGCTCTAGGTGCGCGGGCTTCAGTAGTTGTGGCTCGCAGGCTTCAGCAGTTGTGGCTCTGGGCTCTAAAGCGTAGGCTCAGTAGTTGTGGCACACGGGCTTAGTTGCTCCGCTGCCATGTGGGATCCTCCCACACCAGGGCTCAAACCTGTGTCCCCTGCATTGGCAGGCAGATTCTTAACCACTGCACCCACCAGGGAAGTCCCCAGACGTGACCACCTTGAGATGCTTAATGAGAAGGGGAGCACTCCTTCATTCACTCTTTCATTAACATTTCCTGAACACCCACTTTGTGCCAAGTGCAATGATAGATTCTGCAGATACAAAGATAAATAAGACACAGTCCTTTGCCCTCAGAGCTTGCAGGTCAGGTATAATATCATGCCGTAAGTGCTTTTTGTTGTTTTCTCAAGAAATATTTTTAAATTTCATAAAAATGTCCTTTAGTATATTTTATTTGAGGCAGTGATTGGAAGAAACTACTTGCAGAAGTGCAGATGCAATAAATATTATCATTTCATTTAAGCTGATAATTTCTTTTTCTGGTTGGAAAAGAGCTATCTATATGCAACACACCATCTAATAATATCAGAGTATAAATCCCAGCTGCAGAAATAGAATGCTATTGCTGCTCTTACTGAGTTGTACTCATAATGAATGGCTGCCTATGCTAAATCTGAATAAAACTCCCAACTGCTCAGTATCTTCTTGCCAAAAATTCCCTTTCCTCCTCCAGACTGGAGTTGCATTCCAATTACACTGCTGATCGGAATGAGGCTGCTTGAAAGAAAAAAACCACTCAGACATCCCATTTTCCTTCACCCCACAAAAACAGATTTTATAATATAGTACTGTTCCTGAAAGTTGTACAGACTATTTTTCAACAGAGTAGATTACTCTGTATTTTCTCTGAACTTATATTAACATTGTAAAATAAAACTGAAGTTGAGGACAGCATTCCTAAACAAATTCCAACAGGATGGCCTAGTGCTTTAAAAATGTCTACAATATACACCCTTCCTGATCACGGGCACATGACAACAATTTAGATCTTTCTGTTCCAAGAAACAACCTCTACCTCAACTCCTAAACACAAAATTTAAGTTCTACTGAAAACGTGTACACAATATAATTATTACATATGTTTCAGTTATTGTTGCTTGAAACAGGAGCACTACACAAAGATTCATATTCAAGAGCGTTATTACCCCAAAAAAGCATTACTACAAAATGCTGTACTTAGCAGAAATATCAGATACAACCTTATTTACACAATAATGAAACAGTTAAGGATGACAAATAGCATGCGCAAATATTACACAGCCATTAAAATTATGTAAATATTTATTGATAAGAAAATATTTCTTAATATGCTGTTAAGAGTAAAAGTTCATTTATTAAATAGTACATTAAATAAAAAGGAATTTTAGTAAGGAATATAAAAAGACTGGATAACATTTATTGAATATTTACTATGTGCAAGTGTATACCAACCACTCTGTGAAGTTAAGTAGTAGCATTACCTATATTTTACTTTTTTTTTTTTTTGGCCACGCAGCATGTGGGATCTTAGTTCCCCAACCAGGGATTGAACCCGTGCCCCCTGCAGTGGAAGTGAGGAGTCTTAACCACTGAACCACCAGGGAAGTCCCTACCTACATTTTAGAGATAAAGAAATTGAGGTTCAGGCATAAAAGACTTGCCAAAGATTACACTGTAAGTGCTAAAGTGGAGACACCAATTCAAATAGTCTAATCACAGAATCCAAACTCTTCACCACCATATATAGAATTGAACATAGTCTGTCAGGTTAGCTCCTCCTTTTTAAAGGAACTTAACACGCTAAAGCAACTACTGGTGAAACAGGTTCACAGAAACAGCTAATAGAAACCCAGGTTGCACAAGGACCTCCTCCAAAAGATGAGCAATTTCTCTCTTTCAATAGATTATAGTTTACCTCTACAATCATATTAAACCTGCTTTTAACTAAATATCTTGTTACAGTGCCATTTAATCAAGAAATTTTAGGCAATCCGTTTCATGCATGTTACAAAACAAACTGGCCTCTAAGTTTAGCTTCATGTATTTAGTATTTGGCAGGTAGTTAATTTATTAATAATTAGTATATAGATGATGTATTAAAAGATACAGGTTCTACCAAAATGAGGTAAATACTCTTACCAAAAAAAAAAAGTCACCATTTAAATATTTCATCAAAGGCAAAACTGTTTCTCAAGTTAACCAACTGAAAATGACCCTTCCAGTTCACTCATATCAAACAACTTTTAAGTAACTACTTTTTTTTTCACCTTGCAAGTTCTTATTTACTATGGCAGGTGAGCATGCAGCCAACTCATACAATATCCATAAAATATATATATATATATATATATATATATATATATACATATTCATAGATATATATATATCTACTTTCAAAACAAGGGCAAACAGACAAACTTTGATTCTAACCAAATACTTCATGAAAATTTACATTTCATGAAATGTAACTACTTTTTTTAACATCTTTATTGGAGTATAATTGTTTTACAATGTTGTGTTAGTTTCTGCTGTATAACAAAGTGAATCAGCTATATGTGTATATATATCCCCATATCCCCTCCCTCTTGTGTCTCCCTCCCACCCTCCCTATCCCACCTCTCTAGGTGGTCACAAAGCACCGAGCTGATCTCCCTATGCGATGCAGCTGCTTCCCACTAGCTATTTTACATTTGGTAGTGTATACATGTCCATGCCACTCTCTTACTTCGTCCCAGCTTACCCTTCCCCCTCCCCATGTCCTCAGGTCCATTCTCTACGTCTGCGTCTTTATTCCTGTCCTGCCCCTAGGTCCATCAGAACCATTTTTTTTTTAGATTCCATATATATGCGTGTAACTACTTTTTTTAAAAATTTTCAAACATATGAAGATTTTACTCGAAAAAATTTCCCTAACAAGTATACTTTTTAACTGAATAAAACTGAAACAAGATTAGGGTGTACAAATAAGTTTTAAAAAAATTAAGTGCAAACTTTTTCAACACAAAAACAATGATCTACTTTGACATAATAAGGGCAGATATTATTTCTTCCACAACTGTAAATATTTACCTTATAGTGATCAGAGGTAATTTTAAAATAAAGTTTCTCTTATAAACATAATAATCAAGTTCTGGCGTAAGTTCACATGTTTTTTTAAAAAAAAAAGGTTCCGCTAAAGCCAAGCAACATATTCAGCATGAAATAAATGTAAAGCATGTAGTCTAGGTACTTGGCATGTAGCAGGCAAACTATAGAAGCTGTTATTGTAAGAAACTATCTAAAAGCATTTCTGCTATCTTAAATCAAAATTTCCTTGAATTCATTTCTCCAATTTGAGGATGAAAATACATAAAAGTACTACCCTTCATTCATAAGGATGGTAAATTCACTATGACTTAAGGACCTCCAATGCAGTTTGCAGACTGAACGTTATCAGGCTAGTGCCACTGGAGACAGCCACTGCCCCTTCCTCACTGGACACCTTCATTCAAACACTCATTTCCTAACTGGTGGCTGCTCAAGAGATTGATTTAGTATATCTAAACCATACAATAATTTACTTTCTTCATCAAAACACCAAGAGAAGGAAATCTTAGTATAAAATTCAAGAATATAGTTGCAATGAAGCCTTAACACTATTCTACACCTAGGGGAAAAGTTACATCACTTTCTGGCCACTCCCAGGTTTCTCTCCTTTACCCTCTTTTTCTAGAGACATTCACAGAGACAGCATACTATAGTGTTAAGCTATAAGCACTATATAAAGTTAAACACTTAGAGTCAGAATGCCTGTGTTTGAACCAGGTGCTGTCACTTATTAACTTGTGACCCTGAACAACTACTTAAGGCCTCTTTACCTCAGATATCTCATCTGTTACGATGAGGAATACTAGGAGCCACCTCATAGTGTTGTTTTAAAGATTAAATAAATTGAAACACATAAAACACCTGGAACAGTACCTGGTATACAGCAAGTGCTCAATAAATATTAGCTATTATTATTCTTTCTACTCTAAAATTTCAAATAAAATTAATCCATCAGGTTGCAAGCACCTTAAACAGCAAGAAAGGGATTTTCTCACAACCTGGTGAGAAGCCTGTCTTAGTTCAGGCTGCTGTAATAAATACCATAGACTGGGTGGCTTAAACAACATTCATTTTTCACAGTTCTGAGGCTGGCAAGTCCAAGATGAAGGTACAGGCAAATTCAATGTCTGGTGAGGATCCCCTTCCTGTTTTGCAGCCACCTTCTTGCTGTATCCTCACATTGCCAAAAGAAGTATCATCTCTCCTGAAGGGCACTAATCCCAATCATGAGGGCTCCACCTTCATGACACAATTACCTCCCAAAGGCCCCACCTTCTTATACCATCACACTGGGGATTAGGGTTTCTTTTTTTTTTTTTTTTTTTTTTTTTTGGTTTGTAGGATCTTAGTTCCCCAACCAGGGATCAAACCCATGCCCCCAGCAGTGGAAGTGCAGAGTCCTAACCACTGCACCACCAGGGAATTCCCAGATTAGGGTTTCAACATATGAAATACGGGGGGACACAGACACAAATATTCAGTCAATAAGAAAGTTTATGTACCTAGTAAGCTTTTGGTAAATATTGATGAGTCTCAATCT
Source organism: Balaenoptera musculus (assembly GCF_009873245.2). Taxonomy (NCBI): domain Eukaryota; kingdom Metazoa; phylum Chordata; class Mammalia; order Artiodactyla; family Balaenopteridae; genus Balaenoptera; species Balaenoptera musculus. Next base: position 14,234,634 of record NC_045804.1, on the reverse strand, counting down.
GTATGTCTAGCCTCACTCCTCTCTCAAAATCCAAGCCCACATTTCAACTGCCTACCACACATACCCACTTGGATACCTTACCAGCACTTGAAATTATCTTTATTCAAAATTGAATTAATCAGCTTCCCTACTGAACCAGCTCTTTTTCCTTTTGACCTCCCTAGTTCTGTGAACTGCAACACATACTTGCAATCATCCAGAAAGCAAATGTCTTTCTTATCTCTCCATCTCCCTGAACACCTAAAGTAGTTGCCAGATTATATCAGGTATCATATATCTCTCTGCCTATTTCCATTTACAATATTCACATTTAAATAATATATCTACAGCATTTTATAATGTGCCCCCAAAATTTGTGCACAGAGTCTTTGGCTCAGCCCTTACAAGTTTGGAAGTTATGTTCTAAAATCCACAGAAAGGGAAACTACAACTCAAAAGTTGTGGCCGGTTCCAACCTGTCACCTAGTAAATGAGCTTAGGTTATTTTGAATCCAGATTCCATCTTCATTTTCTATAGATTCCTCACTCAGAGGCTGTCATGATCCCTTCTTTCTCTCTCATTAACCCCTACATTGAAAATATCATCCTCTTTGTCCCCTCAAATAAGCCCAGGACTTTTCTGCCTTTGCCTTTATTCCAAATGCTCTCCCCACCCCAAGTGCTATTATTCTAACTACTGGGAATTTTTTTTTTTTTTTTTTTTTTGGCTGTACCATGTGACATGCAGGATCTTAGTTCCCCAACCAGGGATCGAACCCGCGCCCCTTGCATTGGAAGCACAGAGTCTTAACCACTGGAACGCCAGGGAAGTCCCTATTCTAACTACTGACCCTCAAAATCTTATCCATTCATCAAATTTCAACTCCATGTGAAAACTTTTCTGATTTCTCCTTCTTTCTCACAATCTGATTTTGATCTCTCCCTTCCTGTGCACTTCCAATACTGGGTCTACTTGTTTTGTATGTTGCTTCTCATTTTGCTTGTATTAAACATACTCACACGATGTCTAACCCTTCCCTTTATGTCCCATTAAGCTGTAAATTTCTTGAAGACAAAGTTTGGCTTATTTTTCTCTCTCCTACAGTTTATTATATTATATGCACTCAAATACTTGCTGAATCAATGAAAATCTTCCAAAAACCACTGACAAGGTATAAGGATGAGCAAACTAAAAGGTAAATAATAAAACAAAACTCACTCCTTGATTCCTTTAGCCTAATTTTTGTTCAAAAAATCTTTTTAAGTCAGGATGGCTTCCTCAACTAATTGTAAGCACTCTGTTTTACCAGAGGGCCCAACTACCTACTGGAGCCCTTTCCTAATAACAGATCTCATTGAGCTCTCTCTCTCATACACAATAAAAAGGTATACTGTCACATGATATTATCCAAATTTATTAACCTATTTTTAGAACAGTGCAAATAAGGGTAAGTTCCCAGGTCTTCTGCATTCTTCCAGGCTCTAAAAACTGTAGTCACTCAAGTACCTGATGACCTACTCTAACAGAGTAAAGTGCCAAAGATATTTAGTTTCCCAAATAGGCTCCGTTTGTAAACACAGGCCACCAGCATAAATAAGAAAGAAGACTGCAGCTATAAAAAGCACTGTAATTATAAGAAAATAATTCCTTATAACTTCATGTTTTTGAAATATTTCCAAGGTTGACTGGGAATTACTAAATTTAATAAACTTTTATTTTAGAATAAACTGATTTACAGAAAAGCTATAAAGATAGTCCAGTATTCTTATACATTCCACACCCATTTATCCTATTCTTAACATTTTACATTAGTATATTTCTCACAATTTAATGAACCAATATTGATACATTATTAAATAAGTTCACATTTTATTCAGATTTCCTTAGTTTTCACATAATGTCTTTTATCTGTTCCAAGATCCCACCGAGGGTACCATATTTCATTTAGTCATCATGTCTCCTTAGGCTCCTCTTGGATGTGATAGCTTCTCAGACTTTGTTATTGTTATTCATGACCTTGACAGTTTTGAGGAATACTGGTCAGGTATTTTGTAGAATGCCACTCTACTGAATTTGTCTGATTTCTCATGATTATTCTGGGTTTAAGGGTTGTTGGGAGGAAGACCACAAAAATAAAGGTCTCATTCTCATAACACCATATCAAGGGTATATATTATCAGCATGAGTTATCACTGTTGATATTAACCTTGACCTGGCTGAAGTAATGTTTGTAAGGTTTCTCCACTGTAAAGGTAGTCTTTTATCCTCCTTTCCATACTGTACTCTTTGGAGGAAATCACTATATGCAACCCACACTTAAGGACCAGGGAGTTATTCTCCCCCTCCTTAAAAGTGGAATATCTACATAAATTATTTATAATTCTGCATAGGAAATGTATCTATCCTCCTCCATTTATTTATGTATCATATATGAGTATGGACTCATAAAAATATTTATTTTATATGCTGGGTTATAATCCAATACTACTTTATTTTCTTGTTCAAACTGTGCCAGTTTTAGCCATTAGGAGCTCTTTCAGTTGGTTCCTGTGATCCTTTGACATACCCACATGACTGACGTGAGAAGGGGCACACTTCTGTACTTTCTGACACTAGAAAATGCTCTAGGCTCGTCTTGCATGTTCCCTGCCCCAGCCCTAGAATTGGTCATTTCGCCAAGGAACCCTGGGATTATCACATTTAAACATCAATAAAGACCCACATTTTTCAAATATAAAAAATTAGTTAAGCTAACTAACCCTTCAGTTCCTAAGGTCTTCCCCTACCATAACATTAAACTCCAGGAGGCTAAGAACTTGTTTTTTGATCTCCATTGCATCCCCAGAGCTTAGAAAACCATGCACAGAGTACACATTCAATAACTACTAAAAATATTGAAATCTTAGAAATTCTGAAGCTCCACAAGAGGGCTCAGGATTGAGCCACAATATAACTCGCCATTCCAATGGAATCTGCGTAGATTTGTCATGTTTAGACTCCTGTTCTAACATCACTCTCTCTAATTCACTGCATTGTCTTACAGTAAACAAAAGGCTTCCTTTTTCCACTGCTCCTCCCTCTTATTCCACGGCAAGCCCAAAGATTGTTAAGTATTCCCCAGTAAAATTTCCAATGCAAAGGACTAATGCATTTCCTAGATTCTTTCTGTAATGGCATACTGCCATTTACATCATCCCGTCCAAGTTCTATTCAAATGATCATTTTAACTTTCTATGTAGAGTTTAAATGAAAGGCATAATGCCAAATCCTTATCAACACTGGCAGCAGAAGAAAAATTGACAATGAAAGTGCCAAAAATCTACTGATACCTGTTTACACAAAATGCCCCCTCAAACACCAAGTAGGTATGTATGTAAAATAAAGCATCTGAAACCTACCAATATCTTTTTATAAATCTGTAATACGTAAAAGGAAAAAGCATAAGCTAAACATATACTGTCTTATGTGTACACAGTTTGATTATAATTTGAAGGCATGTTTCCACAGCCTATCCAAACACATGCAAAAATAAGTCAAGATTATAATGGAATGGTCCTACTAAACAACTTTATATCTACAATATAATTACAATATTCACTAAATAGTTTTTGATGGCTTATTTTTTAGAAAAAGTTACTGGAGAGAAAAAGAAAACTACTCACTACTAACCAAAATGCAAGTCATGTAGTTCTACTTTAACCTTAACAGGATATCAAAATGCTATTAAATTATATTACCTCAATAAAATGTAATCTATAGCTACAGCATGAGCCATAGAAGAAAAGTGTGATCCTGATCACAGCTGACTGGATGATGAGCAGCCACCGTGTCCGCAATGATCCATCCAGTCGGATCCTCTCTCCTGTGAAACTAGCATTGGGAGTCAGAGCCACTACAAAGAAGGAAGCATACCACTTAGAAACAGAAGAGTTCTAAATGGCCTGAGGGGGCCACTGGGAACAGCTGTCTAAGTTCCTGAGGCTTTCCATTTCCTGGATCCTGTCTCACTTAAAGCCAGGCTGCACATTCCCCTCCGGTGCGAAAACTGTATCCTCCCAATAATGTCTCTTTTGGGTTAAGTTAGTCTGAGTGGGTTGTTTTCCTGTTACTTGCAACCAAAACTGGCTTCATTAGAATAAAGGTAATCTACAACGCTAACCAAAACACTCTCAAAGCAAAAGGCACTTAACCAAAAGTAAAAATATGTTAAACCCAAAAGTCATTAACATTTTATAAATCAAAATGTTTTCAAATATTAGTTCCAATCTTAAATATCAACAAAACAGTATTTGTGTTAAATAAAACTGCCATGCAGACAAGAACATATGAATATGCTTACAGAATTTTGTATTCAACAGATATCTCTGTTCTAAAATCCTGTCAGCAAATTAACATCAGTGTAGATCATGTAGGTTACTATAGATTAGGGCCAACATATATAGACTCTCCTCTCTGGGAGTGGGGGTCCCAGGACTAAATTCCCAGGTGACGCTGCTGCTGCTGGTCTCTGTACCACACTTTGAAAACCACAGCCGTAGAGTAGTGTTCTTAACTTTTAGGGGGATGCGATGGTGGTGGTAAAGGGCCACTTCGAAAATCTGATGAAAACGTGTACTTACACACACATACACACACACACACACACACACACACACACATACATTAAAGGGTTTATGGAAACTCAGAAGCTCATCCACATCCTCTTCCAAAGGATTCTAAGTTAAGAAACACATTAAAATCGTAACATAGGGTCCTTACATATCCATGTTTTTCAAGTACACTTTGGAACTTTTACCTAAAGTTTATTTCACACATTCACCTTGATTTTTTAAAGAGCACAGGCTTTTTCATTCAAATTACTAATTAACATAAAGAAGAATCTGTTTTAGAAACCTACCTGAAAACAATTTCATCTTGTCATGAAAAAAAAAAAAAAAAAAAAAATCATATCTACAGGGACTTCCCTGGCATCCAGTAGTTAAGACTCCACCTTCCAATGCAGGGGGTACGGTTCGATCCCTGGTTGGGGAGCTAAGATCCCACATGTCTCGCAGCCAAAAAACCAAAATAGAAAATAGAAGCAATACTGTAACAGATTCAATAAAGACTTTAAAAATGGTCCACATCAAAAAAAAAAAAAAAAAACTTAAAAAAAATTATATCTACAAAATAAGACAAAATCTGTATCTAGATTTAATTAAACACAAAAGAAAAACATTTAGGAATAACTAAATTATACATGAAAGACATACCTGTATTCCCTTCAAAAACAAACAACCTCTAGATTACAGCTAAGGTACAAATTCTTTTCTATGAAAAGTCATTCCAAAAAGCACGTTCTCCACTGAAACCTACACATATAATCCACCATACCTAGACAAAGCTGGAGAAACTCATTCTCTGAAAGCTCTCTGGGCCACTGGAAAAATCCAGGTGCATAAGCACTTTTACATATAGTGTAATATTCAGATCATTTATCCTGCAAGGTCAGAATATTTAGGATTTTTGTTTCAAAGGGTTACTAGGTCTATTATCCTCAAGAGTATCTATTACAGTGACTAAAATGTGACAGGCACCATAATAAAATCTGTAAAAAATGAAAAGCCATACTGTTTCATTATTTATAGTTCATAAACCTTTACTTCCACATTTGGAAAATCCTAGATAACGATGTTTTATTTTTAGTAAGGTGTTCTTTTATGGAAATTAAGATGTTATTTTAGGTATGAAACTTTGGTATAGTTGAAAAATGGGTATGTTATAGACTAAATGCTTATGTCCCTCCAAAATTTGTATGTTGAAACCTAATCTCCAATGCGATAGTATTTGGAGGTGGGGCCTTGGGAGGTGATCTGGCTCTCTCTGGGTACTCACCTTGGAACTGACCCAGGCCACATAGAGAGGCCACTGCTGGGAATTTCAGTTGAGAGTCCCAGCTAAGATCCCAGCTGACAGACAGCTGAACTGCCAGAAATATCAGTGAATAAACCTTCAGATAATGTAGGCCCCAGCCCTTGAAACACCCCAGCTGATGCTGAGTGGAACAGACAAGCTGACCCTGCCAAGTCCTGAACAAATTACAAATTCTCGAGCAAACTAAATGTTGTTGTTTCAAGCCACTAAGTTTTGGGGTGGTTTATTGAACATCAACAGATAATTAGAACACCATTAGATGAGTTAAGAACAGATTAAGAGGGCTTCCCTGGTGGCGCAGTGGTTGAGAATCTGCCTGCCAATGCAGGGGACACGGGTTCGAGCCCTGGTCTGGGAAGATCCCACATGCCACGGAGCAACTAGGCCCGTGAGCCACAACTACTGAGCCTGCGCGTCTGGAGCCTGTGCTCCGCAACAAGAGAGGCCGCAACAGTGAGAGGCCCGCGCACCGCGATGAAGAGTGGCCCCCGCTCGCCACAACTAGAGAAAGCCCTCGCACAGAAACGAAGACCCAACACAGCCATAAATAAATAAATAAATAAAATTAAAAAAAAAAAAAAAAAAAAAGAACAGATTAAGACCCATGAAAGCAGGCATTTTTCTCTACTAGACCACCTTTCAAAGTCTATACCATACCCAGACCTCTCTCCTAACACCCACACCCTCATATCCAGACAACTACTAAATCTGGTAAACCTTAACCTGGCCACCTCCCCTACTGATGCCAATGTAGCAGCTGAGTGACATAATCTTAACTTGGACATACTACATAGAAAATAGAGGCAGTTAGACATCATAATTCCATACCACATGTATGCTACAGACTACCTCCAGCCAGTCCAATGCTTACCAACCAACAAATCCAGATATCACCAGCCAATCAACAACACTCAAAGATCTGGCTCTTCTACTTCGAAACAAAGATAATTCATGGTTTTTGGCTTTAAAGGACCTACCCCATTTCTCCTGCCCTGAAGCCATCCCTCAGGACCTACTTATAGACTCTGGGCTGGATCAGGTTCCATGCTTAGCAATAAAGCTATTTCACTTAGTGCACAACCTTTGGTCTCTTATAGTTGTTGTGCTTTCTTTAACAGTTTGGGGGTCCCACAGAGATCATATGATTGAAATACCCAGTGAAGCTGACAGACCACTGACACTTAAGAACCTACAGAGCCCAGAATTTAGCACGTTTTTGGCACCTTCTGATGGTGACTCAGCTGATTTCAGCTCTGAGTTTGTTCGGTCCTGTCTGAAAGGTTCTGTTTATTCTGGCTCAGAGCTACCTGGTTTCTCATGAGTAGAAGAAGTTTGGTCTCTTTCTTGAGTGACACAGAGGGGATCTAGTCTATATATATTGTTGTTAGTCCACCTATGTCTTGTCAAAGTGATTCCTCAGAAAACTCATGGTTTAGACCAGATTCAAGGACTGCACATACTAGACTACTGGGTCTCTCTCAACTGCCTAGTTACTCTGTATACATTTGTCTACCAAATGGTAAAACAATCTCCTTCTTGGTATTTGTTGTAGGACTGTCAATTCAAAGAATCAAGTATATGTACATTCATTAAAGTCCAAGTTCATATACACGTCTAATAATACGGCATAATTACACCAAGGATAGTTTATAACTGCAGCAGCCACTTTGGGGAACTTATGATTTCAGCAAGGGCTTGCCCCCAAGGCAACAGTTTGCCTTCTTAAACTGATACACCAAGACATCTAAATGCCTCAGAAACTCAAAATTAACTTCCTTGAAGGAGTCCCTGGCAAACACTAAAGAAAAGGCAGCTTCTTCTCTGTTCCTGACTTCCTGCCTCCGAAGTTTGGCCTTTATCCCATCTTCCAGAATCCTAATGTACTGACTCTTCAGATGAAGACCTCATGCTTCTCTCACAACTTCTTTATTATCATGGGTTTCCCCTAATATCTTCCTCCCTTAGGTGTCATGGTCCTATCTCCTCCCCTCTTGCTGAGCACCCACACAGTAAGGGACAGACAATCACAATTTCCATCATGGAGTTACCCACCCCACTCTTCAAAAGAAGGTCATACTGTTGCTTTCAAACTTTGGTCAGACAGAATCCCCATGCCCACTGAAAACCAAAGGTTTTCTGAGGAGTTTACTTTTAGATACCTATACCGCTCTGACTTTCCAGAACTTCACAAGCTTATACAAACTATTAGTTTACTCAACAGAAGGTCAAAGGTGGTTCGAAAAAACTGGTTGGGGTCCTTAATGCAGATCAGAGTACCACAAATCAGAACAAACTTTAAAGAAAGCTAAAGACACAGGAAAGTGTTTGCTTCTGGCCAGCGCAGAAGCCTTTTTTACCAAAGTAGATTGGACCAAAATCCAAAATTACAAGCAAAATTATTCATAATCAGAAATTTTAGAAACTTTTAGGAAATACTTTAATATAGACCAAGAGGCAGACCACTACAGGATCTCCTGAGCCTTTTAACGGATTTAAACCAGAAATAACCAGATTAGTGAGAAGAATGTCAGTGGATTAGCAAAGAGATTATTTATCTGGATTACAACAGGAAATTGTCAAACAACTCTAAAAGAATGAAAAGGAAAAAAAAAAAAAAACCACAAGTCCCCTTCAAATTAAACAACTTACTCGAAGTCTAACATTCCCTCCTATGACAGATAAGGGAAAGAACTGTCCGAGGGGGTTTGTTGAATCCATAAAGAGTTCAGGTGCTAGAAAAGTGACTATCCCTTAAAAACTGAGAAAGGAGTTCAACAAGCCAAGTTAGAGATGCATGGTAATGACATATCTCTGAGCATCTCAACAATACCCTATTATACTCTCTGCTGCTACTAGACAAAATGAATTTTCTGTTGAGGAACAGGCCTGCAAATTCCTGGGTACAGGGCTTTCTGTTTCTACCTTAAATTCCTTTCTACTCTTCTTCATAGTACTAAGAGAATAACAGCGGTGGGTATCACCAATAACCCTATTATCTTCCCAGTCTCCCAACGTTTACCAATTTCAATTAGTCTATTAGAAAAGGAAGATACCTTCCTACAGTGTAATCTTTGCTCTGGATAATTTACTAGGTTGAGGATTATTATGTAGGTAGCATCATCAAATTAAATGCTCTACAGAAGGCATATATATTTTAGAGATCCCAAATGAAAAGTGTACACAAACCCAAATTGTAGCAGCCCTAGACACCCTCGTTTTCTTGCACATATTGGTCTCTCCTAAACCAGCCTGTACCCTTTGAGCTAAAGATTTTACTGGCACAGGCAGAATACATGGTGCTGACTCTTAAAGAGTTCAAATTGATCCTTACAAAACCATGCTTCAGGTTACTCCAATATCCATTTAAATCTGAAGTGATTATCAGGAATAAATCTCATATTGAGTATTAACTAGAACAAAGACTTAGTGTCTTTTGTCATACTCCCCTATTGCTCCTTCAGAAATCTAATGGAAAAGACTACAGATTTATTCAAGATCTCAGGGCAATCAATAGAACTGTGATCCTCAGACTCCCAGTGGCTCTTAAGCAAACATTTCCCTATGCTCCATTCCTTCCATAAGTAATTTTTTAAATTTTTACTGAAATATAGTTGATTTACAATGTTGTGTTAGTTTCAGATGTACAGCAAAGTGATTCAGTTATACATAATATACATATATATATATATATATTCTTTTTCAGATTCTTTTCCAATACAGGTTATTACAAGATACTGAGTACAGTTCCCTGTGCTATACAGTAGGTTCTTGTTGGTTATCTATTTTATATATAGTAGCGTGGATATGTTAATCTCAAATTCCTAATTTACGCCCCCCCCCCACGCTTTGGTAACCATAAGTTTGTTTTCTATGTCTGTGAGTCTATTTCTGTTTTGTAAATAAGTTCATTTGTATTTTTTTAGATTCCATGTATAAGGGATATCATACAATATTTGTCTTTCTCTGTCTGACTTACTTCACTTAGTATGATAATCTCTAGGTCCATCCATAAGTAATTTAACAGCACTGTCCACACCAGAAGCCTATTGCTTATTGAGATATACCCCCTCTGCATTTGGTGGCACCCTCTCCACTCACTTGATGGGTCCGACATGTTACGCAATTCTTGTTACTTCTAAGCAACGTCCAGCACTCTGTCAACCATCTTACCTCTCATGAAGTTGATTTTTTTTTAATTTGTGTATCACTCTTCAACTTTGTTCAGAACCTAATAATGCAACCCTACCGCCTCTTCAGAAGATGGGGAACTACATGACTGTTTAACAATAATTCAAAAATAAATTATGCCCAGCTCCGATCCTACAGATAACCCCTTTTGTCAATCTGATTTCATATTGTTTGTGGAAGGACTTATCTTAAAAATGACAAAGGTATTCCCTGTGCAGGGTACGGTGTTACCATCGAACATGAAGGCACTGAAGCAAGTTCACTGCTTAATGAAACATGGGGCCCTACCTTCCTATCAAATAATCAAGGAATTCATTTCACTGGAGTAGTTAAACAGAAACTTTGTAATATCCTTCTCTTAACACAGAAACTCCACTGTTAAATTATCCCCAAAGTTTCAGAAAACTTTCATTTTTCCTAACCTAAAGTTTTGCCACTATCAATAATGGCCATGCAATTGTTCCCTCATAGCTGACAAAGACTTTCTCTCTTTATGAAATCATAACAATATGCCCAACAAAACCGGGATACAACTCCACTAAAAGCTTATGCAAATCTCTCTTACATGCAAATCTCACTAAATACCTGATTTACCCGGTCTTTCACCCAACAAGTATTAAGTTACCTTTCCTCTCTGGAAAGGACCTTACCTAAAGGGACCATTTCAGGACCTCCTGTCAAGCTACAACAGTCAGCTTCGAGGTGCTGATGCATGGGTTTGTGTGTCACAGTGAAAACAAGCTACTAATCCAGACCAGTGGATTTCCATGCCCCTGAGTGACCTTAAACCGAGACTAATTAAACCGAGTCTAGTTAAAAGGACTCCAGAAGCCGATGACTCCAAGAAACTTACAATTTGCCCCAGCATCACAGATCAAGCTATTAACTACATATATAGACAGTTTCTGCACAAGATACTGGAACAAAACACAGAATAATATGTTCTTTTTAAAAAATAATTGTTACAGTATTCTTCTGGTGGTTTAATTCAAATACCAAGTGATTGTTGTTTTCTCTTAGTACAGTGAAACTGACCTTAACTATGTTTAGTTCCTGGTACAGTTAAAACACACGTTTACAGGTTAGCCTGTGCACTGGCAGCTAGCTACATGCCATAATCTGAAGACAGGCACATACATATATACTCAAGACACATACACAGACTACTTCTGGCCAGTCCACTGCTTATCTGACCAACAAATACCTATATCACCAGCCTATCAACAACACTCAGAGACTTTGCTTTCCTAATACAGAACAGGATATCTCGTGGTCTTTTGGCCTTGAAAGACCAACTCCATTTCTCCTTCCCCTAACAATGTCCTCCAGAGCCTACCTAGGCTCTGTGCTAGATCAGGTTCCCTGCTTGGCAGTAAAATTTCTTCATTCAGTGCTCACTTTTTTGGTCTCGAATAGTCTTCACTGTTCTCTTTAGTAACTGTTTCTAGGGTTCTCCCCACTATTAAATTCTGATTCAGCTGTTTCCCCCTCAATTTTAACAGCATTACCAAACCACACAGTTTAGAGACAGTTGAGAAATTAATCTTTATCCATCATCCATACACCTTCTATAGTAAACTTTCTAAAACAGAACTCAGACTATATCACTTACTTGCTTAAAATTCTTCAGTGGCTTGCCAAAACACCCTAGTACACATGGTACTTTATAATTTGGGGCCTGAACACCATCTTCTCCAGCTTAATCTCATACACTCAAACGTACCCTTCAGCCACTATACTCCTTCAATACAGAACGCCTCCTTCTCTACCCCAACTTACACATCTGGCTAAATCCTACTAATCCTTTTATTTTTTTTTTTAAAGTCTTTATTTAATTTGGTACAATATTGCTTCTGTTTTATGTTTTGGTTTTTTGGCCACGAGGCATGTGGGATCTTAGCTCCCCAACCAGGGACTGAACTGGCACGCCCTGCATTGGAAGGCGAAGTCTTAACCACTGGACCGCCAGGGAAGTCCGAAATCCTACAAATCCTTAAAAACTGAACACAATCATCATGTCCCAGCAGAAAGTGATCCTTAGCACCTAACTCAGGCCTCTACTGACCTGGCCAAGTTTGGTTTTCCTTTCTTAGTCTTCTTACAGTACTGTGTTTATTTCTACCACTGCACTTACCAAAATATTTTGAAATACCACACTGTAGCTACCTTAGAAATAAAGATAATGTCTTCTTAACACCTATTCTCCTACTACAGTGCCTGACATATACCAAATACTCAATAAATATTTCTGTACTGAATGAATGATGCTCTCAGTATGTTGGACTATCACTATTTTAACGGTCTGAGAGATCTGGGTTTTCTTCCAGCTTTATTGAAATACTGAATATAACTGACATATAACATTGTGTGAGTTTAAGATGTCCAATGCGATGATTTGAAACTCATATATATTGCAAAATAATTACCCCAGTAAGGTTAGTTAACTGGGGCCCATTTCTTAAAGGGGAAAAAAAAACCTTCGCTATGTATGTAGATGCTCACTATCTTCTAGATATTATCTTTTACATAAACTGTCCGTTTCGTCCCACAACAATTGCATGAGGTGGATATAATTTTACTGATGAGGAAATTGAGACTCAGGGCCTCAAAACTACAAAGTGGAAAAGGAAGATTTAAAATTCAATTTTTTCTCACAACAAAAACTATACTCTTTCCACTACATTTTGTTGTTTACTTATGGGTAAAATCTAGAGAGAAAATAGCTCCTCATCTACCGTGGCAACTTCATCCCTCCCAAAAACATGATTATAAATTGTAAAGAGTATTTCAGGCAAGTTAGAGCAATTACCATCGCACTGGAATTAAAGGGGCAACCAGACCAGGGTAAGCCAAGTTCCTAAAGAGATGAAATTTCAAGAGATGTCCTGGGAAATAATCTTGGAGACTGGGACTGATGTTCTGGGTCAGTATCTTGAAGAAGACTTTTCAGTAACACTGCAGTAGAAAGAAAGGCTGGAAAGAATGACAGATAAGTTAGTTTTAAGAAAAGAGGTTGAGGGAATTCCCTGGCGGTCCAGTGGTTAAGACTCAGCACTTTCACTGGCCCAGGCTCGATCCCTGGTCAGGGAACTAACATCCCGCAAGCCACGTGGCGCGGCCAAAAAAAAGAGGCTGAGATGAACAGCAGGTTACTAAAATTTTAAGAGCAAGATAGGAAAAAGAGACAGAAAGCAAACAAAGAAAGAACTTAGAGAACAGAAGCCAGGAAAAACAATCACAATAATAAATAGGTAAACTAACCAAAGAAAGCCTATTCAGAAACCTACAAGGAAGAGCCTAGAAGAACACCCACCACAGAAGGCTGTCTTGAGATAAGAGTTTTGACCTAAAGTCTAAAGGAAATGAATTTGGTGACCTGACTGCAAGAAAAATACGTATCCAGAAACCTAGGCTACTAGTAGAGAAAGTAAAGGCTTAGGCCTAAGAGAAGATGTAAAGAAAACTTAAAGACATTAACCCCCGGGCTTCCCTGGTGGCGCAGTGGTTAAGAATCCGCCTGCCAATGCAGGGTACACGGCTTCAAGCCCTGGTCTGGGAAGATCCTACATGCCACGAAGCAACTAAGCCCGTGCGCCACAACTACTGAGCCTGCGCTCTAGAGCCTGCGAGCCACAACTACTGAGCCCATGTGCCAGAACTACTGAAGCCCGTGCGCCTAGAGCCTGTGCTCCGCAACAAGAGAAGCCACGGCAGTGAGAAGCCCACGCACTGCAAGGAAGAGTAGCCCCCGCTCCCCGCAACTAGAGAAAGCCCGCATGCAGCAACGAAGACCCAACACAGCCATTAATTAATTAATTAATTAAAATATTCAACTCAAGGGCTACTTCAAAAAAAAAAAAAAAAGACATTAACCCTAAGTGTTAGTTAGGTTTAGAAGAATGACCTGAGAAATCACAAAAGAAACTTGGAAGGAGCTATTTTATACTTTAAACGTGTCAAGCTGAGAGACGTGAAACTACTTGTCTTTCAACTCTATACAGTTTGAACCCAGAAATGCTCTCAAAATATGAAGATTAGCTGTAAATCTGACCTCAGTGAACAAGGTGGTTTTAAAAAAGGAGACAATTAATGACAGGAAAGACTAGTCACCTGTGGTGACTGGAGGGAATAATCACCCGCTTTTGCCCCTAGGTGGTGAATATAAAGTTAATACAGATTAAGTGATTAGCAAAGATCCTAAAAGAGTTTTTTGTTTTGTTTTGTTTTAGGAGAGTCTTCATGTCTGCATCAAGTAGAACACCACTTCATTTGAGAGATTATCAGTCAACTGGGAATTTCTAAAAATACACAACATCACTCAAATTAAATGCCACAAAAGAAAGGAAGCCTGTTACTCTGCAAACGTGCAGAAAACTAATCTACCAAAACACAAGAAATTAGTTCTTGTCACTGCACGCAAACAGGTGTAACAGGTTGGTGTAAGCAGTAAGGCAGGAGAAGTGCCTGTTAATACTGTCAGAGCTAAAAATTTCTATTTAAAGGCTCTAGGACAGGGCTGCCTTCGTGGCGCAGTGGTTAAGAATCCGCCTGCCACTGCAGGGGAGATGGGTTCGAGTCCTGGTCCGGGAAGATCCCACATGCCATGGAGTAACGAAGCCCGTACGCCACAACTGAGCCTGTGCTCTAGAGCCTGTGAGCCCCAGCTGCTGAGCCTGCAAGCCACAAGTACTGAAGCCTGCGCGCCTAGAGCCTGTGCTCCACAACAAGAGAAGCCACTGCAATGAGAAGCCCGCGCACCACAATGAAGGCCCAATGCAGCCAAAAATAAATAAATTTATTTTTTTAAATAAATAAAATTTATTAAAAAAAAAAAAGGCTCTAGGACAACCATCAGAGGAAAGAAAACAGGTGATAGTCCATCCAGAGTTGAAATAAATTTAGTACAAATCAGTTTTTTAAACTGTCCTTAGAAAACTATAAGAATTACCCAGAGTTTGCCTCTCATCAGCTAAACTGACAAAGAACAAGTTTCTTTTGGGGAGAACTTAAAACACCCCCTGAGGCCAGCACTCAACTAACTACAGTGTCTTTTTTTTTTTTAACATTTTTTTCTTTTTTTCTTTTTTTAATTTATTTATTTATTATTTATGGCTGTGTTGGGTCTTCGTTTCTGTGCAAGGGCTTTCTCTAGTTGTGGCAAGTGGGGGCCACTCTTCATCGCGGTGCATGGGCCTCTCATTATCGCGGCCTCTCTTGTTGCAGAGCACAGGCTCCAGACGCGCAGGCTCAGTAATTGTGGCTCACGGGCCTAGTTGCTCCGCGGCAATATGGGATCTTCCCAGACGAGGACTCGAACCCGTGTCCCCTGCATTGGCAGGCAGATTCTCAACCACTGCGCCACCAGGGAGCCCCACTACAGTGTCTTTAAAAAGCAACTAGTAGTTAAATAAAGTAGTGAAGTCAAGAAAAGTAAGACAGAAAAGTCTCCATTCATTTTATCAATTAGGGCACCATTATCTTCACCAAAAACAGCTTTGGAAGAGCACTGGGCGAAAACTGGATTAGCACATAAATGAAAGGTGAGAAACATGGATAAAAATGAGAGTGGATGACTCTTAAAGTCGGACCTGAAAAGAAGAAATACAGGCGGTAAAAGAGATGGGCTGAAGAAGGACTTTTTAGTATGAGAGGTACAGTGGATATTTAAATTCTGAAAGAAGTGGAAAAGGGTACTTGAGAGGGCAGAATTCCACATCCCAAAAGGAAAATTAACTGGCCTTGACTGATGAGGAGCCCAAGCCCCTATGATCTACTCTTTCACAAAAAGCATTTAACCAATACGCTCCAAAAACAAACAAAAAAACCACCAAAGAAATGTGACAAGATCCTAAATTCTACTTTTGAACTCATTTCTCATTTTTTTTTAAATTAATTAATTAATTTATTTTTGGCTGTGCTGGGTCTTCGTTTCTGTGCGAGGGCTTTCTCCAGTTGTGGCGAGCGGGGGCCATTCTTCATTGCGGTGCGCGGGCCTCTCACTGTCGCGGCCTCTCCCGTTGCGGAGCACAGGCTCCAGACGCGCAGGCTCAGTAGTTGTGGCTCACGGGCCTAGCCGCTCCGCGGCATGTGGGATCTTCCCGGACCGGGGCTCGAACCTGTGTCCCCTGCATGGGCAGGCGGATTCTTAACCACTGCGCCACCAGGGAAGCCCTCATTTCTCATTTTTACACCATGTTTATTGGGTGTAAAAAAGTACTCACACAATAATAATACTCATTGAGTGCTTACTATTTCTCAGGCACTTACTATTTATAAGCACTTTATATGGATTAGTTCATTAAATTCTCTGGATTAATAATATTATTCTCATTCTACAGAAGACAATTAAGGTTTAGAGAAGATCACCAGTGAAGCTGTACTTTACTATCATATGCCTCTCATCATCTATTAACCACCCTAAGCCTCTCTGTTTAAAAAGGGAAAAAAGGCAACACTTTCAATTTCCCTAAATTTTGACTTGATTAAGTTCTGGCACATTAATCACCGATTTCTCCATTAGCTCAGACGTCTGAAGGCAGAATGGCCAAAGTATGCTGTGTAATCCACAGCACATGGTTAATAATCCACCAGGCCCCCACACTCTCCTAACATCAACCCTCCCAGGGAACGTCTGCCAAATAAATGAAATGTATCTCCAGTTGACTTACACTCAGTCAGCTGTTGAAAAGAGAGATGGGCAGGAAAAAACCAAACTTCTCTTAATTCAAAACACTCAGCCTATTTGACCGAAAACTTGGTTCTCAAGGAAGTTACAAATGCTTCTGTCTCCCTTTTTTTTTTTTTTTTAAAGCTGAAGGGAAAAGTGGGACAAAAAGGAACTGCTTAGGGGAAAAACAAACAAACAAACAAACAAAAGCCTGTTCAAAGGCCTCCAGAGCTCTCTGTCAAGAGATCTGAACAATTTAAGAAGACAGTATAACACAGAGCGGAGAGTAAAACACCTCTGTGTTCGAATTCAGGTTCCCCCATACTTACTAGCTTTGTACCCTTGGACAAATTAATTAACCTCTCTGAGGTCAGTGTTTTCTGATGATATGACAGCAATATTTGTACCCACCTACTTCACAGAATTACTTTGAAAATTAAATGAGATGATTTAGGTAAAGAATTTTTTAATTCTTGATGTATATTAGGAGCGCCCCCACCAAAAAAAAAAAAATCAGAAAGTTCCATAAAGTAAAAATAGTACAAACACTCTCTGGTCACAATTAAGTGTAATCAATGAAATACAATTAAATCCCTTGCTCTTGATTAGAACATTTTACTCAATATCATCAAAGTATCATCTCTGTTAACTTATGAATTTAATGAAAATCCAATAAAAATACTAACAATCATTTTCTGGGAAAATTGGTAGCTAAGTATACATGAAAATATCACGAAAGAAGGGCTTCCCTGGTGGCGCAGTGGTTGAGAATCTGCCTGCTAATGCAGGGGACACGGGTTCGAGCCCTGGTCTGGGAAGATCCCACATGCAGCGGAGCAGCTGGGCCCGTGAGCCACAATTACTGAGCCTGCGCGTCTGGAGCCTGTGCTCCGCAACAAGAGAGGCCGCGATAGGGAGAGGCCCGCGCACTGCGATGAAGAGTGGTCCCCACTTGCCACAACTAGAGAAAGCCCTCGCACAGAAACGAAGACCCAACACAGCCATAAATAAATAAATAAATATTTTTTTTAAAAAAATATATCACGAAAGAATATTGAGAGGAAAAGCTACGGGGGAAAGGAGAGACCTAGACCTACCAGATACTGAAACAAACTACAAAACCCCTATAATTAAAACCACTAACACATAAATAGACATGGGTATTGGTGCATTAACAGACAGACTGATGGAAAAGAATAGAAAATCCAAAAATAGCCCCAATTACTTCACTATTTTCCCCATAATATATTTGACACACAGCCCTTTACAGAACATACACGAATGAAACATTTGTTTTACGTAATTTTTATCACTGCAGCTATCAACTGATCCTCCCCATAAGAGGAGAGACTGTCTCATTCATCCTTCCATCCATCCATATAGCCACAATACCAAATTCAGAACCTTATTTTTGACTCTGAATAGAGTTAACAGTGGTAGAATGAATTAACGAATATCCACAGGCAATGAGGATAATTTATCTCAGAATCGACTGATAAATAACTGCAAATTCACCAATTACTGGTGAATATCATCATGTAAAATCTTTTTTGTCAAGGAAGTGTAACTCTAACTCTCAAAGCGAACTCTAAAGTAACTCTCAGAGACTATTTGCAGCTTGGTCTGTTTCACACTAAAAATGACCATCCTCCTAGACACAAAAAGACTCACTGGTGCTTTATTCCCAAAATGAGGCCAACAACTTTTTTTTTTTTTTTAATTTATTTTTTTAATTTATTTATTTATGGCTGTGTTGGGTCTTCATTTCTGTGAGAGGGCTTTCTCTAGTTGTGGCAAGTGGGGGCCACTCTTCATTGCGGTGCGCGGGCCTCTCCCTATCGCGGCCTCTACTTCTTGCGGAGCACAGGCTCCAGACGCGCAGGCTCAGTAGTTGTGGCTCACGGGCCCAGTTGCTCCGCGGCATGTGGGATCTTCCCAGACCAGGGCTCGAACCCGTGTCCCCTGCATTAGCAGGCAGATTCTCAACCACTGCGCCACCAGGGAAGCCCGAGGCCAACAACTTTGATGGTTTATTAAAAGTAAAAGAAAAACTTCAAACTGTCAAATACAGTTAGCAGAAATACGTTTACCACTTTTACATTAAAAATTAGATTAGCGCTAATCTAGAGATTAGATTAACTCTTAATGGCTCCTTTAGGTCTACCCTCAAATGTGATCATTAATCCCAGGGTAGTATCCTTAACCCTAGGTTTTTATGTCATATGTGATTTTATGTCTTCCTTCCTAATTCTTATATTTGTTCTTGTCTTATAAAGTACTGCCTGTGACTTCCAGTTCAATGATGAATAAAAAACGGTAATACTGGACTTTCTGCTCTGATTCCTTATCTTAAAGCAAAAAATTCTATCATTCAATCATTCAATGTGATTTTTCCTTTAAGAGTTTAGTAGATAATCCATTACCAAGTTAAGGAAGTTTCTTCTAAATTTGCTAACAAGCAATTTTCAACATAAATGGGTACTAAAATTTGTTCCTACATCAATTAAGATGAACATATGCTTCTTCTATTCTGTTAATGTGGTGATCACTTAACATGTTTTCTATAGTTAAATCACCCTTACAATCTTGGGAAAAATCTACTTGGTCAAGATGAATTTTTTGTTATTTTTTTACTTTCAATTATTTCATATTTTGAGAGGGGTTAAACATGACTAGAATTAGTTACTAATCATTTAAGGACAGACTCTCCCCCAAGAGTACCTTCACAGAAAATATGCTCAAAATTGTTGAAGAGTCACAAGTTCTATTTGTGTATGTGTAGAATCTCTTGTTCAAGTACATAATGATATGCATATTAAAACAGAAAAGATGTACACCAGAAACAATGTAAATTAACTATACTTCAATAAAAAAATAAAAGAGAAAGAGCTTTCGGTGCAAACTGATATGAGATTTCACTTTCTTTTTCCTGTTTTTTCACAAAAAACAGAAGTTTTCTAGGCTTTCTTTTCTCAGAAAAAGGCATAAGTTCTCAATGAAATCAACTCTGTGGAAAAAACTTTAAAAAAAAAAAGCTATACAGATAGAAATTACTGCCCCCTAAGAGTTGAATCATTTCAATATCGTCTGACATAATCCAACTATTTAAATTACTGTCCTTATAATTTAAAATTAGGAACAAAAGGAGGCCTGTATGCAACTTTATACTTAGAAGGATGATTTTTAAAAGTCCATGTCAGGGAATTCCCTGGTGGTCCAGTGGTTAGGACTCCTCGCTTCCCCTGCAGGGGACCCGCGTTCAGTCCCTGGTGGGGGAACTAATATCCCACAAGCCGCGCAGCGTGGCAATCAATCAATAAATGTCCATGTTATAGTAACAGCAAGAAAATGAAATGAAACTATGGTCAGTTAAATTTATCAAACTTTTCTTAAAAAGTTAAAACCTAGTATAATAATTATGTCAGTTCCATATAATGCCAGATCTGATCTTTATGCAATATTAAATTTGAATCTCATAACAAAAATTAACCATTTAAAAACTTCTGTACGGCCAAAGTTACCATAAAACAAAGTTAAAAGAGAAATGACAGAAAAAAATAAATATAGAATTTAACAGAGGACTAATATCCAGAACATATAAAGAGCTTCTACAAATCACTTAGAAAATTGTCAGACAAAATAGAAAACTGGTTAAAACAGTATAAACATGGAATTCACAGAAGTAGAAATGGCAAATAAGAATATGAAAATATGATTACCACACTAAGAACCAAAGAGATTAAACTTGAAACAAACATTATGGTAACATTTTTACCCCACTGAATTGGCAAAAATTTTAAAGATTTGTTAAAACTCAGTATTTTCAGGATTATAAAGAAACAGGCTTTTTTTTTTTTTTTTTTTTTGTGCATGGCTATGAATGTAAATTAATTCCTCCTTTTTGTAAAGCAATTTTGCAGTATCTGACAACAATCAAAATACAATTATCCTGGGACTTCCCTGGTGGTCCAGTGGCTAAGACTTCACGCTTCCAATGCAGGGACCCAGGTTCAATCCCTGGTCAGGGAACTCTATATCCCACATGCCGCAACTAAGAGCTTGCATGCCACAACTAAAAAAAGATCCCGCATATTGCAACTAAAGATCCCACATGCCGCAACTAAAGAACCAGCATGCCACAACGAAGATCCTGAGCGCCGCAACTAAGACCTGGAGCAGCCAAATAAATAAATAAATATTTTTTTAAAATACAATTATCCTAACTCAGCAATTCTAGGAATATATTCTGTTGACATACTAAAATATGAACCAAAAGATACACACACAAGGGAATTCCCTGACGGTCCAGTGGTTAGGACTCCAGGCTTTCACTGCCGAGGGCTTGGGTTCGATCCCTGGTGGGGGAATTGAGATCCCACAAGCTGTGCAATGCCCACAAAAAAAAAAAAAAAAAAAAAAAAAGATGCACACACAAGAATGTTCACTGGGTAACTATGTAACAGCTAAAAAGAAACAACCTAAATATTCAGCAATAGAAGACAAGTGCCCTCTACTTTTAATTACTGCCAATATTTTTGCCTACTATTTTATATTATCTATTCTATGGTTAAAAAAGAATAACTTCAAGATAAATTAAGAGAAAAAAGAAAGTGATAGAACACTTGGTACAGTATGATTCTATATCCATGTTTTATTAAGGAAAAAAATACTATGTGAGTGTGTATAAGCCAAATGCATAGGGCAAATCTAGAAAACTTATACATACACTAAACCATGAACAGTAGTTACTTCTGAGAAGAGAGTAAGACAAGGTACGAGGAGGAACCTACACTTCTTACTCTATATACTTCTATACTGTTTGAAATTTTTAAAGTGAGCATGTAAGACTTACAACACTTGTGTAACTGAAAAACAATGAAAATTAAAATGTTTAACATACACTATTGTACTTCCTGGATTTTTAAATAATTTACATTTCAAAAATTTGCATTATAAAGTAGAGAATATATCTGCAGTTTTTAAAAACAATAAAAGAGCCAAGAGTTACTTATTTTTAATTTAAATTATTATAAGTAACAAATTGTTTCTCCTTTTGTTCTTTGCCTTGTTTGAAAGCCTCTGAATTGAACACAAACTGCCAAATTCCACTTCAAAAGCAGACAATACTTGCAATTTGATTCCATATTAACATTTGTTATAAAACCGGACAGGCACACAAGCATATTTTTGCCACAGGTCCTTATGTGTTTATGTTTTCATTTATTTTATTTATGTATTTAACGTTCAAATACTCCAAGATGATTAGCATAATATTGAAAAATGGAAGGTACTGATTTTTCTGTGATTTTCTGTGATTTTAAGGAAAAAATTACTAGGCAAAACAAAGACAAGAATACGCAATATTATTAAACTCAATTGCCATTAGTATATAAACATAATTCTCAAAATAATACACACTTCCCCTCAAAAAAAAAATCAACTACACTAGGTGGCAACTACAAAGGACACATTATGACAAACTGTAAACACACAGAGTTGTCATAAAACCAACTATCCCATCAAATTCAGATTTCAAACACAGAAAAAGGCACTCATCTCAGAATAATTTCTATAAAACTATTTCAAGTAGATAAGCTTTTGATTATTTGAATAGAGGAAAATTTAAATTATAGAAAAGGGTATCATATTGTGTTTGCACCCCAAAAACGGAGGGACTACTTGAACCTCTGTTTCCTTAAAATATAACCTAAATCTAAAGCTATAGAAATTCCATATTTGTGTTTATTTCTTTTTCATACAAATGTATGTGTTTTTAGGGTTCTGAGAAACATGTTTTAAGTTTTTTTCAGTTACTAAAAAAGCTCTAAGTCCAATAATCAGTTGTCCAGTATTTCATGCCAGACAGGAGCATCTCAGCACTATTTTGAAAAATGAAAAACATTACATATACAGTATGGAAGAATTCTGGAAGTACAGATTAGACATATTTCCTGCCCTTAAGAATTTTATAGTCTAGTTGAGAAGCCATGACTAAGAAACATAAAACAACTACTATCAAATTAGTGCTAAACAATTAGTGCTAAAATGAACTACCAAAACATTTATAGCCAGCACAAAAGACAGTCCAAAATAGGAAAGTGCAATTAACAGAATATTTGTCAAGCACACAAGTATATGAAGGTACTGTGTGTAGAAAATAAACACCATAACTAAGTTACATCATCTAGCAAGGCAGTTAAGACAAACAAGCATAGCAGAAAGCATTAAGTGCCTTAAGTACAAGGAGTTCTGAGATTTCAGAGGAAAGAACTCAAACTAGCTTCTAAATAATTTGAAGAAGCTGTACAAGGGAGGTATAACTTTAACTGAACTCTAAGGATGGGTATGGTTTTTAACCAGTGACTAGAGAAAGGATAACCCAGGAGGAAGAAATAAAGACAAAATTTTAAAATGAAAGGGGCAAGATACATGAGAGGATAAAAAGGAACATTCCAAGTTCTCTAGGACCAAGGGAAAGAATAAGGCTTAAAAAGGTAGACTGGGTTAATTATTGGAATGGCTTGAATGACAGGCTAAGAAGTCTGGATCTTACCCTGTCAACAATAAGGAGACATTAAAGGTTTATGAGCAGGAGAAAGACCTGATCAAAGTGAAGCTCTAAGTAACATTAATCTGATAGTGATGTCCAGAATGGGCTGCAGGACGAAGGACTCAAAGCAGAGAAACCATTTGTTTGTCAACTATGGCAACCATCTCAGTCTGATGTAATAAGGACTGGATTATGGTAGTGGAATGAGTAAGAATGGGAAAGGAAGGATAGGTCGAGAGACTTCAAAGAAGAAAAAGTAAGGTTTGAGAATTAGGGTTGGAAGGAATAGGGAATTAATAATAAATCTAAAATTCCTCCCTTGTTTGGAAATGTTTATTAACTCCTGACTACCTATTGGATAAAATCCAGACTTAGTCTATCATTTAAGTCACTGTACAATCTGACCTCAGGTGTTCCTTTCTTCTCCTCCCTACCCTACTGTACACCTGACATTTTATATCTTTTGCTTTTCTCCTTTTTTTTTCTTTTTTTTGGCCGTACCGCGCA
Organism: Balaenoptera musculus; assembly: GCF_009873245.2. Lineage (NCBI taxonomy): Eukaryota > Metazoa > Chordata > Mammalia > Artiodactyla > Balaenopteridae > Balaenoptera > Balaenoptera musculus. The sequence goes on along the minus strand of NC_045804.1, from coordinate 14,210,829 downwards.
GCACGTGGGATCTTAGTTCCTGGACCAGGGATTGAACCCGCGCCCCCTGCAGTGGAAGCATGGAGTCTTAACCACTGGACCCCCAGGGAAGTCCCTATATCTTTTGCTTTTGCTCATGCTTCTCTCCACCTGGAGATTAGAACAGTTTGGACCACTTGAATTACTTGGACTGAGAGTGGGACAGAGGAGGTTCCCAAAGAGAATGGGGCAAAACTGTAAGAATCCTCTACTTCAGCAGTTGGCAATTTACAAAGTAGGTGAAACTGGCAACTAATTGTATCTGGGGGAGCCACATTAAGAAACTGTTTAGAGACCAGTATGGAGGTTCCTTAAAAAACTAAAAATAGAGTTACCATATGACCCAGCAATCCCACTCCTGGGCATATATCCGGAAAAGAAGAAAACTAATTCGAAAAGATACATGTACCCCAATGTTCACAGCAGCACTATTTACAATAGCCAAGACACAGAAGCACCTAAATGTCCACTGATAGATGAATGGATAAAGAAGATGTGGTATATATATACAGTGGGATACTTCTCAGCCATAAAAAAGAATGAAATAGTGCCATTTGCAGCAACATGGATGGACCTAGAGACGATCATACTAAATGAAGTAAGTCAGAGAAAGACAAATATCATATGATATCACTTACACGTGGAATCTTAAAAAATGATACAAATGAACTTATTTACAAAACAGAAACAGGCAATTCCCTGGCGGTCCAGTGGTTAGGACTCAGCGCTTTCATTGCCAGGCTTGGGTTTGATCCCTGGTCGGGGAACTAAGATTCCCACAAGCCGCGTGACACAGCCAAAAACAAAACAGAAACAGACTCACAGACATAGAAAACAAACTTATGGTTAACAAAGGGGAAGGGGGGAGGGATAAATCAGGAGTTTGGGATTATCAGATACACACTACTACATATAAAATAGATAACCAACAAGAACCTACTGTAGAGCACAGGGAACTATACTCAATATCTTATAATAACCTGTATTGGAAAAGAATCTGAAAAAGAATAATACATAAATAATGTATAACAATCACTTTGCTGTACACCTGAAACTAACACAACATTGTAAATCAACTACAGCTCAATTTAAAAGAGAAACTGTTTAGGGAGCAGATAGAAATTAATCATTTCACTGTACAATCTTCTGTACAATTTGCCACACATATACATTTAGCTTATTCAATGTTTTTAACTTTTTAAAATCATGCATAAAAGATATAAAAACTGGGTAACAACCTGTTTCAATTCACCTCAAAATCAATCACAATATCAGAACAAGTCCTAACTCTTTTTTTTTTTTAATTTTGGCCGCGACTACACGGCTTGCGGGATCTCAGCTGCCTGACCAAGGATTGAACCCAGGCCTGGCAGTGAAAGCGCCGAGTCCTAACCACTAGACGACCAGGGAACTCCCAAGTCCTAAGTCTTGTTCTTCATGGTTCAAGCCAAATAACTACCCCAAGGCAACTCTGATCTTTCTCCCCATCACTGTGTAGCGAAGTTTAAAACTACAAGTTTTAATAGAGAAAAAAGGCAAAGAAAGTCCTTGACTGCATATCAATATAAATTTATTTTTACATTTAGAAAAAGAAAGTAATATCCCTATTAAAACACATTTCTGGGCCATATACTATTAACAAAAGAAAACATTTCAATGTAATTCCAAAATGTAAGGTAACTCTGAGTAATGACTTACTTTTCTAAATAATTAGTAATTTTTTTAAATTTAGTAATTTTCTAAATTTCTAAAATGTATCTATTATTTTGTAATCAGTTTTGCTTAAACAATGTTACAAACTGACAATAATTTCAACCTTTACAATACACCCTAATGGACTTAAACTGAGGACTGATTATTTAATAAATTTAATAAATTTAAAAATTAATTTATTTTATTTAATAAATAAGCTTTGATTTCTCCTTATATGCTTGATACAAATTACACAAAATAAGTCCCTGCCCTGCCCCCAAGGAGGTTTCAGCCTAGTAAGAGGCAAGAGATAGCATTAAGCTCAGCAGCTGCTCAAGAGACAAGTCACAGAAAGGTACACTAGTCCTTAAGCTTTATTTCCAAAATTAACTAAAAGCTTAGGAATGTGTGTTCTATCCAATTTCCTACATTACTTAAGGCTTCAATGTTAAGATGCATTCAAACTGACTTCCAAACTACAAGAGTACAAGACCCCGAAACAGCCATTAAGATCTTACTAACCAGGGCAGAAAAGGAGATTTACATTCTAGAAAAAATTTCAACACAGCAGATCAAACAACCCAACTTGTCTCCCTAAATACTCATTCTTCAACAATTCCTCCCCCAAAAAAACTATAAAATGTGTGTGTGAGATGCACACTTTAACACTTTAAGAATGTTTCTAGAATTTTTATTTTTTTCAGTTTTTTCCTTCACAAACAGAAAAGTACAAAAATTTTATTCTTCATAATGATGACTATATGAAATGTCTCATTATTTTAGGTTAGTCACATTTTTTTATTGATGTACAGTTGCTGTATAATATATAAGTTACAGGTGTACAATACAGTGATTCACAATTTTTAAAGGTTAAACTCCATTTATAGCTATTATAAAATATGGGCTATACTCCCCTTCAATATATCCTTGAATCCTATTTTATACATAATAGTTTGTACCTCTTAATCCCCTATCCCTATGTTGCCTGTCCCCCCGAGGTTAGTCATATCTTAAAACTTTGTGTTTTGGGGAGTTCCCTGGCGGTCTAATGGTTAGGATTCAGTGCTTTCACTGCCATGGCCCAGGTTCAATCCCTGTTGGGGAACTGAGATCCTGTAAGCCACGCGGCACGGCCAAAATAAAAAATAAATTAAATAAATAAAACTCGGTGTTTTAACATAGTTTATCGCTCAAGAGAAATTCATATCAGTTCCTGGATTCATCTTAATCATTACACACAGTGTTCAAGAAATTTAAAAGTTGATCATGTGACAAAAATGAAACTAATTCAGGACTTTGAAGACAGCATGATTTAACAGGAGAATGCACACCAAAATAGGAATCAGAAGACCACTGTTGAGTAAGTCACTTAACCTCTCTGAGCTTCTTTTTCTGTGATATGAAATTGGACCCTAGGCCGGGTGGGGGCGGCGGGGGGGGGATTGTCCACATATACAACCCAGGGGATTCACAGTACCCACCTGAAGCCAATGCACAGACTTCTTAAAGGTCTACATATCCCAGGTTAAGGTAATTTTAGAGCTTGGTTCTCAGCCAGCTCTAAAACTTGAGTGTTTTCTAACAGCAAGTATTTTAGCAATAAAGCCATAAGTAATTGACAAAGCAAAGAAAAAGAAAAAATTCTGACAATAAAAGTGATCAATAGGACTAATAAAAGACTACCAAGCTCAGTGAGGTGATTGGACCCAGAGTCTGTCATACAGAGTGAAGTAAGTCAGAAAGAGAAAAACAAATACCGTATGCTAACACATATATATGGAATCTAAAAAAAAGAAAAAATGGTTCTGATGAACCTAGGGGCAGGACAGGAATAAAGACGCAGACGTGGAGAATGGACTTGAGGACACGGGAAGGGTAAGCTGGGACAAAGTGAGAGTGGCATTGACATATATATACTACTAAATGTAAAATAGCTAGCTAGTGGGAAGCAGCTGCATAGCACAGGGAGATCAGCTCCGTGCTTCTGACAACCTAGAGGGGTGGGATAGGGAGGTTGGGAGGGAAACGTAAGAGGGAGGGGATATGGGGATATATGTATACGTACAGCTGATTCACTTTGTTATACAGCAGAAACTAACACAACATTGTAAAGCAATTATACTCCAATAAAGATATTTTTTTTAAAAAAAAGACTATCAAGCTCAAATTTCTTTATTTTTTAAAAATCTATTTATATTTTATTTATTTATTTTTGGCTGAGTTGGGTCTTCGTTGCTGCGCGCGGGCTTTCTCTAGTTGTGGCGAGCAGGGGCTACTCTTTGTTGCAGTGCGCAGGCTTCTCATGGCCGTGGCTTCTCTTGTTGCGGAGCAGGGGCTCCAGGCGCACGGGCTCTAGAGCACAGGCTCAGTAGTTGTGTCGCACGGGCTTAGTTGCTCCACGGCACATGGGATCTTCCCGGACCAGGGCTCGAACCCGTCTCCCCTGCATTGGCAGGCAGATTCTTAACCACTGTGCCACCAGGGAAGTCCCTCAAAATTCTTTAAACATGCCATTTCTTCTCTTACCTACAAAACTGTCAAACACTAAAAAAACTGACAATGTTCATGATTGGCAATGTTTTTTTTGTTTTGTTTTGTTTTGTGTTACAAGCTTGGCTTTTGTTCGTTTATAAACAAGAATCTCAAAACAGACCCTCTCCCAAGAAAAAATACACAAGACGTTGCATAGACTTTGAGAGTATTTTTCCCCAGGCTTTAGGTTTACTGACTTCCCTTTGACTCTGCCTTTCCCTTTGTGTACAAGGATACAATCACCCATGTACTACTTTTTTATAGTATGTTCCCTAATTGTGATGGATATATCCTTCAGTAGCTTCCTAAAAAGGGATAAGTAGAAATAATTTTTTCAGATCTGGCATGCCCCAAAATGCCTTTATTCTGCCTTCATACCTGGTGAGCAAATGGTTAGATTCTAGGCTAGAAGTCATGTTCCCTCAGAATTCCAAAGGCATTGCTCAACTGTCTTCTCAGTTCTGATACTGCTGTAGAGAGGTCAGTGTCATTTCTAATTCTTCATGTGCAAGTGAAAGTTTAAGGAGTGGTGAGGCCTTCTCTCTCCCACCTAGCAACTGATAACTTTCACTGTAGGGTGTCTAGCAGGGTGACCTAGCTGTTTCATTAGGACACTCTAAATATCAGTATTTATTAGTGCTTTCTCTGAGCTGTCCAATATTTTCCAGAGAAGACTTTTTCATAAAGGAGAAAAGATTTAATTGGGTGCTAGTGTTCATGCAGCTGAACAGCACAGGCGGGCTGGGAGTTTCACTATTTAAAATGTTGCCAGTCCCCTCATTTTCAGGTGAGCATTTCTCCCCTACCTTCCACAGTGCCAGGTATCCCTGCCCCTGGAGCCAATCTGGTTAACTTTCTTCACAAAATGTCTTTAACTTTCTATGAGGGTTGAGGAAGAACATTCACCAGGCTGCCTGGGATAATGTATATATACATATAGAACCTTCCACAGACTTTAAAACATTTCTCATTTTCAGCCTCACATCTCATCTGTACCCCCAGAGATACTTGGTGCCTCCAATTCCTGAGTCTTTTCTAGAGATCTGTGATATGAACTAGCTGGAATACAGCAAGAATTTGGTACGCCCTCTGCAAATACTTTATATTCTACTTTCTCAGCTAAATTATGTGCTCCAACTACCTTCCATCTTCCTGAAACTTTCTGACATCATTTATTTGCTGTCTCCTCCTCTGTTCTTTTTGCTCTTGTAGGTGTATGCTGTTTTTATCCCTTTACTATCATTGAATGGGGTTTGGGAGAGAACAGAAATAAACATTTGTTCGATCCCTCATGCTTAAAAAGACGGCACAGCTCTTGAATCATTTTTATCTGATGCTAATATATATCTCAGGGTGCATCCAGATTTTGTAGAGCCTGGAGTTTATACAGTTTGGGGGCCCCACTTTAGAATAATACAAAATTAGGTATGAAAGCAAATATTCAATTTAGAATGAGAAATCATAAATTTTAACAAGCTGACAAATATCACAAACATTATAAAAACCAGAAAATAATACTTTCGTTAATTGACACCCCCTATAAAACCTTTTTCCTAGTTTCTTGGCTGCATACTCTTTGAGTACCTCTTCCCCTGTGATGGGTTTTTGCAATTTGTTTTATTGAGATAGAAGTCACATAACATAAAACTCACCATTTTAACTGTGCAATTCAATGGTTTTTTAGTATGTTCCCAATGCTGTACAACCATCACCACTATCTAATTCCAGAACATTTCCATCATCCAGAAAGAAACCCCATACCTGGGAAGTCACTCTCAACTCTCCCCTTCCCGTGTCCCCTGGCAACCATCAATCTACTTTATGTCTTTATAGATTTTCCAACTAGAATCATACAATATGTGACCCTTTGTGTCTAGCTTCTTTCACTCAGCATAATGTTTCTGAGGTTCATCCATGTTGTAGCATGTATCAATATTAATACTTCATTCTTTTATAGCTGAGTAATATTGATCCCTGATCCCTTTTATAGCTGAGTAATATTCCATTGTATAGATATACCACATTTTATTTACCTATTCATCAGTTAATGAACATTTGGGTTGTTTCCACCCAACTATTTTGGCTATTATGAATAATGCTACTATGAACATTTGTGTACAAGTTTTTGTGTGAACATATGTTTTCAATTCTCTTAGCTATATAGCTAGGAACAGAACTGCTGAGTCATATGGTAATTCCCATGTTTAACTTTTTGAGGAACTGCCAAACTTTTGCCACAGTGGCTGAACCATTTTACATTCCCACCAACAATGTATGAAAATCCTTGCCAACACTTGTCATTTTCCCATTTTTTATTATAGCCCTCCTAGTGGGTATGAAATGGTATCTCATGGTGATGTGCATTTCCCTAATGACTTATGATATTGAGCATCTCTTCATTATGCTTACTGGCCAATGGTCTATCTTCTTTGGAGAAAAGTCTACTCAAATCCTTTGCCCGTTTTTTGTTTTTTTGTGTGTTTTTCTTAACTGAAGTACAGTTGATTTACATTGTTGTGCCAATCTCTGCCTTACAGCAAAGTGACTCAGTTTTACACATATATACATTCTTTTTAAATATTCTTTTCCATTATGGCTTATCCCAGGAGACTGGATACAGTTCCCTGTGCTACACAGTAGGACCTTGCCATTCATCCATTCTAAACGTAATAGTTTACATCTACCAACCCCAAACTCCCAGTCCATCACTCTCCCTCCCTGCCTCCCCCTTGGCAACCACAAGTCTGATCTCTATGTCTGTGAGTCTGTTTCTGTTTAGTAGATAGGTTCATTTGTGCCACATTTTAAATTCCATGGAAGTAATGTCATATGGTATTTCTTTCTTTCTGACTTAATTCACTTAGTATGATAATCTCTAGATCCATCCATGTTGCTGCAAATGGCATTATGTTGCTCTTTTTCATGGCTGAGTAGTATTCCTTTGTATATATGTACATCTTTATTATTTTTAATATTTTATTTTTTAATTTATTTGCTTATTTATTTGGCCGTGTCGGGTCTTAGTTGCCACATGCGCAGGATCTTTAGTTGCAGCATGGGAACTCTTAGTTGCAACATGTGGGATCTAGCTCCCTGACCAGGGATCGAACCCGGGCCCCCTGTATTGGAAGCATGGAGTCTTAGCACTGGACCACCAGGGAAGTCCCCCACATCTTCTTTATTCATTCATCTGTCGATGGACATTCAGGCTGCTCCCATGTTTTGGCTATTGTGAACAATGCTATGAACACAGAGGTGCATGTATCTTTCTGAATTATAGTTTTGTCCAGGTATATGCCCAGCAGTGGGATTGTTGGATCATTTGGTAATTCTATTTTTAGTTTTCTGAGGAACTTCCATACTGTTTTCCATAGTCTTTGCCCATTTTTTAATTGGGTTGTCCTTTTATCATTAAGTTGTAGGAGTTCTTTATATATTCTGGATACTAGACCCTTATCAGATATTATGATTTACAAATATTTTCTCCCATTCTATGAGTTATCTTTTTACCTTTTTTTTTTTTTTTTGCTTCACCGCACAGCATGTGGTATCTAAGTTCTCCAAACAGGGATCAAACCCATGCCCCCTGCATTGGGAGCACAGAGGCTTAACCACTGGACCGCCAGGGAATTCCCTCTTTTTACTTTCTTGATACTGTCCTTTGGGGTACAGGTTTTTAATTGTGATGAAGTCCAATTTGGTTTTTTCTTTGGTTGCTTGTGCTTTGGTGTCATATTTAAGAAATCACTGCCACTCCAAGGCCTTGTGTTTCCATCTAAAGTTTTTATGGTTTTCGCTGTTATATTTAGGTCTTTAATCCATTTTGAGTTAATTTTTGTATATGGTGTGAGGTGGCAGTACAACTTCATTCTTTAGCATGTGGATATCCAATTGTTCCAACATCATTTGCTGAAAAGACTAACCTTTCCCCATTGAGTGGCCTTGGCACCTTTGTGGAAAAAATCAATTGACCACAGATGTATGAGTTTATTTCTGTACTCGCGATTCTACTCCACTGACCCATGTCAACCCTTATGCCAGTATCATACTTTCCCATGAGTTTTATAATATCATTTTCTATAGAGATAACAGAAAAATAATTCAGTCTTTTCTCTAGCATAGTTGAACATATTTTTGTTGTTGCTGTAAAACTTAGAAAAGTTTCTTTTAGCACAGGGCCATTATTGGTAATGTTATGTAAACTTTTAGGATTGTGGCCAAACTTGGGAAAACTACTAACAAGTCTCTTTCATATGAAGCTTTCAGATTCGGAAGAATTTTTCACAAACTGGCCTTTTGGCATCAAACCTTGGTTTTTGCTCCACTAACTACATACTTCAGGTGCCAGATGCCACGGGACATATTCATATCACTATACCATCTCTAGGACTGCATGTTTATGTCACAACGCCAAATGAGTTAACACAATGTGCAGTATTCCTAGACACTATCCTCGTACTCAGACGGCTAGCAATACCTTGACTATACACGAAGAGACTGTGAACCACATCAACATATCCTGCTAAAACCCAACTAAATGTATCCCCAAGTCAGTTTCCCCATAGCCAGATGCCCAAAATGCCTACAGCTATTCCAATGCCACCAATATGAGAAGTATGAGAGAAGGGAAATCAGTGTAAAAAGAGACAGCAATCTTAACTGATTGTGGTTAAGATATAGCACATTTGCAAATCCTTCATAACTATGTGACAACGTACAGGAAATATTGTTTCTTGATCTGGGCACTGGTTATTATATAGGCGTGTTAAGTTTGTGAAGTCTTAAGCTGCTCACTTATAAGCTTCGCACTTTTTCTGTATATAAATATAATATATACTAATAAAACAATTCTTTAACATCTTTATTCGAGTATAACTGCTTTACAGTGTTATGTTAGTTTCTGCTGTATAACAAAGTGAATCAGCTATATGCATACGTATATCCCCATACCCCCTCCCTCTTGCATCTCCCTCCCACCCTCCTTATTCCACCCCTCTTAAAGTGACCATGAACTCATTGCCAGGGTCCCTCCCAGGCCCTCAGATAGGATCCTGAAAGTTAAGCTTCATTAGTTTCACAGTAAACTCACCTCTAAATACAACAAATTGGATTATCACAAGATGTGGTTTCTAGTACCACCCTGGAGACTTGGGTCTTGCCAACTAGCCATGGACTTAAAGAAGACACACATGACCTCCCTCAGCATGTTATTCACATAAAGTGCGGAAGAGGTTAGACTATAAACTCTAAGACATCTTTCTAGTAGTTGTTTTTCTAAGAAATATTTACAGAGTACCTCCTAAGTGTTTAGTATTACTCTAGGTAAATGAAACACACAGTCTCTGCCCTGCACAATTTCTCTGTAAATCTAAAATTTAAAGTTTTTTAAAAGACAAACAGGTAAAGAAGTGAATATAAAAATAAATTATAAGTCCTCTGAAGTTAACAAGATACTATGACGGAGAATAATGAAAGTAGAAGCTACTTTAGACAGAGTATTTAGGAACTCTTTGAAATGATAAACTGACACAGAAAAAATAATAAGTAGAGAAAGAAGACCCTGGCAACAAAAGGGGGGGGGCCTTCAGGTGGGAAAAAGATTGACCTTTTTTCAAGAAATCAAAACACAAAGTTACTAAAGCAAAATGAGCCAAGGAAAGACAGGGCCAGATTGTACAGGATCTTGTACAAATAATGTCTATTTCATTCAAGTATAATGGAAAGCCACTGGAGGGTTTGAAGCAGGCGAGTAAAATTATCCAATTTACATTTTCATTTTCAATGTATGAAACTGCTCCATGGGGAACAGATTATAAAAGGGTTAAAGAAAAACAATGCAGACCTGATGGGGGAGCACTAAAACTCTGATTATTAGCCCTGAATTATAATATTTTTTCAATATAAAACTCATTCCAGAGAATTAAAGAATTTAATTCACATACTTGCATAAATTATTTTATTCAAATAGTATTTATCTGCCTTCTTTCTTTTTACCAGTCTGCTTCTGTTTCCATTGAGTATCTTTTTTATCCTTTACCAAAATAACTTACGGATTTTAATAACATATTATCATAACTCTTCTAGAAACTGTTGAAAATTTCTTTTGTTAAGTTCTCTGTAATAAAATTCCTGGAAACTTCAAAGGCAGAACATAAAATAACTCAATTACAAAAGCTGGAAAATAGTATGCATTAGATTAGGATACCAAAGAGCATGGAGTCCAACCAAAAAAACAAAAGAAGTAGCAGTGGTAGCTGCCACCACTGTCACCTATGACAGTTTTTTAAATGGCTGCAAATTCTTTGCCACTTTTTTCATCAAGAGATGCAATCTATGTTCTTTCCCCTTGAATCTAGAAGAACTTTTAAGTAACTTGCCTGTAACCAATAAAATGCAACAAGGACTTTCTAGGCTGAGTCAGAAAAGGAGATGCAGCTTTCGCCTTGTTTCCTGACAATTCCTGCTGGTACCCTGAGCCAGTCATATTAGCAGTGTAACTGCCCTGGGGCTGCCATAAACTAGCTCGTGCAGTGAAATCACATGGAGAGGCTCGCAGATGACCTGAAGAGAGATAAATGCCCAGCCAGGCCCCAGCTATTCCAACTCCAGCCATCATCTGAATAAAATACATGACAGACCCTGAGCCAAAACCAGCCAGCAGGGACTTTCCTGGTGGCCCAGTCGTTAAGAATCCACCTTCCAATGCAGGGGACACGGGTTTGATCCCTGGTCCGGGAACTAAGATCCCACATGTCGTGGGGCAACTAAGCCCACGCACCGCAACTACTGAGCCCGCGTGCTGCAACTACAAAGCCCACACACTCTGGAGCCTGGGTGCCACAACTAGAGAGAAGCCCGTGCACCACAATGAAGAACCCACGTGCCGCAACGATGATCCCGTGTGCCGCAACTAAGACCCGATGCAGACAGAAATAATTAACTTAAAAAAATTTTTTTTAAAAACTAGCAGGGCCCTTTCCAAACTCCTAACCCACAGAAATCACGAGAGATAATAAAATTATTGTTTGTGTTTTAGGCCTTTAAGTTTTGGAGTAATTTTTTATACAGCAATTCTAACAAGCTTTTATAGCAAATATATGATCATTAGTTCAACTTATTGGGGGGAGGGGAAGAATTTGGCTAGCAATAAGGGTGCATTTTTCCATATAGAGACCAGCTTTCATTTATTTTTTTTATTTTTTAGTATTTACTTATGTATTTATTTATTTGGCTGCGCTGGGTCTTTGCAGCACGCAGGATCTTCATTGTGGCATGCAGGGTCTTTAGTTGTGGCATGCGAACTCTTAGTTGCGACATGTGGGGTCTAGTTTCCTGACCAGGGATTGAACCCAGCCCCTGCATTGGGAGTGTGGAGTTCTAGCCACTGGACCACCAGGGAAGTCCCAAGACCAGCTTTCATTTATTTAAGAGATTTGAAAAAGCTATGTAATAACCCAGAGAAAGTCTAATAATAGTAAGTAAGGCACACTCTTCCTGAAATCAATCTAATTTTATGGCCTTATAGCCTCTACAGATTCTTTCCCTGCATCATGATTCACCCATAGCAAAAGGAAGTGCATAAATATATTTACCATGCCACTGAGCTCAGCCAAATCAGTCTTGCATTATAATCCTTCTAAATACAGAAGTTATCTATTATGGCCTAAATTAATCCCTGGCCTTTCTTCAACCAAAAGAGTGAGTCAGTTATTGCAAAAGCATCAAAACTGCCAAACAAAGCAAAAATTATTAGATTTACTCTTTTGAACTAAGAATCACCACACATTACCACTAAGTAGAACAGCCCTTTTAAATTATGTATCTCATTCATCTCTTTTTTAAACTTTTATTCATTTAATTAAGTATCTAATGAGCACTGTGGGTAGGCAAATATGAGTAAGAGCTAGTTCATAGCTACAGAGGAGTTCACAGTGCTATGGGGAAAACATCAATACAACCAATGAATTTTAAGTCAATATAATAAATGATACAACGAAGTATTCTAACGTATTGCAGGAATATAAATGAGGGTGTTTTGGATATTTCTATTTGCTCCTTCAGATCATTCTCCATCCTTTAACCAGCACTTGGTGTCCTAGGAGGCTGACGTAATGGACTACAGGAACTGGGCTCCCTTACCCTCCAGCCTCAAATTGGGTTCAGTAAATGAGAAGCAACAGCAAGGGTCTCTCTGCGTTCCCATGACTACTCGCTCCCTTTCCCTTTCTTGCCCAAAGATGATGCAACTTCCTAACATTGCTAGTCCCTAGGTGCTACACCATTCATAATTGGATTCCCTTAACCCTGCCCATTCATTCTAAGTAGTCCCCTAACGACATTCTCTTTCACCTTTTGTGAGAATGTTATCTGTTTCTATCAGGACCCTAACTGTTAAGACAGGGGCACTTAACTCAGCCTGGGGAAGTCTGGGAAGACTTCTCAGAGGAGAAAATGCTTCAGCTGTCTTAATAGCCCGAGTAGATTGGGCAGGGTGGCTAGGTAAGGAAGAAAGTATTGTAACAGAGTCTAAGTAAACAGCACCATCAAAAACTTGGGAGATAAAAGAAAATGTGAAAAGAATAGTAAAGAGTGAGGAATTCAGAGTGGTGTAACAGGCATATGATGGGACACAGCCATGATGGGAAACAATGCTAGAACCAAATCATAAAGAGTTTTTAGATTAAGGTATTTAACAGATCCGGTTTCTGTAATAAGTAAATTCAAAGAAAATTCAAAGAACAAAGGTGGGCGGGGGGGCAATGGGCCTATACTTTAAAAAAAACTTCAGACATACCAACAAAATACAATGTGTAGGGGCTTCCCTGGTGGCGCAGTGGTTGAGAATCTGCCTGCAAATGCAGGGGACACGGGTTCGAGCCCTGGTCTGGGAAGATCCCACATGCCGCGGAGCAACTAGGCCCGTGAGCCACAACTACTGAGCCTGCGCGTCTGGAGCCTGTGCTCCGCAACAAGAGAGGCCACGACAGTGAGAGGCCCGCGCACCGCAATGAAGAGTGGCCCCCGCTCGCCGCAACTAGAGGAAGCCCTCGCACAGAAATGAAGACCCAACACAGTCAAAAATAAATAAATAAATAAATAAAATAAAAATAAAATAAAATAAAGCAAATGCCCCTAGGAGAGAGAATACCGCTAAGAGCTCAAGGTCTAAAAAAAAAAAAAAAAATTACAATGTGTAGACCTTTCCTGCATCCTGATTAGAACAAACCAATTATTCAAAAAGGGGGAACAGGACGAGGAAAAGAAGAATTGGAAATGTATCTCTTCATGACGTGGATGAGGTTATCTTATTTTCAATTCGTTCATGTGTCTATCAATGAATGTTTATTGAAAATATTTTATTCCTATTTCTCATTTTTATAAATGTAAGTGCTAAGAAAACTTATTTTTATGAAAATTATTTTTAATGATCAACTAACAACTTGATCGGGTCCCTAATTTTGTTGAAATTGAAGGGTTGAAACCACGTGACTTGTGAAAAGATGTTAGTCATTGGAGTCACTGCCTTCTCGATAACCTCATCAATATTCTAATTTGTCTCTTAGGTGCCCTGGAAGACCTCTTACCCCAGGACAATGTACTATTTGGGACGGCCTAGAGATGTGCCTTTCTTTTGTAAAGTGAAAGGAAGAAAATATGAAAAACTGATCAACTTTAGAATCTGAAAATTGAGCTCCCTTAAAAATATCCATGGGCTTTCATTCTTTTATTTCACCCTCATTGTATGTATCACTAACTCTAGCACTGACTGTTCAATTATTTCATCCATCAAGTCTTGTCTCTACTTGTTCACACTGTAGGTTCCCTGAAAGCAAGATCGGGATCCAAATCTCTTCTTGAAATCCCAGAACCTACACCTCAGGCTAAGGTGCATGTTAAGACTCTCAACAAATGATCACTGAATATGTAAATATTTCACCAGCATTCCAAGTCCTCTTTCTAGTTAGAGAAAAAAGACTTGAGATAACCAAACTGGAAATCAGAAGAAACTTGAAATATCATCACCAACCTTATTTTAAAGTAAGAAAAAGACTGGTTTACTACCTAAGTTTTCCTACCTATGTAAAATAAGAAAAACTCAAAACAACTAGGAAATAGAAAACTAAAATGTACAAGGATTCATATTTTATTACAAAAGATTTCTGGTACAACTAGCCTAATTTCTATGGAATTTGAATAACTGTACCAATTGTTCCCTCAAAAAAATCAGTTGCTATTCTCTTCATAAGATTCAAGAAAAAAATTTCATCAGATAAAAGATTATATTTCGCCTTCACTGGTTTAGAATACTTGTAAAGTCAGGATCTCAACAATAATTAAATTAGATAACAAATGAGAACAAGTTAAAACTATAGAGCTCTGAAAAAATATTAATTTTCTTCCTAACACTGACAGACAAGTTATATATGTGAATTTCTTAGGTGACACTGCAAAAGTATATCTTTTTGCAGTGACTATCAGACTGATCTTCACTTTGTTGGAAAGTAAATTTTGCAGAGTATGGTAAAAGAGTTCTAGCCATCAAGTCAAATATTAACTTTAATGAATACTTTGGTTCTCTATCTTTATAACTTAACATTGTCAAAATTACTAAGGTACAAACATCAGTTAATTCAGTAATAATGTCACAAAGAGAGATTCTATTATCTGTTTCAAATGAGGTCCTCTTAAACCATGTAAGCTTTTTTCAATTTCATGAATCATTCTTTAATTCACAAATATTTACTGAAGATATACTATGTACCAAGTACTGTGTTAGACATGGTATTTTGAATGTGTCAAATACTATTTTACTTTAAAAAGATAGAAGAATCTTTAAAAATATTTTTTCTTCATTCTTCTTCCTTTACAAAATTCAATTTTTTTAAGAAAGCTCTTTCAACCTTATTTATAGTATTAAATTTACATGATTCTGAATAATCTGACCAAGCAATTAAGTGTTCTACTTCACTAGAGAAAGTTGTATTTAAAGCCTGACGACATAAGATCACACAAAAAAAAAAGTTGAATAAACTACCAATGTTTGCAATTCTTTTTTTTTTTTTAAATGACCTAACCGCCTCTTTTTTTTTTTTTTTTTTTTTAATTAAATTTATTTATTTTTGGCTGTGTTGGGTCTTAGTTTCTGTGCAAGGGCTTTCTCTAGTTGCGGCAAGCGGGGGCCACTCCTCATCGCGGTGCGCGGGCCTCTTACTATTGCGGCCTCTCTTGTTGTGGAGCACAGGCTCCAGACGCGCAGGCTCAGCAATTGTGGCTCACGGGCCTAGTTGCTCCGAGGCATGTGGGATCTTCCCAGACCAGGGCTCGAACCCGTGTCCCCTGCATTTGCAGGCAGATTCTCAACCACTGCACCACCAGGGAAGCCCCTGCAATTCTAATATAACAAAAATAATTTTTGTATTGCTCCTGTACATGTAACATAGAGTTTATATAAGAAAGTTTATCCTAAAGTATGGATGTGCATTAGAAGCCAGCATCACCTTTGATAGTTTCTAATTCTCCAACTCTATTTCAAGAACTCTTATTTACACTCTGGGTTTCTGTTTTACAGGTCTTTACTCAACTGTTGACATCTACCTATGCAGAAATATCTCCATCTACTGGCAACAGATGAAACTACAGGCTATTTTTGAAAGTACCAGCAAAAAGTCATTGAAGACTTGGATCCAAACAGTTCTCCCATCTCCAAAATCCTGAGCCATTCAAATTACTCTCCAAAGCTCTTCCACTTCTTACCAAAACTGGATAGAGGGGTTGAGGGAGAATACAATTAACTGTCTAAATGTTTGCTATACCATTTAAAGATAAAAATTATAACAATAGCTAATTTAGGGACAGAATTCTCTGGTGGTCTAGTGAGTAAGACTCCACGTTCCCAATGCAGGGGACCCGGGCTCAATCCCTGGTCAGGGAACTAGATCTCACGTGCACACCACAACTAAGAGTTTACGTGCCACAACTAAAGAGCCCACATGCCGCAACTAAAGATCCCGCGTGCCACAACTAAGACCCGGCAAAGCCAAATAAATAAATTAAATATTTTTTAAAAATTATAACAATAGCTAATTTAACTATATGAATTCCTTCAACACACTGGTACCCCAAGGTGTACAAAACATTTATGCCTATTTTATAAGACATGATTTCATTTAAATCAATACCTATATTAATCATTATTAATGTTGCACTTGCTCCTATAAAACAGCATATAATCGGTTATGACTACTTTATTTAAAACACAATCTTTGGGGCTTCCCTGGTGGCGCAGTGGTTAAGAATCCACCTGCCAATGCAGGGGACAGGGGTTCGAGCCCTGGTCCGGGAAGATCCCACATGCCGCGGAGCAACTAAGCCCATGCCCCACAACTACTGAGCCTGCGCTCTAGAGGCCGTGAGCCACAACTACTGAGCCTGTGAGCCACAACTACTGAAGCCCATGCGCCTAGAGACCGTGCTCCGCAACAAGAGGAGCCACTGCAATGAGAAGCCCTCGCACCGCAACGAAGAGTAGCTCCCACTCGCCGCAACTAGAGAAAGCCTGCGTGCAGCAACGAAGACCCAAGGCAGCCAAAAATAAATAAATAAATAAATAAATAAATAAATTTATTAAAAAAAAAAACAAAACACAATCTTTAACAAAATTGAGTTATTTGTAGTGAGGTGGATGGACCTAGAGTCTGTCATACAGAGTGAAGTCAGAAAAAGAAAAATATATACCATATGCTAACACATATATACGGAATCTAAAAAAAAAAATGGTTCTGATGAACCTAGGGCCAGGACAGGAATAAAGACGCAGACGTAGAGAATGGACTTGAGGACACGGGGAGGGGGAAGGGTAAGCTGGGACAAAGTGAGAGAGTAACACTGACATATATACACTACTAAATGCAAGATAGCTAGTGGGAAGCAGCCTCATAGCACAGGGAGATCAGCTCAGTGCTTTGTGACCACCTAGAGGGGTGGGATAGGGAGGGTGGGAGGGAGACGCAAGAGGCAGGGGATATGGGGGTATACGTATATGTATAGCTGATTCACTTTGTTATACAGCAGAAACTAACACACTATTGTAAAGCATTTATACTCCAATAAAGATGTTTTAAAAAAAACCACAATCTTTGTACACCATTACATATAAAACAGATAACTTATAAGAACCTACTGTATAGCTCAGGGAACTCTATTCAATACTCTGTAATGACCTATATATGGGGAAAGAATCTAAAAAAGAATGGATATATGTATAACTGATTCACTTTGCTGTACAGCAGAAACAAACACAACATTGTAAATCAACTATACTCCAATAAAAATTAATTAAAAAATAAAACACAATCTTTGATCAAAAATTTCAAAATACAGGGCTTCCCTGGTGGCGCAGTGGTTGAGAATCTGCCTGCCAATGCAGGGGACACGGGTTCGAGCCCTGGTCTGGGAAGATCCCACATGCCGCGGAGCAACTAAGCCCGTGCGCCACAACTACTGAGCCTGCGCGTCTGGAGCCTGTGCTCCGCAACAAGAGAGGCCGTGATAGTGAGAGGCCCGCGCACCGCGATGAAGAGTGGCCCCCGTTTGCCACAACTAGAGGAAGCCCTCGCACAGAAACGAAGACCCAACACAGCCAAAAAATAAATAAAAATATTAAAAAAAAAAAATTTCAAAATACATTAACATAATACTTTACAGCTTGAACAGTATTTTTCACACACATTATTTCTTATCTAGCAGGATCCTAAAATAAATAACACTGTCATTTTAAACATGCATTTATAACTGAAAGCATAGGCACCAAGAAAATAAGTGACTCGCTTAAAGGCACAAAGCTTATCAGTGGCATAACTAGGATATGAACCCAAATTTTCTGCCTCCAAGTTCTATACTCTTTCTACAACATCCCAACTGCCTCCAACAATAACAGTAAATAGGTCTATATTACATATGTCTGCTTTGTGACAGTTCCCAGGAATGCACTGTGGTCAAATAAAAAAGTCGTCTTAGATTTTAATAAAATTAAGCTTTTTCCACATACAGATGGCCAACAGGCACATGAAAAGATGCTCAACATCGCTAATTATTAGAGAAATGCAAATCAAAACTACAATGAGGTACCACCTCACATCAGTGAGAATGGTCATCGTTAAAAACTCTACAAATAACAAATGCTGGAAAGGATGTGGAGGAAAAGAGAACCCTCCTACGCTGTTAGTGGAAATGTAAATTGGTGCAGCCACTATGGAAAACAGTATGGAGGTTCCTCAAAAAACTAAAAATAGAGTTGCCATATGATCTAGCAATTCCACTCCTGGGCATATATACCCAGACAAAACTCTAATCCAAAAAAGATACATGCACCCCAGGGTTCATAGCAGCACTATTCACAATAGCCAAGACATGGAGACAACCTAAATATCCATCAACAGATGAATGGACAAAGATGTGGTACATATATACCATGGAATACTACTCAGCCATTAAAAAATAATGAAATAATGCCATTTGCAGCAACATGGATGGACCTAGAGATTATCAGTAAGTCAGAAAGAGAAAGACAAATACCATATAATGTCACTTATATATAGAATCTAAAATGTGACACAGGACTTCCCTGGTGGCCCAGTGGTTAAGAATCCGCCTGCCAAGGCAGGAGACATGGGTTTGAGCCCTGGTCCAGGAAGATCCCACGTGCCGCAGAGCAACTAAGCCCGTGTGCCACAACTACTGATCCTGCGCTCTAGAGCCCGAAAGCCACAACTGCTGAGCCCGAGTGCCAGAACTACTGAAGCCCGTGCGCCTAGAGCCCGTGCTCCACAACAAGAGAAGCCACCACTATGAGAAGCCCATGCACTGCAACGAAGAGCAGCCTCACTCGCTGCAACTGGAGAAAGCCCACGCACAGCAACGAAAACCCAACACAGACAAAAATAAATTAATTAATTTTTTTTAAATGTGACACAAATGAACGTATCTACCAAACAGAAACAGACTCAGGGACATAGAGAACAGACTTGTGGTTGCCAAGGGGGAGGGGGTTGAGGGAGGGGTGGAGTGGGAGGTTGGAGTTAGCAGATGTAAGCTATTATATATGGAATGAATAAACAACAAGGTCCTACTGTACAGCACAGAGAACTATATTCTGTATCCTATGACAAACCATAAAGGAAAAGAATATTTAAAAAAAGAATGTATATATATGTATAACTGAATCACTTTGCTGTACAGCAGAAATTAACACAACATTGTAATCAACTATACCTCAATTAAAAATTAAGTTTCTTCCTTTCTTTTGTCTTACAGGAAAAAATGCTCATAATATAAAATATAAGTTTAAGAAAACCATCGGGACTTCGCTGGTGGCACAGTGGGTAAGCCTCTGCCATCCCAATGCAGGGGGCCTGGGTCTGATACCTGGTCAGGGAATTAGATCCTACATGTATGCTGCAACTAAGAGTTCATGCATGCCACAACTAAGGAGCCCACCTGCCGCAACTAAGACCCGGCACAACCAAATTAAGTGATTAATTAATTTTTTAAAAAGTTAAATTAAAAAAATAAAAAATAAAATTAAAAAACCATAATCCAACCCACATTTGACAAAACAATTATATCCTTTCTTTTCTACTGCCACATTTTAGATATGTTTATTTTTTTTATCCCATCTTTTTCCAAAAACGAGTTGAGGGGGCTGATAGCTGGTAAACAGCAAACTTTGTTAAGTCATGCTTATTGTAATTTACTTTCATCAGTAAGAGACAAAAATAATAATAAACTTTTTAAAGATTCATAATAAAAATGCTGAAAAGAAAAATATTGAGCCCAACCTAGGTTTATTCTGATTTCTTATATCTCCATTCGTGGTACTATAGAATTAAAAAAAATCAATGTCTGACATATGGCAAGAAATTGATAAATATTTGTTGACTAAACAAATGAAATAGGCTCTAAAGCAGGGGTTCCCAACCCCCAGGCCACGGACTGCTAACGGTCTGTTGCCTGTTAGGAACTGGGCGGCACAGCAGGAGGTGAGCGGCAGGCTAGCGAGCAAAGCTTCATCTGCCACTCCCCATCACTCACATTACAGCCTGAACCATCCCCTGCCCATCCATGGAAAAACTGTCTTCCACGAAACCAGTCCCTGGTGGCAAAAAGGTTGGGGACCGCTGCTCTAAAGCATTACAAGATCCTAAAGTATTATGGGGTCCTAAATTAAAGACTCAATTATGCTTATTAAACTATCAAAATGTTTATGAAAAGTTCAATCAATGTTTGAAATCAGAAGACTTAAGTTAAAACTACAGTAATAGGAAAGTGTGAATTATAAATAATAAACTTACAAAGAAAAGAATTATAGATGAAAGGAACAGAATAGAGTCCAGAAATAGAACATGTATGTTGTCAACTGATTTTTAGCCAAGGTGCCAAGACAACTCAACGGAGGAAACAAAAGCATTTTAACAAATGGTGCTAGGAAAATCAGATATCCGTATGAAAAAAAAAAGAACCTGACCCTTATTTCTCACAGCAAATTTTTAAAAAGTTAAATTTAGGAGGATCCTACACCAAAATGTAAGTGCTAATATTATAAATATTGCAGAAGAAAACATAGAAAATTTTTAGAACTGTGGATTAGGAAAAGATTTCTTATATAGGACATAAAAAGCATGAACCATAAAGAAAAAAATTGATAAACAGGGCTTAATCAAAATTCAAAACTTCTGCTCTTTGAGACACTATTGAGGGGGGGAAAATGCCACAGATTAGGAGAAAATATTTGCAAAACACATATCTGATAAAGGACTTGTATCCAGAATACAAAAAGAATTCTCAAAGCTCAATAATAAGAAAACAACCCAATTTTAAAACTATGAGCAAAAGATTTGAACAGATATTCACCAAAGAGACACAGATGATAAATAAGTCCATTAAAAGATGCTTAACACTGTAGGTCAAAGGGAATTAAAATTAAAGCTACACTGAAGTAATCTCTACACACCAATTAGAATGGCTAAAATCAAAGACTGACAACAGCAAGTGCTGAAGTGTTGGCTAGGATTCGGAGCAACTGGAACTCTCAGACACCACTGGTAGAAATACAAAATGGTACAACTTTGAAAAACAGTTTAGCAGTTGTTTTTTTTTAAGTTAAACACATACTTACCATATGATCCAACAATCCTAAACATTTACCCAAAAGAAATAAAAACTTGTTCACAAAGAGAGGTGTACCCAAATGTTCATAGCAGCTTTATAAATAATGGCAAAAAACTGGAAACTAATGTCTGTGGATATTTGTGAATGGATAAACAAAATGGGGTACGTGTGTACAATGCAATATTCCTCAGGAATAAAAGGAACAAACAACTGATACACAACATGGATGGACCTCAAAAGCACTATTCTAAGTGAAAAGAAGCCTGACTCAGAAGACTACATACTGCATGATCCCATTTACATAAAATTCTAGAAAAGGTAAAACTATTGCAACAGAAAGTAAATCAGTGGTTGTCAAGGACTGGGGATATGAGGAGACTGGCTGTGAAGAGGCAGGAGGAAACTTTTGGGAAAGAAAGAAATGCCATTTGTGCAATCATCTATGTAGGAATTCCTACCTAAAATCAGGATTTATTTTAAACTAAGTTTTATGTCTGCTGTCAATTTTTAGTAAGAAACCAAATGCCAAACTTAAGACACATGTTGATATTTCTTAATTCATATCAAATGCGGTTTTTAAAAAGTCAATGCCTTTAGATACGATTCTAAAACAAACATAAAATTCTTCACTTTGTTCAATTAATTATGTATTAGTGGAAAAATACAAAAGAAAAAAAATTTTTAATGTTAGCATTCAACTGTAAAAAATGCCAAATACTGATACCTGGAAAACTAGCATTAGTGAAATATTAGTAGGCTTAGTGTTCAGCAAAGTTGCTCTAATCAAGCAAAAATAGATATGACTGCAATCCTAAATACAAGCCAATAACTAAGGTTAGAAAATACAATGGATATGCCACAAATATAAATTAGCTGGAATTACATTAAAACATAGGAAGAAAACTATTAAACTATCCTAAACAATATGAACAAAAGCTTAAATAAACGTAAAAACATAACATGTTCCTAGGTGGGAAAACTAAATACACTTAAATGCCTCCTTTTCCCAAATTAATGCATTCTAATTACAATCCCAATGAAATTTCTTTTTAAATTTAACAATTTTAATATTCACATGTAAGAGCAAATAAGTAAAAACAGCAAAAAAATATTTCTAACACAATGAGAATATTAAACTAAATTATAAAGCTACAATAATGAAGAGTATGGCACTGAACAAGAGATAATCTGACTGTTATAACTAATTTGTTAACATAACTAAAAAGATATCACACCACTATGGAAAGGAAAAATTGATCAATAAATAATGATGTGATGACTGAGTAGCAATTTGGGGGGAAACATCTTCCTAAACCATTTTTAAAAACACTAAAATAAAATGTACTTAAATATTTACTAAGCCTCTTGAAGAAAAGGGTTTTCCTAAGTATAGAAATGATAGGAAAAACAAAGGAAAAGTTGGACAAATTTGACTCCTAAAGTAACAAATTTATTCAAAATCATTTTTCTTTCAAAAATGATCAAAATTAAAAGTCAAATAACAGACTGGGGAAAACGTCTGTAACAAATATGACAAAAGATTAGTATCTTTTTTAATTCTCAGGCAGATCACTAAGAAAAACACAAATGGCCTAAGTGGTAACTAGGACAAGACCAAACAAGGCAACAAAGAGAAATATAATTAGTAAACAGACAGGAAAATATTCAACTTCACAAGAAAATGTTAAATACTATATGCCATGACGTTAGCGAACATTTTAAAAAACAAGAGCCAGTTCTTGTAATAGAATATTAAGAGGGACACATTTATTCAATGCTGCTCTAAACAGGCACAATTCTTTTAGGAAACAGTCTGACGAAAAATTAATCAAGAACCTAAAAAGATCCACACCCTTTAATGCAACAGCACTCTCTCTATGGAAATTTCCTAAGAAAACAATCCCTTAAAAAAAAAAAATTATCCATACCAAGGTGTTTACAAATTATCTATAATAACAGAATTTGGAAATAAAAGTTAAAACAAGAAAAAAATATGAACAATGGTTGTTGTATAGCATTCTCTTAACTGGTTATCCTAAAATCAGTCTTCGTGGTTCCCATTCCAGTCCATCCTTCCTATTGCCCAAAGATTAACCTTTCTAAACATCAAATATATCGAAGCTTAAAATCCTTCAATGGTTCCCACTACCTTAAAAAAAAAAAAAAAAATCAAACTTCTTGACAAAATATAACAAGGTCCTAAAATGGGTTGGTCCCTGTCTACAAGCCTCACCTCTTGCCACTCACACCCAGTGCATCAGCCATAAAAAACACGTATAAAACTACACAGAATTACTTCTATGTCTCCAGCATTCGTTCAAAATAAAATTCCAAAAGGCTCTTAATGCATGCTGAAACAGGATTCTGCCTTCATGGAGCTTACAGCATAGACAACAAATGCCCTTCATTGAGTTAGGTCTGATGCTAGAGGAAGAGCCTCTTAGTCACAGAGGAAAGGTCAACACAGGTCAAGGAAAGATCTGTGGATAAGGGTACCTTGAGCTGAGCCTTAAGAGATAAGCAAGTATCTCAGGGGACAAGGGTAATTCCAAATACGTGAAATTATTTTATTTTCCACACAAAATCCTATAAGTTTGTAACAGGCTTTCTAGACAGACAACTTGAGTTCTGACATGTACTTAACCTCTCCGAGTTTCTCCTACCTCTTGAAGTTATTATGAGAATTAAAAGTAATAACAGATGTAAACTTAATACAGTGTCTGGCACTTAATAAGCATTCAGTACATGTCCCTCATACAGAAACACCTAACAATGTTGATTACAACAGTATATTTCAAGGATTCAGCTTTCTTAGAGCAAAGAAAGTAACAGTAAACAAAAAGAAAGGCAAAGAGAGAAAAAGCAGTAAGAACAGGGTTAAACATGTCACCATACAGCCAGAGTCAAACGGTTCTCTCTACATACCATGATGATATCCTTGTACTACACATTACAACAGCACAATAACTTATATTCATAATGATACTGAATCATAAATAAAACATTAAGCTCTGTTAAGTATGGTCTATTTGAAAGGAGTAGGGCATATTACATCTTTAAAAGCCTTCAAAATCTTTAAAAGACATCAAAAATAGCTAAAATTAAAACCTTGCATGGCTAAAGCATGGATCTTCATTTACCTTGAAACCTTGAGTTATATACTAAATATGCTAAATTACATGCTAAATAAATGACATGTTAGTATGTTGTGATAGTTACAGTTCAACCAACAGGAAAAAAGTAGAATCCATGATTAAGCGCACACACACCCACACACACACACACACACTCTCTTTACTCACCAATGAAAACCAAACTACATGAAGCACCTAGGCAGGTTCAGCCCCCTGCCTGAAGGTTAGACTAGAAGAGAGAAACTTAAGAGAAAAGGAAGGAGCTAAGCCACATTGGCTTCCTCCTCAGAAACCAAGAAAAAAAAATGAGCTGGGGACATTCAAATCACTAACACCCCTAGAACAAGTCATTATGGTGTACAGGCACATTCCCACTTAGAAAACTGCGAGGTATAATCAAGTTGTAATTTTTAAAGGCTTGCATCAATAAAATATGCAGTAAAACAATACTAAGATACCAGCATATCTAAAGTGAGACTTTTAAAGGTAATTTTCCTTTAGCTATAGACAAGGTTAACCTCATTACTGCTTAGGGTTTTATAAATTAATAACATGAGAAGCACTGTACGAAAACATTTAAATTACAAAAAGTTCTGCAATAAATGTTCTGGAGAAATAATCTGTTATTTCTCCATATCTAAGAATTTTAAATATTAGAAATTATACTGCTTTTTCCAGTCTTTGGTTTTCAAAAACAGTAATATAAAAAATTACCCCCAATTTTTTTTACCATTAAAGAATATCTTCTATCCAAACCATCATAAGAAAAGCCTATTCATAAGTATAATGTATACAAACTTTACATTTTATAATCAATTTGCTCTACAAATACTAGTTGAAATTGATAGCTTTACCATACAGCCCATTTTAATGATCAAGTGTTAATGTGTCATAAAAAATAGAAGTAGTTTGACGGACCAAATCAGATTTTAACCACCAATGACCTGAGGAATCTCAAATTGGGGATTAAATTAGCCCTTCCTTATTTGCATCAACAAATACTAAACAGTTTGCTAGTTGACTGTGGTCTCAGGAATAACATGTGGAAAAGTTTAATATCTGTTGTGGGCAGAGATCTCATGGTTCAAATATTTCTCCTTCAGTTTGTATGTATGTGTGAGAGTGTGTGTATGAGAGTGTGTGTGTGTATGTATGTGTGTGACTGACAGACACCATGCAAGAGTTGTTTACGTCTTTCAGTAAAGGGGCAACTCTACATTAAGGATATAATTGAGTAACTACAATACATAAGGTACCTGGGAATCAAAGACCATCTATAAATTTAAAATACTAGTATGGTATTAACTTAAAGCAAAGAACAATTACTTTAAATCATCTTACAGCCCAAGTGTATTGTAAACCAAATAAAAAATCACTACGGGATCTGGTTTTTTTTTTCTTTAATTTTCCTCTCTTATGGAACCCGAAATCTAAATGAACTGTTAAACACTTAGTCTAAAGGTATGCCAAACATTTCTTAAGGTCTTAACAAAGAATCAACTTTTTTTTTTTAAACAAAACGAGGCCTAGGTTAAATATTTTATTTGGCTTCTCAAGATGGACTGAAAAGTTGGGCACCAGCTCCAGACCAATTCCTGGACGCACATCAAACACAGCCCTGTCATTTATCCAGTCAGTCAAAACAATCTTTTCCATCTAACTCTTTAATGTTTATGTCCTAAAAAGCTGCTAATTGAATCCAGCTCTTGAAATCTATGTGTTAAAATCTATACCATCTAATCTGTAAATGAACAAAAATGAAAAAATACATGTTAACTTTCCTGGCAAAACAGAAGAGAATCCACCATACGTAACCAAAATGGAGAGGGCGATGTTTTTAATATTTGAATAGTTTTCTCTTAAAATATGACAGACACAAATTCCCAATGGTTTTAAGAAATTGAGAGTATCTCAAACTGTTTTTACAATTAAGGGGACACAGTGTATTTAAAATTCCTCAGAAAAATCTAAAAATACAAAATCACTCTACAAATTTAGTCCAGTATTTTTTTGGAGGGATAGGGAATAAGTGTAATCTTTTCTCCTAACTTAACTCGTGAATTTTTATAATGTATCATATTCAGTAAGGAAACCACAGATAAACACTTTAAGATCTGTTGAGTCACACTAAAAACCTCAAACTCATTTTATCTGCAGAAAATCAAAATCCCTGTTTTCTCCCTCATGTTCTTATTGTGTATACAGCCTAGAAGGAATTAAGTGGCCACCAGCCTATTTCTGATACTTTTTGCACACCTGGAATCACAGGTTCTTTCCACCATCACTGACACAGGACTGACTCCAGAGAGGACCAGATAGAGTACATAAACTCTAAAGCAACAAAGGTCCCTTATAAAGGTTTCCATTGCTTGGTAAGAAAATAAGGAAACTGAATGGGGGGAAGTAGGGGAGACAGGCATCTCCCAATCCAGGTTTTCCATTAAGAACTACTCAGTTAATGATACTTTGCAATCTTCCCTAAGGAAAGTAAAACTGTCATTAAAGTAATATATTTTAAAAACTGAAGCCAACATACAGTCAGGCTAAATTCTCAAATACCTAATTCACTGCAAGTTTTTATCTCGCAAGTTCAGCCAGTGGACTGGGATGTGACACACAAGCATTCAATTACAAAATTAGTCCATATAAATCTCAAAGTCTAGTGGAGGCAAACATAATTACAGTTTATTCTTACACGCGCACCCACACACGCATACACACACAGATTCTCTAAGGAAAGCCACCTTTCTCACCACACATCTGAATATCAACGTGGATAATTAAGAATGAATACTGAAACTAAGATAAGTACACTGGTTTCCATTACACTTTTCAAACCCCAAATAATTTTTCCTTATAATGAGGTAACACGACCATGTAAGAATATCAAAAATGGCACACTGTAAGCAAAACGTACCTGTAACGGTAAAGATTTCATGCACTTGGAATCTTAAACACTTTGTAAGAAAAGCCTGCTATCTAGCAAACCCCTCCAGACATTCTTTTCCATTTAGAAAAGGGAAGGGGAGGAGAGTGGGGAGAGAGAGAAAACTTCCCTTAAAGTCTGTCTGAGTACATACTTAGAAATGGACCCCAAAAAATGTGTTTTTAAAGCAGGTCTAGAGTTAGCAGTGAGACACATGTTCTGCGGCCTACAAGGAACAACCCCAAACACGCTACCCTACAATCAAACACTTCCAAAACACAGAGGGTACAATGAGCCCGAGTCGTCGGATCAGGCAGACACACCGGAAAAGTCAACCTCAGTCTCCTTCCCTCTCAAAGCCGTGCGTTTCAGGTGTGTGGCACCGGCTGCTGTGGCTGGCAGCAGAGAGGGAAGGTTCTGCACGCGGGCACAAGTGGGCGAACAAGTTAACAACCAGGGAACACACACACACACACACACACCCCCTCCCGTTAAGCGCTCCATCTTTAAGGAGTGTTTACTGCGCGCAGTCAGCAGCCGGATTCAATAATCCCCGCCACAGGAGCTCCTCATCCCCTCCACGACCCCACCTGGGCAGTAGCCCAAGGGCTGCTTCCCGACACCCCGGGAGAGAACCGTGCTTCTCGGTCCAGGCTTTTCGACCTCAAATCCGCCAGGAATTCCAACCGGGGGACCACCCCCCCCAACAAAAGACCCCCGAGTCACCCTTGGCTTTTGTAAGAATTTCCAAACAAGGCAGAGTGGTTTGCAATTACTCTCCCTGAACTAGGCCTTCCCACGTTCCCGACTCTCCACTCACCATTGATCGCGACCCTGGCCCTTCTCAAGGCCACAGGCACCCCCCCGCCGGCTCGGCCACCCCGCGGCCGCCCCGGCCCGGCTCCCGCCGCCCGCCCAACCCCCTCACCTGTCAGGCGCAGCTTGACGGGCCCGTTCCTCCGGCCCCCGGGGTTAGACATGTCCCCGGCGGCGGGGGCGGCGGCGGGGCTGCGGCCGCGGCGCGGGGCCCGGGGCCGGCGGGCGGCGGGCGGGGCGGGGGCGACGGCGAGGCGCGGCGCAGCGCAGTCACCACAGCGGCCGGGGCTGGGGCCCGAGCAGCCGGCGCCGCGGCCGCCACGGCCGGAGGGTCCCGGATGTGCCGAGCGTCGTCGCCATGAGCCGCGGAGGGAGCGGGACGCGGAGCTCCCCCCTCCTCCCACTTCTCCTTCCTCGGCCCGGGACGCACAACAAAGCGGCAGCCGCGGCCGGCCGCGCCGCCTCCGCCCGCTCCCGCGCCCCCGCTGCCTCCACGCAGCCGCCTCCGCCTTTCCCTCCTCTCGGCACGGCAAGGCCCAGGAGCCGACGGGGCCGGTCGGTTGAGGCGGGCGGTGCTCGGCGGCGCCGGAGCAGGACTCGGGGCTCGGCCGCTTCCTCCTCCACCCGCCCTCTTGTCTGAGGGAACCGGGTCTTGGGGCCGCCGCCGCCGCCACTCGTCGGCTCCGGGGGCGGGGAGGAGACGGGGGGGGCGGGACCGACGGGGGCGGGGCCGGAGGGCGGGGCGGGGCCGGAGGGCGGGGCCTGGGCAGGCGCGCGCAGGGTGCCCCGGGCGCTGGGGCGCCAGGCCCGTGTTCGGCCTGGGCGCGGCGGTCTGGGCTGGTGTGTCCTGCTGTCCCATGCAGGAACTTGAGGAAGGAGCGGGCAAAGCAGCAGAGTGGCGGCGCCGAGGTCTGTGGTGCCAGGAGGGCGTAGTGTTCAGCCCGCTTAAGGGAGAGCTTTTGTCAGTGCAATGCAGACCGCTTTTATTAGACGCCCACAGCGTGCAGGGTTGAGAGGCTGGGGCGAGCAAAGTTATAACCGAATCCGCTGCGCTCCGGATTGAGCGTCGCTGGGGTGAGGGAAGAGACACTATTCCCTTACCGAGGGTTCCAGCAAATCCCCCGGGGTGTTTTGCTCCTGGTATCGTAGTTGCCACCACCATCCAGGACTCACCTGGTGAACGAGATCAGGTTACCGGCCTGCTTGGGCTCTTTTTTCAGCTGTAGCTCAAGGATAGGAGGATAATAATGCCTGCAAGGATAATTAACAAGATAAGCCTTCGAGAGCAATGTATGAAAAGCTCTTCGTACAGTACTGTATTTCGTTATCTCAGGAGGGAAAAAATAGAAAATGAAATAAAAATAAGTGTACCTTACCCTTTGACCCTGTAATCGCACTGTTAGGAATTTATTCTTGATATGATAGTACAGATGTTCTTTGCAAACTTCGGTTAATAACAAAAGGAGGATGAGCTAACAGCCTAATGGCGAATTACATGAACAGCATGGGTTTTAATGCCGCCATTTAAATGGCAATTATGAAGACCATATAATATGGAAGAGTTAACAAATAATCAAGTTTAAAAGCAGAATAAAAAGTTGTATGTATGCATGCAAACGTATGCATGGGGGATTTTTTGTGTGCTTTGTTAGTTTTGCTTAAGACTACTACTATTGCAATTTTAAATGTTTAATAAAGTCTGATATATTTTAATCCTAAGTCAGTGTCAGTCATTTCTTTTAATTCATCAGTGATGTCATTTTATTCTCCAGATCAAGTTACCTCCAAGAACATCTCATCAGTCTGGATACAGCCCTACAATTAAAGTGATCCAAAAATTATATAAAGTTCTGGAAG
This sequence comes from Balaenoptera musculus, assembly GCF_009873245.2. Classification (NCBI taxonomy): domain Eukaryota; kingdom Metazoa; phylum Chordata; class Mammalia; order Artiodactyla; family Balaenopteridae; genus Balaenoptera; species Balaenoptera musculus. The sequence continues at coordinate 14,180,688 of NC_045804.1, read as the reverse complement.
TTAGACTAGAAATTCAGGGGACGGTGCTAGAAATTCATTCAACAAATACTGAGTGCCCACTATGTGCAAAGCAGTGAACAAGTTCCTTTAGAAATGCTTCTTTGTGCTACAGAAGCTCTGAAGATACACTAATCAATTTCAACAATAGTTGTGATCACAATTTAAACGACTAGATGTATAATGGCAATAAAACTTAGCAAACTGATGTATACATACGCATTTGCCTCATTCTAATGGCACCCACTGTTCCCAGCCACCCACTAACACAATTTGTAGCTTTGTATTAGGTAATAGAAGTTAGGATTTCAGAACACAATGGAGGAGCTGTGGAGATTGCCTGTTGTGAAGTTTAAAGCAGTACATTCAAATATGTAAGTGACAGTTCAGAAAAATGTATACATGCTTAATATGCAGAGGAGGATTTGTTTACGCTTGCCTGCATGTAAGTTTAAATCTCATTGTTTAAAAAAAAGATTCAGATAAGAATACTTTAGGGACTTCCCTGGTGGCCCAGCAGTGGTTAAGAATCCGCCTGCCAATGCAGGGGACACGGGTTCGAGCCCTGGTCAGGGAAGATCCCACATGCCGCAGAGCAACTAAGCCCGTGCGCCACAACTACTGAGACTGCGCTCTAGAGCCTGTGAGCCACAACTGCTGAGCACGTGTGCCACAACTACTGAAGCCCACATGCCTAGAGCCTGTGCTCGGCAACAAGAGGAGCCACCACAATGAGAAGCCCCTGCTCGCCACAGCTAGAGAAAGCCCACGCGCAGCAACGAAGACCCAACGCAGCCAAAAATAACCAACAAATAAATAAATAAATAAAATTTTTAAAAAAGAATAAAACCATTTATACTATTCAGGAGAGCTAAACTTTCATTGGATTACATTTCAGCGTTAGAAGCACAGCATTGCTTCATCATGGCAACACTTTTAGACATATTTTTGAGAAAAAAAAGGAGGAATAACAATTCTTAAGGATTCACTCTTTTCTTTCTTCCTAAAATAGAAATCTACTTCTAATGTAAATTGTACTTGCACATGTCTCTGATGGGTATGGGAATTGCAGAAAATCTTTTCAAAGCCTTTTTATGGCCTTATGACTTCTAATTTGCTCTCAGTGGAATTGTGCACCTTTTATCGAATCATTGTTTTAGGCATCTTTCTCAAGTATACTAACTCCACCTACTTTATACCAATAAAATATGTCTTTTTCCATAAATGCCATTTAATAGAACCTGCCAATGAAAATGCTATAACAACTCGTTAAATAGCATTTTTGAGCAGAAGTGGTAAACTTTTTCATTAACTTATTTTAATCACTTGAAGTTGCACTCTTTATGATGGTATCCTAGACCAGAGGTGAAAATCTACACAGGGTTCTAAGAATATCTAAAATCTTTTGTTTAAATATGTTTCTGTTTTCCAAGGCTAACGTTAAATTTGATGTGACTTTGCAAGAAAATTCTTACCATCTGTAGTTGGTATTTTTCTTCTGCTCCAGCCGTTAATATATTTTGTACATAGAAGAGTTGTCTCCAGTAATAAAAAATCTGTCAGAGGTAAGGTTATGTTAATAATGGTACTCCTGTGAAGCTATTTTTGTAGTGTAAATTTCAAATTTATTACTGTTTATGTGCCATGGAAAAAGCAAACATTAGGCACTCAGCAGTTTCTACCACTGCTTAAAAATTCAACTTTCTTTAATGTTTAACTGTTATTAATTGAATTTAATATTTAGTTCTAGCTTCCTCCAAATCAGCTTGTAACTGAAGAAGCAGCCAAGCACAGCCCCCATATACTTGCTGTTATCAACCTGACTCTCCCTCCCCGACCTCCACTCATTTCCTCTCTGCCTCTGCCTGTCCCAGGTCCTCAAAGTTAGGTTCACTAAAAACCCTCACATGTAGTCCTGTTCTGACATGATTTAGGATTAGGTCACATTCTGAGCTGTTCTCTGTGACCCCTTCCCTCACACCCTCCCAGCACACCTGGTCCCCAGTGATGGAAGTTGCAGTCACATCCGGGACCTCTCTCTCCTGGTGTGGGCTCCCCCATGCTACTCACCTCAGCTCTGGCCTTCTCGGCCTCTACCTTGGTGTACTAAGATGGTAGTCCTTACCCACATCCTCTTCTGAGGGAATCTGCCCTCACCCATGGCTCTAACATGGTATCCTAGGCTCCACCCCCAGAGACACTGATTCAATAGGTTGGGGTGAGGGCCCTGAATTTATGTTTCTAATGCTGCTGGTGGAGAGAACCCACTTTGAGAACCACTGCCTTAGACTAGGGATGAGCCTGGATGGCTCCGTCTGTACTAGGTGAGCTTGGCCTCAGCTAACTGAGCCAAAGGTGGATGAGTGACCAAGTGGCAGATCAGATTTTCTCTCCTTGGAACATGAAATGGGACACTAAGCCACTGAGTTAGTGGTGGGGAGCTGAGCGGAGATGTCCTAGACTTAGCAGCTGAGGAAGCCATTTTAAGGTTCAATTAGGTAAATAAAAGAGGAAATGAGTGTGTAGAAGGAGACTAACAAAACACACAAGCAGAGAGAAATGGAGACAAGAGGCTTCATAACTCTAAAGAGGGAAACAAAGAGAGTGATTGTCTGACCAATTTCCTGCCAGTACTCCCAGCCCAGGTGTGGCTTCTTACAGTTCACTTCCAAGGGATCTCACAGTGCAGAATAATCACCCCATCCCTTACTTAAGCAAGTTTAAGTGGATCCCTCCCCCCTTTCATTCACTTTGTCTCTCCTTGGAACACATTTTCCTCTTCAGGCTATCCTAAACTCTTCCCTAAACACCCTTAGATTCTGCCTTGCTCCTGCCTGTGTTCTCCCCAGAACTGAGTCTCACCTACAACCCAGCCTGTGGCTTGGATCCTACCACCCAGGGGCAGCACTTCTAGGATCTAGTGCAGTCTAATACATATGCCTATCATGCTCTTGAAATACGATTTATGATGCCCTGCGAGTATAAAATGCACGTTGGATTTTAAAGACAGTACGGGGCAAAAAAAAAAAAGAAGGCAAAATATGTTCATCTTTTTTATATTAATGACATATTGAAATGATAATATTTTGGATATCTTGGATTAAATAAAGTCTTAATTTCCCCATTTCTTTTTACTTTTTCTAATATGGTTACTGGAAAATTTGAAACTACAAGTGTGACTCACTTTATATTCCTATTGAACAGTGGTGATCTAGAGGATAATGACCATCCCACCCATCTAAACATCTACCCAGAATGTTTGCCACCAGCCAGCTGGACTCCCCACCAGTGGGCTCTGTGCTCTGCCCAGCACCGGACTTTCCCTGCATCACTCTTTAGACCTTATCCTACCCACCCAGCTCTGCAACCAATTTCTATAACTAGGTCAGTACAACAGCAACTATCTCACCCTAGTGAGTGTGGGACGATCTTGTGCCAGGACCCTCTTTCTGCCCCTACTCCACCTACCTGGGTTTGACCTAAATTGACTATCATACTTTGTTGCCTAAGTCTTACGACTGGACAGATCTTATACAGCAGATTCATACGTCCTGTAGAGAGATGGGCTAGATGACCTCAGTTACAGGTTGGATCTTTGTCCCCCCAAAAGATATGTTGCAGTCCTAAACTCCACCCCCTGAACCTGTGAATGTAATCTTATTTGGAAATAGGGTCTTTAATTAAGATGAGGCCATTAGGGTGGGTCCTAATTCAATACCACTGGTATCTTTAAAGAAGAGGAAAATGCTGTTTGAAGTCAGAGACACACAGGAAGAATGTCATGTGATGACAGAGGCAGAGATTGGACAGTGAAGCTGCAAGCCAAGGAAAGCCAGCGATTGCTGGCCTCCACCAGAAGCTGGGCGGAGGCAAGGAAGGGTTCTACCCGGACTGTCAGAGAGAGCATGGCCTTGCCAACACCTTAATTCTGGACTTTTAGCCTTCAGAACGGGGGAAAAATAAATTTCTGTTGTTTTCCGCCACCCAGTTTGTGATACTTTCTCACGAGAGCCCTAGGAAACTAAAACAGCCTCTCAATCCCTTCCATACCCAATTATATTATATACAATACAGGTAAAAAGGCACATTGTATAACTGATTTTCATCGTTTGTTGCATTTACAATAGTGTGCTTTTTAAAAATATTAAAAATCCTGTAAATCTAGGCAGCTTTTATGCACCCATTTTCAAATGTCTTAAGTATATACACTGCCCCATGATATTGTGAATTCTGAGTTAAAAGAGAATGTAATTTGAAGGGATTGCATATTTTCCAAAGCCAATTTGGTGATTTAAGCGTGGAAGTATTACAATGAAATGTTTGAAAAGTTATCTGTGCATGGTTTGCTGTAAGCTGATATCATGAAGCAACACATCTTTTCGGGATGAGGTAGCAGCCCCAGCCCCGGGGGAAAGGGAGCGGGCGCATCGCTCAACTGCAACTACTTTGGACAACTGAGCAACACGAGCAGGCTCTAAAAAACAGTCATATCCAATCATCTTCAAAATAAAAACTGTAGTAGCTACAACATAATTCTCTAAGGGTGGGATGGGAGGAGATGTGGAAATATTTGTATGATGCAGTCTTTATGGGTAATGCAGAGAATATGGGCCAGAATGAGATCAACATGGCTCATAAGCCAATGGGTCAATGTCAACCATTGCTTAAAAACCTTCAGTGGCTGCTTGTTGCCTTTGGAATGCAATCCAAACGGCTTTAGTGGCATAAAAGGAATGCTCATGATATAAATATATAAATTTTTTAAAAGCAGAAAACAAAAATATACGTGAGGAACGATCCCAATTCCAATTTTTAAATAAATATACATATACGTTCATTCATTCAAAATGATATTTACTAAGCATATGGTAGCTGTTGAGCACTGTTCTTAAAGCTTGTAATCTAGTGGAGGAAGACAACCAATGAGGAAACAATACATAAGATACAAAGGGTAAGAAGAGAATTATCTGTTGCTCTCTAGAATGCACTTTCAATGTTTAGGTCAAATCAATCACAGTGATTCTCCAAAGTTTTACCAAACATGTTGAGAAAGATTTTACCTCTTTCCCACTAAACATAAACTAGGAAGGACAGGCACTGCAGGGCCATATTGTGGCCCTCAATGGCAGACACTGTCTGAGATTAGAATCAACACAGAGGAAGAGGGGCCAAGGGATGAAGAGAGTGGAATATGATCTTGATTATCCCATTAAGCCCCTGGATCCAGCCATTCCTAAAGCCATCACATAGTTTGGGTCAGGTCTTCTGTCACTTGCCCACAAGAGTCCTAGCGGATACGTTCAGGGAAGCAGAATCTCTGGGGTGGAAGCTGTAATCTGCCTGGTTAATAAGGTCTCCGAGTGAATAATCACTGAGGAGGTAAAGAATTGGCTCCAAAACACAGGCCAGCAAACTTTTTCCGTAAGAGGCCAGAGAGTAAATATTTCAGGCTTTGCCAACCGTAGAGCCCCCTCTGTAACTACTCAACTCTGGTGTTGTAATGCAAGAGCAGCGATGGGTGAATGGGTGTAACTTTGTCCTAATAAATCTTTATTTACAAAAGCAAGCGGTGGGCTAGATCTGGCCTACCGTCCATAGCGCTAATCCCTGCTCTAGATCTAAGGCCATAGGTAAAGAGCACAGTGTCATAACTGGGAGGGTCAGTAGAATTCAGTAAAGTGTTTTTCCAAGATCTGTGAAATCTGAAACTATTTAATGGTTGAGGGAAAGCCGCCAATACAATTCTAACAACAGCTAATGGTTACTGGGAATTCCCTGGCGGTCCAGTGTTTAGGACTCTGCGCTTCCACTGCAGGGGGCATGGGTTCCATCCCTTGTGGGGGAACTAATATCCTGCATGCCAGGTGGGGCGGTCAAAAAAAAAAAAGAGCTAATGCTTATTGAGGGCTCACTATGTGCCAGATGTTGTCCTAAAGGATATATCACTCAGGATGCTTGGATTAGCAAGAAACAGAAAACCTGACCCAGACAAACTTAAATAATAGAGATTTATTATTTCACATAACAAGTAGCTCTGAGATAGGGTTGATTCCATAATTGGAGTTTCAGTGGTTTAGTGATACATTCAAGGACCCAGGTTCTTTCCACCTCATGCCTCTGCCTTCCTCAGGGCTTTGGTTTTGCCTTCAAGTAACCATGACCACAAGATGGCTACGATAGTCCCAGGTCTTGTGTCCAGACCAAACAATCTTCAGAAGAGATAGATCATCCCTTCCTCATCTGCTTCTTAGGAGTGAGGAAATCCTTCCCAGAAGCCCCTTCACACTAGCATCTTTCCCACTCAGCTCTCATCGGTCAGAATTTGATCCTAGCCCACTCTTAAACTAATCATTGGCGAGCAGAATGGAATTTCCAAGATTTAGTTGAGACTAATCAGGAATCACCCCTGATCTAGGCTATGTAGAGAATTCAGAGAACAATGCAGAGGATGTATGAATACCTGAACGGAATCAGAGTTCTGTTAGAAAGGAAATAGAGGGGCCAGGAATAGATATTGGATAAGCAACCACAAGTGATATTATTAAGTGATATTCTTTTCCATGTTTTACAGATAAGAAAATAAGGTTCAGGGACTTCCCTGGTGGCACAGTGGTTAAGAGATCACCTGCCAATGCACGCCCCTCCTAAGAGGGATTCAGATCCAGGTCTGCAACTACAGTGCCCACGACCTCCATCACCACACTAATGTGCTATGGTAGAGCTGAGGATGTTAGGGAAGAGTAGGATAGCTCCAAAGATTATCTCAAAATCAAGTAAAACTGAGCCAGTTTATTAAACCTATGATATAACCAGATCTCCCTAGCAGGGTGAACCACTTAACTTTTGCTGTGTAACAAACCACCTCATAATTCAGTGTGTAAAACCACAATCATTTATTTAGCTCACAATTATATGGGTCAGCAATTTGGACTGGGCTTCTGAGCTCAGCTGGATTCACTCATGCATCTTTGGTCAGCTGCTGGTTAGTGAGCAGATCAACTGGGGACTGGCTGATCTAAGGTGGCCTCAGGTGGGATGGCTTGCCTTTGTTCCACGTGGTCTCTCATCCTCCAGCAAGCTAGCTTGGGCCTGTTCACAGGGAGTCTGGGCAGAGTGCCAAGAGGGAGAGTGGAACTATGTAAGGCCTATGCAGTCCTAACTCGGCTCTAGGAAAAGTTACTACTTTATTAGGGACTGAGCTGAAAAAGGATTTTCTTTTCTCATTCCACAGAAAGATTAATGCTATAAACACTTTTGTGCAACATTATGCCCCATTCCCATAGTTGTAGCTTAGGGAGTGATCAATAGGTTGGCCTATTTCATGGCCAACATCACCTAGGCTTCCAGAGGACAAGGACTCTTAACCAGAGCTGGCAGATGATGCCAAGAAGTGGAACATGGATTTAGTACAGAGAATTAGAAAAGTAGCACCGTGGTCAATAGACTGAGGCTAGAATAAGACAACATGAGGAGAGCATCTGAAAACCAAATGTTAAAACCCAAAGACAAAATGACATCCAGTCTTGTGCTCCCACCAAAAGATATTCCATATGGCAATCAAGAGACTAGAGGGACTTCCCTGGCAGTCCAGTGGTTAAGACTCCATCCACAGTCCCAATGCAGGGGGCATGGGTTCAATCCCTGGTCAAGGAACTAAGATCCCACATGCCTCGAGGCACCACCAAAAAAAAAAACAAAACAAGAGAGAGAGAGAGACTAGAGCCATATTTTTTACTATCCTGGTAGAATAAATATAAACTATACATTCATTCATCAAATATTTATTGTACCAAACCCCATCAAACTTGAAATGAATGGAATTCTTAATTTTCAAGTTGCTGTCTTTAAAAATATTCTTCAGAATACTTATATTATCTTTATAGGAACTAAGAGGGTTTCCCTTCAATATCAGAATTTCCCTATTTGCAAAATTATTAAAACATGTGGTGTAATCCATCTGAAAATATTGATATGCTTTGTTTCTGAATTCATTCACTACTATCATTAGCAGTTTAAATCTATGACTGTATGTAGGCATTTAAAACATTCTGGAATTAATTTCTAAGGAAAGGCAGTGAGCACAAGTAAGTTGTTTTTCATCTTATGAACCCATTCAGAAATTTGCCGTCTTTAGGTATGAACTTACACAGCATGAAGCTTGGCCCACAGCATTTCTGAAAGTGGAATTTGGCTCATGTGAATTCTCATAACAAAAGAGGGATTGCCAAAACTAGCAACTTTCTTCAACTACAGGTGAAATAATATTCTTACAGAGTAAATCTCACACTGTGAAACCATTCAGAGTCAGTTCACTAAATGTTCTCTAGAATAGTTTTCCACAGAACCGAAACCATGAAAAGTGATTCAGCCAGTCAAGACCACGGAGGGAATTCCTCTCCTGCATCATCATGCAGGAGTCACAAGAAAGAACTCTGAGTAAATCAAAGTGAAACCTGCCTACCCTCATGGTAGAGTAGCCTGAAAGGAGAGGTTCTGTTGACTTAGCTTTTACAGCCTGGAGTAGAGGCATGGATATAGAAAATGTTAGAAAATGTTCATGAATATGAATATAAAGATACATGGAAAATAAAAACAAAAGCTATCTACTGTATTGTTCAACGTTCATTGTGAATTTTCTTGTTGGAAATAGCAATTTCAAATTGCCATTTGTGATTACCTTATAGCTAAGTAATCTATAATATACGTAACTAATAGAATGCCATATTGGCCATTAAAAATGCTAAGTAGGTAAACTACATTAACACACTGAAATGTATAATTGTAATAAAGTTAAGTTTAAAAAAATATTTAAGAGGGGACTTCCCTGGTGGTCTAGTGGCTAAAACTCCGCCCTCCCAGTGCAGGGGGGCCTGGGTTCAATCCCCAGTCAGGGAACTAGATCCCACATGCCACAACTAAGAGTTCACATGCCACAACTAAAAAGATCCCGCCTGCTGCAACTAAGGAGCCCACACATCGCAACAAAGATCCCGCATGCCGCAACTAAGACCCAGTGCAGCCAGATAAATACATAAATATTAAAAATAAATAAATAAAAACTATTTAAGAACATTGAGTTAAGCATCACCAAGTAGTACATATTAAGAAAGAAGTTGAGGGGCTTCCCTGGTGGCGCAGTGGTTGAGAATCTGCCTGCCAATGCAGGGGACACGCGTTCGAGCCCTGGTCTGGGAAGATCCCACATGCCGCGGAGCAACTGGGCCCATGAGCCACAACTACTGAGCCTGCGCATCTGGAGCCTGTGCTCCGCAACAAGAGAGGCCGCAACAAGAGAGGCCGCGACAGTGAGAGGCCCACGCGCCGCGATGAAGAGTGGCCCCCGCTTGCCACAACTAGAGAAAGCCCTCGCACAGAAACGAAGACCCAACACAGCCAAAAATAAATAAATAAAAACTTTTTTTAAAAAAAAGAAAGAAGTTGAGAACACATGACCTAGCGAGTGATTCTGTTTCAAATAAAAACTTTATATCCCAGCAAGAAATAACAAACTGTCTTAATATTGAACCATAGAGGGACAGTTAAATAAATTATGGTACATTGATATTATGGAATACATTCAGCCATTAAAATAATATTGTAGAAATATATTTTTAAAATATTAGATACATAGCATATCTATAATGCATAAATATTAAACATTATTTTTTATATAAAAATTTTTTTAAATTTATTTTTGGCTGTGTTGGGTCTTTGTTGCTGTGCGCGGGCTTTCTCAAGTTGTTGCGAGTGGGGGCTACTCTTTGTTGCGGTGAGCGGGCTTCTCATTGCGGTGGCTTCTCTTGTTGCGGAGCACGGGCTCTAGGGACGAGGGCTTCAGTGGTTGTGGCACACAGGCTCAGTAGTTGTGGCTCACGGGCTTAGCTGCTCCGCAGCATGTGGGATCCTCCCAGACCAGGGCTCGAACCTGTGTCCCCTACATTGGCAGGCAGATTCTTAACCACTGCGCCACTGGGGAAGTCCCTAAATATTATTAATATATGTATTTCTTTATGTGGGAAAATGCTTCCAATATGCTGTCAAGTGAAAAAAACCTTTATAATATAGTATTACTGTATAAATATATTAACAAAAATAAAATATATATGCAGATTTAAACATCTTAAAAGAAACACACCCAAATGTAACAAGAAGTCATTTCTAGATAATAGGATTTCTATTTCTTCTTCTTTTGCATATTTATATTTTCCACTTTTTTCTATAATGAACATCTGTTACTCATGTAATAAAAGTTTAAAATATTGGCTTTTTAGTAAGATTAAAAACATGCAGGGACTTCCCTGGCGGTCCAGTGGTTAGGACTCCATGCTCCTGATACAGGTGCACGGGTTCATTCCCTGCTTGGGGAACTAAGATCCCACATGCTGTGTGGCGCAGCCAAAAAAAAAAAAAGCAAATAAAAAAGAATGAAAGGATGACATACACCAACCAATGACATACACCAACAAGGGTGTATCAACTACATGACATCATCAACTAGATGATGGCATCATATGGGATTTTTATTTTCCTCTTTAACTTTGATATTTTCTGAATTTTCCACGAAGAGTATAAAATCATATTTCATATGTTAGTAATATTACATATTACTAATACAAATTATTTCACCCCATACTGGACAAATGGGCAGGGGAAAGGAAATGGTTAGTTAGGAGAAAGATTACTTCAATAAACTAAAAATAAAAACTTTTGCATTACCATCAATTGCTATAGATTCCTTCTTCAGAAATGTGATTGTCAATGGCAAGATTCCTAAATGAAGCCAATAAAGGTTTACAGTAATTTGCAAATACCGGCAACACCTTTGTATTGGTCCAAATGGTGGTGGGATCCCTGAGTCAACATCGCCCCCTTCCTGTGGTCATAGCATTTTTCTCTGAGACAAGGACAGCCCTATGCCAAATTCAAGTGAGAAAACTGGAGCTTAACAGGGATCCCTTGGGTCACTTAGATTCAGATTCAATTGCTCAAGTAGAAGCTGAGGGAGATGGGAACCAACAACACCCCCTGTGGAAATGACTTCAGGCTCTTAGCTGACAGTGGGCTCATCATGAGTCATTCCAGTGTCATGGGCTCTTAGCTGAATTCACAGCAGGATTCTATTGGGGATGAGGGTCATGATGGTCGCCCTCTACCCGCAGCCCATCAGCCTACGCCATAAGCAATACTTTCAGTTCTGGACTGTAAAAAGGACAAAGGAGAAAGAAATCAAGATGTTGAGGCACTTCAAGCCGTGCCCCATGCAGAATGAAAAGCTGAGAAAGAAAACTCAGAGGAACACATCAGCTGCCTTAAAATAACTGGTAAGAGATCGCTTTCAGGTGAATTAAAATTCTTCCACATGGTTTTGCAGGGAGGAGCCATGACCAGTGTGGTGGAGTTGGGATTAGAATTCTATTGAGACAGACCTTGAGACAGGAAGAAGACTTTCTGAGTCATTTGAATTGGCAGAAGATACACTGGTTTTGAACCTGCTCCTCAGAGTGTGGTCTGCAGAACCACAGCATGGACCTCAGGGGAAGCCCACTACAAAAAAGTGCTGGGGGACTTCCCTGGTGGCGCAGTGGTTGAGAGTCCACCTGCCAATGTAGGGGACACGGGTTCGGGCCCTGGTCCGGGAAGATCCCACATGCTGTGGAGCAACTAAGCCCATGCGTCACAACTACTAAGCCTGTGCTCTAGAGCCCATGAGCCACAACTACTGAGCCCGCGTGCCACAACTACTGAAGCCCGCGCGCCTAGGGGCTGTGCTCGGCAACAAGAGAAGCCACCACAGTGAGAAGCCTGCGCACTGCAACGAAGAGTGGTCCCCGCTCACTGCAACTGGAGAGAGCTTGTGCACAGCAGTGAAGACCCAGTGCAGACAAAAAAATAAATAGTATAAATAAAAAAATAAATTTATTAAAAAAAAAAAGAAAAGAAAAAAGTGCTGGGTCTCACCCAAGACATACTGAATCAGAACCTGCAGTTCAAAAAAAGATGCCCAGGTGACTCAAATGCACATTCAAGTTGGGGGGGCACTGATCTGGACTGCCCACCTGGGGAGGGGATAAGTGTCCTGTTGCTCTGGAGAGAAATCAGAGGCTGGGCTACCCTCATTCAGGAGACTGAGGAGAATTTAAACTGGAGGACTATCCGAGAAAGATTTATGAATAAGAATGTTCATTGAAGCAGAGTTTGAATTAGAAAATCAAAGTCTGGTAAAAGCTATAATGAGAAAATACAAAGCCATTAAAAATTACATCTTAGATGAATATTTAAAAGCATTAAAATGTTCATTAAAAATGGTCATAATACATTAAGGGAAAATAAATTACAAAATATGTACAATGTGATATTTACCATGTGTATTTAACATTCTCTTTTTTTTTTTTTTTTTTTTCACTTATATATTATTTGTTTATTTTTTCCCCATTTAGATATGGAACCACTCAAGTTTGGTTCTCAGTTTGGGAGAATTGGCAAAACTCTGTGATACTAATGCTATCAGCACAGCACTAATAATTGACTTGCTCACATGGTGCGGTTGTTCTGCACCCAAATTCCAATGTGTAGATAGGGGTTTTCCCCCCACACCACCAAGCAATGCTCTGACACCAGCTGGGTATCCTACAGTTCAATTCAGTTCTACACTATCTATCTGATAGCATCAGATTGCACAGGTTAAGGGCTCAGTCCTACAAGACTGCCCACACCCCCCTTCAAAGGCTGATCACAAGCCTAGGTTATTGCCTGTACTTCTGACTGACTGGCTACAGATCAGAGGCTCCAGCAACCCCCTCCTTAGTTTCAATTAATTTACTAGAGCAGCTCACAGAACACAGAGAAACATTTTACTTACTAGATTACCGGTTTATTACAAGAGGATTTAATTCAGGAACAGACAGATGGAAGAGATGCATGGAACAAGGTACATGGAAAGGGTAAGGAGTTTCCACGCTCTCTCCCAGAGCGCTACCCTCACCAATCTCCGTGTGTTCACCAACCCCGAAGCTCTCAGAACCCTCTCCTTTTGGGTTTTTATGGAGGCTTCAGCACACAGGCATGACTGATTAAATCATTGGCCATTGGTGATTGAACTCAATCTCCAGCCCCTCCCCCTCCCAGGAGGTCGGGGAGGTGGGACTGAAAGTTCTAACTCTCTAATTACACGGTTGGGTCTCCTGGCAACCAGTCCCTAACCATAGGTCATATTAACATAACAAAAGACACCTTTACCACTCTCCTCACTTCGGAAATTCCAAGGGTTTTAGGAGCTCTGTGCCAGCCACAGGACCAAGACCAAATGTATAAATCACAATATCACAAAAGGGCATCATTGCTCATGATAAATCAATGAGTTAAATGGTAAACGTACCCACCTAACTCATAGATGGTGGGATGGGGATTCAAACCAAGGTTCTCTAAGCTAGGGTTTAGGATCTTGACCATGAAGCTAAACTGCATTTTTGGTCCCTCTCAATCTGAAGAAACAGAGTGTTACTGTCCAGGTAATTTTCCAATGAATTGCTCTTAAACTGAACATTTTTAACATGTTTAACATTTTAACATTTAACATGTTAACATTTAACATAAACATAACATTTAACATTTAACATTTAACATAACATAACATAACATAACATTTAACATAAACATAACATTTAACATAAACATTTAACATGTTTAACATTTTAACATGTTTAAGAATATTTTGTTTCTGTGAAATAGCTCTATATAGTCTTTGACCATTTTCCACTAGGTTACTGGCTTGTTCCCTTACCAATTATAGAAACTCTTAATATATTAGAGAAATTAGCCCTTTCTGTATTCAAAATCGAAAATGTATTTCACTGTTTGTCATTTTTCTTTTGACAGCTTGTATAGAGGTTTCTGCCATGAAGAAATTAGATTTTATATGATCATATTTATTCATTTTTAAATTTTATGGATGCTGGACTTCGTTTCATACTTGGACAAGATTTTCATTTATGAAATAATAAAAAAATTCTCCAGTGGATTTTTCAAGTATTTTTATAGTTTCTTAGGGTTTTTTTTTTGGACATCTAAATATTTGGTGATCTTGAAATATGTCCTAGTTCAAGATATGGATTTGAGGATTTTTTTCTTCCAGTTGGCTACTCAGTTGTCCCCAACACTGTTTTTTTTTTTAGTTATCTATATTCCCCATTAATTTATATACCCTTATAATATATCAAATTTCACTGAAAACATTCAAGTGATACCTTCTTCTAGTTTATAAAAAAAACTGAGTATTGACACCCCTTATGAACACCAGGGACACCTTAAATATTTGGTAACAGAGACCAACAATAGGATTCTGGTTAAAGCGTATTCTTGTAAATCTCCCTGATGAAATCCCTTTAAAGCGATGATTAAAAAGAGTATGTCAAAATGTAGGGGAAATGCTTCTGATGCAAATGTCAAGTGAAAAAGGAAGGATATAAACTTTATGCAAACCAAGAATATGACCACATTCTGAAAACATGCATAGCAAAGAATCATATGAGCAAAACACCAGAGGATAATAGTGGTTTTGTTGGGAGAAGAGACAAGAGATTCCCCCTACCTTTTTTTCCCTGAATTTTTTGAAAGCGGTGGTATAATTTTCAAATTTAATTTTTAATAATGGCAGACTGTCCATATGGGTTTTTCTCCTCTGTCTCAGGAGACCTCATTACAATGATAGTAAAGAAATAAAAAGATTACAAACCTATGAGGAAAGAAGAAAAACAAAGGAAGCAAAATATCTCATGGCTGAAAAATTCCAACACATTTTTGGGAGAGGGCAAGCTGGTGGAGGAGTGGTAACAGACACCACAGAGCTGTGAAGGAAGCGACAAGAAGGCGCTGGGTGGGGTGGTGATTAAAGTAAAACATGTCACTTGTGGACAGGACTCCAGACTCCCCTCCTGGGAGATGTCGCTGACTCACTGTGCGTGCCCTCCAGCCAAGACACTTAGAAGTGCTCCTGCCTCTTTTCTCCCAGCTGAACAAGGAACACTGTGTTTAAAGTCTCTAGCTTCCACTTGGGGCTGTGGGGAGGTTAATTACTATTTGAGAAGGTATGTGAGCTGGTGGGATAAAAGACCCAACAGGCAGGAGGAGGGTTATTACCAGTCATGTAACCCTTTAAATCCCATGATCCTCTCATGCACCCAGGAGGCCAGCACTCTGGGTTTAGAGTTGGGCAGTGCAGGTGCAGCCTAATGCACGCTGTGGCCAAATGGTCACATCACTATCAGAACAGGGCGGAGGTGGCCAACTTAAAGATATGAATGGACGTGAGACTCCCAGCCGGGATACCAGCCCAGGCACATCCTTGAACTAGTGACCTGTCCTCCTTGGTCCCCTACCCAATGCCCCTGTTCCTCCCCAAATCTGGAGCCCTGTCTTTTTAAAATTTATTTTATTGAATTATAGTTGATTTATAATGCTGTATTAATTTTTGCTGTATAGCAAAGTGATTCAGCTATACATATATATATATTCTTTTTCATATTCTTTTCCATTATGGTTTATCACAGGATATTGAATTTAGTTCCCTGTGCTACACAGTAGGACCTTGTTGTTCATCCATTCTACATATAATAGTTTGCATCTGCTAATCCCAAACTCCCAATCCATCCCTCCTCCACTCCCCCTTCCCCTTGGCAACCACAAGTTCATTCTCTATATCTGTGAGTCTGTTTTGTAAATAAGTTCTTTTGTGTCATATTTTATTTTATTTATTTATTTATTTAGTTGTGCTGGGTCTTAGTTGCAGTTCGCGTGCTCCTTAGTTGCAGCAGGCAGGCTCCTTACTTGTGGCATGAGAACTCTTAGTTGCAGCATGCAAGTGGGATCTAGTTCCCTGACCAGGGATCGAACCCGGACCCCCTGTACTGGGAGTGCAGAGTCTTATCCACTGCGCCACCAGGGAAGTCCCTGTGTCATATTTTAGATTGCACATATAAGTGATGTCATATACTATTTGTCTTTTTCTTTCTGACTTACTTCACTTAGTAAGATAATCTCTAGGTCCATCCATGTTGCTACAAATGGCATTATTTCTTTTTTTTTTTAGTTTTTTTTTTAATTGAAGTATAATTGTTTTACAATGTTGTATTAGTTTCTGCTGCACAACGAAGTGAACCAGCTGTATGTATACATATATACCCTCCCTCTTGGACCTCCCTCCCACCCCCTATTTCATTCTTTTTTATGGCTGAGTAGTGTTCCATTGTACATAAGTACCACATCTTCTTTATCCATTCATCTGTCGATGGACATTTAGGTTGTTTCCATGTCTTGGCTATTGCGAATAGTGCTGCTATGAACATAGGGGTGCATGTGTCTTTTTGAATTAGAGTTTTTGTCCAGATATATGCCCAGGAGTGGGATTGCTGGATCATATGGCAACTCTATTTTTAGTTTTTTAAGGAACCTCCATACTGTTTTCCCTACTGGCTGCACCAGTTTACATTCCCACCAACAGTGTTAGGAGGGTTCCCTTTCTGGAGCCCTGTCTTAAGTTCTTACTTAGAGCTCCTTGCTGCCCTGCCTTAATCCTACTTATCAAGACAAGTCCAGTCTCCGCACGCTGGGAGCCCCGATACCCTAGAATTGCTACTCAGAATGCAGTGCTCTTGTCAAGATGTCCAAATGTGGTACAATTTGGTGATCTCCAATAAATTGATGGTGTTAGCACACCACACACACACACACAAACTTGATTTCAAGAACTTGCCAGTGGGCTAGGATCCAGTCTCCTTTCTATGGCTTGGAAACCAGATGGGACTAAAAATATTCATGTATTTATTCAGTCAATTGTCTTCATTCTTTCTTTGAGGGAATGAATTTCTAAGCCCAGAAATGTAGCTTTGAAGACCACAATAATCATTCATTGAAAATCCGCTCTGTAGGTCAGTCCCTGTCCTAGACCCTATGAAAATGCAAAGAAATACAACTCCTACCTCAGAGCTAGCTAGACTATTTACACTCCTTTTAAAGATCTAAGCGTTCTTTTCTCAATGAGGGCGGGAACCATGTCTGGCTTATTTGTGCTGTATATTGCAGTAATTCATCCAGTAAATATTTACTGAACACCTACTATGTGCCAGGCCCCGATTCAGGCACTGGAAATACAACAGTGAATGAAAACAAAGTATCTATTCTCAATCTAGATTCTAGTAAGAGAGATAGACAATAAATTAATGAAGAAAGAAACCCGTAATATGTAAAGCAGTGATAAATGCTTAGGAAAGATTAAGAAGGGTAAGGAGACAAAAGTGTTGGAGGATGCTATTTCACAGAGGTTTGTCAGGGGAGAGTTCTCTGATGAGGAGAAGTTCAAGCAGAGACTTGATTAGGCGAGGAAGCAGGCTGTGTAGAGATCTGGAAGCAGAGGGAGCTGGAAGTACAAAATCCTCAAGGGAGGAACAACCAACAGTGTATGTTGGAGAACAACATATTGAGTGGAGTGAGCAAAGTTCGGGTGCAGTCGGAAATGGGGGTTGGGGAGAGGGAGTGGCATTGCCATGTAGGGCCTTCTAGATAAGGACTTTGTGTAAGCTTTGTATAGAAATACAACACAGGTAGAGAAAAGTACACAAATTGTAAATGTACAACTCAATGAATTTTCACCAACTGGACCCACCCATTTAAACCACCTTCCCAACTGAACTTCAGAACACTGCCAGCAACCCTGAAGCCTCTCTCATGCCTCCTTTGTCATTATCACCCCAAGGATAACCACGACTTCAACTTCTATTACTGTAGATTAATTTTGCCTGTTTTTGAACTACATGCAAATGGAATCATACAGTATTACCCTTTGGTGTCTGACTTTGTTCACTTAATGTTATGTTCGTGAGATTTGTCCATGTTGTTGTGTATAGTCATGGTTTGTTTTTTTCATTACTGTGTGGTATTGCACTGTGTGAATAAACTACCATTTCTCTCTCTATTCTACCACTGATCAGCATTTGGACTGTTTCCAGTTTGAGGACTATTTCGAATAATACTGCTATGAGCAATCTCGTTTGTGTCTTTTGGAACACGTGAGTATGCATTTCAGTTGAGTAACTATCAGGGATGGGATCTGGGGGCATGGGTTTTTCTTTGGTAGACACTACCAAACTGTCTTCAGATTTTGCTTTTTAATCTGAGTGAAAAGGGAAATCATTTGAAGGTTCAAAGTAGAGAAATCGCATAATCTGACCTACATCTTTAAAGGATCACTTACTAGAAGTCTTTAAAGATTACATTTTTCAAAAGTTCAGCACATGAAATAAAACCCAAGCTAGCTGGAGCCAGCACTAAAAGCATAACTCCAAAGTTATATCTCTAGCCAGGACCTCTACTCTGAACCACAGACCCATGTCTGCATAGCCTACTCGACAACTCTACGTGGATGTCTAATAGGCATCTCAAACTTTCTATGGCCAAAACCAAATTCTTGATATTCTGCCCCGGACCAGCTCCTCCTACAGGGGTCCCCATCTTAATTAATAGCGGCTCCATTCTTCAATTTACTTGGGCTAAAAACATTGGTGTTATCTTTGTCTCCTTGTATTTTTTCACACCCCATATCCTATCAGCAGATCCTGTGAGCTCCATCTTCAGAATATTCTGGAACCACTGGTCACCATACCCCCTGCCCTACCTCTCTAGACCATCATTATCTCTCCCCTAGACTATTGCAGTGCCCATCTAAGTGGTCTCCTAGCTCCCTGTCACTCTTCTATTAAAATTCTCCTATGGTATCCCATATCACAGAGTGACAACCAAAGTCCTTACTACTACTCACAGGTTACAGCATGGTATGGCTCCCTTTACCTCTCTGGCTTTGACTCCTGTGCCTTTCCCCTCCTCACTCCATTGTAGCCACACTGGCCTTTCCCCTGTTCACCAAACAGCCCAGGCACACTTCCACCTCAGGGCCTTTGCACATACTACTGCCTCTGCCTAGAATGCTCTTGCCCCCCACTGCTCACTCCCTTGCCTCCTTCCAGTCTTTACTCAAAACTTCTTCTTCCAACAAAGACTTCTCGAGCCACCTTGTTGAACATTTCATGCTTCTCTCTGTGCTCAACATTTCACATTTGCTTTCCCAGCTTTGTTTTCTCCACTTAGCATTTATCACTATCTTACATGCCATAATTTTTATATGCTTTATCTTGTTTATCAGCTGTCCCTGCCAGTGGATCATACCTAAT
The DNA here is from genome assembly GCF_009873245.2 of Balaenoptera musculus. Lineage (NCBI taxonomy): Eukaryota > Metazoa > Chordata > Mammalia > Artiodactyla > Balaenopteridae > Balaenoptera > Balaenoptera musculus. The sequence goes on along the minus strand of NC_045804.1, from coordinate 14,161,474 downwards.
TGCCATGAGGACATTGATTTTTATGTTTTGTTTACCTCCGTAGCCCAGCATCTAGAATAGGCTTGGCACATAGTAGGTACTAAATAAATATTTATTGTCTGAGTGAATGAATGGATGGAAAGGATCCTTGCCCCAGATCCTTTCTTGATTACCTGTGCCTGAGAAGCTGATGACAAATCAGAGGTGGTTTCTAAGCATCTCCAGTAAGTTGGAGTTGCCGATAGAAACATTTTCCTTCTATCCTCTCCCTTCCTGGCATGCAGGGACCTGGGAAAAGCGTAGATGCTGATCGATATCTCTGACTGGGAAGGAAGATGGGATTAGGTACTAGAAATTAGAGGAAGGATGTCTCCGCCCGTCTGCTCCCAGCAACAGAGGCTGCGATCTGCCTGGCAAGTCGCCTGCTCTCAGAAACAGGATGTGTCCAGAGAGGAAGTGACTGCAGACATGGTTGGGGGGGAAATGCCCTGTGCCTGAGACAGAACACTTGAGGCTAGTCATTCTGGAGCCTTCCAAGGGTCCATTCCTGGGGGATGAGTAAATTCTGCTCCATGGTCTCGTGGTGACTCACTGTATCTTGGGGAATGTGCAGCCCATCCCTAAGACCGGGCGAACAGGTGTTTCCTTCTTTGGGGTTCCCAGCTTGGGTGACTGATTGCTGAAGGGGAGAGAATGCTGATTCCAAGCCCACAGCCAGCTCTGGTGGGCTGCGAGATTAACCTGCTTCTGTGCCAGCGTCTTCCTGGGGATGATATGAGCGAGGAAGTGAACACTTGGCAAGGCAGCAGGTCTTGGTGCCGTGTCTGCCATCTGGGGGAGGAATAACTCAGTGACAGAGAGAGGATCGAGAGCGGCTGTGTGAAGGCTCTGTAGGAAATGTCAAAGGGAGTAGCTTTCTAGCAAGTCGTTTTACTAATCTTGATTTGAGGTCAGAGGTTAGACGGTCTAAAAGCCCATTGCCCAGGGATCTCTAGGAAACCTGCTTTCTGTGCCTTTCCCCAGAGTGGGCAAGGAAGCAAGCTTGGCCTGAACGAGCCTGGGGCCCATGCTCAGGGGCCCCAGCAGAGGAATCTCCCAACATTGCTGAGGTGGTCCAGCCTCAAGACCATGGAGACTGTGGCCTGAAGTCTTATTTGGCAGCCAGGAGAGAGAAAAACAGTTCCTGCAGACTCTCCACAGCAGCTCTGCCCTGGTGGGCTCAAAAATTTGGACTCTGTATTTTGGCCAAAGGGCATTAATGTCATAAAACCCGTACCAGGAAACTTTTGATGAACAATAGCTTGGCTGTTTAAGAAAAGAACCACAGGGCTTCCCTGGTGGCGCAGTGGTTGAGAATCTGCCTGCCAATGCAGGGGACACGGGTTCGAGCCCTGGTCCGGGAAGATCCCACATGCCGCGGATCAACTAAGCCCGTGAGCCACAACTACTGAGCCTGCGTGTCTGGAGCTTGTGCTCCGCAACAAGAGAGGCCACGACAGTGAGAGGCCCGCGCACCGGGATGAAGAGTGGCCCCCGCTCGCCACAACTAGAGAAAGCCCTCGCACAGAAACGAAGACCCAACACAGCCAAAAATAAATAAATAAATAAATAATAAATAAATTTTAAAACAAGAAAAGAACCACAAACACAGTGCTCAGCATAGAAATGGGCAGATGCATCAATTCAAGTTCCCAGCAGAACAGAAAAAGCAAGAAAACTCTCTCAACACTTGGCATGACCACAGCAATCTCCAGACAAGCTCTGGGCCTTGTGTTTATGGTGAAATGCAGTGAGCAGCTCAAAGCTTGGAATGTTATTATGAACATTATGATTTTATAATAAAAGCTGAGGTATTTTTTTTCTTTCTCTCTGAAAACCAAAGCAAGCATCTTTAAGCTTGTCTTTGATAAGACGTTAAAGGTAGCAGGAGGTCTCATCCTGGCAGGCTTCTTCTAATACATTTATTTACAGAAAAGAGCTCATATGGTACAAAGCATCTGCAACCTACTTTTTTTGCTTAAGCAATTTGTCATGAGCATCTTTTTACGTCAATATGTAAAAATCTACATTCTTCTATGTGCTTCCTGTAGACTGAGAAACAAAGGGATCTTTCTTGATGGAAGACATGGAATCATCTTGGGAATGGCCTGGAGGTGGGCCCCAAAGCAGGCATCCATTCTGCTAAATTCTCTTTTAAATATTCCCACAGGAGGAGCTCACCACCCCAGCCCTTGGTCACGTTTAGCAGAAACTGGTCCATCTTTTTTCTGAGCCCCCTCTTCTGTGTGACAGCCAGAAAGGTGGGAACACCTCTAGGCCGTCTTGAGTTCTCCCCTCCTGTAATTTCCCCTCACCTTACTCCCATCTCACTTTTTCCTTTCTAGAAACTGGAGATGGAAGGCTAAGCAACCGCTCTTTCCGGTAGCGTGAAGAACCCTTCCAGTTTGCCTGAGAATGAGGGTTTTTCCCGGAACATGGGACTTTGAGTTTTAAAATCAGGAGAGTCCCAGGGAAACCAGGAAGGTTAGTTACCCTATTCCCAGAATCATGGGGGGTGAGGGGAGACATGGTCAAATTTGACTAAGTTGCTAGAGATCCCCTTTTCACAGTTCTACCCAGGTCAGGTTGGAAGTTTCTGAAAGGCACGCTCTCTGAGATTCGACTTGGCCTGCTTAGGTCCCAAGTCCACCCTGGAAACAGTTGCCAGGACAGGGGATGGATGCTTGGGCGGCAGAGGAGAACTAGCCACCAGGAAGGGGACCCGCTGAGGACGATGACCCCTTCCACTCAGCAGAGGCTTCACGGGGCTGAAACCAGCCACAACCTCTCCCCAGACTCTCCCATTTGGCCTCACGTGAAATGGCTTAATCTCACTGAGCCTCTGTTTCCTCATCTGAAAGTGAGAAGAGGATTAGGATACAGTGACATATGTCTGGCCCTTAGCAATATCGAGAAATCTCTAGTGACATGTGGAGGGATCTCCAAGGTGCTGGAGTGGAGGTCAGGGGACGGTTCAGTAGAAGGTCATGCTGTCACCGCCCACCGAGCCGGGCAGTTCCCCTTGTCCTCCCAGAGCCAGCCAGCCATTCACTCATCTCCACTAAAGGCAGCAAGGTCAAGGGCCATTCAGACCCTCTGGGTCAGTTTGGTTAGGGGGCGGTTTGCACAAAGCTTTGCTTGTTAACTTTATTGGGCCCAGAAGGTGCGCATTATAGAACACAATGTTCATGCCAGTGTCTCCGACCACAGACCCCAAGAGTCCAAATGTTGAGATACTCAGGAAGTCTAAAGGGTCCTCTCGTCTTCAGAGGCCCAACCCAGCTCACAGGAATGGCATGCATCAAAAGGCAGGAAGTCCCTACAAGTCTGTCCCATCAAGCCACCAGACACTGGTCACCTTTCTGTGGCTGCACAAGAAGTCAAGTTCTCAGGGAGGGGTGAGGTGATCTGGGACTTTCGAGGCCAGGGTGGAACCCATGCCTGAGAAACGAGGCCACCACAGGAAGCGGGCTCCCCTCTGCCAATAGAGGGACTCAGAACTGGGCCTCAGCTCCCTCATGGGATAAGTGACATTTTGGTTCCTGTTTCCTTCCCTCTCTGTTTTTCTTCCTTTTTTTTTCTGCATACATTCTCCAAGGAAGTATCAAACATGTACTGCAACTCCCAGGAACAAGCCCCCAGAGAAACACGGAGAAGAGTGGGTGGCCTTCCTTCAAGATCTGATGTATCAAAGACCCAGGACAATCCTGGCCCATCACTCTCCACTGCCAGCCGTGCCTCACCACTGACTTGGTGGCCCAGGGCGCCAGCTCCCTATCCTGGGCTTCCTCAGGGGTAAGAGGGAAGGTAAAGGAAGAGAAAGGGAATGGCTTGCACCAACGGGATGGCCTGGCGGGTCACAAAGTCGGGCTTGGTCACGATGGCGCCGGGGGGATTTCTCTGCAGCCCATGGTCCGGTCCCGTGAAGAGAGAGAGAATCTCTTAGTGAGCTGAAGCAGCATCTTTGCAGAAGAAGGGAGAATAAATAACAGGTCGGCCAGGAAGACCTCCTGGCCTCCTGAAGGCATCTAAAGGTAAAACACACCAACTGGTCATAGGAGTCCTGCTTAAGGCAGAAGCAACCCAGAAAGTGAAAGTAAAGAAGACACAGGAGATCAAGAACAGGATGGGAGGAAAAGAGAGGCAGAGAGGGAGACAAATCCCTAGGGAGAGAGGGCAGTGGTGTGCAGCTCCTATTGGCTAAAGCCCTGTCTAGGCCACTGAATGCTGCTAGAAGATTTAGTTATCACAGCATCTTACACATAAGAAAACCGAGCGAATTCCCTGGCTGTCCGCTGTTTAGGACTCAGCGTTTTCACTGCCAGGACCCGGGTTCAATCCCTTGTGGGGTAACTGAGATACCACAAGCCATGCAGCACAGCCAAAAAAAAAAGAAAAAAGAAAAACAACAACAACAACCAAGACCCATGAAGTTAAATTCTTCACCCTAGCACCACAGGCAGGTATTAGCTGAATCAGAATTTGAACCCAGGGCTGTCTGACTCCAAGGTGCAGGCTTTTTTTTTTTTTAATTTATGGCTGTGTTGGGTCCTCGTTTCTGTGTGACGGTTTTCTCTAGTTACGGCAAGCGGGGGCCACTCTTCATCGCGGTGCGCGGGCCTCTCACTATCGCGGCCTCTCCTGCTGCGGAGCACAGGCTCCAGACGCGCAGGCTCAGTAATTGTGGCTCACGGGCCTAGTTGCTCCAGCGGCATGCGGGATCTTCCCGGACCGGGGCTCGAACCCGTGTCCCCTGCATTGGCAGGCGGATTCTCAACCGCTGCGCCACCAGGGAAGCCCGGGTGCAGGCTTTTAATACAACTCTACACTTGATCAGTAATTGCCTCAGAGCTGCCCGCTTTGGGTCCACACCTGATCCATGGCTGCTTCTCATTGCTTGTAATGTTTAAAATAATCACCATGTAGAAGAAAAGTTTACATCATAAGGTTAAGTCAATATATACTGAATGGTATATTAAATAGGAAATGGATTTGGCTGCTGCGACAGAGAATCAAAATAACAGTGGTTTAAAGAAGCTAAGTTTCACTACCTAACAGCATACACAAAAATAAACTCCAAATGGCTTAAAGACTTAAATGTAAGACCAGACACTATAAAACTTTTAGAGGAAAACATAGGAAAGACCCTCTTTGACATAAACCACAGCAAGATCTTCTTTGACCCACCTCCTAGAGTAACAGAAATAAAACAAAAATAAACAAAATGGGACTTAATTAAACTTAAAAACTTTTGCACAGCAAAGGAAACCATAAACAAGACAAAATACAACCCTCAGAATGGGAGAAAATATTTGCAAATGAAACAACAGACAAAGGATTAATCTCCAAAATATACAAACAGTTCATGGAGCTCAATATCAAAAAAACAAACAATCCAGTTAAAAAATGGGCGGAAGACCTAAATAGACATTTCACCAAGGAAGACATATAGACGGCCAAGAGGCACATGAAAAGATACTCAACATCACTAATTAGAGAAATGCAAATCAAAACTACAACGAGATATCACCTCACACTGGTCAGAATGGCCATTATCAAAAAAGCTAGAAACAGTAAATGCTGGAAGGGGTGTGGTGAAAAGGGAACCCTCCTACACTGTTGGTGGGAATGTAAATTGATACAACCACTATGGAAAACAGTATGGAGGTTCCTTAAAAAACTAAAAATAGAACTACCATATGACCCAGCAATTCCACTACTGGGCATATACCCAGAGAAAACTATAATTCAAAAAGAGACATGTACCCACAATGTTCATTGCAGCACTATTTACAATAGTCAGGACAGGGAACCAGCCTAAATGTCCATCGACAGATGAATGGATAAAGAAGATGTGGCACATATATACAATGGAATATTACTCAGCCATAAAAAGAAATGAAATTGAGTTATTTGTAGTGAGGTGGATGGACCCAGAGTCTGTCATACAGAGTAAATTAAGTCAGAAAGAGAAAAACAAATACCGTATGCTAATGCATATACATGGAATCTAAAAAAAAAAAAAAGTGGTACTGATGAACCTAGTTGCAGGGCAGGAATAAAGAGGTAGACGTAGAGAATGGACTTGAGGACACGGGGTGGGAGGGGGAAGCTGGGGTGAAGTGAGAGTAGCATTGATATATACACACTACCGGATGTAAAATAGTTGGCTAATGGGAAGCAGCAGCATAGCACAGGGAGATCGGCTCGGTGCTTTGCAATGACCTAGAGGGGTGGGATAGGGAGGATGGGAGGGAGGCTCAAGAGGGAGGGGATATGGGGACACGTGTATGCATATGACTGATTCGCTTTGTTGTACAACAGAAACTAACACGGTATTGTGAAACAATTATACTCCAATAAAGATCTATTAAAAAAAAAAAAAAGAAGTTAAGTTTCTCTCTCTGTTAGCAGTCCTTAGCTGTCGGGGCCAGCCTCTTTCTGTCTTGTTGCTCCTCCATCCCAAGAGCATGGTTCAAGATGGCTCAACACATGACATTCACACTCTAGCCAGAAGAAGGGGGCGAAAGGAAGGGGAAGGCACAACTTTCCTTTAAGGGCACAGCCTGGAAGTTGAACACATTATTTCTCCTTACATTTTACAGACTAGAACATGGTCATAATAACCACATCTAGGGGCAAATGGAGTAGAGGTGAGACTGAGAGGGTGGTCCCCTCGGCCCTTCAGGCAATTAGGGGAGGCCGGCATGGTGGGTGTCTCCAGCCACAAGCAGCCTGGTGGATTACCCCAGCACACCATGCAAAAGTCCAACTTTCTGTGTGTATCATGATGTGCAAATGTTGGGTTCCATTGACTTGTAAGGCTATAACTAGGTGGCATAGAGATCTGGAAAAGAACAGGAAAACATTAAAAAAAAAAAAGAATAGGAAAATATTCTCCTGGTATTGTATGGTGGGGGATGGATATTAAGGACAAGAACATTAGGACAAACCCCCTTGACTCTCACAAAAAGAAGAATCACCAGTACAAGGACATTTCCCTCAAAATTAATTGCACCTGGGGAAACGATCCTTTAGTTGGCTAGAAAATAAAAACAGAGAATTAAAAATCCCAAACAATATATTTGCCGAGTGGAGTCATTAGGGAATAGAAAATAAATTAAAATGATCAAGTAAGATTGATCTCAGGAATTCAAGAATTGCTAAACATCAAAATTACACATATGATAATAATAACAGTCTTGCTGGACATTTTGACCCTTCAAATCCACTCTTCACCCTTCCCCATCCTGTTTTATGTCCCTGGTATCTAAGGGCCACATCAATGGGCTTCCTCACCCTGGTTTCTTTCTTTTTTATTTATTTATTTATTTATTTATTTATTCTTGGCTGCGTTGGGTCTTCGTTTCTGTGCGTGGGCTTTCTCTAGTTGCGGCAAGCGGGGGCTACTCTTCATCGCGGTGCGCGGGCTTCTCATTGTCATGGCTTCTCTTGTTGTGGAGCACAGGCTCTACACGTGCAGGCTCAGTAGTTGTGGCTCACGGGCTTAGTTGCTCCACAGCATGTGGGATCTTCCCAGACCAGGGCTCAAACCCGTGTCCTCTGCATTGGCAGGCAGATTCTTAACCACTGCGCCACCAGGGAAGCCCCCCTCACCCTGGTTTCTGATAGGCTCAGCCAATGGGGGCACCAAGAGAACACCAGAGGAAGGGACCATGGTCGGGGTGCTCATTTCTCTAGCTGCCTGTCTGAGAGCTTGCCACCGGGCTGCTACATCCCTCGACCGAAGGTCACAGCTCCTGTCAGGCAGCCCTCTCCATCTCTGGATTTCAGTCACCACTCCAGCCCTTGCCCTTTCAGGACCAGGCACAGCAAAGCATTCCACCCTTCCTTGTTGTTTTCCTCACCTTCCTTTCATTAAACTCTCCTCATATTACCCAATTTGAATGGGCTACCTGTTTCCTGCTAGTAATTGGTACCAGGGGTGGCCCAGTACCAAGGGCAGCCCCTCAAAATAGAATCCCATGATGGGTTGCTTACATAATTGAGGAAAGCGGCAATAACCTCCTTGTAGGAGTGGTGGGCACAGATGGGTCATGTGTAATCAATGGCATTCAGTGGCATTATCATCACTCAACTTATTGGGGGTGGCATGGGATGAAGGGCAGGTAGAGGATAAGGCACTAGGATCTGGAGTGACTTGGGCACTTTTATACTATGGCAATAATGGTCATTATAAAGATTGTGGAGTCACTTGGCTTCTACTGACATCACCAGAGAAAATACGTGGGGAAAAGGAAAAACTGAAAGCTGTGAACGTCGAACTGAGAATCCAATGGACAGTGAGAAAGGCTTGGTGGCAGCTTTGAAGGAGCCCTCATTTCCTGTCCTTGCAGACTGTATATGGCTGAAGACTGAACCCAGGACCTCACTCTACATAAAGCAGAAATGCAGCTCCAATTAAATGTTCAGGGAAGGGCACAGTGGGGAAGTGGTGGGACCCTGAGGCTTAGGATGGGGACATCTGAGTAGCTACAGATAAGGGTGAGAAGTCTGAACTCTCAAGTCCCCTTGAACTTCCCTTATCATCTCAGGCCTTCTCCTGTCTGGGGAACCAACTCATCCCTGCCTTCAGCGATTGCGTTTAGGATGGTTGCTTCACAAAACGGATGTCCAATCTCCTCATTCCTCCAGGACCAAAAGGAGTGTTAGATTCCCAACTTAGCCCAGCTGGCCTGCTCCAGAAGGAGATGGCCTACACACGGAAAGAGTTGCAGGACCTTGCCAATTCAAAGGAAGAGTCCTGGGAGCATATATGCCTGGGAATGGATTCTAAGCACGATAACCTAAGGAGGGTAAATAAAGGTTTGATTGGGTTGAATTCACTGACATGGATGTAGCCAGGTTCGGGCATTGGAGTTTGGCATGAATAATCTCCTACAATGGCTAATTCAGACTGAATTTAATTGTGACCTAAAGTTAATGAGGTTGAGATGCCGAAAATTCCCCAGCATGCTGAGTGTAGAAGAAGGAGTCTGAAAGCTCAAAGAAATAGGGATGTTTAAATGAGTCAATTATATGTGACCTCTCAGCCAACCATATCTCCCTTCCTCTACCTCAAGGCCTGGAGGATACTCCCTTTACCAAGACATTTACAGAAATGTGACGGGGGCACCAGTCTCCTTCAGGAGCTCTGTGGTGACTGTCACTGTGGACTGGAGATGAGGTCAAGGGTGTCACAGAGGAATAGGAGTCTTTGATCTCAATGAGAATAGCCAAATGCCAGAAGGGTAGAGGCCAGGTGGGTGTCTGTCAGACACCACATGGCACAATTACTACTTAATAAACAACAGAGAGGAATAGTAATCAGACTACACTGATTTGTGGGGATCTATATTGATGGCCAATTGATCACAGGGTTCCTGGGAATTAAGTAGGTGAGCGGCCTCGTAAGATGCTACTTGACACGTAAGGAGGAAAAATTCCAGGTCTGTTGGGTAGAAATCTAACTCAAGTTTCCCTGATAGTTACCATGGCCTCCTGTGCAGTTCCCAGAGCTACCATTTTACAGGTCCAGGTCCCACTGACTGAGAGAGAGGCCAAGACCTTTTGAGACAAGGTCTGTAATGCAGTCACAGGTATATACTGTGAATATTTCCCCAAACCCTCCATAGAGGGCCCCAGGGCCAGTTACCATGGTGGCTGTGCTCTAGGGGAAAAGATACACCCAGACTTTCTCGGGGTTCTTAGATATTGGCTCTGAACAGATGTCTCTGGAGACCCCAAAGACCACTGCAGTCTACTGGTCAGAATAAGAATTTATGGAGACCAGATGTAAATGGAACCCTGGCCCAAGTCCAGGGCCCTGTGGTTCTTCTCCTAGTCCCTGAATTTATACAATGAAGACACACACTTCGTGTGGTAGGCAGAATAATGGTCCTCCACTGCAAAGATGTGTACATCCTTATCTCCAGAACCTGTGAATATGTTACTTTACAGGGCAAAGGAGAATTAAGGTAGCAGATGGAATTAAGTTCGCTAATCAGATTTCCTTGAAATAGGGAGATTATCCTGGAGAGTGTGGTCCCAATGTAATCACAAGTGTCCTTAAATGTGGAGGAGAGAGGCAGAAGAGCCAGTGTCAGAGTGATGCAGAAAGATTTGACCAGCCATCTCCGGCTTTAAAAATGAAGAGGCCACAAGCCAAGGAATGCACACAGCCTCCAGGAGGTAAAAAAGGCAAGAAAATGGATTCTCCCCTAGACCCTTCAGAAAGGAATGGAGCCCTGTGGACACCTTGATTTTAACTCATTGAGACCCATTTCAGACTTCTGACCTCCCAAACTGTGAGATAATCACTATGCGTTGTTTAAAGCCACAAAATTTGTGGCAATCTGTTACAGTGCCATACACTCAGTAAAGGGCAGAATGCCCACATTGGTGCTCTGACCCGCACAGTGAGGATATTATGGTAGGAATGGCCAGATAGAAGCTATGGAACTTCCCTCTTACCCAATGCCCCACCAGGATGGCAAATCAAAAACAGGACCACACCCCAATGTTCACTGCAGCACTATTTAAAATAGCCAAGCCATGGAAGCAACCTAAATGTCCATAGACGGATGAATGGATAAAGATGTGGTGTATATATACAATGGAATATTACTCAGCCATAAAAAAAGAATGAATTTATGCCATTTGCAGCAACATGGATGGACCTAGAGATTATCATACTTAGTGAAGTAAGTCAGACAGAGAAAGACAAATATCATATGATATCAATTATATGTGGAATCTTTAAAAAAAAAAAAAAGATACAAATGAACTTATTTCCAAAGCGAAAGAGACTCACAGACATAGGAAACAAACTTATGGTTACCAAAGGGGAAAGGGAGGTGGGGGGAGGGCTAAATTAGGAGGTCAGGATTAACACATACATACTACTATATAGAAAAACGATAACCTACTGTATAGCACAGGGAGCTATACCTGAATACATATATGTATGTATGTACAACTGAACCGCTGTGCTATACACCTGAAACTAACATGATATTGTAAATCAACTATACTTCAATTAAAAACAAAACAGGACTTGGGCTTCCCTGGTGGCGCAGTGGTTGAGAATCTGCCTGCCAATGCAGGGGACACGGGTTCGAGCCCTGGTCTGGGAAGATCCCACATGCCGCGGAGCAGCGGGGCCCGTGAGCCACAATTACTGAGCCTGTGCATCTGGAGCTGGTGCTCCGCAACAGGAGAGGCCGCGATAGTGAGAGGCCCGCGCACCGCGATGAAGAGTGGCCCCCGCTTGCCACAACTAGAGAAAGCCCTCGCACAGAAACGAAGACCCAACACAGCCATAAATAAATAAATAAAAACAAATACTTTAAAAAAAAAAACAAAAAAAACAAAACAGGACTTCCCTGGTGGCACAGTGGTTAAGAATCCGCCTGCCAATACAGGGGACACGGGTTCGAGCCCTGGTCCAGGAAGATCCCACGTGCCACGAAGCAACTAAGCCCGTGTGCCACAACTACTGAGCCTGCGCTCTAGAGCCCGTGAGCCTCAACTACTGAGCCCATGTGCCACAACTACTGAAGCCTGCGTGCCTAGAGCCCGTGCTCCACATCAAGAGAAGCCACCGCAATGAGAAGCCTGCGCACCGCAATGAAGAGTAGCCCCCGCTCAACGCAACTAGAGAAAGCCCACGCGCATCAATGAAGACCCAATGCGGTCAAAAATAAATAAATAAATAAACAGAAAAAAACAAAACAGGGAGTTTCTGGCGGGCCAGTGGTTAGGACTCGGCGCTTTCACTGCCATGGGCCCAGGTTCAATCCCTGGTCAGGGAACTAAGATCCCGCAAGCTGTGTGGTACGGCCAAACAGACAAAAAACAAACAAAAAAAACAAAAACCAAACCAGGACCAAACCCCTAGGGAAACTGCAGTAATTAGTGTCACCATCAAAGACCTGAAATATGCAAGGACAGGCCCTATAACACCCCTGTCTGAATAGTGTAAGTCCCAAGTGGTTACGGAGAATGTCAGGAGATTTACCCAGATGTAATCAGGTGCCAGCTGTGCCAATTATAGCTACAATTCTAGGCACTTAATACATAGCTACTCACCAGAAAAACACTGTTTCCCTATGCCCATCAGGAGAGAAAATCACAAGGAGGGACCAATACAGACGATCTTTACTGTTTTGCCTTAGGGCTCCCTTAGCTCTCCTTTCTCCCCCCTATTCTTGTCCGGAAAGCGTTGATAATCTTGATAGCCCACAGAACATCACGTTGGTTCATTACAATGATGAGCTGCAAGTAGTAATCACCTTAGATATCTTAGTAAACCAACACATTCCAGAGGGTAGAAGATAAACCCCATAGCCTTTCAAAGCCTACCATATTGTGAAGCTTTTAGGGTCCAGCAGTCTGGGGCATGTGAGAACATCCCTTCTAAAATAAAAGATAAGTTTTTGCACTTTGCATTGTTCACCATGAGGAAAAAGGTGCAACCCTGGTAGACCTCTGAATTTCAGAGATGGCATATATCACATTTGGACATGCCACTCTGGGTGACCTGAAGTCTGCCAGTGTTGGTGGGGCGTAGAGTAAGAAAGAGCTCTCTAGCAGTCCAGGCTACAGCGCAGACTGCCCTGCCTTTGGGCCTTATGACTCAGAGCACCTAGTGAAACTGGAGGAGCGTCTGGCCAACAGAGATACTCTCTGGAGCACTGACAAGCCCCAACAGGAGAGTGACAGATTGGAGAAAGGTCATGTCTTCTTCTACCAGCAACTATTCTCCATTTGAAAAGCAGCTCCTGGTTTGCTTCTGGGCCCAGGCAGAGTGTCAACACATGACCACAGGCCACCAAGTCACGTGCATGGCAGCGCTCCAGCGTTCCACTATCAAATGCAGTTGGTATACCTGGATCCAGGCCTGAGAGGATCCAGGAGGCACAAGTGTTCGTATGAGCGGGTGACAAGGAGTTCCTGCTGCTTCGTCATCTTTCCCTCAATCCTATACCTATGGACTCATGGCAGTTTCCTTATGACCAGTTAAAAGAAGAGGAAGAGGAACCAGAAGGCCTGGTTTCTGGCTGAGTTCGTACTGTATGCTGGCATCAGCTGAAGTAGATGACAACTACATCCCACTCAGGCATAGCCCTGAACAACAGTGGTGAAGGAAAATCTTCCCAGTGGGCAGAACTTCAGACCAAACAACTGGTTTGTCCCCTTTGTGTGGAATGAAAGGGGGCCTGTGATATGGCTCCACACTGACACATTGCCGGTGGCTGATGGGCTGGCTGACTGGTCAGGGGCTTAGAAAGTACAAGACTGGAAAGCTGGTGGCAAGAAGTTTCTAGAGAATAAACCCACATACCTACAGTCAATTAATCTTTGACAAAGAAGGCAAGAATATACAATGGAGAGAAGACAGTCTCTTCAGCAAGTGGTGTTGGGAAAGTTGGACAGCCACATGTAAATCAGTGAAGTTAGAATACTCCCTCACAGCATACCCAAAAATATGCTCAAAATGGCTTAAAGACAAATATAAGACATGACACCATAAAACTCCTAGAAGAGAACATAGGCAAAACATTCTCTGACGTAAATCGTACCAATGTTTTTCTAAGTCTCCCAAGGCAATATAAATAAAAGCAAAAGTAAACAAATTGGACCTAATCAAACGTATAAGCTTTTGCACAGCAAAGGAAACCATAAACAAAATGAAAAGACAACCTATAGAATGGGAGAAAATATTTGCAAACGATGCAACTGACCAGGGCTTAATTTCTAAAATATACAAACAGCTCATACAACTCAATAACAAAACAAGAGAACTATATCCAATCTCCTGGGATAAACCATAATGGAAAAGAAAGAATGTCTCTATGTGTATAACTGAGTCACTTTACTGTACAGCAGAGATTGGCACAGCATTGTAAATCAACTCTACTTCAATAAAAAAAAAAAAGTTAAAAGACAAAAAAAAGCAAAAAAAAAACCCCCAAAAACAAAAAAAACAAACAACCCAATCAAAAAAATGGGCAGAAGACCAAAATAGACATTTCTCCAAAGAAGACATACAGATGGCCAATAAGCACATGAAAAGATGCTCAACATCACTAATTATTAGAGAAATGCAAATCAAAACCACAATGAGATATCACCTCACACCAGTCAGAATGGCCATCATTAAAAAAGCCTACAAATAACAAATGCTGAAGAGGGTGTGGAGAAAAGGGAACCCTCCTAGGGACTTCCCTGGTGGTCCAGTGGTTAAGAATTTGCCTTACAATGCAGGGGATGCAGGTTCAATACCAGGTCGGGGAACTAAGATCTCAAGTGCCGCGGTGCAACTAAGCCCATGCGCCACAACTAGAGAGAAGTCCGCGTGCCGTGATGAAGATCCCATGTGCTGCAACTAAGACCCAATGCAGATGAATAAATAAATAAATACATAAATTTTTTTTAAAAAAGGGAACCCTCCTACACTGTTGGTGGGAATGTAAATTGGTGCAGCCACTATGGAAAACAGTATGGAGGTTCCTTAAAAAGTAAAAATAGGGACTTCCCTGGAGGTCCAGTGGTTAAGACTCCGTGCTTCCACGACAGGGGCCATGGGTTCGATCCCCAGTTGGGGAGCTAAGATCCCACATGGCTCGAGGCCAAAAAACCAAATCATAAAACAGAAGAAATATTGTAACAAATTCAATAAAGACTTTAAAAATTGTCCACATCAAAAGATAAAAATGTTTTTAAAGTTTCTGGGGGAGACCTATGTGGATGGACCCTTTGGAATGGGCCCAGGATGTGAAAATATTTATGCCCCACATATATGCTTAATAAGAGCCACATATATGCCCATAAATGAGGTGGATAGGATGATCCACCCTGTGGATGTCATTTGGGCTCTTCTTCCATTCACCCCAGTGCTTCCTCAACGCCCATGGCCAAAGTGGCCACGGCAGCCAGGATGGAATCTACGTCTGGACTCAGCAACAAAGACTTCCCCTTACCCAAGCCAATCGGACTACTGCTACTGCTAAGGGCCCTTTCTGCGAACAGAGGTCAACACTCATCTCTCAATATGGCATCCTTCCCAGGGTGGAGAGACCAGCCAGCCACCTCGTAACATGTGGACTCCTTCCATCACGGGCAGGGCTGTGCCTTATCCTCACAGGAACAGATGTATATTCCAGGTTCAGATTATCTTCCCTGCTTGCAGTGCTTCTGCCAATACCATAATTTGTGGATTTACAGAATAGCTTATCCATCACTGTATACTCCACAAGATGTCATCTCCAAACACTTTTTTTTTAAATTAATTAATTAATTAATTAATTTATGACTGCATTGGGTCTTCGTTTCTGTGCGAGGGCCTTCTCCAGTTGTGGCAAGCGGGGGCCACTCTTCATTGCGGTGCACGCGCCGCGCCTCTCACTATCGCGGCCTCTCTCGTTGCGGAGCACAGGCTCCAGACGCGCAGGCTCAGTAATTGTGGCTCACGGGCCCAGTTGCTCCGCGGCATGTGGGATCTTCCCAGACCAGGGCTCGAACCCGTGCCCCCTGCATTGGCAGGCGGATTCTCAACCACTGCACCACCAGGAAAGCCCCAAACACTTTTAATGCAAAAGAAGTACAGCAATGGGCTCACATCCACAGAATTCACTGGTCTTAACACATGTCCCACCACCCAGAAGCAGCTGGTTTGGAAAAGAGAAGAATGGACTACTGAAGACTCAGTTATAGGATCAGCTAGGAGATGACACCCAGTGGGGTGGGTGTGTTGGCCTACTAGGTGTGACTTTATGTTTTAAAAAGCTGCCAATACTTGGAGTTGTCTTCTTCAAAACTAGAAAGCATAGGTCTAGGAAACAGGAGTCACACAGGAATGGCCACTCTCACTCTTATACCTAATAATGCACTTGAAGAAGTCTTGCTTTACCTCCCTTTGGCCTTGGATTTGGGGGTTTGAAGGTTCTAGTGCCTGAGGTGGGGATTGTTTCCACTAGGTAATTGTTCCACCACACTCATGGTTCTAACGAATTGGAAGCTTAAACTTCTCCCTGGCCATTTGGGGATCTTCATGTTACTAAACCAGCAGGCAGAGAAGGAGATCCCTGTACTGGCTGGGGTGATTGATTCTGATTTCAAGGGAAAATTTGATTTCTGCTGCAAAATGGAGGGGAAGAAGGACCATGTCTGGAACCCAGGAGATTCACTGAGTTGTCTCCTAGTTCTTCCTTTCTCGGGGATACTGATCAATGAAAAACTGTGGTGCCCAATAAAGACCAAACCACCAAGGTCTCATCAAGCAAAGACCCTGTCCAATGGAGCTGGTAGAAGGTAAGGGGACAATGGAGTTAGTGGTAGAAGCTGGTGGCTCTGGGAGCAACTTGGGCCTCATGACCTGTTACAGAGGCTGGGGCTGTCACCTCTTTTTTCTATCCTTTAGCTTATATGAAGAAAAGCTGAGAGTGGTAATAGGACCAAATTGAAATCACTATGCAATGACACAATATTAATGAGACTCAATGGGCCCCCTTTACCAAAGCCACTCATTTCTCAATGGATGAAGGAAGAGTGTCTGCTGACAGGCAAAATTGCAGACTGGGATGGTATCTTCTGTTTGCCCTCTCCTCCAGATTCAGTTTCCATCCTCCTCTGTGCCCTGCTCTGTGCCATAGGAGGATGCCCTGTGTGAACTACAACGATGGGGCCCCTCACCTCTGGTGACCACTCATGTTTGACCAAAGGGAGTGCTCACAAGAGATAGAAGAGTGGGTTCCCTTTTCTCCCTCCCTGAAGGGTCACTGTAGATTGGCTGCATCCCTTGACCAAATGCCCTGCCAAATGAGCAGTCAAGGGGCCCAATCTACACAGCCTTCTCTACATCTATATCCCAGTAACTGCCCCTCTTCTTACCCCTCTGGGTCTAAAGGTGGTAAAGGCTGCCCAATGTTCCTAATCCTGGTGACCTCTACAACTGCCCCACACCATAATGGTTAATTTTATGCATCAACTTGACTGGACTTAGGGATGCCCAGACAGCTGCTAAAACGTTATTTCTGGGTGCACCTGTGAGGGTGTTTCTGGAAGAGATTAGCATTTGAATCAGTAAACTGAGTAAAGAAGGTTGTCTTCACCAAGGTGGATGACCACCATCCAATCCATTGAAAGCCCGAATGGAACAAAAAGGCAGAGGAAAGGCCAATTTGCTCTCTCTGTTGAGCTAGGACATCCATCTTCTCCCACCCTCAGACACTGGCATTCCTGGTTCTCAGGCCTTTGGACTTGGACTGGGACTTACACCATTGGCTCCCCTGGTTCTCAGGCTTTGGGGTCTCAACTGGAACTTATACCACTAGCTTTTCTGGGCTTCCAGCTTGCAGACGGCAGATTGTGGGAATTCTCAGTCTCCATAATGCATGAGCCAATCCCTCATAATAAATCCCTTTCTATATATCTATATCTATATCTATATCTATATCTATATCTATATATCCTATTGGTTCTGTTTCTCTGGAGAACCCTGACTGATACACACACCTATGTAAATAATCCCTTTATTAAACTCGCCTCTAATTTCAAGCGGGATCCTAACCAATATAATAGCTTATATAGCTTAAATAGCATTTTATACGCCAAGTATTGGTAATAAGATCTTTACATACATCAATTCATTTAATCCTCCCTAGAACCCCATGAAGTAGCTACTGTTGTTATCCATAATTTACAGATGGGAAACTAAAGTACAGAAAAGTGAAGTAACTTATTCAAGATCACACAGCTACTGACCTAATGCAAGTTGGCTCCAGAATCTATGCTCGTAACCACTGCACTAATCTGTGTCCCTTAATGACCAAGCTAGCTAGTGGGGACTTGAGTGTTTATAATTGTAGTGGGCATTTCTCATTCTTTTTGTCCACCCAGCATCTGAACCCTCTTCCCACGTATCTAGGGTACAAGCATATGACCTAGGCTCAGCCATTCAAAAACATCCAGCCCAGAGTTGCATGGTCCATGAGTAACTCCATCTCTAGTGACACAGGATAGAGTTCTTGGCTTAACGGTGGCAGTCCTGCTGGTGAATTCACCACCATTTAGTGCTTGAGGTGTCAGCAATGTATCTAGAACTCAAAGGACTGGTCCTAAAATTCTGAGAGAGGCCATTCTCCTCCTCAAGAATTGCTTTTCTGCCTAAATCAGCTAGAGTTGATTCTTGCATCCTGCAACCACAAACTCTGATTGGTGCTCTTGTTTGTTCTCTATTTCTCTATGTTTGATGTATTTCATAATAAAGAACATGAATATAATCTACTATATTAATAGATTAAGGAAGAAAATGACCATCTCAATAAAAGCAGAAAAAGAATTCAATAGCATTCAACATTTGTAAATAATAATAAACTCATAGGAAACCAGACTAGCTGCCAACTCCCTTAACCTGATGAAGTTTTCTATCAATGTGTTTAGGAAAAATAATGAAAATGCGGAAAGCCTTCTCTCTGAGACCAGAAAAAGAAAATGAAAGCCCATTGTCAGTAATTCTCTTTAACATTGTATTGGAAGGCCTAGGCAATGCAATAAAGATAAGAAAAAGAAATTAAGAGGTATTAGAATTAAGAAGGAAGATACAAACAGCATTTATTTGCAGAAGATATAATAACTACATAGGAAACTCCAAGAGAATCTTTGGACAAAATACTAGACTTAAAAGAGTTGAGAATGGTGTCTGGATATAATATCAGAATACAAAAACCTGACAGCATTCTTAGACAATGGAATAATCAATTAGAAAAAAAAATCCCTTGTATAATAACAACATAAGCTCTAGGATGCTTAAGAATAGATCTATCAAAATATGTTCAAAACCTCTATGGAGAAATCACCTACCATTATTGAAGGGCATAAGAATAAGACCTATATCCACAAACAGAGAAATATAACCTGTTCAGAGATGGCTCAATATTGTAAAGATGTCATTTCCCCCCAAAATTAATCTATACTTTATAATCTATAATGAAACTTCAATAAAAATCTAAATAGTTTTTTCTTATTGAATTGATAAAAATTTTAAAAAGGCTAAGAAATAGCTGAAGAAGAACAATGTAGTGAGACGTGCCCTTCCAAATGCTGTAATAATAGTATAATAAAGACAGAGTGGTATTCATGCAGGGAAAAACAAAGAGACCAATGGAACAGAATAGAGAGGCCAGAAACTGACCCATATCATATAAAAACAATATATGGCAGAGGGGACATTACAAATCAGTGAAAATAAGATGACTATACCATTTAAAAGTGGTGCTGGAAGAATTAATTATACTAATGGGAGAAAATAGTTAGATCCTTACTTCACAGAATACACAAAAATAAATTCTGGATGGACTGGAGAACTAAATGCTGAAGCAAAACTTTAAAACTTTCAGAAAAAAATATAGAGAATAGTCTTTATAGCATTGGGTAGAAGAAGATTTCTTAAATAAGACACAAACAGGATAAACTATAAAATTGGGAAAAATAAACACTTCTGTACCAAAAGAAAGAAAATAAGGAAGAAAGGAAAATAAAAGACCATAATCACAGCAAAAATAAAGTCACAGACTTTAGGATTCATTTTCAGAAGAAATAAAGAACTCCTATCAAAGCAAGAAGAAAATGACAAAAAACCCAAGTGGAAAAATGGACAAAGGATTTTAAAAGGAAACTCAGAAATGGTCAAGAGTGTGAGGGAAGAGTTCCTAAACTCATTAACAGGAAAATGCAAATTAAAATCACCCTGAGAGACCCCTTTACATCCTTCAAATTGGCAAGAATTTAAAAGACTGACAATGTCAAGCGTTGGCAAAGATGTGCACAAATAGGAACTCACATGCACTGCTGGCAAGAGTGTAAATTGGTACAACCACTTTGAATAAAAAGTTGGCCACAGCTAGTGAAAATCAATGGTGAACAAATCCTTCAATCCAGCAATTTTCTTCTGGGTTTACACCATAAGCAAGCTCTCACTCACTTACCCAAAGAGGGAGAAACAAGAATGTCCACTGCAACTCTGTAATAGAAAAAACACTGCAAACAACTCAATTATCCATCAAAAAAATACTGGATAAGTAAATTGCAGTAGAATTGTACATGCACAAATACCATGCAGAAGCTTTAAAAAAACTAGAGCTACATATATCATCATGGATAAATTTCAGAAACATAAATTTGAAAGCATGCTGAAATAGGGACTTCCCTGGTGGCACAGTGGTTAGGAATCCACCTGCCAATGCAGGGGACACAGGTTCGAACCCTGGTCCAGGAAGATCCCACATGCCGCGGAGCAGCTAAGCCCGTGCGCCACAACTACTGAGCCTGCGTTCTAGAGCCCATGAGCCACAACTACTGAGCCCACATGCCACAACTTCTGAAGCCCACCCGCCTAGAGCCCATGCTCCGCAACAAGAGAAGCCACCACAATGAGAAGCCTGCGCACTGCAACGAAGAGTAGCCCCCGCTCGTCACAACTAGAGAAAGCCCGCGCGCAGCAGCGAAGACCCAACGCAGCCAAAATATAAATAAATAAATAAGTAAATTGAAACATGCTGAAGTATAATATATACATGATGTAATTTAAATAGAGTTAATAAACAGCCCAAACAACAATTCTATATATTATTTGTGGATGCTATATATGTTGTAGAATTATGAAGACATCATAGAAATTCAGGAGAGTAGTTACCTCTGGAGAAGGGAGGAAAGGAAACAAGATTGGTGAGAGTTACACTTCAGGACTAATGGTAGCAAACTCTATCTGTAATGCTTCATTTCCTTAAAAATAAAATAAAAAATTGGAAGCAAATATAGCAAAATGTTAAAAGTTACTCAAATAGATAGTAGGTGCAGAGGATACTATATTAAACTCTGAACTTTTGCTTAAAGTGTTTAACAATTTTTTTACATGGAGCCCTTTTTTGCAGAAATTGACAAGCTGACCCTAAGATTCATACAGAAATTGAAGGGACACAGAATAACCAAAATAATCTCAAAAAAAAAGAACAAAGTTGGAGGACTCACACCTCCCAATTCCAAAACTTACTACAAATCTACAGTAATCAAGGCAGTGCCCTACTGGCATAAAGATAGACATATAGATCAAAGGAACAGAACTGAGAGTCCAGAAATAAACCCTTACATCTATGGTCCATTGACTTTCAACAAGGGTCCCCAGACAATTCAGTGGGGAAAGATTAATCTTTTCTATAAATGGTGTTGGGACAACTGGATATCCACACGCAAAAGAATGAAGTTGGACCCCCTACCTCACACCACGTATAAAATTTAACTCAAAATGGATCAAAGACCTAACTGTAAGAGCTAAGGCAGTAAAACTCTTAGGAGAAAACATAGACATAAATCTTTGTGACTTTGGATTAGATAATGATTTCTGAGATATGACACCAAAAGCACAGCGATAAAATTAAAAATAGATAAATTGGACTTCATTATAATTTCAAACTTTTGTGCTTCAAAGGACACTGTCAAGAAAGTGAAAAGATAACCTACAGAATGAGAGAAAATATTTGCAAATCATATATCTGATAAAGGCCTAGTGTGCAAAATATACTAAGAACTCTTACAACTCAACAATAAAATGACAAATAATCCAATTAGAAAGTGGGTGAAGGATCTGAATAGAGATTTCTCCAAAGAAGATATACCAGTGGCCAATAAGCACATGAAAAATACACACAACATCAATAGTCATTAGGGAAATGCAAATCAAAACCACAATGACATACCATTTCACACCCACTAGATTGCTATAGTCAAATAGATGGATAATAAGAAGTGTTGGGGAGGATGTGGAAAAACTGGAACCCTCATACATTGCTAGTGAGAATGGAAAACATTTGACAGTTCCTCAAAATATTAAACGTAGAGTTGCCCTATAACCCAGCAATTCCACTTCTAGCCATATACCCAAGAGAACTGAAAACATATGTCTGCATAAAAACTTGTACACAATGTTCATAGCAGCATTATTCATAATAGCCCCAAAATGGAAATAACCCAAATGTCCATCGACTGATGAATGGATAAACAAAATGTGATATGTCCATATAACAGGAATATGATTTGGCAATAAAAATAAATGAGGAACTTACATCTCAACAAAGCTGTTAAAAATTTTTTTAAATGTTAAAGCTCAAAAAATAAATAAATAAATGAGGAACCGATACACGCTACAACATGGATGAACCTGGAAAGCATTATGCTCAGTGAAAGAAGCCAGACATAAAAGTCCACATATTGTATGATCCCATTTGTATGAAATGTGCAGAAGAGGCAAATCCAGAGACACAGAAAGCAGATGAGTGGTTGCTTATAGCTGGGGAGGAGGGGTAAACGGGGAGTGACTGCTAATAGGTACGGGGTTTCTTTGGGGAGTGAAGAAATGTTCTGAAATTAGATAGTGGTGATGGTTGTATAACTCTGTGAATAGACTAGAAGTACTGAATCATACACTTCAAAAGGGTCAATTTTATGGTAAATGAATTATACTTTGATTAAAAAAAAATGCATTGCAGATCCTACGTTGGAGTTTGTAAACCGCTCTTTCCCTCCCCCACTTCTCCCCCGGAGAAGGCTCAGGACAGCATACAGGTGTATGACTTAGAGGTTGCTCAGACGCCTGTCCTCCCTGGGAGACCATGAGGAAATGAAGCTGGAGCCCTGTGTCAGAAGTCCAGTCTTACAGGCTGCTCTGTGGCATCAAGAGTGTTTGCCACTTTATCCCATAGCCAAGCAAAACACACACTCGATTGCCGGAAACAGATGAGCTCTGGAGTGCATGCGATGGCTTAAAAAGTTGCTCCATATTTAAGACGGCATCATTGCCTTGAATGTACATGTGAGACTGCTCTAGTCACGTCATGATAATCGGTGGTGGACTCTCGATGCGCAATCACTTTCACTCATTTCATGAGCAGATCTGAATACAGTTGCATTTCAAATATCTAAACTATTTGTAAATAAAAATATGCGTATTTCATATGTGTGTGTATTCATTCACTTATCCATCCATCTAACAAATAGATGTACCTAACAAAAGAGCACCTATTACTTGCCAGGCACTGTTCTAGGCACTGGGGAGACGAGATGAACAGAGGAGAAAATGCTCCGACTCTAATGGAGATTACGTTCTAGCCGGGGAGACCGAAAATGAACATAGATCATATAAAGCAGGTGGTGATAAATGCTATACTGTCAGCGAGAGCAGGTTGAGGGGATCAAGTATCTGGATAGCGGACAGGACATTCACGGTTGGCTTCTCTGACAGGGTGACGCTGAGCAGAGATCTGGATGAGAGGCATGGGAGCAATGACAAACTTTGCACACACCAAAAAGCACACACGTCCCGAGGTGGAAGCAAGCTTGGTGAGTCTGAATCACAGAAAGGAGGCTAGCATAGCTGGAACGGAGTGAACAAGGGAGAGAGGTAGTAGAAAGTGCAGCTGGGGAAGATGCTAGGTGCCACCCATGCCTAGATGTCACCATCCGGACTTGGCATAAATACAAGGTGACATGGGAGGTCCAGGGAGGGTTGCAGGCAGGGAAGCCATATGTTCTGCTTTGTATTAAGAGGCCGCCCCACTGTGACTCTGTGCAGAGGATGGAGTGTAGGGGGGCAGGAATGGAGGCAGAGAGACACAGCTTTCCATGTACAAGCAGAGATAAAGGTCAGACGGATACATAGCCAACTCTCAGTGCAGTTAACCTCCAAGTCACATTTAACTTTCTATTCTTTGATATAGTTTGGATTTGTTATAATGGGTATGCATTAATTTGGATGTTAGAATACAGATGTTTTAAAAGGTAACCTCTCATCTGGAACCCTTGTGCATTGCTGGTGGGGATATTAAATGATGCAGCCACTGTGGAAAACAGTATGGTGGTTCTGCAAAATGTTAAGCATAGGGACTTCCCCGGCGGTCCAGTGGTCAAGACTCTGTGCTTCCAATGCATGGGGCACAGGTTCGATCCCTAGTCAGGGAACTAAGACCGCACATGCCGCGTGGGCAAAAAAAAAAAAAAAAAAAGTTAAGCATAGAATTACCATATGATCTAGCAATTCCATTGCTAGGTATATACCCCAGAGAACTGAAAGCAGGGACTCAGATACTTGTAAGTTAATGATCACAGGAGCATTATTCACAATAGTCCAAAAGTAGAAACAACCCAAATGTTTATCAACAGATGAATGGATAAACAAAATGTGGTGTATATATGCAATAGAATATTACAGCTTTAAAAAGAAATGAAGTTCTGATACATGCTGCAACATGGAAGAAACTAGAAAGCATTATGCTAAGTGAAATAAGCCAGATACAAAAGGACAAATATATGATTCCACTTATATGAGGTACTAAGAATAGGCAAATTCATAGAGACAGAAAATATAACAGAGATTAATAGGGGCTGGGGGCAGGGAATGGGGAGTTCTGTTTAATAGGTACAGAGTTTCTCTTTGGGATGATAAAAAAGTTCTGGAAATGGGTAGTGGTGATGGTTGTACAATGTTGTGAACACACTTAAAGCCAGTGAATTGCACACTTTAAAATGGTTAAGATGGTCAATTTTATGTTATGCATATTCTACTGCAATTTTAAAAATCTGAACAAAAAGAAAGACGATAACCATTCAGGAACAGTTAGGAGACAAACCCCCTTTCCCCACATTTATCAAAGAAGGGTGACATTTAAAGACGGTGGGGAGAAATCTGCATAAATGCTGTCTAGAGAGCAGATACTTGGGATGAATACACTTCTACAAGATAATGACATCATACGTCTAAAACTCTCCTCTATTAAGAAAAAATGCCTGTGATGTGGTCTACAGCAGCACTGTCCAGTAGAAATACAATGTGAGATGTGCGTAATTTTACATTTCTAGTAGTCACATTAGAAAAAAAAAAACCAAAACCAACTGGGAGGAGGATTTATTTTTACAAAATATTTGTTTAACCCAGCATACACAAGATATCATCTCAGCTTTAAATAATATAAAAAATCAGTAAGGAGATATAGTACATTCATTACTTTTTTCATACTAAGTCAAGAGCCGATGTGTGTTTTGCTCTTGCCATCCATCTCAGTTCGAACCAGCCACATTTCAACGCTCAAGGGCCACATGTGGCCCCTGGCTTCCATCCTGGAAAACTCCAGGCTAGTTTGAGGGGCAAGATTCTGAACGAGCACTCAGTCCCCTGGCCTCCTGCTCAGCTCCATCACTAACAACCACGGGGCCTATGGAAAGTGCCTTAATAGCTGTGAATCTCAGTCCTAGTCCTGAGAAATTCCTAATAAAATGGAGTTAAGAGTTCACCTGCCTAGACCATAGGGTTATTGGAAGACTCCAGCGAGACAATATACAACTATAAAGGTTCATACAGTTGTGATGTTTGATTGAATCTATGTATCAATACCAAAATGCAATATATTAAAATTATAGTCGGAACTTCCCTGGGGTTAAGAATCCACCTGCCAATGCAGGGGACATGGGTTTGATCCCTGGTCTGGGAAGATCCCACATGCCGTGGAGCAACTAAGCCTGTGTGCCACAACTATTGAGCTCACGTGCCACAACTACTGAGCCCACATGCTGCAACTACTGAAGTCCAAGCACCTAGAGCCCGTGCTCCGCAACAAGAGAAGCCACTGCAACGAAGAGTAGCCCCCGCTCGCCGCAACTAGAGAAAGCCTGCGCACAAGACCCAACGCAGCCAAAAAAAATTATAGTCTTAGGTAATCATAACCATAGGCAAGATAAATACTTCTGGACAGGAATTCCCTGACAGTCCAGTGGTTAGGTCTCCATGCTTCCACTGCAGGGGCACGGGTTCGATCCCTGGTCAGGGAACTAGGATCCCGTGTGCTACATGGCGTGGCCAAAAACATAAAAATTAAATTAAAAAAAAATACTTCTGGACAAGTGAACTTGGGGGGAGGCATGCAGGGAGGGTAGAAGGAGAAGGTCATGGCAGTAAGCATCCGTAGACAACTCCAGACTAGTCTTCTCCAGGAAGAGAAGCCCCAAAGCCACAGTCACTGACTTGTGAGTGTGTGGAGCCTGAGAAGCACATGGTCATAATTGCTCTGCAAGTGGATTTTCTTCCAGGCTCTAAGATGCTGTTTCTCAAAGGAAGGAGCTCAGAGCCTTCTTGTTTATGAATTTATTTTTCAGGGGTGGGGTGATTTAAAGAGCCGGAGCTGTTTCCTGACAGTGTACGCTGAGCCGGCCTGGAAGCCTCAGGCCCCAGCCAGGCTGACCACGAGCCAGACCCAGAGTAAGCTTCGTCCCACACTTCCTGTCGGGTCCAGCAGCCTGAGTTTCCTGGTGACCCTTTCCTGCACCCAGCTGATTCAAAGGCCTGGCAAGACCTGGTGCCAGCCAAGAAAATCTGAGGCAGCCAGGTTTGTTATTCCAAATCTCTAACCCTGCAGACCTCTGTGCTTGGCTGGTAAATAGAAAGTTAAAACAAGGATGCACGTGAGAGCTGTGATTTATAATACAAGTGGGCAAAAATCCCTGCATGACCAGCCTTCATTAAATATGAAAAGTGTCAGCCCATTTCAAATTTAATGAATTTAACTAGTATAGTAAAATAATAAAAATGATGAACAGTGGGAATGTAAAGATGATACAGCCATTCTAGAAAACAGTTTGTCAGTTTCTTATAAAGTTAAATATACACTTACCATAAGATGCAGCAGTGGCACTCCTGGGAATTTATCCCAGAGAAATGAAAACATGTGTTTTCCTGTATACCAATGTTTATAGCAGCTTTGTTTGTAATAGTCCTGTATTAGTCAGGGTTCTTCAGAGAAACAGAACAAATAGGGAGAGAGTTTGAGAGAGAGAGATTTATCATAAGGAATTGGCTCACATGATCACAGAGGCTGACAAGTTCCAAGTTTTGCAGTTGGTGAGCTGGAAACGGAAGAGAGACAATGGTGTAGTTCCAGTCTGAGTCCAAAGGCCTGAAACCCAGAAAGAGCTGATGTTTCAGTTTGAGTCTAAAGGCAAGAAAAATTGACATCCCAGCTCAAGGCACATCAGGCAGGAGGATTCCCCCTTATTTGGGGGAAAATCAGCACATAAAGTTTCATAGAATTACACACTCCCCCAAAAAAGAATGCATGGGTGTTTTTTTTTAAATGATGATGAATGTCTGTAGTGAGTATCATGTTCCCAGCACTACTCTTGCAACTTTACATACATAACACATGAAATTGAAAGTAACCATGTGAGTAAACACTACTGACCCATTTTATTTTTTTTTAACTTTTAAAAAAAATTTATTTTATTTATTTATTTTTGGCTGTGTTGGGTCTTCCTTGCTGCGCACGGGCTTTCTCTAGTTGCGGCGAGCAGGGGCTGCTCTTCATTATGGTGCACAGGCTTCTCCTTGTGGTGTCTTGTTGCGGAGCATGGGCTCTAGGCGCGCAGGCCTCAGTAGTTGTGGCTCGTGGGCTCTAGAGTGCAGGCTCAGTAGTTGTGGCGCACGGGCTTAGTTGCTCCATGGCATGTGGGATCTTCCCAGACCAGGGCTCGAACCCGTGTCCCCTGCACTGGCAGGCGGATTCTTAACCACTGCGCCACCAGGGAAGCCTACTGACCCATTGTAAAGAGGAAGAAACATGCTCAGAGAGTGCAAGTACCCACATACAATCACACAGCAGGGAAGCGGCAAAACCAGGACTTAAACCGAATCTGTGTGACTCCAAGCCTTTTGCTCTTTCCCCTGCCTGCCTCAAGTAACCTCCTAATCCATAAATAAACTCCAAAGAATGGAGCCTCCATCGCTCACACAGTAGATCATTCCAGCCCTGATGTCATCTCAAGCCACAGCTGAGCATCCTACACTTGTCCTTCTCACACGCCCTGAACCCCTCACAGCTGCAGCTGGGTCTTGAGATAAATGCAGAAAATCCTACTCTATGAAGAGATGGTAAGAATTAGCAGAAAGTTGAGGCCACTGAAGAGTAAACTACACAACGAGTCCAGATAGGCAGATGGCTCAGCCCAGGGTCAGGGGTCCCGAAGTAAAGGGAGCAGCTTTCCTCCATAAACCTTACTTAGATGGTGACTGGCTTTTTAAGGGTGTGTGTGTCTCCTTCAGGATGCCTCCCCTGACCCCCTCCAGGCTGAGCTAGGAGCCCCCGCTTCAATGCTCTCATCAACAGGATTTATCAGGGACTTACCATATGGTTCTAGAATCACTAGTGTGTATGCTGATGATCTAGGAGCCTAGCACAGAACTTGGCCTGAGTAGGGGCTCAGTGAGTGCTTGTTGAGTGAATAAATAAACTATAAGAATCTAACACAGGGGTTGTGGACGAAAATCCCTTCAGAAGCCAGGCAGGATGGACCAAGACATCATCATACTGAGTGAAGTCAGACAGACAAAGACAAGTATCTTATGATATCACTTATATGTGGAATCTAAAAAAGTGGTACAAATGAACCTATTTACAAAACAGAAATAGAGTCACAGATGTAGAAGACAAACTTATGGCTGCAGAGGGGAAAAGTGGGGGGGGGGAATAAATTGGGAGATTGGGATTGACATATACACACTACTATATATAAAATACATAACTAATAAGAACGTACTGTATAGCACAGGGAACTCTACTCAATACTCTGTAAGGACCTGTATGGGAATAGAATCTAAAAAAAAAGTGTATATATGTATATGTATAACTGATTCACTTTGCTGTACAGCAGAAATTAACACAACATTGTAAATCAACTAGACTCCAATAAAAATCAATTAAAAGAAAAAGAAGCCAGGCAGACAATACAAGTGATTGAGGCTGAGGGTGGTGAGTAGTAGGGAGTGGTGAGGCCTAGAGAAACGGAGCACATGCACCATGTCTAAAGAGGCAGCCACTACTCAGCTCCAGCCACTTGCTGCCATGGGAGAATGTGGACCATCTATTGCCTCATCTGATTTTTCAAGAGAAGCCAAAATCCAGGCTTTTATGATGAGCTCCTGATTTTTTTCATGTTGTGAACTAATTTTACACTTTTCAAATTAAGTGAGGGCCAAACAAAACACATATGCTGGTTGACCACTGCCCAGAAGACATGTTTAGAACTTCTACTCTGAAACTTAGGATGTTCTGCAGTTTCTGATGCAGTGATAGTGATTTTGCTGATAACTGATAGGCAAAGAGGTCAAGAGCAGGCAAAGGAAAGCCAATGTCACCATCATCCATAAGCCAGTTCCATTTGGATGGCCTCCTCTGTAGGTATCCCACTGGGAGAGGTCCAGAGAGCAGGCAGAAACTCTGAAGGCCGGGAAGGAGGGTGGGGGGAACAGATGGCCTTGTGACTGCTAGCGGGTTTGGTTATAGGATTCTTATATAACTCATAGAAAATGCATCTTTTTTGAATTATCAGATTATTTTCATCCTGGCACTAGAGGCACAAAGACCAGACAATCTCATCTAATGGACAAAAGATGGGCTTGCCAGCTCTGTTTAAAGAGGAGCCCTCATTGCCTCTTGCACCAGACACAGGGAATTTAAGACAAGACTGGACGGGGCTCTGGGGAAGAGACCATGGGTGGTGAATCACCCTGGCTGACAGAACTAATATGGATGTAAAGTCTCCCCACATCCCACCCTTCACTTCAATACCAGGGACCTTTCTCATCTCCCACACTGGCCAGTTCTTCTTCTCAAACAAGGCAAGTGGCACAAAGCTCAGAATGGTGCAGTTTCAAATCCTCCCTCCACCATTTCCTGGCTGTGAGTTTAGGCAGGTGAAAGCTTTGGAATCTCAGTTTTCTCCAGCTTTAAAATGTAACTAACACGTGTGATATGACACACCCCTTGATAAGCTATAATAAGAAGGGCACTTCATCTCTTCGGTATCTGTTCCCAGAATCTACATCCCCAGTCTTACCATGAGAAAACATCTGACGAGCCCAAATTGAGGAACGTTATACAAAATGTCTGAGTGGACTCTTTGATAGTGTCAAGATAAAGAAAAACAAGGATCGACAGAAACCATCATAAATTGGAGGAGACTAAGAAGACGGGACAACTCAGTGCAAGGTGGTACCTGAGATTGGATGCTGGGATCGGAAAAGGTCGTGAGTGGAACTGGTGAGACCTGAATAAAGTCTGTAGTTTAGTTTTTAAATCATAGGACTGGTAGCTCTTCCTCTTCAAATCCCTTTCCCCTTTCTCTTCTTTTCTCAAACAATTCAGTCCTCAAACTTAGTTGGGACAGAGCAAGGTGGGCGTCCACCGTCAAAGGAGGTGGGGAGCTGTGGTGACCCAGAGTGGGTGCCCACGGAGGGGGAACCTGACATAAGGAGTCAGAGCCCGAGCAGCGTGGGAAGAGTGTCCATCCAGGAGCGGCCTGGAATGAGGGGTCAGAGGCCAACAGTGAGAGGAAAGCATGGCTGTTTGAGAAGAGAGTGACAAGTAAGGAAGGGAGAAGGCTGGAACAAACCCTGTGGTGCTGGATGGGAATCAGACACATCAGTGTGAACTCATGGCTCACAGGATGTACAGAGAGATACATGAATCATTACAGAGGTGAGTGTTTAATAGGTCGAGTTTCAGTTTTGCAAGATGTGGATGGATGGTGGTGATGGTTGTACAACAATGTGAATGTACTTAAGGCCGCTAAACTGTACACTTAAAAATGGTTAAGATGGGGGACTTCCCTGGTGGTCCAGTGGTAAAGAATCCACCTTACAATGCAAGGGGCTCAGGTTTGATCCCTGGTCAGGGAACTAAGATCCCACATGCCGAGGGGCAAATAAGCCCGTGCACCACGACTACTGAGCTTGTGCGCCTCAATTAGAGAGGCTGCGTGCCGCAAACTACAGAGCCCACGTGCTCTGGAGCCCGCACGCCACGACTAGAGAGAAGCCCGCGCACCACAACGAAAGATCCCGCACGCCTCATCGAAGATCCCGCGTGCCGCAACTAAGACCCGACGCAGCCAAAAATAAATTAAAAAAATAAAAAGGTTAAGATGGCAAATTTTACATTATGTTTATCTTACCACAGTTTTGTTTTTTTTTTTAATTAATTAATTTATTTATTTATTTATTTTTGGCTGTGTTGGGTCTTCGTTTCTGTGCGAGGGCTTTCTCTAGTTGCGGCGAGCGGGGGCCACTCTTCATCACGGTGCGCGGGCCTCTCACTGTCACGGCCTCTCTTGTTGCGGAGCACAGGCTCCAGACGCGCAGGCTCAGTAGTTGTGGCTCACGGGCCTAGTTGCTCCGCGGCATGTGGGATCTTCCCAGACCAGGGCTCGAACCCGTGTCCCCTGCATTAGCAGGCAGATTCTCAACCACTGCGCCACCAGGGAAGCCCCACCACAGTTTTTTTAAAATGATAAATAAATGTAGATGTAAATGATTGTGTGTGTGTCACGTTGTATGTGTGTGTCATATTGTGTGTGTGTGTGTGTGTGTGTGTACACACCTACATTCCCTCCCTCTGTCCACGGAAAGGGACTGGGAGGCCTTGCCCTGGTAGCAGCGAGCAGTCAGTATTCAGATCTTGACTTCTAAATACCATTTTCACTAAAACCAACCATGTTCCTTGGAGAAATGGCTGATCCCAGGGTTGAGACAGGAAAATACAAGATGAGCCTAGAACATCTAGTGCTAGAAAGCTCAAAGAATGACAGGTCATGGCCAAAGGACACAGCAACTAGCTTGAATGGGCTCCCACCAGCCACACCGGGAATAATTTAATTATCAAAATAAGTAATGAGAGTAACGGACTGTAAGCCACTGAATCCATGAGCCCCTGCAGACATAAATAAAGTACGTGCCCGAGATCATGAGGGGGAAGGTGGACACTCACTCTCTTTTTCCTGTTTCATTTTTTCCTATTTAAAAAAAAAAAAAATGCTTTGAGTGGAAAAGATATGACACATAGAGCAAACTAGAGGCCCGTAAAATTCCTAGAGAGACAGTCCAGGACATATGGACTTTTGAGATCTGCCCAGTGTCATTTCCTGTTGGTGGGGAGGGAAGGTGCAGGAGGTGCCAGTGAGGCATGGGACGTGGGAGGGGAGCAGGAAGGCGGGGAAGGGGCTGGGCTACCAGCTGCTGCTTCTGACGGCCCCCTGCAGTGGTCTCTGCCCTGCAGAGTGAGGTGCTCCACCTCTGGTTCACAACGAAGGGTAAAAGCAAACGGGTTTCTGAGCTGGAAGAAGCCCGGAAGACTTGGCCAAGCCTGCTGCTTAGACACGAGGACACAGCATCACCTCTTCCGTGGGTCACCGGGCCTGGCCAGCTCCCCAGGGCCTGCAAAGGGGCCGTGGTTGGAATGAGGCCATCTGCTTAAAACCCCATTATCTGGGCCCAGTTCTGCCTAATGTACAAAACAGCATCATCATGTGTACAGAGGGGCAGGTTCTATGCCTTGCTGATGACTCATCTCAGGACCGGAATGAGGCTGGAGCTGCGCACACACCAAATGCAATCGCCTCCACCTACAGGGCTTGTCTGTGTCTCCCGTGGTACCTCCCTTGGCTGGGAAGGCACAACTGCTTGCTGTGGAATCTTGAGAAATTTCTTAACTTCTCTGAGCCCCAGTTTTTCCATCTGGAAAATGGGAACAAAAATTCCTTCCTCACGGGCCACAGTAAGCCTATTAGAGTCACGGGACAAAAGGCCCATTCAAACCCAGAAAGCTCTCCTTCCGTGTCTACCATTCCTATTGGTCATTTGTATACCAGTATTCTCTCTTCTATTGGGTAGTAAAAATCTTAGGGGGGAAGAAAAGGACTTTTTCTTCCAGGCTTTGTACCCCAGCAATTAGTACCATCTCTGACAGTATGAGGCAGGAGACAGACAGATGACATTTCAGTTTCTGGTTTTACTATTTGGTGGCTGTGTGACTCCAAAAGGAAGCTTCCTTAACCTCTCTGAGCCTCAGTTTCTTTCTCTGTAAAGGTGGAATCCTTGCCCCCGTGACCCACATGTTTGTGAGAATTGAGAGAGGCAATGCATGTCAGGGTATATGTGCTATTTTCCTTCCCAGGCTCATATTAAAGGCTCAAAGAATAGCTGTTGAGTTGAAGGAACGCACATCAGGAAAACATCTCTTAAAACCATCCAGCTTTGGCCCTTTCTCTGCCTGGCATTAGTTCTTTCCTCTTCAAAAATTGGCAGCTGCCAGAAAAGAGCTGATTCATTCTGAGGAGAGCTCTGAGTCTCACATCCCAGCCAGTGGAGGTCTCAGGTTCCTATCTTGGTCTCGTCTGTTGCTGTCCTCAAATATATAGAAAGGACATCGCCTCTTTGCCAGATGCAACCAGCTTCTCTTCTCCGGTGCCCTCCTGGGTGTTCCCTGGGAGCCACGCGGCTTCAGTGGGACTCTCGTCTGTGGCTAAGAGCCCCGGCCGGAAACCAGGTCTGCAGAGCAAAAGGGTCTGGGTTCTGGGGTACCACCTTCCTTGGTCCTTTGGACCAAGAAGAAGGTGAAACCAGAGAGGCTGGTTACACCTTAGCAAACCATTTGGCCTCCTTGTGCCTCAGTTTTCTTATCTGTTAAAAAGGCTTATAGATACTACCCACCTTACAGAGTGCAATGAGGTTTCCTTAGAGGTTCGAGTATGTAAGGGGCATACTTAGTACAGTACCTGGCACATAATAAGTGCTCACTCAGTGATCGCTATTGTGAATGTTAGCTCTCATTTGGAATCTCTCCAGCCCTAAATAATTCCTCCTGAGTAGCTTAGAAGTTGCCAGGGTTCAAGCTCAACTCTGCTTTACCAGGGGAACTGCGGGAGAGAGTTAGTCTCTCACTTGGTTTCTCTCTCTTCCTTTCACAAGTGAGGAATCCAGGGACTTCCCTGGTGGTCCAGTGGTTAGGACTCTCAGCTTCCACTGCAGGGGACACGGGTTCGATCCCTGGCTGGGGAACTAAGATCCCACGAGCTACACCATGCAGCCAAAAAAAAAAAAAAAGTGAATCATCTGATCACCTAGATCCCAATACACCCAATGAACCCCTCTCCTCCTCCAAAAATTATATAAATCCCTCAAACAATCACCCACTCAACTACCAGCCACAATCTAACTACCCCCCTGAAACTTGGACACTGCTCAGTGTAATCAACGCACAAAATTGAAAGCTTTTGCTTTAAGCTCTTATTTGAAACCTTGAAACAAGAAAAACAGCAGAAGAAGCAGCCTTCCCCATCTCTGTGAAATCCTAAGTTAAAAAAACCTCAAAGTAAAAAACCAAAGATAAATTTTATATATAATTTTAAAATATAATTGCATACTCTATTCCATAATACAATTATTATATATTAACAAAATAATTCTAGAATATACATCATTTCCATGTGTGTGTATACACTCAACCAAAGGCTAAGAGAAAGCCTGTCGCACTCAAAAGCGAAATGGAACAAATTACACAGCCTTTGCATGACAAGAAAGAGCTAGAGGAATAACTTTGTGGAGGGCCGCCAAGTTTTCTCTGAAGCAGCTGTTGAAATTTGCTTCATGATTACAGTGGGATGTGATTGTAGGTGAGGATTGGGGACAGGTTCTTTGAGTAACTGTTTAGATCATTTTGCACAGCCTTAAATATATTGTGCTCTCAAAAAAATCTATTCACTTATCTATCTGTCTGAAATTTGTCTCCCTCCATCCTTAAACTCCTGCTTTTTTAAATTAACACTAATTGAGAGCTTACTTGTTTAGCTGTTTATCTATTCACCCTTAAAACATCCCTAGGAGTTTGATACCAGTTTCATCCCCAATTGGCTGACTTGGAAGGTGAGGCACAGAGCAGTTAAGTAACTTTCTGGAGGTCACACAGCTATGCAGTGCCAGAGTCAGAATTCAAACTCAAATCTGTCTGATTCCAGAACCCACACTCTTAACCACTAGGCTCTACTGCCTCCCTGTGGTGGGTTTTACAGTCAGGAGGAAGCCACCAGCTTTCACAAATCCCTCCCTACCCGATAACACACAGAACTCAGTGCCCCCCTGTTGTTTCTCATAACAAGCCCCACACCTTGTGTTTACATTTTCAACACGCATAAAATATTAATCCACCAGGAGAAAAAAATACATTGGTTTGAGTTTTTTTAAACCAATAACTTCCACTTTCTCTGACTCTAGGCCATCGTAAGGAAAGCATTTTTTTCTCACCCTCCTATGTGAAACCAAAAGAATTCACTCACTGTCAACTCTGGATCTGGGGTAGGTTACATCTCCGAAGTTTTAGAAACATCTTGTTCTTCACATCGGTGTTTCAGATACCTCCAGATGGCAGGG
The DNA here is from genome assembly GCF_009873245.2 of Balaenoptera musculus. Classification (NCBI taxonomy): domain Eukaryota; kingdom Metazoa; phylum Chordata; class Mammalia; order Artiodactyla; family Balaenopteridae; genus Balaenoptera; species Balaenoptera musculus. Next base: position 14,126,160 of record NC_045804.1, on the reverse strand, counting down.
AGGCAGGTTTATTTTCCTCCTGCTAAAACTTTTAACGTTTAAAGCAAAAGTTTTTGGCCTCGGAGGCTGGTTTCGCGCTACGGTGGGTGAGGCTTGGGGTGGCGGGGGAGGAGGGTCCTGGTGGGTGGGGCTGGTTTGATGTATCTGGTGGGATTAGGAGCAAACGTGTAGAAGATTAGAACAGAGCCGACGGGGTCTGTGTGAGATGGATTGAATTAAGGCTTGATTAGCTATTTGGTTCTTTACTATTTACCAAGTAATGTGGAGGGTGACAGAAAAGCAGCCCAAGAAAAGGGCAAAGAAAAGAGTGGGGGAGGTGATGCCACCTGGGACGTATCATTCCCCTTCTCTGCGCCTCGGCTTACCCATTTGAGAAAGAGGAGGTGGAATTAGTCTCTTCTCTCCCTTGCGGATCTAATTCCATGACTGATATGTGCCTTCTCTTCATTTCTCCCAAATTGTTGTCCCAGTTTTCTGAGTTTTCACTGGTACCATCATGAAGGCATTCTGTGCCCATCTATTGGGAAAGTAAGTGTGTGCGTGTGTGTGTTTGTGTGTGCATTCAGTGTGAATGACTGTTTTATGCATATCATATGCCTGCCACTGTTCTGGGTACTGTGATTAGTGCAGCAGACAAGGTAAAACCCTGTACACACAAATATCCAAGTCCTCCTCTTCCTGGACACACCACTGAACTACACTTCCTGGCCTCCTGGGAAGTTAGGCAGAATCACAGAACAGTTCTGGCTGGTGAAATGTGGGCACAAGTGATGTATGTGATTTCCAGGCCTGGTCCCTAAGAACACAGCTGTGGTCGTCCATGCTCTGTCTATCTTCCCTGTTTGGTTGGTCAGATACTAAACCCCTAGAAAATGACAGAGCCATTTGTGGATGGAAGAAACCTGAGTCCCTGAATGAGCATGTGGAGCAGAGCCCCCCCACCCCCGCCCCACACACAGACACACGAACCTGCATCAGAATGTGATGTGAGCAAGAACTAACCTCTTTGTGTTAAGCCACTGAGATTTTAGGGTTCTTGGGCCTATAAGCAATGCTTTTTTGGGAAATAAAAGCACTGCAAACAAAGTAAAGGGATAGTGATTAGGGAAAGGGGTGATGTCATGAAGGTTTTAGGAAGAGGTAACATTTGAGGCAAGACCTAAGGATGAGAAGAATGAGTCACATGGAGATGTGTGGGGAGACTACCTCAGCAAGAGGGAACAGCACAAGCAAAGGCCCTGTGGCAGCAGCAAGGTTACAGTTTGAGGAATAGAGGCAAGGCCAGTGTAGCTGGAGCGCAGTGAGCTTGGGAAAGTGTGAGAGATGAGTCAGAGGGGTGGGTGCCCGATGGCAGCTAGTTCACAGAAGGCCTTGTAGGCTGCAGTGGGTTTTATTCTAAGTGTGAGGTGAAGCCATTGGAAAGTATGAAATGGAGGCATGATAGGATTTGATTTGTGTTTTTAAAAGACCCCTCTGTGGCTGAAGTCAGATTGGTGGTTACTTCTGGCAGCTGGGGAGTGGGGACTAGGGGCTAAGGTTATGGAGGGGAGGGTTGAGGGAAAGATTAGTAGGTGATTGACTGGAGAGGGGCCTGAAGGAACCTTCTGGGGTCCCAGAAATGTCCCATATCTTGATCCAGATGGTGGTTACCTGGGTGTGTCCATAGGTAAAAATGCATTGAGCTATACGCTTAAGATTAGAGCATTTAACACACATTACTGTGTGTATATTTACCTCAATAAAATCAAATAAAGACAAACGAAGCAACCTAATGTCCATCGACAGATGAATGGATAAAGAAGATGTGGTACAGGGACTTCCCTGGCAGCCCAGTGGTTAAGATTCCACGCTTCCACTGAAGGGGGGGTGGGTTTGATCCCTGGTCCGGGAACTAAGATCCCACAGGCTGCACAGTGCAGCCAAAAAAAAAAAAAAGAAGAAGATGTGGTACATATATACAATGGAATATTACTCAGTCTTAAAAAACTGAAAAAATGCCATTTGCAGCAACATGGATGGACCTAGAGATTATCATACTAAGTGAAGTCAGACAGAGACAGACAAATATCATATGACATCACCTATATGTGGAATCTAAAAAAAAAAATGATACAAATGAATTTATCTACGAAACAGAAACAGACTCACAGACTTCAAAAACAAACTTATGGTTACCAAAGGGGAAAGGTGGGGGGGCGGATAAATTAGAAGGTTGGGATTAACATATACACACTATTATATATAAAATAGATAGGACTTCCCTGGTGGCGCAGTGCTTAAGAATCTGCCTGCCAATGCAGGGGACACGGGTTCGAGCCCTGGTCCGGGAAGATTCCACATGCCGCGGAGCAACTAAGTCAGTGCGCCACAACTACTGAGCCTGCGCTCTAGAGCCCGCGAGCCACAACTACTGAAGCCCGCGCGCCTAGAGCCCATGCTCCGCAACAAGAGAAGCCACCGCAATGAGAAGCCCGTGCACCACAATGAAGTGTAGACCCCGCTCGCCGCAACTAGAGAAAGCCCGCGCGCAGCAACGAAGACCCAATGCAGCCAAAAATAAATAAATAAATAAATAAAATAAAATAGATAACCAATGAGGACCTACTGTATAGCACAGGGGACTCTCCCCAATACTCTGTAATAACCTATATGGGAAAAGAATCTGAAAAAGAATGGATATATGTATATGTATAACTGAATCACTTTGCTGTACACCTGAAACTAACACAACATTGTAAATCAACTGTACTCCAGTATAAAATAAAAAGTAAATTTTTAAAAAGTCATGGAAATTCCCAGGTGAGTCCAGTGGTTAGGACTCCGAGCTCTCACTGCTGAGGGCCCGGGTTCAATCCCTGCTTGGGGAATTAAGATCCCTCAAGCCATGTGTCACAGCACCCCCCCTCCCCCCCCAAAAAAAAAGTAAATTAAAAAAAGACAAATGAAAAGGAGAAATCCAGGGGAAGTTGTTGTAAGAGTGAGCAAGTTTCGCCAAAAAACAAGTCCCGGGGACTCCCTGGTGGTCCAGTGATTAGGTTGTAGGCTTTCACTGCCAAGGGCCCTGGTTCGATCCCTGGTCGGGGAACTAAGATCCCACAAGCCAGGCGTCTCAGCCAAAAAACAAACAGAAAACAAGTCCCTCTGGCTGCTGCATGAACTGGAGGGGTACTTGCTGTTCCAGTTTTACTCTCTGTTAGGGAGACACGGAGAAGAAAGGGAGCATGTCCTTCTCATTGCCACCGGCTTGAGTTTTACCTTTTAAAGGCAAATTGGTTTCATGTTCTTCTTTTTCCCCGTTCTACCTCGAGAGACAGAGTCTCTGCCTCTACTGTCCACATCCCGGCCCATCTCTGCCCTCCACGGCCACGCGCTGCCCTGCCTCTGTGCTGTTTCCATCCTGCAGTGCAGCGTCATCCGTCCGGGAGGCCATATTCAAACGCTGCCAATGGCCTCAATAATCAATGTAATGTAATTTTTCCCCCAGTCAAGGATCCAGTCCCAGATCAGGGACTGCATTTAGTTGTTGTTATGGATTGAATAGTTTCCCCTCAAAAAAAAAAAAAAAAAAAAAAAGATATGTTGAAGTTCTAACCCCCAGGACCTCAGAATGTGACTTTATTTGGAAATACGGTCTTTACAGAGGTAATCAGGTTAAACTGAGGTTGTTAGAGTGAGCACTAATCCAATATGAATGGAGTTCTTTTATTTTATTTTTTTTTAAATTTTATTTACTTTTTTTTTTTGGCCACTCTGCACAGCTTGTGGGATCCTAGTTCCCCAAGCAGGGATTGAACCCAGGCCCTTGGCAGTGAAAGCACCGAGTCCTAACCACTGGACCACCAGAGAATTCCCGAATGGAGTCCTTTTAAAAAGGGAAATTTGGACACAGGGACAGGCACGCATCGAGGGACAAGGACGCGAAGGAAGGCAGGGAGAAGACGCCATCCACCTTACAAGCCAAGGACAGAGGTTTGTTACAGACCCTTCCCTCACATTCCTCAGAAGGAACCAACCCTGCTGACACCTTGACCTCAGACTCGTGGCCTCCAGAGCTTGAGACAATAAATTTCTGTTCTTTAAGCCCCCCAGTTTGTGGTATTCTGTTACTGCAGCTCTAGGAGACTAAGACAGTTGTCCGGTCACTTTAATAGCCCTTCTGACTCGATTGAAAAAGAGCAGATGATCCACCATGGGCCCTGAAGCCGTAGGCTGCCTGGCTTTTGGAGCAAGTTTTCGGGCATCCGTAGCACCCATCTGGTGAGATCTGACTGGACTTTTCTGCCTTTAAATGTCCACCTGGGGTGTTGGGTGGGCCAGTGCCCAGGGCTGGGCCCTGGGGGAACCCACAGGACACCAAGACTTGGACGCTGCCCTCAGGCTGCCCATGGGCAGCAGGATGGAGGGGACACCCTTCCCCCAAGGAACAAGGTAGACACAGCTTGGTGAGGGCGGCAGGAGGAGGAGGCCAAAGGGGGCAGCAGAGAGAAGGGAGGGACCACGTGGGGACGTCCAGGGGGCTCCCTGGGTGAGGGGAAGGTTTCTCAGGTTTTCTCCATGAAGGACAGTTTTTAAGGGTTTTTTGTTTGTTTGCTTTGGGGTTTTGGGGGTTTTTTTGGCTGTGCTGTGCAGCTGGTGGGATCTTAGTTCCCTGACCAGGGATCAAACCCGCGCCCTCGGCAGTGAAAACGCAGAGTCCTAACCACTGGACCACCAGGGAATTCCCCAGTTTTTAAGTTTGCCAAAAAGAAAGATTGAAGTAAAATTCCTGGTCTCTGTCTATTGGCTGAATTTCCCTGTGGCTGTCTCTTGCTGAAGGTGGGACAAATGGTGACAGCCTGGGGTCTCCCTGGCAGCTGGGCCTTGAGGAAGGAGAAAAGAAATAGCTTCTTGCTGAATAGGCCCTGTCGGAGAAACAGAGCAGCTCATTCACTGCTGGAAAAACAGGACCTCAAAGCTCTGGGGCCCGACCGGGAACCGTGCAAAAAGTGGTTCCTTTTCCACAAAGATCGCTCACAAGATGCACAATGCACTTGATTCCCAGGGCACCTAGGTGCGGTGAGAGGTGCGTCCTTCAACACCCCATGGTTTGGAGATTGTCATCACCCGCAGGCTGAGCCCAGGAACCCAGGGTGCTTCCAGGAGCTTAGACCTAGACCCTGAATGGGCTGAAAGATCACCAATGTAAGATATATGGCTAAGAGGGAGGACACAAGCCAACACTGAGTCACTTTGAACCTTTAGACCAGGGTTTTTCAACCTAGCACTATCGACATTTTGGACAAGATCTTTATTGACATTTGGACAAGATTCTTTATTGCGGGGAGTCTTTTCTGTGCATTTATAGTACATTCAGCAGGATTCCTGACGTCTACACACTCAGATGCCAGTGGCGTCCCTTTCCCCAGGATGCGACAACCCTGAACGTCTCCAGATTGTCAAACATCCCCTTGGGGGTTGCAAAATCACCTTTGATTGAGAAACACTGCTTTAGATAAAAATTCACCTTAGACTTGTTAAATTTTTTTGCAATTACCTGAAATCTACCTCAAAAGTCTAAATGACCCAATTTCAACACCAGTATTTGAACCCCACTGAATGCAACAGAAAGCAAATCAGGAGGCAATTATTACATACTGGCCTAACTTGCTGCTTCCTTGTAGCTCCAGTTGCATTTGGCAGTTGGCTTTCCTTGCTCTCCACTGTTTGAATTGTTGCTGTGCAGGGCAAAAACAGCGTCGGCTCCACCTCAGAGCTGGCCGCATGTCAACAACGGCTGGGAGGACTCTCATGGGGCTTTCCAAGCTTAATTAGTTCATATTTGTCAAGTTCCTTAGGAAGCCCAGGCCAGGATGCTATGGGAAGTCCAAGTTACTGGGATTCTCGCCACACTCTTTAAAAGAACATTCCCACATAAAAAGGCCGGGGTAAGCCAGAAAAGAGCTCATAGGAGCGTGTGTGTGAATAGTGAAGGCGTCCTTGGGAAGTGCATTTGAGACCATAAAGAAAGAGAGTAATACTTTCCAACTTTCTGGCCCTCCTCCTATTCTCTAGAGCAGGAAATTATTTAAAGTATTTCCTGAACAGCTGAAGTATGTTAGAAACCTGCTAGCATTCTCTACATTATCTCCAGGAAATAGACCCCGAAGAATTTCTTTGCAACAAGAAACTATTTGGGCTCTGTTGCTCATTTCCACCTGAATGGGATGGATACTCTCATTCTGGGAACTGGAGATAGCAATCTTGTTAGATCATTTTGATGTCATACTCAGTGTATGTCTCTTAGCATGTGTGTGTTTGTGTGTGTGTGTGTGTGTGTGTGGTGTGTGTGTGTGTGTGTGTGTGTGTGTGTGTGTGTGTGTGTGTGTGTGGAGACAGAGAGAAACTTTCTTTGCCGGGTAATTTAGCTTCATCAGTAATAGCTCGCTAGTTATCTAGTTACCCCCACTTAATCTCCAGGGTGGGGTAAGAATGAGGTCAACCTCTTCTGTTTTAGGCAGAATTCTAGAATGTGCAACAAAAGGAAACTGATTAGTCCCATCCCACCTCTAGAGATTTGCTCTCTCCAAGGCTTGAGCCCATAAATCTCTCAGGGTGGGGGTCCACAGGCATGCTGCCCCCCAAGCCAAGTTTAAGCCTCCCAAGCAAATCGATGTTGGGATGTTGGTGAGGTCACGGGACAGAGAGCCATCTGGGAGCCAGCTGTGACTTTGGCTAGCAAATTCCCCCAGCCTCCTAGGAGAAGGGCAAGCATGATTACCACAGCAGAAATACCAGGGGGAAATGGCAGTCGTTACATCCAGAGCAAAGCACAAGGCCTAGAAAGAAAGCCAATTTCCGAAGAGAATGACAGATCTGATTATGCTGGTAAAGGCCAGGCAAGTTCCCTGCTTCCTTAGGAACAGTTAGGAACCATTTCCCCTGCGGCAGCCGTGCTCAGCATCCAACCCTGGGAAGTGTGTGATTTGCCTCTCGGAGACCTGGCTGTCAGCAGGAGGATGGGGAGCCAAACAGTATTTTTGTTACCGCCCACCCTCTGGGGCCTCCAGGGAAGCCAAACTTGAGGCCAAAGAGAGAAATACAAACCCCTGCCATCTTCTCTTTCCGGGGACAAAGGCACCACATTCTTCGTGTGCTTCATCATGCTTTTGGAATGAATGTCCACCAAATGCCATCTTTTAGGGACAGCCGTTAAAACTCCCATTCAACCTGAGTTCTTTAGTCAAATTACAGCTAAATTCTTGGCCTGAGGTCTTAAAGGACTGCGTGAAGCGGGCTCAGATGGTGACGTTAAAGAACATAAAGCATGCCTCAAATGTGTAGAAAATAAACTGGAAAGATCTACATCTGAAGTTTCTAATACTTTGAAGGTGGCTACACCTTTAAGAACCTAATTTTCATCAGCGCATGAGCCCCTTTCTCAGAAAAGCTCATACTCACGTATCTAACAGTAAACCTTGCATACGATTTCAGGGGTTCATGGGCCCCTTAAGCTGTATCCTGGATCTCAGGTTATTCACATTAAAAATTTCTATCTCTACAATCTACTATGTATAAAACAAATAAGCTACAAGGATATATTGTAGAGCACAGGGAATATAGCCAATATTTTATAATAACTATAAATGGAGTATAATCTATAAAAATTTTGAATCACTATTGTACAATTAGTTGTACACCTGAAACTAATATTGTAAATCAACTGTACCTCAATAAAAAAAAATCCAATACTGTTCATGTGTTTAAGTAAATGCCTTGTGGTTAAATTTTTTCCTTGTATTCTTTTTTAATAAAATTTAAAATAACTTGAAAAAAAAGAATTCCTATCTATGAAAAAATATACAATCCAATGGTGGGGCTTTAGGCTATTTTAATCTTTGTGGTGTTGTATTTTTTAAATTTTCCAAAATTAGGATTAGTTCTGTAACTAGGGAAAGTTATTTTACAAAGTTACCAAAAAGAAAGAAAAGAAAGAAGTTTCATATTCACTAAGTTAATGTTTCCTTGGAATGACAGAGACATTGGCTGAAAAGATGGGCAAAAACGTAGTGCGGGGATAGTCACTGGTCACCTAAAAGTTTGGTCCAAGCCAAAGAGTTTGAAAAGGTCTTCTCAATTTTACGTGTTTTTCCACATTTCTCCTGTTGTCCAACAGTTTTGCTAAAAAATCATATGTGTCTTTCGTAGCTACAATCAGAACAGCCTTCTGATACTTAGATATTTATATTATCCTTCAACTTTTCATTCATTTAGAATGAATTCAAAGTTTTCTGATTCATCCAATCCTTCCTCAAGTTCCCTTGTGTTTGTGGCTAAGCTTCCAATATCTCTACCGGAACCTGTTCAAGTTCTAAACATTCAACCTTTTTCAGAGGAGAAAATACAGCTTTGTTTGGCTGTCTCACTGTGAAATGTTTGCTCACTTAAGCAACTTTATATCACTCTTAAGTAAAGGCCGATTTGTTGTCTATACTGACAAGTTTCTAAGCAAACCATCACCAAGTTGGCTTGGGTGGCTCAGATGGGGCTGTTCTCATGGCTGGTGAGACAACAGATGAGGAGGTGCCCCAAATAAACTGCTCAACAGAATTCAGAGAAAGGGGAATGGGGGCGGGGCCCAGGAAGAGAACGCAGAGCTCTTGCAGGGTTTAGCTGCAAAGGGCATCCCGGAAAAAGCTGGTGAGCCTTGGGCCAGTTCCAGTTTGGAAAGCTCTGGCAAGCCTGTAACAAACCTAAAGGCTGACAGAACATCCAACGTTGGGATAGACTCCTACCATTGAGTATAGAAACAAGCCATGTAATGTCTCATGTTGATGTATATCTGTGACTGATAAGAGGGGGGGAAAAAAGGGAGAGTAATAACAAACTTAGTCTAGGAGATAAAATGTGCCAAAATAGAGGTCTGTGGAAGAACTGAAGGAAAACTTTGCTGTTAAAAGGTTGGGAATAGCTGTTCTATGACTACAATACTTAGCTAGGATATTAATACTATATAGTAATTAGTACCTGTACTTATATTGTACATCAGAGATTGTGCTACTTTAACAGCCCAAAGGTCACTCACTTACTAAAATATAGTAGAGACAGATTTTGAACTCAGGCTGATCTGGCTCCTAATTACTAGTCCATTCCATAGCACTACCTCTCCAAACTAGGACAGGGAAAGACATTTTTGATTGTGAAAAGCGTGGGAGGAATGAACAAACTGATCAATTTAAGAGGGTTTGGTGAGTACAACTCCTACACAGTGTTATGAAACTGTCCCAAATATTTAGGAGGAACTGGGCATTTGTGGACACCAGAATTATGCTTTCAAACTATGCCCAAAACATGCCATTTAACATACAAGTGCTCAAAATTAAATTGCTCTTCTGCCCTCAAAAAGCCCTACTTGATAGCTTGAGTGTTTTTTTATCATCTTTATTAGCTGGGGTTACGAAAGTTAAACCAGTGATGTTACTAAAACACTTTTCACGAACACTTTCCCTTGGGGGAGGGGAGCACCGCATGATTTGGCCAGGTTTTGTTAATCACAAATTAGGTCAACAGCCCAACCTCAAAAGAAAGCACCATTAATGACATATTTCAAGGGCTTTGCAAAATCAGCCAGCTGGGTCTTGGCAAGCTTCAGCAAGGGTGGAGGGAGGGAAGGAGTGGCCAGCTACACTTTCCTTAATGGCCTCTGAACTTGGGGTCCTGTAGCTCACAAGGTTTCCAACTGCCCATACAAACAAAACTGAAGACTGCTTCCACTGCTATTTAGAATGGAAAGGAACCTGCCACTTTGGTGACCACAATTTTGGTTTTAATTCTTGGTTCTGGGAAGCTCAAAAAAATAAATAAATGAATAAACAAGAGCAATTTTAGAGGCCTAATGCTGAAGCAAAAATCCTATTTAACAATGAGGATTTACTGTAACAAGAAATTATCCAGAATTTCTTTTCAGTGATGCAGCCACAGAAAGGCTGAAGAGAGGGAGGGAAAAAAATCAAACATGGGTAAGAAAAGGAATGTTTATTTCCTACCTTAATTCTAAAAATAGTTAAGTTGCTTGATAGGATTTAAAGCCAAGATACAATGTAGCAATTTAAAGAATCAGGGACTTCCCTGGTGGCACAGTGGTTAAGAATCCGCCTGCCAGTGAAGGGCACATGGGTTTGAGCCCTGGTCCGGGAAGATCCCACATGCCGCGGAGCAACTAAGCCCGTGAGCCACAACTACTGAGCCTGCTTTCTAGAGCCCGCGAGCCACAACTACTGAGCCTGCGTGCCACAATTACTGAAGCCCGCGCACCTAGAGCCCGTGCTCCACAACAAGAGAAGCCACCACAATGAGAAGCCCGTGCACCGCAACGAAGAGTAGTCCCCGTTTGCCACAACTAGAGAAAGCCCGCGTGCAGCAAAGAAGACCCAACACAGCCAAGCAAAAAAAAAAAAAGAATCAATACTCCGGGAAATATTTAGCACTGACGTTCAATCTTTTAATGATAATGTTAACTTTTTTTTTTCAGCTGCGTGGCATGTGGGATCTTAACTCCCCAACCAGGGATCGAACCCACAGCCCCCTGCATTGGAAGCACATAGTGTTAACCACTGGACCACCAGGGAAGTCCCGATAATGTTAACTTTTTAAAGATTTTTGCAACAAGCAAAATAAGTGTCTGCAGTTTTTACTTTTATATTTCACTAAAATTTTGTGTTACCTTCCCACCCTTACTTACAACTAATACAAAAATCAGTTATAGGCAAAGATAATTTATTAAAACCTTAGATGAGATTTAAAACTGCTAGCTTGAAAATGTAGTGCGTTAATAAAAGTAATTTAGACATTATCATTTTACGAAAGAGGGAAAAGTTGGTGGCTATAGAGTGTTTTATCACTTTTTAAAATCAAGCTGAATATAAAACCTCAAAAAATACCTAAGATTTTATCCAGTTAAGTTCAATAAAAACATACAAATGCCTCTCTGGATTTTAACTCCAAGGAAACTAGTTATGTTAAGAATTTTATCTAAAATATGAAAATGTATTTTTAGAAATCAGCTGCCTCCTGTCCATTACTTCAGAGTCACGCCTTTACGCTAACAAATCCAGGCCTTGTACTCTTATCAAAGTGCGTATTACACTAGTCCCTTTAAAGCCATAAAGCTCCACCTACCTTAAAACAAAAGCCTAGGATGTCCAGGTTTACTTCCACATTTTCTCAAGTGAAAGACTTCTGGATGCAGCAACCAAGAAGGGACTTATGCTGGGGAAAGGGGAGGGAAGAAGGGGAGTGGAGCATGAGGCAGGCAGGGAAGGGAGGACAGGCTGCAGAGCCGCAGTCTGGTTACTTCTCTCCTCCCCCCCCACCCCCCCCCCCCCCCGCTTTTTAAAAAATTTTATTTTATTTATTTATTTTTGGCTGCGTTGGGTCTTCATTGCTGCACGCAGGCTTTCTGTAGTTGCAGAGACCAGGGGCTACTCTTCGTTGCGGTGCGTGGGCTTCTCACTGCAGTGGCTTCTCTTGTTGCAGAGCAGACTCTAGGCACGTGGGCTTCAGTAGTTGTGGGTCGCGGGCTCTGGAGTGTAGGCTCAGTAGTTGTGGCGCACGGGCTTCGTTGCTCCGCGGTATGTGGGATCTTCCCAGACCAAGGTTCGAACCCGTGTTCCCTGCATTGGCAGGCAGATTCTTAACCACTGCGCCACCAGGGAAGTCCCAGTTTTTATCTTCTGTGGTGGGAAAAGGCAGTGGAGGCTTTGCTCATCACTTTTCCACCAGTCAAAAAAGCAGCCAAAAATAAATTTTAAAAAAAAGGCAGAAACTAACAGTTGTACTTTAAAGATGCATTTCGTTTTCCTGAGACTTCTGGGATACTGTAGCTAACACTCCACCCCCCAACCCCTTCCTTTTCTGCTAACAGCATAGCAACTCCTTCAAGTAGTGGCTTTCACAACCCAGGCTGCACAGATGGAACACCTGGGGATTAAATTAAAAACTTAAGTACACTATTTCAACCCCACCCCTTACCAATTAAACTTTCCCAGTTGTTGATGCCAAGGTGCAGCCTTGAAACCACTTTCAGCCTTGAAGTTTCGGAGGAATGAATTCCACTTGTAGCTCCAGGAGAAATTTATGATTAAATTTAAGATTTTTATCCCATCTCCCTGGCCAGTAAGTCTTGAAAAGACATTGGCTGCGGGCTTCTGCGAAATTTTATTTGTTCTTTGGTGAAAACTTGTGAAAAAAATTTTTCTGACTGGTGTGAAATGGATGTGAAGACTGGAAGTGCCAATGGCCATTTTCACCAACCAAGAGGGGAAGCAGCCTGGAGCAAAGCCAGAATTCAGAAGTGGGCAGGGAGTTATCAATCTTGTATCCTTGATGACATAACAAACCTTACATTAAATGATGTCTGCAACCAAAACTACACCCCTGGTTAGAGTCACATCCGTTCAATTCAGCTCCCCTTCATTTGCAGCCTTTAAGAGCTCTAAATTAGAAAGTAACACATCGGCATGGTGACGTAAAGAAAAGGGTGGAATCTAATCTTTATTTACAGGACACTGCAAGGTATGAAATTCCACATAGAAATAAGAAACCCATTGAGAGGAGAGGCTTCATACAGTATGTACAGTTTGGAACTGTTCAAGTATAGTTTCTTTGTAAAAAGTGCTACAATAACAAACCACGTGTAAAGAGTTCTTAGTAGAGAAACAGTAAGACAAACTTCTACCAAACATAGTACACAACAAACAACTTTATGCCTCAGATGTACGATCTAAAAGTTGAAGGTCCCAGCAGTGCCATCCTGAACTTGGAATGTATACCCTTCAGAGGTAGTTTCTGGCACAACATTTTGATCTTCCTCTTCCTGGAAGTATTTAAAAACAAACAATATAATCCCATAAATATGGCACATTTCTAAGAGGTAGCTGCCTAGAAGTCTGTATTTACTCTTTTTTCTACTTTTATCTCAATTTATTTAGGCTAAAAACAAAAACAAAAAAAAGTTTACTCATTTCTCCCGCCTCTGGCAACCACCAATCTGTTCCCTGTATCTATGAGCTTGTGTGTGTGTGTTTTTTAACATTCCACATATAAGAGAGATCTTATGGTATTTGTCTTCCTCTGTCTGACTCATTTCACTTAACATAATGCCTATAAGGTATTCACTCTTAAAGTCTTCATTTGTGTATTTCACCTTTAATCCTGAAACACACTTCAATATCTCAAATAGTGGAGGGAGGGCTACTGAAACTTGCCTGAGAGGGGAAGGTTCTGAATGGGTTAAGAAATGCTACTACAACATGGATACAACTAGAGATTATCATACTAAGTGAAATAAGTCAGAAAGACAAATACCGTATGATATTACTTACATGTGGAATCTAAACTACGACACAAATGAACCTATCTGTGAAACAGAATCACAGACATCAAGAACAGACTGGTGGTTGCCAAGGGGGAGGGGAAGGGGGAAGGATGGAGTGAGAGGTTGGTGTTAAGTGTAAGCTATTATACATAGAATGGATAAACAACAAGTTCCTACTGTACAGCACAGAGAACTATAGTCAATATCCTGTGATAAACCATAGTGGAAAAGAATATATACAAAAAAGTATATATATATGTATAACTGAATCACTTTGCTGTACAGCAGTAATTAACACAACATTGTAAATCAACAATATTTCAATAAAAAATTATAATATTAAAAGAAAAAAATTTTTAAAGAAAGCTTCTACAATTAACAGAAAAATAGAGATTTTTTTTAACCTGTCACTTTTCAGTAGGCAAGAGCAAAACCGATTAGGCCAGAGGATGGCTGTGGGGTCGGCCTACTTCTCCAACTCCTACACAAACTCAGTCTCAAGATATTCCAAGACTCATGGGACTTCCCTGGTGGCGCAGTGGTTAAGACTCTGTGCTCCCAATGCAGGGTGCCCAGGTTCGATCCCTGGTCAGGGAACTAGAGCCCACAAGCATGCCGCAACTAAGACCCGGCACAACCAAATAAATAAATTCAACAACAACAAAAAAAAGATATTCTAAGATTCGTGAGGCTCTTCATTCGAAAGTAAATTGGTGACTTTTTAATATCTCAAGTTACAAAGATGGTATTATCATCAAGCCAAACATTAGAGGAGCAAATATGTATGTTATCTCCTACTTACACTGATATTTTACTGTATTTATCAGGGCTCATTAAAAAAGTATGAGGAAAAAAAAATCTTACAGGCTTAATCCTAAGTGTGTATTTTCCCAGTTCTTATTAACATTACCAGGTTACTCACCTCCACAGAGAAATACTTCTCAATCAAGTTTAATGAAGCTTTGTACACAGACTCATTTTCATGGTTTTGTAGAGCTTCAATTTTGTCCAAACCTCCACATTCTTCAATCATTATACTAAGTTTCTCAGTTTCACCTAGTTTTTCAGCAGCCTAAAAAAAATTTCCAAGTTTAGTAGCTTAAACTTTGTTCTGTTTTAATGAAGAAAACAATGTCTACGTTTGACTATCAACATATATCAGACAGAAATAAACACAACAGTTCCTTCCATAATCCTATGAGATAAAACTATCTCCATTTTTATCTACATTTTACATTTTTTAAAAATTCAAGGGAATCAGACCTGTACTTGCTCTTAGCAACTACTTCTGCAGCCTTCAGCCACAAAGATCTTAGTATAGTTCTCAACCTTTTCGGCAACTTTAAAAATGACGCTATATCCAGGTTCAATTGGTCTGTGATGGGAATAGGAAATTACTAGTGTAAAAGCACCCCAGATAATCCCAAGATGTATGTAGTCAAGGAAGAGAACCATTGTCCGAGAGTAAAGATGGCCTACGGTATGTAAAAACAAATTCCCTGGACTAGATTATTTGATGATATCAAGAACCTATTAGGTGTAAGAATGATATTCTGGCTAAATATGTTTTAAAGTTCTCAACTTTTAGGAGAAACATAAATTTTTAAAAATGAAATAACTCACTTGCTTCAAAATAAAATTGTAGGGCTTCCCTGGTGACGCAGCGGTTAAGAATCCGCCTGCCAATGCAGGGGACATGGGTTTAAGCCCTGGTCTGGGATGATCCCACATGCCGTGGAGCAACTAAGCCCGTGCACCACAACTACTGAGCCTACGCTCTAGAGCCCGTGAGCCACAATTACTGAGCCCACATGCCACAACTACTGAAGCCCACGTGCCTAGAGCCCGTGCTCCACAACAAGAGAAGCCACCGCAATGAGAAGACTGCGCACTGCAACGAAGAGTAGCCCCCGCTCTTCGCAACTAGAGAAAGCCCGCGCGCAGCAACAAAGACCCAATGCAGCCAAAAATAAATAAATAAATAAATAAATTTAAAAAAAATAAAATTCTAGGTAAGGTGAGTAGAAAAAGAGGCCAAGGGCTTCCCTGGTGGTGCAGTGGTTGAGAATCCGCCTGCCAATGCAGGGGACATGGGTTTGAGCCCTGGTCTGGGAAGATCCCACATGCCGTGGAGTAACTGGGCCCGTGAGCCACAACTACTGAGCCTGCGCGTCTGGAGCCTGTGCTCCGCAACAAGAGAGGCCGCGATAGTGAGAGGCCCGCGCACCGCGATGAAGAGTGGCCCCCGCTTGCCACAACTAGAGAAAGCCCTCGCACAGAAACGAAGACCCAACACAGCCAAAAATAATAAATAAAATTAAAAAAAAAAAAAAAAAAAAAAGAGGCCAAATGTTGACAATTATTTATGCTAGGTGATGGATACACTAGGGATCATTACTCTAAACTCAACTTTGATATGTACAAATTTCCATAATCTGAAGTTTAAAGTTGTTGAGTAAGACCTACCTACCACCAAACACTATGACAAGTGCCATGTGCTAGCATGCTTGGATCAGTTAGGAATGGAACCAGAAGAAAAATATAATTAACTAGGTCATTCAAATTTAATCTCACCAAAATTCAGTATGAAACTGGGGAATTAAAAATTCTTGACAAAATAAATAGGTATGAATAGTGTCCACATATGTACCTGACCTCAATTCAGGTGACATCATGCACCTGTCATCTCCTTTATATCTCTTACAATCCCTTGTCACACCTTTTATCAAGAGTGTGGCCCCCATAAATGTCTCTCTGATTCTGTGGCCCCCTGAGTAAGCTCAGCTGCCCCCACCCCGATCACCTACATAGCAAACCAATTATCAAGTCCAAATTCAAACACATGCCACCTTCTTAAGACTTACCTGAAAGATATTTGAGATGGCATCCAGAATAACCAGAATAATTTTAGTGTCTTTCGCAGTTAGGAGGTTCATCAACGGTTCTATTATGCCACAATGAACAAGGTATACGATCTGCTCAACTGTTCCGCCGCTTGTGTAGTTGGTCACAGCCCATACAGCTTCCTTTTGTGTCTTAAAGTCGGCCTAATTAACATAAGAAAACAGGTTTATTTCAGAAGAGTCATAAAAATAAGATTCCAAAAGTACTGTTTCAGAAAAACGGTGACTAAAACTACCAACTGGTCCTACCCAAGCTTAAGTAAAAGAAATGACTATAATTCAGCAAAGGCAGTTAAGTAGAACTTAACATTAGCACATTAAGAATCTACCAAGTGCCTGTCCATAAACACTAACAATCCCTTATTAAGTCCTAAGACTTCATTACCTTAGAGAGAACGCCAACAAGGAATGGGACTAATCCATGATTTACAACTTGCTGTATCTGGTCCTGGCGGCCAGCCGTGATGTTTGACATTGTCCACGTAGCTTCCTTCTGAATATTAGTTTTGGAGTTTGTTAGCAGGCTGGGAAAGATGGCAAGTGCTCCTGCATCTATTACAACCTGAGTCTGTTCATCTGTCCCAGTGACAATATTCCCTATGGCTCTTAGCGCAGGAGTCTGAAAAGGAAAAAAATGTTGACGCTGGCGGTTATCTTTTATCTTTTCCAGCACTGCTCAAAATCTCTATGCCCTAAAAGTTTTGGCAAGTAAGAGGCTCATTATATGGCCTAAAATAGACAATATGTCAATATTAGTACCAATTGATTATGCTCCTTATACTTTATAGTCTCACCTGAAAGTTCACTTACCACAATTGGCAATTCAGTAGCTCCTAAAAGCTTCACAAGTTGGGGTACAACCCCAGTTTTCACAACCATTTCAATCCGTTCATTTGGACCATCGGTAAGGTAGGAAATAGCCCAGCAGGTATCAGCTAAAACTTCTGGATCATCGTGATGCAGGAGACGAACTAAAGTAGGAAGAATTTGTTCAACAGCATCTAAGGGGGGTGCAGGATTCTTGTTGCGACAAAGATTTGAAAGTGTCCAGGTAAGATTACGTAAGTAACCACACTGGGGGAAAAGAAAAATGCAATGAAGTGCTCTGTTTTTTGAGAAGGTGGGAAAATTATAATCAATGAATAACTTGATGTATGTTAAGTAACTTACTGCTAAAGATGACAAATCAGGAACCGCCAAAAGTGCCAAGAGCGGGTCAACTGCACCATACTTGATAACCAAGTCTCGGAAAACCGAGCCATCACCTTTAAAAAAAAAAAAAAAAAAAAAAGGCAAAGTTAACCATAACTACTTGTCTAGCACCATCAATTTCAGTGACTGAGTGCACCAGTGTCTTGACGCAAAGAAAACACTCTCAGAAATTCCTTAAATTAGATGCCACTTCCACCCCTTATACGCACTGGAAGCAAGTAAGTTCAAAACCCAACACAGACGTCACTATTACTTATGACAAGGCTCTTCTACCAACCTCAGTATGACTGGAGACACTCAGTCAAAAGAATTTTAAATCCAAGTACCTGCAATGTTTCCTAGAGCCCATACAGCTTGTTCACTGATGTGAGTGTGGGGAGATGCCAACAGAGAAATGAATGCTGGGATAGCACCTCCATCTACCACAGCCTTGGTCTGTTCTGATGTCCCGGAAGCAATGTTAGTGAGGGCCCAAGCAGATTCAAACTGAATGGGACTACAATCAGTTCTGCCCAAGAAGGACACAAATTTTGGAATCAAACCAGCCCGGATTATGCTGTCTATAGGGGGCTGTTTTTCCCTGGAAAGCAGTTTCCTAAGGGAAAGCAAAAAGAGAAACAAAAGTTGAAGGTGATTAACAAAACAGGTTCATATAAAAAACAATTTAAAATGCAACTCAAGAGTTTAGAACTTTAAACAACCTTTTACAGTAAAGCACTAAATGCTGAGACATCCTGGATTTAAGAGGAGCTGAGCAGACTGGTTGCATGGCGCTACCGTAAGTTGCGTCGTAAACTACTTTTTTTCCAAAGCTGAGATATTACCAATAATATAGAACCTTCTCTCTGCATCTCTGCAGAAATCTACTTTAGATCTTATCACTTTTTAAAAACTTTGACAATCTGATAGCATCGCACTCTGTTAATTTAATTTGCATTTCTCTGACCACTAGTGAAGCTAAACATCTTTTCCATGATCATTTGTCAACTGGACTTGCTTTTCCCCACACTGTCAAGCTACAGAAATTATTAATCCTTTCTATTATGGATATCACAAATATTTGTGTATGGTGGGAGATAAGAGTCTACATATATTTATTTCCTAAATGGATGGACCATTCTAAATAAATGTGCTAATCCCACTTCCTGAATAATTCCTCCTTTCCCTGACACTGACTTGAAATGGCACTGTGACAAAAACTTTGTAATTTTGTTAAAAAGTACACCAAAAGGTTAACAGTGATTATCACTGGAGGTAGACGGAATTACAGAAAATTTTACATCCTCCTAAGGGAAGATTCTAATGAAAATAGGCCTAGGCCTGGCTTAACCTTTACTTGACCCACACCACCTGCTCATCACTTTCCCACCAAAAAATGTAAAAAGCTGATTTCTTAGGTTACCCATGCTATAGCAGACAAGACTTACCTAGCAGCTTGAGTAGCTTGGAGCTGGCTTTCCAAATTGTTGCTATTTATGCCCTTGACAATGTCATCAACAGACCAATTTACAGTGCCCTACAAGAAGAGTGGAATTAATTTTGCAAATTATCATTTTTAAGATTAAATACAGGGCTTCCCTGGTGGCGTAGTAGTTAAGAATCCGCCTGCCAATGCAGGGAACACGGGTTCGAGCCCTGGTCCGGGAAGATCCCACATGCCGCGGAGCAACTAAGCCTGTGCGCCACAACTACTGAGCCTGTGCTCTAAAGCCCGTGCGCCACAACTACTAAGCCCGTGTGCCACAACTACTGAAGCCCACGCGCCTAGAGCCCGTGCTCCACAACAAGAGAAGCCACTGCAGTGAAAAGCCTGAGCACCACTAATGAAGAGTAGCCCCTGTTCGCTGCAACCACAGAAAAGCCCGTGTGCAGCAATGAAGACCCAATGCAGCCAAAAATAAAATAAAATAAATAAATTTATTTTAAAAAAAGAATTAAATACAAACAATAAAATCCCAACGTGAAAACATTCCTAAGTTTATAATCAGTTACTACGAGTTTAGCCCTACATTAAAATTTGCCTGTTAATGAAATATTCATTTTTAATATGTAGAACAATTCTCAAACTTGGTGTCATGATTAAACAAAGTCTCGGGCTTCCCTGGTGGCGCAGTGGTTGGGAGTCTGCCTGCTAATGCAGGGGACACGGGTTCGAGCTCTGATCTGGGAAGATCCCATATGCCGCGGAGCAACTAGGCCCGTGTGCCACAGCTGCTGAGCCTGCGCATCTGGAGCCTGTGCTCCGCAACAAGAGAGGCCCCCACAGTGAGAGGCCCACGCACCACGATGAAGAGTGGCCCCCGCTTGCCTCAACTAGAGAAAGCCCTCGCACAGAAACGAAGACCCAGCACAACCATAAATAAAATAAATAAATAAATTTAAACAAAGTCTCAAGTAATGGAGTATCCCAGCATTTAGTCACTAAAGTAGCTGTGAACAACTTTAAAAAAATGAATTTGAGCACTGTGAAGGTTATTCCTATCTTAGTCTAAATCACTTGTATTTAGGTATGCTGGGAATTTTCATATCTAAGTTTGTCATCTATTCATTTCCACAGTAGTGTTGCAAATATAAATGTATAGGTTGTGATCATAGGTTTGAGTTAACTGTAGCGTTGGTTTGAGAACCAACGCTACAGTTAGCTCAAAAAGACAGTGTCCCTTTCTCCCTATAAGCTTACAACTTAACAAGGAAAATGTGACAAGTAAACAACCATATAATAAATGGCTGTATGTATAACACTATATATATATAGTGTTATATGTATATAGTGTTATACAGAATTTACTCTTCTTTTTTGGTGCAGAATGGGGTGCTACAGGAATTCTGAGAAGGGAGCATTTTTCCTGTTAGGCTAACCAAAGAGTGCTATAAAGGAGAAGATGGGATTTGAGTATAAAACTCGAGAAATAGCACATAGGTGGAATTCAATTAAAAAAAAAAAACACTGATAAAATACAGAGCGCTAAAGTAAAGCATAACGTGAAAAAAACTAGGAAAGTGCCCAATATCTTTGAAAGATGAAAGACATAAATTTGAAAATCTAAGATGGGTCTAATTTACAAAAAACATTAAAAAAATAAGGATTTAAAACCATAAAGTTTCTAAGATGTTTAAAGCAGTATTTTAGGAAAATTTTTAGGTAAGTGGCATGTGGCACAGAATGAAGGGCAAGATAAAATTAGGAAACTACTGAAAGTATTTCAGTACTGAGGAAAAAGACCTGAATAAAGCTGGTGACAAGTACAAAAAATAGAGAAGAAAGAAAGGGAGGAAGGAAAAGAGAAAGAGAAAGAAAGAGGTAGAAATAAGATGGTTCTGGACACGATTAACTTTCAATTAACAGTTGAACGGCCAGGTCAAGGTATGAGCTGGCAACTGGAAATGCAGAGAAACTTGAAGGGAGATCAGAGCTAAAGACAACCTTAGAATAAGTTTCAGTAGATTACGTAGGGTGGGCAGGAAAAAGACAACGCATCAGAATTACTGACTGGGAGCACACAAAAACAGATCTTCACATTTGATAGTTAAAACCACAAAGCTAGGAATGTTATTTAAATTTCTAAGAAAAGCCCCATATTGATTTTTCTGGGTTTACCGTAATTCACAAGCTAAAATATCCTTACCTGGTTGTTGCGGTTTTCCTGCAGTGGAGAAGCAGCATCGTCTGGAAAAGAGCTGACATTTCTCCTTTTCAGCATCTGGTCATCCTTCTTAGCTTTCCTGAGCTCCACATTAACTTCTATTCGGCGCCGCCTCATTTCCTTGAGAAAAGACAACATATCATCTCACCTATTACATCAGTTTTTGTTGTCAAGTGAGGGCACTTTTTCAAATTCGCTCAAAATTTTGACCCCCTTTCCAAATATATTCCCGTTTAAAAAATATCATAGGAAAGCAACAGAAGGTACTCACTGTACTGTCTTTCCCCTTGTTCTTGAATCTGTTAAGGCGGGCAGCTGGTGAATTAGCATTCTCATTGGTGGACATGGTTATCAGACAAAGGGAGAAAGCTGTAAGATGAGGGAGAGAAAAAAATTTCCCTTTTATCATTTTGATTTGCAATAAGATGAGCATTAATGGAATTACCAAACACATACTGAGTCTACATTTCTATATTAGAGGAGGAACTTCCTTTTTCAGCACTATTAAACAGCTTTGGCCAAATGATCTTTGGCCCCTCCCCTCTGAAGGGCTGAGACTTCCTGGAGCAGTACTGTCCACCAGAAATATAATGCGGGCTGCATAAATTTAAGTTTCCTAGTAGCCACATTTTTAAGAAAGCAAAAAGGAACAAATGGAATTAACTTCAATAATATATTCTATTTAACCCAACACGTATTTTCTCATTTCAACACGTTACATCAAAAAATTACTGAGATATTTTACATTCTTTTTTCATACTAATTCTTCGAGATCTTGCGGGGACTTTAAGCTTACAGCACAACTCAATTCAGACTAGCCACATGCGTTTGGGGACTACCACACCGGACAGTGTGCCTCTAAACTCTATATTGGACCCATAAATAGTTAATTGAAGACAAAGTAGGGGAAATGAGGTTACAGTTTAAATCTATGTCCTAGGGGCCATAAATTCAGATCCTCTGGAGCCTCTACTGTCTTTAAAAGGCCAAAACAGGTACATTCTCCACGTCTGAAAATTTTTAAAAATCGAATTTATCATTACATTGTGGAGTCTTTCATAAAATTTCCTGCCCACCCACCCTGAACACCTGCGACGCAGTTCTGCATCTTCAGCATCTCGCATATATTTTCATTTCCAGAAATTCTGAGCGAATCCACTACATTAGGCTGATATCAGCTGTGCTTCACTCAAACTCAGCTACTTAAGAGCAATCTCCAAAAGAGCACAAAAGTAAACGTCCCCCTTACAAGTGGCTATCTTTAATTCCATTCTGTTCTTTTACGAAATTGTGACACAGCCAAACCAGGGCCTACGTATTAAGAGACGTTCAGAACTTCCAACTGCCACCTCCATCTCCAGTCCCTTCCCCTGCCCCACCCTCCCACCCCCGACCCCATTTCGGGGAAGCAGCAGCGGGAACGGGCGGAGGAGGAGCCAGAGGCGCTGGGCCCCCTACCGAGGCTTTCCTCCTCGGGCCTCACTCTGATTCTCTCTCAAAGACGATCGCGGCTGTTCGCAGGGCCTCGAGCCCTAAAGCCAAGCACTCGCATGGTGCAACGCCCGTCTCGTCAACGAACTACGCCCCCGAGGCCTCCTCAACCAGAGAGGCCAAAGCCAGGCCGGGCATCTACCCCGGGCCTCCCCTCCCGCCGCCTGCAATCCGAGCGCGGCCTTGCGGGCCAGCCGTTGCCGCTCGGGCCGCGCTGCGGCCTCAGTTCGTACCTACAGAACCGGCTCAAGCTTCCACAGGAGGCGGTGCGGGGCGCACAGGCTGCGGATCGACTGCGCTCTAAACGTCCACCACGGTCAGTCAGAGGACGGTGTGGCTCGAGCAGCCGGCCGGCGCGATTTAAATTTCCCGGTGGCCCCGCATTCCGATTGGCTGGTTCGAGCTTACGCTATGCGCCCATTGGTGGATTTGAAAAACACGTTGGGGAGGAGTCAGAGGGCCCCGAAGAAGAGAGGATAGCATCGCGAGATAAGGGAGAGGCCGGGCTATCCCAGAGCGCCTTGCAGTTCGGAGGGGAAAGACTCCAGATCCCGGCACGCAGCGCGAAGAGCCAGTTCCCAGTCCGCCATGGCTGGAGCGTTGCCTCTTAGCAGTGCGCTTATGCTTGTACGGTGGATGGTAGTTTCCCTGGATGTTTGCCTTAAACAAGTACCACAAATGATTCCCAAAATAATTCTCTTTCAAAATCTTGATATAGAAATATATTGCTATGCATTTTTCCCCTGATAGGACTCAGAAGGAACTTGGTCGGGGTTTCTGGCCATCAAGGAGGGGAGGGGTAAGGCAGATATGTGCTGCATTTTTTTAGGTGGTGTTGACGTTGTTGTTTAACTTGCGTCATAAAAGACTGCATAGAAGGCACAAATATGGTAACAAAAGGTTTATTATGCCTGTTTCTCCAGTCTTATTTCTAATAATTTCAAATACAGTACAGCTGCAAATCTTTATCCATATTTGCCAAATGTTAACATCTGCCACATTTACTATTTCTCTATGTAAATATATATATACACGGCTTTTACATATTACTTTTTGAACCATTTGAGAGCAAGTCTGAGAAATCATGTCCCTTTACCCCTAAATATTTCGGCTCGTATCTTGTAAGAATTCTGTTATATAACCACACCACAATCATCAAATTCAAGACAACTGAACTTTGATGTGATTACTTATTTATAGTCTGTGTTCAAATTTTGTCAATTGTTATAGTAATGATCTATGCTATATTTTATACATTTCTGAATAAAATGTATTTTCTCGTACTTTTTAAAAAAGCATCAATGATGGTTATCAGAACCTCAGGATTATGGGCCACTTTGTTGTCTTTTTGCAACTTTTCTGTATTCTGAAAAGGGTATTTTTAAGAAAAGCTGTATTAGCTTATTTTTTACTATAAATTCAAACAATGAACTTCATCCCTTCTCGCAGGCATTTTTGCCAGCCTCACTCATTGTGTAGCAGCTATGAGAGTCATAGGAGGTTGATTTCTACTCCCACCGAACCAGTCAGCACAATCCTATCCCCCTAAATGCAAAAATGTGGAAGGATTTCACCTCCAAACCTGTCACTGCAAGGCTTTCTCTTGGCTACTGTGAATGGTTCTGGGGCAGTCATGTGACCTAAATTCATCCAGTTGGGAAGCCTGTGCCTTTTGTTTAATGATTAGAGGTTGGAAAGCAGGCTCTGTTCTTCTGAACGGAGAGATGTAACAGAAATCTGAATTAGACAGTCGTAGAGAAACCAGGATCAACAGCCTGCCTTACCTCAGAAAGCTGCAATTATATAACTTTGAAATTACATCATCCAATACATTTCCTTTGTTGTTTAAGCCCGTTAAATTGGGTTTTCTTTTTTTTTTTAATTTATTTTTTGGCTGCGTTGGGCCTTTGTTGCTGCGAGTGGGGTTTCTCTAGTTACGGCTAGGGGGGCTACTCTTTGTTGCGGTGCGCAGGCTTCTCTTGTTGCAGAGCACGGGCTCTAGGCGCGCGGGCTCAGTAGTTGTGGTGCACGGGCTTAGTTGTTCCGCAGCATGTGGGATCTTCCCAGAGTAGGGCTCGAACCCATGACCCCTGCGTTGGCAGGTGGATTCTTAGCGGTTGGATTCTTAACCACTGCGCCACCAGGGAAGCCCCAAATTGGGTTTTCTTTTGCTTGCAAATATTGGGTACTATGTGCCCAGAATTGTTCTAAGTGTTTTACCTTTATGAATACATTTAATCTTCACAACTCTGTGAGGTAGTATTATTTGTTCCATTTCACAGAAGAGTGGGTGGTTAAGTAACTTGTACAGGTTCGTACAGGAGTAAATGGCAGACAGGATTCAAACCCAGGCCATCTCATTCCAGGATCCGTGCTCTCTGACCACTATTCTGTATTTTCACCTGAAAATAACCTGAAACACAAGTAAAATGTCAAAAGTGAAAGTTGCCTTTGAAAGATACAACCTTGTCCTGGGAAAGCATACACCCCCAACTCTTCCTATTGTAGTTTGGATGGAGATTCAGGAGAGGGTCTGTCTGGCCTAAGCCAATCATTACATTCCATCCCCCAGACACAGGAATTTGGTGATGAAGATGTAACACAATGCAGTAAAATATATACTGAGGCTTTTGTGAGATATCCCCTCTCTTCCAGTGGACTGCGTGCCGTGATGACGTGAGCCTGAGTATGAAGCTGCTCCAGAGAAGCAAACCCAAGTGTGCCCAAGTCTGAATAATTATAGTTTACCTGTCAGTCATTCTTTCAAGAACTATGTTCCACTGAAAAAGCAGCCAGTTTAGCCTGCAACTCAAACATTGAACAAATGTTTTCCTCAATTCTGTGGTAAAAGTGATTTATGCATAATTCCCATTTTGTCACACAAAATATTAAAAAGATGTGTACTCAAGGGTCGAGATTTAAATTAATAATTCTTATAGTGTCATCAAGGATGTTCTTAAGTGAAGCTGGCCCAAATTCCCTCCCCTCCCTCCACTGCACAAAGGTGAAGAATAACGATTATTGCTAACAGTGTCACTGCCTTGATTCATTAAGGTGTCAGTTTTACCCACCATTGCTTCTGCACCATCGTTGCTATATGATTATTTATTATTCACTAATAATGTCCTAGTTTTTGTGAAAAGCATTTCCTGGATGACTCAGGATCCACAGGTAATAAAACTGACACATAACACACAGACACATAAGATTTGAAAGATGCACACCAAAATGTTAATAGTGGTTAACTCTGAACGGTAAAATTATTATCAATTTCAATTGTTGTTTGGCTTACCCCCATTTTATACAATTTAAGAATGAACAGGTATTATGTGTCTAAGAAGAAAACGAAATCGTGTATTTTTAAAAATAACAAATGCAGCACCTTTATATGCAACAAGCATACAGATACTATGCATGGAACCAGAAAACCTCTAAATCTTTATCGAAGACCTAGCTTTAAGATAAAAACAAAACAAAATTCGTATTATTTTGTATTTAGGGACCTCGTTATATTTATTTTCCCTTCAATTCGGAAAGAAGAGATGGGGAGAAAAATGGATGTAGGTGAGCGGGTGAGAAGGGCAGATTTGAAGAAAAGCCTCTTCACCCTGGAAACTCCCAACAGCTCTCAGCACATAATGTTATCCAATTAACGTAATTTGAAAAAATGCAGGGAAAAAAAGGCAAGGAGGCAGCTGTTAGGGACGGGAAGGTTGGGGGGATGCGGTAGGACCTCACCCCAGAGGAAGGTCGCAGGAACTCTGCAAAATGCAGAGGCCCGGGACCGCCCTGGTAAATAGAATTAGAACGGGGAGAGGCCAGACACTGAAATTTTGTTTAGAGTTCCTCCGCCCCACACCAAGTGCGCCTAGTATGCTGCCAGGACTGAGGCCCTTCCGAAAACCCAAGAGGAAACAGCTCCCCCAGAAACACCCAGAGCCACCCGCGTGCGGGCCACGCAGTACCAGGGAAAGGCGGTGGGGCAGACCCTGCGCATGCGCGCGGAGGCTCTGGCGGCGGGACGGGTCGAGAGCGCAGGAGTGCGCAGGCGCGTGCTGCAGGCACTGGGGGCGGCTCCCAAATCACACACCGCCGGAAGGGAGGCCGCAGAGCGCGAGGGCGGTGCGCGATGATGGCATTCCGTAAGGGGACGGTGTGAGAACCCGGATCCCGTGGTGACCCAGTGGCCTAATGGATAAGGCATCAGCCTCCGGAGCTGGGGATTGTGGGTTCGAGTCCCATCTGGGTCGCATAAAGATTAGTTTTGGTGGAGAGAAACGCGGGGATGAGCACGAAAGTAGATTTTGAAATGTCGTAATTTCGCTTTCTCTACAGCGATCTCGAGGGCTATCCGATTTACAAATTAGGAAATGCATCTCCGGGTTCTAACAGCACTGTAAGTTAGACCTTGCAAGTAAAAGCTAAAATCTGACCCAAAAGAGGAGCATTTACTCTTGCTTAGTTTATACTGATCTTTAAAAGAGAAAAGCCTTAGGAAACAGCGACTGCCAACTGGACAGATGGCATCATCTCTTTTTCTATCTTTTAAAAATGGGTTTCATCATGGGCAGCCACACATGCAAAACTTCCTTCCCATTCTTATCCCAAGGGGTGTGTGAGCAGATTCAACTGTGCTGGGTCCAAACATTTATTTCCAGTACTAAGGAGAATATATAAGCAACTGTGTTTTTACTTGTGTTAAAACATACAAATATAATAAATACAATTTATGGTTTCTGTCCCTAAAGTATAATGAACAACAAATTGTAGTTGGAACGTAAGGTTTGTGTGTGTGTGTGTGTGTGTGTGTGTGTGTGTATTTAATTTGCAAATTAGTGTAATAAAAGAAATACAATCAGAGTTTAAGTTTGTCAGACTGGTTCAGTTGACTAGCTTGAAAAGTTTAAACTCTTCTTCTAAAACTTGTACAAGAGGAATATCGAGGAGTGAAGTCCTACTTCTGAAAAACAACTTAAATACTAAGTGCGATGTGGTATCCTGGATTTGAGCCTGAAAAAGATAAAGGGCGTTAGTGGAAAAACCAGTGGAATCTGAATACATTCTGGAGTTTAGTTACCAACAGTATGCCAACGTTGATTTCTTAGTTGTGACAAGTGTACATGGTAATGTAAGATGTTAGCATCAGGGGAAACTGAGTGAAGGGTATATGGGAGCCCTCTGTTCTATCTTGCAACTGTCATGTAAATCTGAAATTATTCCAAAATTAAAGTTTATTAAAGAAAAAAAAAACTAAACAATCAATGGGGAAATTTAGCTGATACCTTTACCCCCCACCCTTTTTTTTTCTTTTTTGGCCACACCGAGCGCACCCGGACCACCCATCAAACCCATGCCCCCTGCATTGGGAGCGCAGAGTCTTAACTACTGGATCGCCAGGGAAGCGCCCCCCACCTTTTTTAAGATTAGGAATGTAGTGCTGAATTTAAAAACCGGAACACATTAACAAATAAATAAGACCAGGACACAATTTCCAGCTGCATTCTTGGTACCTCAGCGCTGACGGCCACATTAGGTCCTTGCTACAGTAGGTGCTCAAAAAATCGGAGCTGCATTGTCTCCTGACTCCTACCTGTAGGCAGCATCTGGGGACAACGGACAGTGACAATGTCTCCGTGGTCCAAAGGCAAGATTGCTCTCATACACAATACTCAGCCTGAGGACTGGGCAGGACAAACTCCTCACAGGTCCTCCCATCTCTGGGCTTCTGACTGCCCTCTGGGCCTCCAGCAAGCTCACCTGACCCTCCCACCTCATTTCTCTCCTTCAGCCTCTCCTCTCAGCCCAGCTCCTTCTCTCTGGCAGATGTTTTGTGACTTATTCACCATAGTTCATTTGGCTGAAGTCAATGCCTACTGAACACCCCACATTCAAGTCATTCCATGCAAATTCCACATTTTCCTCTTCCCTCACCTCCATCATCTCCCCCGTGTTTTCCCTCTTCTGTCTCACATGAAGAGATGTCTCTTCTCCAGTCCCAGGCCAGTCTCAGGCCAGTCCCTCCCTCTGATTTTGCTTTGAACCCCTTTCTCCTCAGGAAACTTGTCTGACACTTAGTAGACACTCAGAAGGTGGAAGCCTGTTAATTCCCCCCCTTGACTATGTCTTTCGTTTGCCTCTACTGGCTCTTTCCTTTGAGCCCCAAACATTCTACAGATTCTCCAGTCCTTAAAAGCTCACCCTTGGTCCTGGGCACCTGGCATGAGTCCTGGGTACCTCCCTCCATGCAGTCAGGTTGCCTCAAGGGCGGCTCCTGAGTACCCAGGGTCTCCTTCCCTCCACCTGCCATGTTCTCTTCATTCCTCTGTCTCTGGCCACACTCCTCCTGGAGAGGGACCTCTTAATTGGCAAATTTAAGAAATACCTTTCAGTCCTTTTCTTGCTTGACTTTGACCTGAAGTTTGAAATTCTTTTTATTTTTTATTTATTTATTTATTTTTGGCTGCATTGGGTCTTCGTTGCTGCGCGCGGGCTTCCTCTAGTTGCGGCGAGCGGGGGCTACTCTTCGTTTTGGTGCGCGGGCTTCTCATTGCGGTGGCTTCTCTTGTTGTGGAACATGGGCTCTAGGCCTGCGGGCTTCAGTAGTTGTGGCACGTGGGCTCAGTAGTTGTGGCTCGCAGGCTCTAGGTTGCAGGCTCAGTAGTTGTGGCGCACGGGCTTAGTTGCTCCACGGCATGTGGGATCTTCCCGGACCAGGGCTTGAACTCATATGCCCTGCATTGGCAGGCGGATTCTTAACCACTGTGCCACCAGGGAAGCCTCCGGTTCTTTCTTCTTGAAACACACCCTTTTCCCAGGCTTCCAGAAAAATGTCTTTTTTCTCGGTTCTCCAGTCAATTTCTCAATCTCCTTTGCTAGTTCCATCTTGTTTCCAACAATGGAAACAAACCAGCCCAACCTGAGCAAAGCAAATGAGAATTCATTGGAAAGACATGGGGAAGGGAGGTGCTTACTAAATAGGAGGGCAAAACTGGAGGACCAGTCGTGGGAACCAGCAAGAATAAGGACACACCAATGGCCCCCCAAAAGCAAGAAGCTGGAAGCACAGTGACTCTCAGAGCCAGGGACACTTGTCAGGGACACTGCTGCCAGCATTGCCACTTTTCATGCAGCTAGACCTGCAATAAGTGCCTCTGATAGTTTTCTTCATCCTAGGGTCACTTGCTCCAGAATCAAGTTTCCCAGGAAAAGCTTACAATTGGCCCAACTTTCTCCTGTTGATTCATGGGGCCACAAAGGGATCACCCTCCCACCAATTCTTCCCATAAAGGGGAAGAGGTAATTCCTTAAAAAGAAAAAGAGGCATGAATGCTAACTACATGCAAAACATTGGCACCTATCCTCAACACAAATGTTGTACATTTTATTTTGAGTATTCCATATTAATTGTTCCACCATGACTGTTGATTTTAGGTGATGTAGACTGGGTTTGTTTTTTTTTTTTTTCTCATTCAACTTTGTTTTAATGAGTCTCAAAATCCTCTGACAGATTTTTGGTCCAGTTGCTTCCATTAAAAAGTTCTGATTTTAAGAACTAATAACTTAAAACTGCCACAGACACACACACACGCAGACCTGGTAACCTTGCCATCTTACAATGCACAGGTTAGCCCCATAACAAAGAATCATCTGGCCCCTTGTCTAGGAACTGCCTTAGAAGCTTGACAAACAGGGATGGTATGACTATATCATTGATGGACCTCATGAAAAACATTTTAGGGCCTTACTAATCGTCCCCTTTTTTATCATTTTTCCTTTGACCCCAAGCAATCTCAGGGGCAACGTGAGGAGTGGGTCAAAGGGTACAATATTAGTATTGTATTAGTCCAAATTTTCAAAACTCATTTAAGAATGTCAGAAAGTACACCAGAATTAATATTAAAATACAAGCCAATGATATTAACATTCAGAATGATCATACGTTTAAATTTTACCGGATTTCAGTATTAAAAACTACAGTAAAGTTGCCATTTTTCTCCACTCCTCTCGAAAAATCCTACAAAAGCACAAGGGGAATGAGAAGCAGAACCACAAACAACACCATCAATGAAACTAGGAGATATCTGCAACTCCTCAAATAGAAGGAGAAGAAAGGGCTACCAAAAGCAATGAGGAACCAACACGGATAGATGCCAATTAGAAGAGGATGCTCGTGGACGCAGATCTTAGGAAATGCCAGCAGAGGGCGCTTCTCCAAGGGGAGGGTCGCACCCTGAGAGGCAAAACAATAATCCCTTGTTTGCAGTAAGACTGGGATGTGCGGACAGCGTCCTGTCCTCACAGGGACAGACACGTGTTCTGGGTATGGATTTGTCTTCTTTGCCTGCAGGGCTTCTGCTAGCGCGACCATTCCTGGACTTAGACACTGCCAGAATGCGCAGGTCCAGTAACCAAGGAGAGGAGATAGGGGTGGCTTCTCCCACTATGACCCCTAATAATTCCCTGGAAGAATCTTTTTGCTTTCCTTGACAGTGATCTGAGACTCAGTGGGTCTAGAGGTTCTAGTGCCCGGTGGAGAGATCTTTAGGCCAGGAAATACTATCATGGCTCCATTCAATTGGATCTGAGGCTGCCCCTTGGCCATCTGGGACTCCTCAGGCTGCTGAATTAATAGGCAGAGAAGGGGGGCGGTCACTGTTATGAGCTGAATGTTTATGTTACCCCCAAATCGATGGGTAGAAGCCACAGTGTTATGGTATCAGGAGGTGAGGCTTTTAGATGAGGTCATGAGGGTGGAGCCCCAGGATGGGATTAGTGTCCTTATAAAATGAAGAAGGGTCCAGAGCCCTTTCTCTGTCTCTGTCTCTCTCTGTCTCTCTGTTGCACTCTGTCTGTCTGTCTCTGTCTCTCTCTCTGACATGTGAGGAGACAGCAAGAAGGCAGCCATCTGGGAGCCAGGAAGAGAGCTCTCGCCAGAGCCCAACCATACTGATACCCTGATCTCAGACTTCCAGCCCCAGAACTATGAGAAATGAATGTTTGTGGTTTAAGCCGTGCAGGCTGTGGTACTTTGTTATAGCAGCCCCAGGTATGACAGTCCCTGAACTAAGCCTTGGTGAACGATGTGATTACCAACGGGAAAACGGTTTGCTACTTAGTGGAGGAAAGAGGAAATGTCTGGAATCCAAGGATTCACTGGGGGGCACATCTTAGTGTGCCCTTGTCCCAAAGACCCAGTTAATGGGAAAGCACAGCAATCCAATAAAGACAGGACCACCAAGATCTCAGGTCCTACAGGAAAAAAGTTTTGAGTCTCCTTACCAGGCATAGACCCCTGCCCAGCTGAGGGTAGGAGGAACAGGGAATAAATGATGGAGGAAGGTAGTTAAGATGATCAACTTAGACCTCACGGCCATTTGCAGAGGAACCTTCTAACAGCTACATTTATGTTAATTGGATCTTTTCCCTTCTCTTTAATTTCTACCTTATATAAAGAGCACTGCTAATAGTTTTGGAATCCATTAATTACTAGCTGTATAACCTTGGGCAAGTTACTTAACCTTTCTCTTATCCCTAAACTGGGATAATAAAAGTATAAGCTCATATGTTTATACAAAGATTTAATACTTGGAATGGTGCTCAGTAGATGGCAGCTATTATTATTGTTATTAACAATAGATTTTCCTTTACATTTCATTGTAATATTAGACAAGGCAGTTCCCAAATTAAGAAGGGAAAGATTTCCCAATTTTATTATTCATTTCAGAGATGATTTATTGAACTACAATTGCATATTTATATGGAATGTTCCAAAATTTGTAATTATAATTTTTAAACCCCTCAAAATTAATTTTTAAGATATCTTTTTCCTATAGTTGACAAAATCATAATAGGAAAAACATCCAGGAGAATGGTAGAGACCCCAAGTTCAGCATAATGATTACCTCTGGGAAGGAAAAGAAATTGGATGAGGGAGGAGCCTAAGGGGCCTTCAACTGTGTATT
This sequence comes from Balaenoptera musculus, assembly GCF_009873245.2. Classification (NCBI taxonomy): domain Eukaryota; kingdom Metazoa; phylum Chordata; class Mammalia; order Artiodactyla; family Balaenopteridae; genus Balaenoptera; species Balaenoptera musculus. Next base: position 14,093,597 of record NC_045804.1, on the reverse strand, counting down.
AGTTATTTATTGCCACAAAACGAATTACCCCAAAATTTAGCAGCTTAAAACAATGAACATTATTACTCACACTTTCTCTGGGCCAGGAATCTGGGAGTGGTTTACTGGGTGGTTCAGGTCTCTCAGGGGGGAGGTTTCAGTCAAGCTCTGCACTGGGGCTGCAGTCTTATCTGGAGGCTCAACTGGGAGAGGATCTGCCTTCAGGCTAACTTACTAGCTGTTGGCAGACCTCAGCTTCTCACTGACTGTTGGCTGAAGACTTCAGCTGCTTCCTTGCGGTGGGCCTCTCACAGACTGCCTGAGTGTCCTCCCAACACAGCAGCTGGCTTCCCCAGAGGAAACAATCTAAAAGAAAGAGGTGAGAGTTCAGTCTTTTTGTAACCTAGTCTTGGAAGTGTATATTATCACTTTTTCCATATGCTATTGGTCACTCTGACCAGTCCTGCTACAACTACAGGGGACTTGTAGTGGGAAGGGACTACACAAGGTGTGAATACCAGGAAGTAGGGATCACTGGGGACCAGTCATCCTGGAGACTGGCTACCACTAACTATATCTGTACTATTTTAACATTAAAAAAACATGAAGCAAATATGGAAAAAATTATTAAGATTTGATAAAACTGGGAAACTGGGTCACACTTATGCAGGTATTCATTATATTATTTTCAATAGCTTCCTTTTTTTTCTTTTTTCTTTTTTGGCCACCCTTCGCGGCTTGTGGGATCTTAGTTCCTTGACCAGGGATTGAACCCTTGCTCTTTGCAGTGGAAGCGGGGAGCCCTAACCACTGGACCACCAGGGAAGTCCCAACGGTAACATTTCTTATTTAAGATATCAAAAATTAATAGATCACGGACTTCCCTGTTGGCACAGTGGTTAAAAATCCGCCTGCCAATGCAGCGGACACCGGTTTGATCCCTGGTCTGGGGAGATTCCACAGGCCTCAGAGCAACTAAGCCCATGAGCCACAACTACTGAGCCTGCATGCCACAGCTACTGAAGCCTGAGAGCCTAGAGCCCGTGCTCCGCAATGAGAAGTCCGTGCACCACAAGGAAGAGGAGCCCCCTCTGGAGGCAACTAGAGAAACCCATGAGCAGCAATGAAGACCCAATGCAGCCAAAAATAAATTTAAAAAAAATTTAGTAGATCAAACTATACAACACTTCAACACCACAGAACACCTCCCCCTCTGTATTCTTTCCAGTCACTACCCATCCCCAGGATAACCATAACCTGACTTTTAACTCCATAGATTAATTTTGTCTATTTGTGAATTTATAGAAATGAAATTACATAGTATATAGTCTTTTGTGTCGGACTTCTTTTACTTGATATCATGTTTATGAGATTCATCTATACTTTGCTTTTGTAATTGTAGCTCATTTAATTTCATTGCTGTCTAGCAATGATTATGGTTCACGATTTTGTCCCCAGGAGACATCGCAATATCTGGAGACAGTTTAGATCGTCACAACTGGAGGTGGGGGGCGCTACTGGTATCCAGTAGATAAAGCCAGAGATACCGGTTAACAATGCATGACAAAGAATTATCTTGCCCAAAATGTCAATAGTGCCGAGGTGGAGAAACCCTGCTCTAGAGTATTTCAGTATGTCTCAATGCATTCATTCCTTTGTTAACGGGGACACGGAACGTTTTACAACAGCAAAAATTGAAAACAGCCTAAAATGTTCACAAATGATGGTTTGTCTAAATGAGAACATATTATGGACTTATGAGATTTCGTATCTACAAAGAGTTTGTAATAATATTTTAATTTTCATTGAATAAAAGCTGAATACAAAATTGTATACATGACAGGTGAAATGGGGAAGTGCCCTTGTCATGGTGTCATGTGAACAACACAGGATCCAAAATAGTGTTGGTTCTCTGATGGCATCTGTGTGAAATGGTATCTAAGAAAGAGCCTGGAAGGAAAAACATGAGACTATTGCAGTGATTGTTGGGTTTTTTTTTTCCTTTAATTAATTAATTAAGGCTGCGTTGGGTCTTGGTTGCTGCATGCGGGCTTTCTCTAGTTGCGGTGAGTGGGGGCTACTCTTCATTGCAGTGCGCAGGCTTCAGTAGTTGTGGCATGTGGGCTCAGTAGTCGTGGCTCGCGGGCTCTAGAGTGCAGGCTCAGTAGTTGTGGCGCATGGGCTTAGTTGCTCCGTGGCACGTGGGATCTTCCCAGACCAGGGCTCGAACCCGTGTCCCCTGCATTGGCAGGCGGATTCTTAACCACTGCGCCACCATGGAAGTGATTGATGGTGGTAGTTCTTGTGTCTACTCTATTTTTATTTTCCAAATTTTTCATTACAGTAACGTAGAGTGATAGGAAAACAAAATCAAGAATTAAAAAGCAGCTACTTAGGGAATTCCCTCGAGGTCCGGTGGTTAGGACTCGGTGCTTTCATCACTGCTGAGGGCCTGGGTTCGACCCCTGGTCGGGGAACTAAGATCCCACAAGACAAGTGGCATGGCCAATAAATTTTAAAAATTAAATAAATAAAATTAAAAAATTAAAAGCAGCTACTTACCATTGTCTGTGGAGAGTCCATCTATAGGGCATCGAGGCTCTCAGCATCTTCCCCCGTTGGGGCTCCTTCCCTAGTGTGCCGCCATGCTTCCTGGGCCTGGGTAGATTCACATGCTCTCTTGTACCCCGGTGCCATTGCATGTGCTGTTGTCTCAGCCTGCAATGCCTGCCCTCCTTGGTCTATCTGGTGAGTCCCAGTCACTCTTCAAACCAGAGTTTACGTGATGTCTCCTGTAGCCTTTTTTTTTTTTTTTTTTTTTTTTTTAAATTTATTTATTTATTTATTTTTGGCTGTGTTGGGTCTTCGGTTCGTGCGAGGGCTTTCTCTAGTTGCGGCAAGCGGGGGCCACTCTTCATCGCGGTGCGGGGACCGCTCTTCATCGCGGTGCGCGGGCCTTTCACTATCACGGCCCCTCCCGTTGCAGGGCACAGGCTCCAGACGCGCAGGCTCAGTAGTTGTGGCTCACGGGCCCAGCTGCTCCGTGGCATGTGGGATCTTCCCAGACCAGGGCTCGAACCCGTGTCCCCTGCATTAGCAGGCAGATTCTCAACCACTGCGCCACCAGGGAAGCCCTCCTGTAGCCTTTTAATATTGCACTTAACACTATAACGGAACGTTATTCCCCACAGCAGTCTGTGAGCCACTTGAGGGGAGGATTTATGTCCCAGTATTCCAGGACCTAGCCTGGTGCCTGTAGGAGTAAACCTAGCAGCTATCTGTGAAAGCCTGAAGAGTCTGGGGAGACCTCGGCCCCAATCAGGATGGTCCTGAACTCGAACGAGAACATGACCCTAATTTACCTAATGGGAACCAGAGCAACAGTACTGTACTCTTTTTGAAGAAAGATGATGACGACGGGTATTTCCAGCTTCTAAAACGCCTGGCACATGGTGTTTCTTTGTTTTTGCTTTTGTTTTTCCTTGGCTGTGCTGCGCAGCTTGTGGGATCTTAGTTCCCCAACTAGGGATTGAACCTGGGCCCTGGCAGTGAAAGCGCCAAGTCCTAACCACTGGACCACCAGGGAATTCCCGGGGCACATAGTGTTTTGATACCAAGTGGTGGGCTGCAATTCAATTCTGACAGTAACCACCCAGAGTTAGCACAGACCTCACTAGTTAAAGGGCAGATGACCCAGAACAAGACTGCCCTCATTTCAGACAGCTGGGTATAAATCTAGGGGGTTCTCATGATTCCTCTCAGGCCTGATAATTCTCTACAACAACTCACAAAACTCAGGAAAGTGCTCTACTTACGATCAAAGTTTTATTATAAAGGATACAGATCAGACCCAGCCAAATGAAGAGACGCATAGGGCAAGATCTGGGAGGGTCCCAGATGCTTCAGGGTTTTCTCTCACGGATCACAGTGCATCACCCTTCTAGCACATCAATGTGGTCACCGACCAGGAAGCTCCACTGAGTTGTCAATGGGTTTCATTAAGCAGGCATGATGGATTAAATCATTGACCATCTGATTGAACCCAATCTCCAGCCTCTCTCCGCCCCCTGGAGGTCAGACAGGCTCAAAGTCCCAACCCTCTAATTACATGGTTGGTCTTTCTGATGACCAGCTCCCAGCCCTAAGCTATCAAGGGGCCCTCCAAGAGTCACTGCATTAGCATAAACTCAGGTGGGATCCAGGAAGCTCGTGAATCATTAAGATGCTTCCATCACTTGGGAAATTCCAAGAGTTAGAAGCTCCATGCCAGGAACCTGGCACAAATCCTTTACTATACAACACACAGTAGATGCTCAACAATTATTTGCAAGGCAGAAAGATACACTCAAAATGCCAGAAATTGGCAGGGGAGAGGAAGGCAATTAGGCTCTTAGGTTCTTCCACCTGACACGTGGAAGATAGGCATGTAAAGGTGGACATATTAGGTTATGAGAAACCAATACCTTTAAACATTCCAATTATAGGACGAACTCCCCATGCTCTGGCTTATATTACCAAGCACTCTGGTGATAATTTGGCTTCCCAGGTGACTTGTTTTTAGAAAGAGAACTCTAGCCAGGCTGACACGAGCCTGCAGGTCTGCCTGAGTCAATTTCTTGTTGTAAATTAATAAAGTGGCATTCTGACTTACATAGTTCAGTCTCTTCGAGCTCTCTGTGCTTTCCACCATGAATATGGCTTCTGCTCCTGCAAGCCATGTGCTGCCCAAGACGCAGCCTTGGACCCTGGCAAGTTCTTCCAGGCTGGTGCCACCCTGGGAGCCTCTAGGAGCCTTCCAGTCAGCTCTCTGCCTCTACATTTCAGGGTGTGGGCTTCAGGGCATTCACAACATTCCTGCAACAGAAGAGTTTCGGGAACACCCCAAACTGGATCTGAGTGACTTGAATATTATCTCAGGCAGCTATGTCTAAGATGTGGTTGTAACTGAGAAAGCTTAAGCCTAGTTAATTTTATTCCACTTAAAGAGTACGTGAAAGAAAGGGATCTAAGGACATCTATAAATTATAAACCCCAAAGCATGAATTTCACAGTGTTTTTTGGTCTGGGCCAGAATCTGGACACACTGACTCTGGTGTACCTAAGCCTTGCAGTGACTGAAGAGATATACTCTTTTGGAGGAAATAGAGAATTTGCTCCTCTAAAACTCAAATGAGGGAAGATTAGCCCACCTTCAACTGCAATTTGATTTAGTGCTCAACAGGCAATCTCCTGATTAATCATTAGACCTCTGAATCACCTTTGCTATATCCTCTCTATTACAAATTAATAAGTGACATTCTGGTTTATACATCTGCTTTTTATGAGTTTGGTTAACGTGAGTTGGTCCCACAAATCTAATCCACTGACAAAACTGAGTTTCAAGCTGAGGAAAGTTGAGAACTAGACTACAGACATAGTGACCCCCTCCAACATATTGTCAGCCTGTGACTAGACAGCCAACTCCTCCCTAGAACACATTTATCTCACCACATCCCTCAAACCAACACACACCGAATTCAGGAACCTGTTCTACAGTATCCCTGAGTCACGTTCTCTTTGGATACCCCCAATGGCCAGGACCTCATTGTCACAACACCTCAAAGCAGCCTGCTTTCTTGGAGATCTCAGTTGTTAGAATATTGTTTCTTAAACTGAAATTAAACCTGTCACTTCATAACTTCTACTTACTGGTTCTTTCCCAAAATATAACAAATATTTTTTTGTGCCTAGGCTGCCTATTCTCAGTTCCTCCAAAAGAACTTGACCATGATGGACTCCAGCCCTCTCACCACCCAGTTGTTTTCCTTCTAGCTTTCCAGTGTCTTTCTTGAAAACATGATCCCCCCTGCCCCAAATCTGATCGGTCCACTAGCACTATTATTTTTGAGACATAAGATATTAGTGCAGCAAAAGTTTGTTATTTCTTTCAGCAGTTGCATCTCACTGTTGGCTCACGTGCTTCAGATAAAAATGCCTTCATCTCAATGCATTTCCCCTTCCTTTTGGATTTGAAGCTGTTGAAATGAGATACATGTCGGTAAGGCTGTGGGTTTACTATGGTGAGCTTACTTCCCCCTTTGGTGAATGCTGTTTCTGTTCAGTCTGAGGGACAGGGTCCTTAGCTCAGGACAAATATACAGAGCCATTTCAAGAATTCAGACCTAAGTAGTGAATGAGTTTTTCTTAGAAAGAAAAAAGAAAAATCCACCTTTCTTGAGGAAATGAGCCATCATTAGAGAGCTGGGAATGATTTTTACTTTTTTATTCTCTAGCTCCTGGTGGGTAAAAGGCACTCGCATGGGCTTGATGAATCTAGCCAACCAGCTACCAATTTCAACTGGGGACAGGGGGAGGGAAAAGAAAAGCTATTTTACTGAGGCTTTTTTCCTTTCTGATTCTAGAATATAAATATTGTATATATAGTAAAACAGTGTAACCAGACCTAGGATGTAGTGACTTGGTTCCTTTCAGAATCCCTGAGACAATCTGGGATGAATTTTCTGTCATCTGGAATCTCCTCCTTTCCACAAGCCCAAACTGTCTTAAGCTCTAATTTGCCTATTTGTTGTTGACTTAATCTAGACAAATCTCCCTATCACTCACACTCCCCCACCCTGTCCCTCAGCCCCTCAACATCCTTCTCCTCTCCACTGGCCACCCCACGCTCTCCTCCACCCAACCCCGGCCCGCAAACCCACACGGGTTTAAAGTGTAGGTTTTGATGCTCTCATTGCCCACGGATCGCAGGACAGACGTTCCCAGGGACAACTTTGAGAGGCCACGTGCTCGTCCCCATAAGGAGGTGGGAGAAATCCCTGCAGCTCGGTTTTGTTCCAATGGTCTGTTCAGTGAGTGATTCCCGTTTCCCCAAAGGCTGCCCCTCATTAGCATGAACGGGGGTGGGGGGGGGGGGAGAAGGGGTGGGGGGAGAGAAAGAGCAAAAGCCCAGGCTCAGTTTTAGAGCCTGGGAACCGTGTCTACAAACATGACAGCTAGAGCTTTCTGGCTCCTCTGTTTGATCGTTGGATCATCTCCCGAAGCCCCAGTGGCGGAGAGAAAAGGTAAGATCGATGAAATGCTGAGCCCTGGGAGAGGGGCTGGGATCCGGGGGCGAGCTGGGGAGAGGGCGCGATGAAGGGCGGGACGAGAAAGGGGTCAGGGCTTGCCAGAGAGGAGATTCCAGGTCCGTGTTCGTGTTCGAAAGGAGCAAAATGTGTCCCCAAGATTGTGTGTGTCTTGGCAGCCTTTATAGGAATGAAGCCAGTTGTTCAGCTACTGAAATGATCTCGAGCGAGCCGGGCAGGCTGGAGAAACTTTGCATGTTAAGTAGTTGCTCCATCACAGAGGAGGGAAAGTGTCAAAAGGGGTCGTGGCGCGCCTTTCGGGAGCCGTGCGGGCCGGGCTCGCGGGACGCGGCGGGCGGCGGGCGCCCGGAGGAGCGCGGGGTCCGCCCAGCGCCCGGGTCCCCGTCCCGCCGGCGATCAGAGGAGCTGGGTGCGCCCCTCCGGGGCTGGGAGCGGAGGGAGCCGAAATCGGACCTTTCTCCCCTCTCCCTGCAGCCGCCAACCAATGGCCTTGGGACACCTGAGTCTTTAAAACACACACACACACACACACACACACACACAATTTCATGCCTGAGATGAAAATTACTGAGGGAATGAAGAAATAAGAGGTTCTCTGCGGGGAGGTGTTTTTGTTTGGCTTTTACTTGGATGTTCTGTTTGATTCACTATCTCTGGGAAAAATAGCTTCCGCACCTCACAGGGTAATTTACTTTGGGTTATTTTTCCACATGGAAATTGAATGACTTCAGTGGCATTTAACCCAAATATCAGACAATCTTTCCCATGACAACAGATGGTGATATCAATGGGGAAGCAGTTGTGAGGTCAACAGTTGACAGTCAGGAATTGGATATCCACCAGAACTTTATTCAGCTGTGTATGGGCAACGTTGAACATAATGAGCCAGAATCAACCTCTCTGCAAAAACATGAACTATAATCAGCTATTATTGCTGGGTGAAAGCTGATTTTAAAGGAGACTGTCAATTTGGCAAGATAAATCACTTTAAATGAAGTGTTGCAAGAACTGCAAATGGGCAGACCAAGCTCTTCGATGCCAGAGAGAAATGCTGAAAACCAGCCGTTAAAATAATAGAAAAAATAAAGATGGGCTCTTGTGCCCGTCTGGAGGGCACTGGGACCCAGGCAAACGGGGAGGTGATATTGTGTAACTGGGCATGGAAATTGGCCCAGCTTCTAAGCTTGTTGAAGTTTGCTCAACAATCTGCCTGCAGAACTGGGGAAAATCACTAATAATTTAAAAAATTTGTTTTCATGCCGTTTGCCATTTAGGAGCTTTTCCTCCACCATGGGAAGGGGTGGGGGTCGGGCAGTGTAAGCGATGCGGGTGCTTTTACACTTAACCAGGGGTCTCTGCGCCCAGCCACGCTTTAAACCTCCTTCTAAGCTGCGGTTTACTACTAAGTGGTGTCCAAGAAGCCAGATAAAAATCCACTCACAGATGCTCGACTCTGCACAGACCAAGATGACAGTGTAAACACGGATGGGAAAACCAAATAGTTCTGTTGTCAGGGGCGCTTAAACAATTAGGAGAACCTGTAATATGAGACCTTTCCCCCTGGGGTTTGCTCTTGGTACTTTCTCAACAAACTGTACATAGCAAAAAGGCGGATGTTTACATATATATTAAAGAAAGGGCAAAAGAGTTTGTTATTTAACCAAAGTTGTCAGTTATCTTTAGTCCTAGAACAAATAGGTGGTTGTAATTTGAAAAGCTATTGATTTGCAAAGCCTCCTTAACAAAATGAAATGTTCCCATGTGGTGAGAAAAATGTTCTTAGTTGCCCTCATTCTTAGAGGGCAAGACCCTCATCTCCGTCTCCTTGGGGCCTAGGAAACCTGGGCTCACCACCAGCCGGGGCGCCTTCCTCTTCCCCCTCCCGTTCTCTTTCCTTCGCTTCCATGTCTGCTGCCTTCTCCACGTCGCCTCTCGCAGGTGTACGCTACGTTTACATTGTCCCCCATCTCCTCTCCCCTCCCAGAGCCATTTCTTCTTCCCCCCTGTCGGCCTCTCCTCCCCTCCACAGCCTCATCTCTGCCCGCCTTCCCTCCTCTCTCAGCCTCCCCGGCCTCCCCTCCCCTCCTCTCGGCCTCCCTCCCCTCTCTTCTCTGCCTCTCCCCTTCCCCCCCACCCCCGTCCCCTTCCCTCCCCTCTCAGTCTCCCCTTTCCCCACCCCTCCCCTCTCCTCTCAGCCTCCCCGGCCTCTCCTACCCTGACGGCCTCCCCGGCCTCTCCTCTTCTCTCCCTACAGCCTCGCCGCCCCACAACCGGAAGCCCGACCCCGGCGGCGGCCCGAGTGCGGAGACTCCTGGGCCCCGGCCGCAGTCGGTCCCCGAGACCCCGCGGCGGCCGCGCGCAGCAGAGGCCGCTCCCCGCGCCTGGTCCGACCTGCGGCGCCGGAAGCCCCAGCCGGCCGCCGAGAACCGGGCCGGCTTCCGGGAGGCCGCGCGCGCGCCCGCTGGCCCGCCGAGCCCGCGCCTCTCGCAGGCCGAGAACCGTGCGTCGCCGCGCCGCGTGCCCGCGCTGGAGGACTCCCCGCGGCGCGCGCGCGCCCGGGCCCTGCGCCTCCCGGCCGCGCGGCCTCCTACGCGCGCCGCCGAGGCCCCCGCCGGCCCCGCCCACCCCAACCGGCCGCGCGCGGCCGCACCGCCCCCGGAACCCGCGCCCGCGCCGCCGCCGCGCCTCAGCCCACAGCGGAGGGAGGATGCGGAGCCCGGCGCCGAGCCTTGCGCGCGCGCCTGCAGGGCGGACTTGGACGAGCGCGAGTCCTACTGCGCCAGCGAGTTCGGTGAGCCCCGCCCGCAGCTCCTCCCGGGCCCGGGCGGCCGAGCCCAGGCCGCGGGGCGAGCCTTTCCGAGCCGAGAGCGCCGGGCTGTGCACCGGGACCCCTAAACCAAACCCTAGAGAAACCCACCCACTCGGTCCTGCAGGCCCCAGAGCCGTGTCGACTATTTCGTGATTTGTTAGAAACGCACTGGGGAGAGAAAGAGGATGTGAGCGCTATGCATTTCTCCAAACTCTTTGTTTTTTGAAAGCAGCAGTCAACGGAATCGTGCATGATGTGGACGTCCTCGGCACAGGGATCCGGCTGGTGACTCTGCTGGTGGACCGGGACGGGCTGTACAAGATGAACCGCCTGTACATCACTCCGGACGGGTTTTTCTTCCGAGTCCACATATTAGCCCTAGACTCCTCTAGTTGCAATAAGCCATGCCCCGAATTTAAACCTGGTATTGAAACTGATCTAAGTGATCATTTTATGTATGTTCTTTATGTCACCATTGTAACTTTGACATGTCACAGCCCGGTCTCTATCGGTTACCCCAGTACCTTTTTTTTGGGGGGAGGGGAGGGCTATTCTAAAATGAATAGAATTTAGAAGACAGGTATTATTTCGGCCACTCTGATTTAAATTCCATCAGCGCCTCCGGTTAAAGATGGGAACTGAGCGGATTGGCACAAAGCAAACACTCAATATTTGTTGACAAGTGGAGTGAATGACGAAACACTGTTGCCAGACGGGATGCCTAAGGGGCTTTTTAAACTGAGTTTAGAGACGTCTTTTGCTGGGCGCGTGTGTTTGGGGGGGGGGGCGGGTAATGCCCACTCCCACGTCTTTCTAGAGATGTGCTCTGTAAAATCCTGCTGGCACTGTTGTGATTAGGACCTTTGTTTCTAGTGCTGGCTGTTTACAGGCTGAGTAATCTGATTATCTTATAAAGGTCACTAGGCTATTTCCACCTGCTGTCTGAGGTTTAAATGTCTGAGATTCAGCATGTGCAGCAAGATAAGAGATTCAAGCTTAGGCATTTCTTAAAAGCCTTACATTTTCTTATTGTTACGTGGTATTTGAAAGATAACTACGAATTTATATTTTGTTTTTTTTTTCTTTTTTTTTTTTTCAGGCAGCAGGTATATTGTGATGGGCCACATCTACCATAAGAGAAGGCAGCTACCTACAGCTCTGCTTCAGGTCCTGAGAGGGCGCCTCCGACCAGGAGATGGACTTCTCAGGAGCAGCAGCAGCTATGTGAAAAGATTTAACCGGAAAAGGGATGGGCAAGTGCAAGGGGCAATTCACACCCAGTGCATTTGAAACATACCAGCCTGGCATTTCTGGATCATAAGAGGCTTGGAATTCAGCAGCAAGACAGGAAAGGCCTATCATTAAGTAATCGGATTTTCCTTTAGAACAGGGCACACAGCTCCTTTAGGAACTAGTTGCAAAGTGCCAACTCTCATCTTCAGGTTGTCACTTTTGTACAAAATACTTCATAAATGGTTATGCTTCTGAGCTCTGTGGTGAAGTTATTCAACTGGTGTGCCAGTTACTCACACAAGCTCAGATAACTGACCTGTCCAGTTAACAGATCACTGCTTCATGTTGTTTATTTTTAATTATTTTAATTTAAATACATTCTTCAGTAGAAATAGTTCACAAAAACATTTCCTTGATTTTAAATATACAATTTTGAATAGTTTATATCATGTATCAAACCAAATTTTATACTAAAACCATCACATTTTAAATTCTGTACATAACAGTAAGTGCACTAGTCAGACGTATGAAATGTCATTTAGATCACATTTAGATCAAACACTAAAGTCAGAGCCCGAGACAAGTATTAAAGTTTTACATTTAGAGTACTGAAGGGCTTATTCAAGCAAACAAATGTTTGTTCAAACAAGTGTTCCTGATGTACCAAAATATAAGATACAGTTTATTTTCATGCCTCCCTGCTTCTAAAATCCTATGTTTTGTGCCATACTGGCAGCTATCCCAATACCAAACATATTCTGGGTGTATCTGATGTCATTTTTCTATTAAGACCAAGTATCATGTTTGTGTTTGTAAAGCAGTAAATCTTTCTGTGAAATCAGATCTTGGATGCACCTGGTTTTTTCAGCCTCACTGAGCCCCAAAAGGTTTGGGAAAAAGCATTTCTCAAACTTACTCCAAAAACCCTGGAACCAATATTTAATGACGGCTTGCAAGCACGTGAATTTTAAACGCTTTCCAGTTGGCTTGAAAAAGATTTAATCACGAACTGAATTTATTATTGATTTTATACCTCAGCCCACAAAGACATTAACAATTTTTTTTCAGAAGACCAAGCTGTGCTTTAATTTGAAACGCTGTGAATAGAGACACTGATAATCCATGGTTGAAGATTACTGCCTAAAGAAAGATAGAAAAAGAACTCCACTGAGGAGACAAAAACAGTCCATTTGGTGTCAGATGAGATGCACTCTGGAGCTCAGGATGTGTCATTAGTCTGTAATGGCACAGAGTCTTTAAAGGCCTCGCAGAAGCACTATATACACACAGGATGTCAGGACAGCACAGAGAGACTGTAAGACATAACAACTGATTGTGATGGGAGATACTGTTAACCTTATTTGTCCCAAACAGGGGGCAAAGAGGTAAAATAAAAGTTGAGAGGTTCTGACTATGCCGTGGTAAAGCATTAACTGAGGGATTTTTTTAGCGAATTTGCCAAGAATGAGTTGTGCCCAAGCTTATTAAAAATTATCTTAGAATTGCTTTTTGGGAATCCACTGCATTATTACACAAACCATTGGCAGTAGATTAGAGTATGCAGTGAATGAAGAGCTTCTGGGTTAGTTTTCTTTAGGATAAAAATTAACTAAGACAGAAGTAGCACCAGTCACAAAAACCAAAGCCGAATTTTTAAATGTCAAATGGCTAAGTGGTGATCCTGAGTAACATGGTGGAGAAAATTACAAAATGGCCAAATAGATAAATTATTAGTTGGATGGCCAGATGTTAGAGCATAAAGAGAAGTGTTATAAATAGCTCTGGTTTAAAAGATAGAAAAAAAGTCACTTTGATATAAGCCTGAGGGTTAGGGTTTGATTAGATTGCTTTGATAATAGTTTCTGAGAAGTTTTGGAATCACACCAAAAGTGCCAAAACTGTGATCTGTGTGATACTTGGAGGTCACATGGTTAGTATGTACACCTCGGCAAACACAAGCAGGCCAGTTTCTTAGAAACGTTGTTAAACTAAAGGCCATCATTCAAGACCAGGTTTGCAATGAGAGATGAGCGAGGCTCGGGACTTCCCTGGCGGTCCAGTGGTTAAGACTCCGTGCACTCCCACTGCAGGGGGTTCGGGTTCAATTCCTGGTCGGGGAGCTAAGATCCTGCATGCCAAGAGGCACCGCCAAAAAAAAAAAAAGAAAGTGATTGAGGCTCAAATGAGGTAGAACAGTGGTGCATATGGGGATATATGCACGGGAGGCGGTGCACAACAGGCTGGGAATTCCAGGTTAGGCAAAAAAGTTTAAGGAGAGTCTTCTCAATATTCAGTCAGTACCTTCAGTACAATCTTTTAATTTTATGGAAAATTTTAATTCCCAAATTCACTGTAGTTCCAAATCCTTTTCTCCTGTTGATAGATTTTCCTTAGCACGTGGGTTTGTGCTCCAAAGACTAAAGGATCACGGGCACAATAAAATACCCTGTTGCCTTCAAGAGGAGCTCAACACATCCCTCCTTCCATTCAGCTGTTGGAACTCAAGCGGAAAAAAGTGTTTTTCTTTTGGTAGGGAAAGGTCCATAAAACATACTTTTTTTTTTTTTTTTTTGTACTAGCTTTTAACTGTCTTTGAAAGGTATCACTTAGCACTGTTTATATTTCTCTTAAAATCATTTTTAAGGTTGATCAAACACAGGTATATGCAAACACCTAAAAACTGACCCACTACCTACAATGAGTAACTTCAGTTTCGGGTACAGGACTTTATCATTTAAAAAATATAGCACTTATTTCTTTAGTTGAATTTGGTCCAAATTGGATCAAGTGGGGTGTGATCTCCTAGGAAATGTCTTTTTTGGTATCTTGTTCCAAGTATCCAGAAGTACTTCAGAATATTTCAATTTATTAAAAATCCTTCCCCCAAGTACTTATAAGACATTACTTTGCTCATGAGAGATCACCATTCTCATTTTAAGGACAAGAAATCTGACACTTATGGGTAATGGCCTCAGTCATGAGGCTAAGTGTGTAGATTTAAAAGGTCACCGCACTGGCTCTTTAGTATCAGAAACACACAAAGATGCAGGGAGTTTGCCTAACAACAGAAATAGGGAAAGAACTTTTATTTGCAGATTCCAGGAAGGTAGATTACAAACAGCAGCAAATCTCAGAGTCTCTTAGTAACACTCCAGGCCACTTGAAATATAAAAAGGTAATTGTTTTACTTTAGAAAATATCTCTGAAAGTTCACAATTTTTTAAAACTACTGCAGGACATTAACTAAAGTGCAAATCCTGCAGAATTTGGGTAGGAGAAAAAAGCCTTACCAATATTATGAAAATACTTTTTATGAAATGGTTTCAAGGATTGTGAACCTGGCAGATGAAATATAACAAGCATTGAAAATACTTTTAGCAAAGGAAATCTGTTGATGCAAATTAAACATATATACAAGCCCAAAGACTGTGTAGAAAAAGCCTAACAGTATAACAAATGTGCATTCTACTACTTGGATTATTGAAAGCAAAATAGCTGTAATAACGTATATTTTATTGAGTAGCAGAAGCTTGTCAAATACTCGTAGAAAAGCAGCTTTTGAAACTCAGTATGTTGTAAGAATGCACGTTTTTCCAAAAATTACTTTTGAAGCACTAAAGCTCTGTAGTTGATAAAACTATAAAATGTCTACGTATTTATATGGTGATAGAAACTGCAAAAGGCTTTATACTATTAAATACATATATGAAATTAACATATTCCTGGCCTGAGGATTCCCACAAAATTTACCTTTTTTGTACAATTAGGCAATGCCAACATCTACAGAAAATATGTTAACCAACCAACCACTGTTTCATTAGAAACCGCACCAAATCCAATGTCAAAAACATTACTTTATTTTTCTAGGATGAAATGTCCTATTACGTACAAAAAGAACTGCTGTTTAAATTTGCCACAATCTCTTAAAAACATAGCAATCTATTGCCTACAGGTAGGAAAGTTCTTGCTGCAACAAGTTTTAAATGATTAAGCCCATCTATATCTATATATATATGAATAAATAGTACAGAAATACTGTGACATGATGAGATGCAGAATAATTTTATAATTCATTAAAATGTAGGATTCTTGCATCAGCACAGTGCATACAATATGTAACATTTTTTAAAAGTAAAAGGACAAAATAACCTATATTTGACTACTTCCATGTTAGTATTTTAAGCAAAAACTTTGTCTCCATGTTTTCAATATTGAGCAATTAATCTCTTTAGTTTGTAAGCATAAGTTTAAGTGATATTTTTATGTACAAAAAGGAATGGGCTTCATTAGATAAAATTAACCCAGAATAACCTGTACACCTGAGCCTGTAAGAAGAAAGAACTGGGAACTGTAGCAACGTCTTTCTTTTAAGAAACTAAGGTCCGGGAAAGGTTTTGCATAGCAGGGTGATATTAAACAGAAAGAAACTTTTAAAAAACAATAAATGGATAAATTCCAGAACTTGGTAGGACAAAGCTAATACGAAGTAGTGCAAAATCTAGTAAAATTTTTGCAAAGCTGCATAAACCAACTATGGCAGATCTCACAGAAGCTATTATTACAATGAAGAAATACAACATGTAAGATTAGAACACTGAAAGGAAAAACATGCAAAATACGCCTTCCTCTGCTGCTTCCATTTTTTCCCCCTACTGTTTACACTACTTCTTCTTATGTGGGAAAAAACTCAACCAACAAACAAATACAAAAAGGATGAAGTCATTTTAAAAAATGCCCTTCATAAAAAATAAGTAGTGGTCTGTAACTGATAATTTGCCTGGTATCATATAACGTACAGATGAAGGCAATGTGTATTTTGTCACATTACCTTTTTTATTAGTCTGATCAATTGATGCAACAGGATTAGCACCCCTGAATATTTTTCTTCGATGTGATGCCAGTGGGCTGGGAATTATAAAATGAAGGACCACTACTACCCTGGAGAACTCCAGGTACAATCAGATCCTTCTGCCTTTTATTTATTTACCTTGCAGCCCTCCCTTTCCCCTCAATGGCTTACAGAGAATCATTAGCGCACATTCAAAGACACCGTCTGTGGGAGAAAAATTATCTCCATTTATTTTGTTTCATATACATCCATAGTTGAATTTTAATACAAAAAGAAAAAAAATTAGAATCTGACAAATGTTTACAAACAAGATACCTTCAAATAGATTTTACTCATTTTAACCTGGTGCAGAGTAAATGACAAATTGTACTGTTATATTCAAGGCAACAGAGTCTGTAGTCCAGGACCACTTAGCCCAACCTTTATGCAAGCTTAATTTTTATCTACTATGAACAATAAACTCATTGTTGATTCCCAGTTGTGTGTGTGTGCACATGTGTACATAGCAGCTCCTTTCATAGAAAGAAAAGACATCTAGAGGTCGTCTTGTACTTTTACCTACAGGAATCATGATAAGATACAGAATGGATTACATGTAACCGGGGCTGGATTTTATAAGAAAAAATAATTAGCTGACAAATGAGGGCAGCAATAAAAAAGCGTCTTTTTTGCAACAATAAATAAATACAGTCGAAAGTTTTCTGTGAGACTCTAAACCAGCTTCTTCACTGAAGAGCAGACGTGGCATTTCCATGGAGTTACACTTGACCCCATATTATCATTTTTTCTCTCTTTCTTTCTTTTTTTTTTTTCTTCAATAAACAAAGTTTTCCCGCTTCTGCCACAATAGTAAAACCATTTGATCTTGACAAGATAATGGTGTCGTTGACTTTGCTTTTCCCTTGTCCGTTGGACAAAATTGGCCAAGAATATAATTGGACTGTTATGACCAATAAAAACGAAGTTTAGGTCAAGTCTTGTCAGGATAACCTGACTAAAAACATCTGGCTCCTTAATTTAAAACAGTTCAGACAACCAGATTCTTGCTGTGTTTTATGTTAGGTTAACACGCTGAACTTTAAGAAGCTGTAGACTGCAGTTTGTTGTTATGAGACCTACAGAATACAGAAAAAAGGGAACAATTAAGCACCCTTCATTTTTGAAAACAGTGATGCTTTATGTGGATGCCAAGGTCAGTCTGTCTGGGGAAAGCAGCCATGTTCTTTCATTCACCCTTGGCAAGCAAACAGATGAGAACAAGTAAGAAATTTTTACCCTATAAAATGAAAAATTTTCATTGTACACTAAACATGATAATTCACTGGAAAAAGCCAATATTAAAAAAAAGAAATATAAATATATATACATATATATATGTCCAATACATTTTTAGCCAAAGGGACAAATAGAGACATTTACAGAAGCATTACCATTGTGGTAAAAGGTGTGTGTGTGTGTGTGTGTGTGTGTGTGTGTGTGTGTGTGTGTACGCGCACATTTATTTACATTGAGTTGGGGAATATGAAGGAAAAAAAATAAAATATTAAAAGGAGAGAAATAACAGTATTAAAATCACATTTTTCTATTAAATTTCCGAAAGTGTCCTTTCTAGTTTCACAGTTTTATTAACAACCTTTGTTAGTAAACCAAGTAACTGTACAACTGTACAAGTATGTTCTATTGCAATAGTGTATATAAATACAGTCTTCTCGGAGTTTACAATTCTTAAATACATTGTTCAACATGGCTGCTAGAATAAATTGTTTACTACTATACATCTTTTTTTAAACATTAAAAAATTATATTAACTCATCTGAACTCTGGGGGGCAATTTTGAATTAGGTAATCAAGTGGTACAATAAAAGAGTGACCCCAACATCCAGTTCTGATTCCAGTTAAAAATTCAGACTAAAGATATCACAATCTGTAAGAAAAGAAAGAACATGGATGATATAAATGATGAATTATAACAAAGAACAGTTATGAAAATAATGCTGGAGATCACAAATTAAAAATGGGGAAAATACAGCAAAGGAAACCCTGGAAATCCATAAAAAATAATAGTTCAGTGACTGGCTACATATATGTTTCATTCTGCCCTAAATCTGGAAATCAACAAAAATCCCCTAACATCTCTTCACATATCATTTTATTTACATAAGCAGACTTGAGCAAACTTCTCAGTTGGCTCCCATGTTCTTTAATAAAAATTACATAAACCAGAATATAATAAAAAGCTACATGAAACCACCAAATGGCAAGCTCTCCCGAGTGGCCCCTTCACCGTGCAGACCCAGCCTCTGGGCCTCCTCTCCTTCCCCCAGTCCCTTGGTTTTGCAGCAGGCCCACCTCAGCAGTTGCCGCCACCACCCACCCTCTGCGTCCTGCCTGCAAGCCTGGCAGCAGGGTGGGATTCAAATCCCCCAGCTTCTACTTCCACCAAAGGCTAAAGCCTTTTCAGCTGAAAAAAGCTGTTTTAGAAATTTAATTGGAGTAATAACTACAAGAGGTACGAAGCAAGAAGCAAAAAAGCATGGAAGGCTTATAGTAAGTTGTGGTCCTCTGCCCTATCTTTACTCAACCTGAAAACCAGGCTCTCTAGGATGAATGACTTGGAACTTTCAGTTCTTAGGTAGTTAGATTTCTTACACTACTATTTCTTATTTTATCAACTTTATATTGTTTAAATCCTGCTATGGCAAACAAGAACTGAGCTCATGTAACCATTTTCCCTCCTCTCTTCTTGAGTACAAGTTTTATTTTTCTGTAATTTAAAATTAAATCTTTCCATGCTTTGTCTGTAGACATTCCAAAAGTTGAAAATCAATGCACTGTTTACATGACTATGTAAATATTTTTCTCTGTAGCACCTACTCTTTTGCTAGGAGGGCATTCTTAGTAACCTATACAACTTTTTGCCTTTCATGGAGTTTCTAATTGACTTTCATTTGCCCCCTTACATTCTTAAGTTATCTAATGTATGAATCAATTTTTTTCCCTCCAGACGCATCCCTCTTGGGAGTGCTCCATTCTCCTGCTCCAATTTGAACTGCCTGCTGCATGGGCCTGCTGTACAAATGTCACTCTGGGTCAGAGTCGTTCTCTTTGCTTTCTTGAAATCCAAGGTCTTTTGTTTTCTTGATTTGCTTCTTTATTTTGCTAGTGCACATCTTAAAATACCTTGCTAAGAAAGTATGCAAGGAAAAGAAGCCCTTTCTGAATCCTTATATGACTTGAAAATGTACTTATTCTGCCTCTACGCTTGACTGGCTAGACACAGACTTCATTTTTCCTCAGACTTTTGGATTTATTCTTCCATAATCCTCTAGCATTCCACGTTGCGAGAGAAAAGTCTGATAACCAGTCTAATTCCTGTTAATCTATAAGTTGTTTTATCCTCTTTACAAGCTTTCAGAAGAGCTTCTTCCATCCTTAGCCTCTGGAGATTTTACAGTGATGTGTATGTGCGGTGGACCTTGTCGCACTTGTCCAGCTGGCTTACACGTTTGTTTATCCACTCCACTCCATCTCCCTATCCCACAGGAACATGAGCTCCGTGGAGAGCAGGAACTTGGTTTGTTCTGCTGCTATAGTCAATTCTGACACACAGCCGGGGCTCAATAACCATTTTCTGAATGAACAGTTTTGCTTGGATTTGAAGTTGTATGCCTCTCACTGGTTTGGAAATTTTTCTTATATTATTAGTCTTTTGATAATTTCCTCTCCTCTGTCTTCTCTGTTCTTTCTCGTGGGAATTTCCATGAAATGAATATAGATACTTTGTAACATTTTCTTCTTTCCTATTTTTCATCCCCTTGTCGTTTTGCTCTTTACACTGAGAGGTCCTCGATTTTAACTTTCAATGTGTGCAGTAAGTTTAAAAAAATTTCCAGTTACTCTCTTTTTCTCAGATTGTTCTTTATTTCTAATGTCCTGTTCACTGTTTTGCAGATGCAGTATCTTCTAAAATTTCTCTCGGGACATGACTTAGAGGCTTGTTTTGTTTTTTTAAAGCTCTCTCTTGTTCTCTCTGGAATCTATTTTTCGGTTACACCTTGACCTTTTTCTCCTTTACACTGCAGGCTTTCCTTACCTATCCGTCCGTCCCTGTCTGTTCCCACTTATGAAGAGCAAGTTAACAGCCTAGATGGGTGCCTGGAGAACCCTGTGCATGTGTGTGTGGCTTACTGACTGGCAGGCTTTGCTTTAGATCAGAGTTTTCAGTCTCAACACAACTGACATTTTGGAGCTGGACAATTCTTTGCTGTGAGGGCTATCCTACGCACTGTGGGACGTTTAGCAGCATCTCTGGCCTCT
This sequence comes from Balaenoptera musculus, assembly GCF_009873245.2. Classification (NCBI taxonomy): domain Eukaryota; kingdom Metazoa; phylum Chordata; class Mammalia; order Artiodactyla; family Balaenopteridae; genus Balaenoptera; species Balaenoptera musculus. Next base: position 14,073,325 of record NC_045804.1, on the reverse strand, counting down.
ACTGATTAGATGCCAGTACCACTAACCACCTCCAAGTGTGACAAACGGCAATGTCTCTAGGCATCGCTAAATATCCCTTACGGGGTCGGGGTGAGTAAATTATCCTGTTGAGAGCCCCAGAGTTAGAATGAGGGAGCCGATCCTTCAGAGATCAGGGGAATTTTCCTCTGGGTCCCATTCTCTTCTGTCTAGTTCTCTGCAGACGGTTTATTCTCCTTCTTTGGAGAAGAACCCTGTGTTCTTCCAGTTCTTTGGGCTGCCTACGCAGGCTGCACACTGGGGTTAAAGGAGGCTGTGACTAGCCCAGATATCGATCTTCAGTTAACCCCTCTCTCCTCCTACTCTCTAGAGCCTTCGAGTCTATTTCAGAGTCTCCGTGTTGGAGGCCGTCTGGGGTCCTACTGGTCGGCAGGCTGTCACGTCCGCTGAGGAGCCCAGCCCGCGAGGAGGAGTCTGGCTGAGCTGGCCCGCCTTCGTCGGCCGGTCGCCTTCCATCTGCTGAAATCTCATCAGCTAACTAACTTCCACCATATTCCTTTCACCACTCTGAGTTTATCCCTTTCTATTCCTTTATTATTATTTTCCTGGGGACTCTGTCATATTAAAGTTAAGTCCTCTTCCATTTTAAGTTTTACAGCTGACGGGTTAACAGATAGGCAACAATAGAAATGGGACAGTTGCAGAGATTCTGTGGAGCCTCTTGGTTGGTGGGCTATACAGCCTGCCCGCCCACCTGCTTTCCTTCCCTCCTTGCCTATAGTTTTTGACTCCTTCGCTGAGAAGGTGATTGGATACTTCAGTTGTGCTTGTCCTTCACTTTTAGTTTATGCAAACTGACTCTGAAGTACAGTTCTTGATCTACCTTGTTACAGGAGAAGGAGAGAAACAAAATACCCTGAAGATTTGCCTCAGAGAAAAATGACTAGGTAGAGCACTGATTCTTATGCTTTGGTATGCAGAGTCCCTTGGGAGTTCATTAGGGAATACAGATGCCCAGACCCCGGCCCAGCCAAGATCTACCCAGTCTGACTAGGGAGGATCAAGCTTGCGGGCTGGTGGATGGGGGATGGTGAACAATGAATCTCAGGGCTACAGAGCGGTGGCAGCTCTCAAAGAAAAGGGAAACAGGCTTCCGTTGAAAGGAAGAAAGTCATGGGCTTGGGAAGGAGCAGGTGCGGAAGGTCAGAAACAGAAGGCACGAAGGTCACAGCACCTGACTAGCATGCAAAGCTGCTCAATGTTTTTATGTTACTAGAGGTTCAAAGAAAAGGTCTGCGGACTTGGATTAAAGTCTAGTTTTGCCCACAGAAAAAATCCAGAAGAACAAAACAATTTATGATTTCAAAGACACAGCAAACACAAATGAAAGAGAAAGCGCTTAAATCCCCACTTCGTGGTCTTCCCCTTACTCTACCCTACAGAACAGTCTTTTTTTTAAAACATTATTTTGTTGAATTCTACCAGTCTTTGAGCATTTCACCTACTATATATATGCTATGTTGAGTATTAGTTTCATAGTTTAAAAAAAATTTTTTTTGGCCGCGCGGCTTGCGGGATCTTAGTTGCCCGACCAGGGATAGAACCCCGGCCCCCTGCAGTGAAAGCGTGGAGTCCTAACCACTGGACTGCCAGGGAAGTCCCAGAACAGTCATTTTTATACTTCCGTAAACTCAGTGAGAGCAAGAACTCTTACTACTACTATCTTTGTATGTGCCCCATGGCATTTAAGACAGCATCTTACATTCTGTAAGCATCTGATAAATGCTTTTTGAATTTTAAAAAGTGACTATAATTTTAAGCAGATCATAAACAAACCCAGCAATTTCTCGCTAGGAACTGAATTAGTTCAGAGCGCTGAACACATCTGCTTACCTGCTAGCCTTGAATCCTTTCAATTTCTGTACAAAGAATGATTCAAGAACTTCTGCACACTGGTAAAAAGGGGAGTCACTTGGATTGTAGTAACGACAATTATCAAAAATTTTGGTCATATCTGCTACAAATTCCGTCAGCTTTTCATAATATCTTCTTTGTACTCTTTCTTCCATGGTGGCAAGGTCTTAAAAACACAAAATGTAAAAGATTTTCAAAGCTTTAAGGTTGTTCCAATGTGAATACTGCCTGCAGTTCTGACAAATAAGAATACATAACATCTTGCCCAAGCAGTCCTGGAACCAGGCTGGTTTACCAGTGAAGACTACGTAGCAATTCTTGAAGAAAATAGAAGCACTTTTCCAATTTTGTTTTTGATTCGGGGTCTACAAGATAAATCTTGGCTACTGTTAAGAAGGGTCTTTTACTTTCAATTAACTACAGAGAATAGCTCTTTATTCAATTGGTTTGAAACAAAGGAAACACTACACCAACATGAACAATACATATCTAAGTATAACACACTTTCACATGCAAACAATTGATTAAATACCTTACATGTACAAAGAGAAGGAGGAGTCCAGAATTAAGAATAAAATCTCTGTGGTTTTGTGAGCCTTGTATTAGACTTTAATAATATAATTTTGTTTCCTTTTAAATTTTTATTGTTACCTTTTATTGGTGACAAGTGATACTGACTTACCGATTATGTTGGTAATGATATAAAGTGTCTACTTAAAATAAACTTAAGGGGAAAATATTAGCTGATATGAACAAAAATAGCAGTATGTAATAGTAGAGACAGTATGCAGAAATGAAAAAAATTACTAGGGTGGTACACAGGTAACTGCTTTGGAATACTGAGCTAAATCCACCCAAAATAACAGTGGGTCGCAGGAGACAGTTGTGCTTGAAGGAAAATTCCATATACAATATGACATAAAAACCTGGGAGAGTAGAAGGTCAGTGATCTCAAATCAATCTAGGATTGATAGATAACACAATTCCTAACTAAATCTCAATAATTATTTTAGAATTTGAGAAAATAATTTTAAAGTACATTCAAAAAATAAAAGTGTAAGAATATCTAAAAAACATTTGAAAAATAAAAGTAAAGGGAGAAAATTTAATCTATGAGACATTAAAAAAAATTATAGGGACTTCCCTGGTGGCGCAGTGGTTAAGAATCCACCTGCCAATGCAGGGGACATGGGTTCGAGCCCTGGTCCGGGAAGATCCCACAGGCTGCGGAGCAACTAAGCCCATGTGCCACAACTACTGAGCCTGCGTGCCTAGAGTCCACGCTCCGCAACGAGAGAAGCCACCGCAATAAGAAGCCCGTGCACCGCAATGAAGACCCAATGCAACCAAAAATAAATAAATAAATTTATATAAAAAAATTTATAAAGCTGTGATAACAAAAAGTGTGGCATTGCACAACATGATACAAACATTAATGGAACTGAATTCAAAACAGGAACAGACCTAACTATATTCAACGTAAGAATTTCACCTATGTTGAGGATGTCATTTCAAATAAGCAGACAGGAAGAATTCATTAATAAATTGGGTTGAGGCAACTGCCTACCTATATTTGAAGAAAAATTCTACCTCACACTATATGCCAAAGTAATCCGAGGTGGATTAAAATTTAAGGACAAAAATGAATGTAGTTAATCACTGAATTATGCATATAAAAGTAGTTAAAATGGCAATTTTATGTTATACATATAATATTTTAACATACAAACACATCTTTGATAGTTCCAGTTTATGCAGGTAGGGGAAAAACGTGTAAACCAGAACAACTGCAAAAATGCACCCAGCCTGATTAAATTCCAAACAAGACTTGGGCTCATCCATTCTGTGTAGGTCACATAAGCTGTACAGGTAGGCAGAAAGCTTAACACAGCCCGCCAGAATATCACCATATTCAGACTTAAGTTCTGGGCACTTCCGGACTGACTAATTGTAATAAAGTATGTGAGTAGTGTTTGGACATTTTATGATTTCAACTTAATTAGTATCCCTTAAAAAAAAAAAAAAGTACTAGGAGAACATACAGGTAAGTATTTATGTATCTGGGGTAGGGAAAAAGGCTAAAAATACAACTCTAAAGGTAGAATTCATAATGATTAATAGATTTGAATTAAAAAAATGTTAAAAACTATCATATGACCAAAAAATTGCCATAAAACATTAAAATATCCTTAGTTTATAAATAACCCTTAAGTAACACTGACAACAGTATGAATATCTCAAGAGCAAAATGGCAAAATACATAAATAGGGAACTCATGCAGAAGTACAAACAGTAATAAGCACATCACTAGTTACTGAAGACAGGCAAAGCCAAAGAGTCACTTCCTTTGCCCAAATTAGCAGAAATTAAAAATTATATAACATCAGCCTATTAACAGAGGCTACCTCTAAAGGTGGATGAAAGTGGTGGTAAATTTTACATTTTACTCCCTATATCTCTGTAACATCTGCATTTGTACATCAAACATATTGTTTCGAAATAAATTTTTGCAAAGAAAAATTTTTCTCCTCGAAAGAGTGATAATGCTCAGGGTTTTCAAGTGTGCAGAGAAAAGGGTACAGATACACGCTATCAGTGGAAACTGGTTCAATCTGCTGAAGTGCAATTTGAAAATACTTACCAAAAGCCTAAAAAGTATACATACCCTTTGGTACAGAAATTCTATGACGTCATACAATTAAAAACGATGTAGGGGGACATCCCTGGTGGTGCAGTGGTTAAGAATCTGCCTGCCAATGCAGGGGACACGGGTTCGAGCCCTGGTCAGGAAGACCCCACATGCCACTGAGCAACTACGTCCGTGTGCCACAACTACTGAGCCTGTGCTCTAGAGCCCATGAGCCACAACTACTGAGCCCCCATGCCACAACTACTGAAGCCCATGCGCCTAAAGCCCGTGCTCCGCAACGAGACGCCACCGCAATGAGAAGCCTGCACACCGCAACAAAGAGTAGCCCTGTTCACCGCAACTAGAGAAAGCCCACACACAGCAATGAAGACCCAATGCAGCCAAAAGTAAAATAAATAAATAAATAAATTTATAATCAATCAATCAATCAATCACGTTAGTCTGTCTCTTTCCAGACATTTGCTATGCATCTCTAAACACAGGTACGTACCCTTAGAAAACATACAACTGTTTACTGCTTAAAACCTAGGGATTGCTCTGTAACTTTCCTATTTCTTTCAACAATATGCTTGGGAGACCTGTATTATCTGTATGTACATACCCACATAAAATGCTGTTTATCTTGGTGGTATTACAAAAAGAAAAGAAAAAGACAGGAAAACATTCTAGCTCTTCAAGAAAAGAATTTTGGCTAAATAAGTTAAGGCATATTCAATTTACAGACTATACAAAGCCATTAATATCATGTTATTGAAGATTAATGACACAGGAAAATGACTGCCAGACACAAACATTTACTATATGATCTCAATATTTTTCTTTTTTTAAAAAAAAATATATGTTTTCAATTTTTACACATACACACACACACGAACACACCAAAATGTGGTAGCATTCAGTGAGAAAAAGATCAAAAGTGCATTTATCTTTTCTTACTTTTTTTATTTCCTAAATTTTCTATAATCACGTTATTTTTAGAAGCAAAAGACATCTATTTATTTAAATAAACACCCCAGGTACTTTCTCAAAGGAGATTATTCAAATCTGAAATGTGTATAATGATTAATTTCTTCTATCTTAGACATGAGGATAGAGGTAACGGCTACTTACTTATGGTTTTTCTTCCCAAAGATAAGCCCTCATTTATCTCTTCTTCATGTTTCCACATCTTTGAAGTTGCCGTCAATACAACCCCTGTCTTTTCTTTTCTTTTATTTCTTAAAAACCTGGTTGAACTTTAATTCCTTTAATTTTTTCCTTTTATTTTATTTTATTTTATTTATTTTTTTATAGCTACTTTATTTATTTATTTATTTATTTTTGGCTGTGTTGGGTCTTCGGTTCGTGCGAGGGCTTTCTCTAGTTGCGGCAAGCGGGGGCCACTCTTCATCGCGGTGCGGGGACTGCTCTTCATCGCGGTGCGCGGGCCTTTCACTATCGCGGCCCCTCCCGTTGCGGGGCACAGGCTCCAGACGTGCAGGCTCAGTAGTTGTGGCTCACGGGCCCAGCTGCTCCGTGGCATGTGGGATCTTCCCAGACCAGGGCTTGAACCCGTGTGCCCTGCATTAGCAGGCAGATTCTCAACCACTGCGCCACCAGGGAAGCCCTCCTTTTATTTTTAAACTGAGGTATAATTGACATAGAATACTGTGGTACCTTTATGTATACAATGCGATGATTTTTTTTTTAAATTTATATATTTTTGGCTGCGTTGGGTCTTCGTTTTTGCGCAGGCTTTCTCTAGTTGTAGTGAGTGGGGGCTACTCTTTGTTGCGGTGTGGTGGCTTCTCATTGCGGTGGCTTCTCTTGTTGCAGAGCACGGGCTCTAGGCACACGGGTTTCAGTAGTTGCAGCACGCGGGCTCAATAGTTGTGGCACATGGGCTTAGTTGCTCCACAGCATGTGGGATCTTCCCGGACCAGGGATCGAACCCGTGTCCCCTGCATTGGCAGGCGGATTCTTAACCACTGCGCCACCAGGGAAGTCCCAATGCGATGATTTGATGTTTGTATATACTGAGAAATGATCACCACAATACTTTTATTTAACATCCATCACCGCATATAGTTACAAACTTTTTTTTTTTTTGGTGATGAGAACTTTTAAGATCCGCTCTCCTAGCAACTTTCAAATATACAATAAAACCATACCCATTAAAAAATGCTTAGCTGGCCGTCTGGAATATTTTCATCAGCTAGAGCTAATTTTTTGGCAGTTTTGGAAGCTTTTAGCTATGTTTTAATTTCTATAACTTCTTTCATAGATAAAGTATTTTTAATATAATCACCGGTAGCTGTTCATCTTTTTTTTTTTTTAATTTTATTTATTTATTTATTTATTTATGGCTGTGTTGGGTCTTTGTTTCTGTGCGAGGGCTTTCTCTAGTTGCGGCAAGTGGGGGCCACTCTTCATCGCGGTGCGTGGGCCTTCTCACTATCGCGGCCCCTCTTGTTGCGGAGCACAAGCTCCAGACGCGCAGGCTCAGCAATTGTGGCTCACGGGCCCAGCTGCTCCGCGGCATGTGGGATCTTCCCAGACCAGGGCTCGAACCCGTGTCCGCTGCATTGGCAGGCAGATTCTCAACCACTGCGCCGCCAGGGAAGCCCAGCTGTTCATCTTAATACAGTAAATCCCCTACATATGAATGAGTTCTGTTCTGAGAGCACGTTCGTAAGTCTGACAAAGTTAGCCTAGGTACCCAACTAACACAATCAGCTATATAGTACTATATTATAATAGGTTTGTAATACTTTTCACACAAATAATACATAGAAAACATTTTTAATCTTACAGTACAGTATAGTACTGTATACTTGAAAAGTATACAGTAGTACCAGCTACATCACCGATGCTTTTACGCTTGCTTCCAGACATCCTGGGCTTGAAATAAAGATACTGTACTACTGTACTCTATACAGTACTGTACAGTAAAGTACACAAAAGCACAACCACTTGTAGAGGATGCACACATGTGACAATGTACACCAGACACGTGAACTAACTTACAGGACTGGACATGTGAATGCATGTTTGCATCTTTGAAAGTTCGCAACTTGAAGGTTTGTTATGTAGGGGACTTACTGTACAGTTACTTGTAGCTGTTATTTAATACCATTTTTATTTTCTGGGCAATGAGGCTATATTCTCTTGGATTTCTACCTTTGCTCTCCTTTAGGAAAAGATGAAGAAGAGGTGACAGGAAAGATGAGAGGCTCATAAGGATCCCAATCCGTTCACTGATTTCATTCATTATACAGTAGAGAATACTCTGCTCATCCTTTGATTTAGCTACTCCTCTACTGATAGCTATTTATTTCATTTTCAGTATTTCTGCAATTATGAACACTGCTGTGATGAACAACATACCTGTGCACATGTAAATCCTAAGAGGTGAAACTGCTGGGTCCAAAGGTACACATACTTGAACTTTAATACGTACTCCCAGTTTATCCTACAAATGACCATATACCAGTTTGGACTCCCAGCAGTCTTGCTCAGCATATCTTCATGATATATCAATTTTTTGGATGATAAATGAAGTAGCTGCTGAGACTTCTGAAAAAACTCCATGTTCAACTCAAGCACTTACCCATAGGTTCCTTAATAACACCGTAATAATCTGGTGCATCATTAGGATCCACTGGTTCAAGGAAAGGCCAGGCCATCTTATGGGCCTATAATGAAAAAAAAAAAAAAAAAAGACATCATTATTGTCAGGTGGAAATGATAATTTCACTTAAGTTCCCCATTTGAGTTCTTGCATCCATCGACCTTTAAACTGGAAAAGTCAGTTTTAAACTCGAGAGATGAAATTATTTATACTTAGATGATTTTGGCTGTGGTCACAAATTATCTCAGACGAGCATGCTCTGTGATAATGGTTCTCAAAGAGAGGTCTGGGACCTTAGCCTGCAGCGGGGATGGTGGCGCACTAGCTTAGGGGTCAAGGAATCTGTACTCTGGTCCCTTCACGATGACCTGCCAGCTGAGCGATGTTGGCACTGCAATCACACCTATTAAACTGGAGTGGGATGGGTTCCAAGTGTGGAATGGTTACCTCTGCAGGCTAATGACGTGGCAGAGGTGTGATGGTGATGTTAAATAACATTCAACCACATATCGAGACTATTGTTCTCGTTTCAGTTCTTTCAACGCTTCTCATTATGATTACAACAGGAGGAAGTGTCAGTCTAGCACTCCTATGTCTGGAATACATCTCTAATACTTGCTAATCTTAGAAGCCACCCCCATCTTCCTTCTTATTTTTAATAAGGGAGGGAAGGCTTTGGCTCAGAGCCTTAGATAAGCATTTGTATCTTACTAGAATTTAATCAAATTGCTTTTCAATCAATGGTGGTAAGATAGTTTTCTTTAAAAATAAAATTTAGGTTAAAAATAATGAGTCATTTTAAACATGAGCATTAGCTAAACAACAGCTGAGCTAGTGTGTGGCTCTGGTTAACCTCACGGCGTCGGCACGGGAAGGACTGAAGTCTGTGGAGCACTTCAGCTGGGAGTCACTAGATAGTCAGGTGCTCTAAGATTGTAAAGGTCAAATCCCAGGCGTGTTTCCAAGGTCACGCTGGTTGATTTCATCTTTAAATGCTGCGCAGAGAGTGGTTTCTCACCTGTAAAGAACGCAGCACCCTCTTCAAACCCTCATAATCTTTCTCTGTTAGCGGCGTGAGCACTGTCATGGCATCCTCTGTTGACTGGCACTGTGGACAGACATACTCGTCAATGAGTTCTGCCTCACTTTGCAAGATGCCAACGCAGCGCCCGTGGTACCAATTCTGACACCGATCACAGCCAATATAAAATCTGCAAGATCCGAAATGGAAATGTGAGTTCAAAACAGATGGGATCACATTACTTATAATTTACTTTAAAAAGTAATAAAACATGCATCGAAAATATTCTAACCCTGGGATATAAAATAGTTTTAGTATTATAATTGTTTTAATACTTTTGAAGATTGACATTCCAATGAGTTACTTTAGTATTTCTGATGTTAAGAACAAGCATTAAAGGTTTAAGAACACTGTCAAAATTGGAGAACCAATATGAAGAAAAACGTAAAACATTTAATTGACTTTAAAGCTCAAAACAAAATAAAGACAAAAATCTTTCAACTAATACCATATCAAATGGGAAGCTGATATTGGCCACCCAACTGGGAGTTCAAAATCCTAAAAGCTGTTTAACAGAGTCTCGGAGCTTGTACCCAAATTAGTGTTTTTCTAACCTGCAATAAAGCACCATTTCAAAACACTGATAAAGTCCAAACAAGTCAGGCTATTTTAATCTCATTAATTTCTATGTTACATATTGAAGAATCAAGTCTACCATTAAACCACATTTTCCCCAATGCATCTCAAACATTCACTATGAAGCAACATAAATTTTGAAGGGGAGGTAAAGAGGGAAGAAGAGAAAAAAAATTGGAAAAGAATTTGTAATGTAAGTGTATAATATATGCAGAAAAATACCTTGCTTTTTATTTTAAAACAAATAAGTAACCAGTCAGAGCAATTTGGCTTCCTAAATTATTAAATATGATGCTCTTATCAGAACTCACTGTGACTCATCATAAGGTGTTCTGCAGATACAGTACAATTCCTCACTGTTGCCCTCTTGTGCCCGTTTACAATCATTACAGATGTACACATCCATTTTCTTAGCCTCCTTTTCTGTGATGCCAACACATTCTCCATGATACCAGTTAGTACAAAGATCACAGCCAATATAGAACCTAAAAGCATTCACAATGAAAATGACAATGTAATTGTCATTTTGAGCTGCATGGTACGTAAGTCTGTCTTCCCTGTCCTGATTCACGTTCTTACAGGATAACTTTCTGCAATGAGTCAGCTAAACATCCTGAATCCAACCATTCTAACCCTGACAAACTACAGCATCTGATGCTATATCAAGTGTGGGGACATAGAGTCGCTCGCATCAATTTCAACAAATACACTGTTTAGTGAAATGTGGGTCTTTAAAAACACACTGGAATTTGAAAAAATAAACAACACACTGATGGTAATGTCTCCCTCTTAATGAATGTGTGTAAAACTGTAACAGGCACAAAAACCAAAGCCAAAGAATCAAAGACTTACATCTGTCAAACCTATGCCACAGAAGCCATTTCAAAATCAGGGCTATTTCTTAGATAGGTTTGAAAATGTATCTCACGATTTAAATTTGAAAACAAAGCAAAGCGCAAACACCAAGTAGAAGTTATGCTACAAGGAACATGCAGGAGGTCAGCCAGGTGTAGAAGATAAATGGTCAAAACATGGTATGAAGAAGAAAACTAAAAAAGGTACATGTAGTAATTCAGTTTCTACCAAGTTTTCTAAGTAAATATTGGAACTTAATCTAATTTTAACAGACTATGACATGGGCCAGTTTTTCAGTTAATAGAATGTGTGTGACGATGTGGAGTGGCCAGGTTGATTAGCTGGTGAGGAACTACTTCAATTCAAAAACAGGGACACACGGTGTGGAGAGTGATGTAAGGACAGGTAATCTAAAACCGCAAGAGGGTCTACAAGATGGGGCCGTATGAGTGTGTAACTGTGGGTAGTAATCAGTTAATTAATCCTCAAGTCTTTTGTCATGTAAGATCCCAAATGGTAAAGTGAAAAGCATCTCTATGACAAACACACAGTGTATCAAAGTGTTGATGAATGCTCTGGAGGAACGCCTTGTCAAAGTCATGGCAAGAATAAGCGTGAATTGCAGGGAACGAGACTGGCCTTGCTGATACCATTGGTTCTACCAAGGTGTTTCTTGGCAGACTCGCCTACAGGAATCGAAGTAGTCCTTCCACCTAACCTGCTTTTGAACGCAAAGGAATAATGGTTGTGTGGTGTATTCTATTGCCACTAACTTTTTTCTTTTGAATTATGACTCCCGCGTGATTTTCACTGCCGCACGTGGAGGCCTTCAGGGCGTTTTGGTATGCTGCCTTCACCAGGTGGTGGGCTGTGTGTTCTGGAAGTGAGCTCAGGACCTGAATTTCAGGTTTTAGTCACTCTCACTAGATTCCCAAAGCAGCCTACTTTGGAACAAGAGATCACAAAATACTCCTTAAAAACCACTAACTCTTCCCACCTAGAATAGGGAATGAATGAAGCCGGTATACTGAAATGTGAATAATGAAAAACTAAAAAATATGAAATATCCCCAAAATAATGAGGTAATCTCAATAGAATGAGCATACGTACACGTGTGCCGCATTTTATGCAATTTAGGTGTTAAAAAAAAGTTGTGTGTGAAATGAATTTCTATGATCTGAATATTTTAAATAGGCCAAAACGACTTGTTATTTAAGGAAATTCCATAAGCAGATCTTTTTGTAAAGAAAGAAAATCTTTTGTAAAGAAAGTAAATTTACAAAAATTGTATTGGACTTGTACTGGACTAAGGGGAAAATCAATCAATAGGGTTCTACTTTTTATATCATGTCTAATTTCTCATAAAGTAAGACAATGAAAAGTGAAGATGCCTACACTGATCTGTGTTTGATTCAACACACAGCTAAATCTACCAACAAAAAGTTTTGATTTAGCACTTGCAAACAGACTGTAATTTAAATAGCACCACTAAAGCAGCTTCAATGTTACAACTTAAACATCATTAAACAGACAATTTTATTTTATAAATTGATTAGGCATCCACTTACAGTAGACATTAAGCATTCCTAATTCTAAATGATCATACTTTTTTAGCACAATCAAATAAACTTTTGGGTACTATAAAATTAACACTGTGGTTAATTTTGGCTTTAAAAAGTTGGCCTGTATTCGAATGTTGAAAATGGAAGCTAAATACCTAGTTGAGTGATAATAATGATAGGAAAAAAAAAAGTGTAACCATGCTTATGGATTACTGTCTCTAAAATCGTGTATATATCACCAAATACAAGTTACAACTGTCAAAAGCAGCTTTCAGCTGCCATGCTTATCAAATTTTTGAGTGTAGTACTTGAGGAATGAGTGAAAGAATCACTTTTTGTATTTTTCTGACTTTTGTCCCCAATAAGAAAGTGGGAACTTTGACAAAAATAATATTAGGTTACAGTATTCTAATACAAAAAACATAGAATTACTTAAAATTAAATGCTAAAAATCCAAAACCACTCAAACTCAAAAGCCCCTTGCACCATTTGTATGTAGGTCATCTTTAGGATTGGATGTAATCGTGGGGTTGGGAAGATTCCAGAACAGATGATCTCAACTTTGGGCGGTGACAGTAATACACCTTTCTCCAGACGGCATTACTAATTGATCTGGAGTTGATCCAGAGAGAAGAGGAGACAGCAAAGGAGCAACAGAAAGCTTATCTGACAGAAAAGAATATGATGAAGGACAAACACGAATCATGAACACGTGGAAAAAGAACCAAACTTTTATTCTAGTGTCAAGGTTAAAAATATCAGCTGCAAAACCACAGATGAAATATTATTATCCTTATTTTTAACTATTATTTACATTGCTACTGATATACTCATTTTCTTCAAAACTGGAAACTGAGCTAAACTTTTAAGAAAATAAACTAGAGCTCAAAAAGATCTACTCACTTAGATTCATCGTAAGGCGTTTTACAAATACAGTAAAGCTTTGTGTCCTTCTTCGTTTCCTTTGAGGTAGTAGAGATCATTTTCTTCTTCTTCGACTTGGAGCTTGAGTCTCTTTCCTCTTCTCGCTTCCTCTTCTGGGAAGCCACAGGCAGCGTGGCCGTGGCCGTGGCCGTGGCTAGGGGGCCCGAGTGCTGCGGCGGGGGCGGAGGTGGCGGGGAAGGCGGAGGGGCTGGAGGTGCCGGTGGTGCGGCGGGGGAGGTTGCAGCAATAGCTGTGGCCTGCACCATGTCTTTTTCCTTCTTAATTTTCAGGTCCCTCTTGAGCTCTTCCTGTTGTCAATCAAAGAATATGAGACCATCAACTGACTTATGTAACGTTCTGGCCAGAGGACGTTACATCACCTCCCTTGTCTGAGTAGCTCCACAGTTCACTCTGAAGTGAGGGAGTCTTGCTAACTCCAAACAAGAGGGTTCTTACTACACCTTAAAGCCAATTAAAACAACTAGAAACAGAAGATGAAGATTACACAACAACTAGAAAACTGCTAGTTCTCTTCAAAGGAGGTCTGACAGAAAGATGAGCAAGTGTGTAGAAAGAACGGCCCCTCCCGCATGCCAGGGTCCTGCCCCGGTCACTGCAGTCATCGCTCAGGACATGATTTCAAGTGTCCTCGCCCGCTGGCTGCTTTCTTCCGGCCAATCTCCTTGTGTCTCCTTAGAGTGAGTCTCGACATGAACTGGACATGACACTCCAGATGTGGCCTGACCAGCCCAGAGCAGAGTAAGACAGATGTGCCTCATTTACTGTGCTCCTGTGGCTAGAATTTAAGACTGCAAGGAGAGCTATTTTCTCAATACAAATTTTGCATAAATTAAAATACTTTTTCCCGTGTGAGGTATTTTACAGACACACGTCTGCTACCTAGTGCTACAACTTATTCTTAGAAATGATGATGAAAGAACTTTTATTTCCCTTGGACTTCCCTGGTGGCGCAGTGGTTAAGAATCCGCCTGCCAATGCAGGGCACATGGGTTCGAGCCCTGACCCAGGAAGATCCCACGTGCCGCGGAGCAACTAAGCCCGTGTGCCACAACTACTGAGCCTGCGCTCTAGAGCCCGCGAGCCACAACTACGGAAGCCCATGCGCCTAGAGCCCGTGCTCCGCAACAAGAGAAGTCACCGCAATGAGAAGCCTGCACACCGCAACAAAGAGTAGCCCCTGCTCGCCGCAACCAGAGAAAGCCCGCGCGCAGCAACGATGACCCAATGCAGCCAAAAATAAATAATAAATAAATCAAAAAAAAAAAGAACTTTTATTTCCCTAGAGAAAAATCACTGTGATTGGCATTCATGAACAAGCTTGGTGTAATTAAATCAGAGCTATGACCAAGTTTTTAAACATCAAAAAAATTCTAACAAATAAACCAGAATGATCCTGGTTTAATGAACCTCTTTCCTCTATCTGGAGTCTAAATAGTCTTATAACTGAGAAGATATGCTGTGTGACAATTCTACAGTCCTCCTCTATTTAAAAACGAAGTCTGAACTTTTTCCTAGGGAAGAAAGTAAATCTTGAGTTTCATTTTCCTAATAATATGATGTGTTTATAACATAAAGAGATGGATTTTAGGAAAATCAAGATCGTCAAGACAGGTACATACTTTGACATACCTCTTCAAGAACATTCCCATGGTAGGTAGTAAGATATAAAAAAGAGAAAACTGAAAAGACAGCCATGCTTGAATAAGATATAAATGTCTCTATGGAACGGAAACACAAAACCATGACCAGGGCTAAAACTGCAGGCCTCCTGGGCTCCAGATTCAGAACTGGGAAGTGCAGGCTCCCGGATGGATGTTAAAGGCTGGCTGTGCTACACTAGGCTTCTCGAGGGAGGAAACAAAAACAAAACTCCTCTCACCTAAAATTCCAAATGCAAAATCAAATGAAAAACAATAAAAACATGTAATGTAAAAAAAAAAAAAGAAAAGAAAAAGCAACCAACAAAAATCAATAACCGAATCTGAATTTACTCCAAGTGAATTTTTATGTTTTATAGAACAATCTGACAAAAAACTTTATAATATGTATGAGATATTCAAAGAGTTAAATGAAGGCATAAGTTCTATTAAAAATGAGTAAGAAATACTGAAAAGACAAGCAGAGGGGGATGGAGGAGGGAGGAGAAGGTAGAAGACAACACATTTTTAGGACAGTGAAACTATTCTGTATGATACTGTAATATGATTCTGTATTGTTATGTAACATGATTATATGACATCACGCATTTGCCAAATGCACAGAACTATACAACACAAAGAGTGAAACTTAATGTAAACTATGGACTTTAGTTAGTTAATAATAATGTATCAATACTGGCTTATGAATTGTACAAATATGCCACCCTAATGCAAGATGTTAATAATAGGAGAAACTGGGGTTGGGGGTAGTATGTGAGAACTCTCTGCTTTCTGCATAATTTTTATGTAAATTTAAAACTGCTCTTAAAAATGAAGTCTATTCTTTAAAAAGGCAAGCATAAATGATATAAGAACAGGTAGATATAAAGGACCAATCACATATGTTGAAAATAAAAAATAAAATCTTTATAATTAAAAATAATTTTTAAAATATGCTAGTACATATACGTTTGAATGTCGTTGCTCAAACTAAATCATCTTAGCAATAAATTCTATAGTTAAAATAGTGTTGAACGTTTTCTTTAAGTATAATTTTTCTTCCTCATTAGATAAGTAATACACTGTCAGAGACAACACCACGACTGTATACTAGAATATTTGCGGTAGTTGTTAACATTTTTAAATGGCTGCATAGTACGTACAGTGCAGAAAAAGAAAAATGTTCAGTATATGTTGTCTCCAGCGTGATTCTGATTTTGTTTAAAATGTGTTTATATATGAATACATTTATTAAAAATAATATGGGGCTTCCCTGGTGGCGCAGTGGTTGAGAATCTGCCTGCCAATGCAGGGGACACGGGTTCGAGCCCTGGTCTGGGAAGATCCCACATGCCGCGGAGCAACTGGGCCCGTGAGCCACAACTACTGAGCCTGCGTGTCTGGAGCCTGTGCTCCGCAACAAGAGAGGCCGCGATAGTGAGAGGCCCGCGCACCGCGATGAAGAGTGGCCCCCGCTCGCCGCAACTAGAGAAAGCCCTCGCACAGCAATGAAGATCCAACACAGCCAAAAATAAATAAATAAATAAATAAATAAAGGAGTTCCTAAAAAAAAAAAAATGTATAAGCTATATCCTAAAATTATTTTAAAATGGTCATCTTTGGAGGGAGGATGATCAAAGATTACCGGCTCTTATTTTTGTTTACTGGGACAATGGTCGTGGTCTCAGTATTTATCTAGCAGTGACTACCTTACTGAACTCCCTCTTAGACCTTAATAATTTTTCTTTGGGGTTTTGATATAATAATCATATCATACACAATAACAAATTTTATCTCCTTTCTTTCTTTGGCTTAACCTTAGCTAGAATTTCTAGAGATGCTAAGCAATAATGTTGATTCTGGGCACTACCGTCTGGTTTCTGACTCAGTGGGAAGATCTCTAATGTCTCAGAGTTATGTGCAGTGTTTCTTAGTAGGATGATCAGTGTTTTCTTAACATCTCTCACCTTCTTAAAAAGTACAAGGCACTTCTAGGGATGCTTTATATAGCCCACTTCTCTTTTAAAAAACTGTTTAAATATGTATGAATAGATGTCTTCTTTCAATTTTCAACAAATTCCCTAAGTAAGCAGAGGATTAGCCGTGCCTGCAGGATCATTTACAAGTCAAGGAAGAAATCTGGTCTTATTTAATGAGCACACTTTATTTTTCTTTCAACATTATTTTGCAGTTTCTCTGTCTACCTTTCTCATGAAACGTGGCTCCTGATAACTTTTGGCAAGACTGCATCACAGACAATAAGGGCTATTGCCAAGAGGGTCCTCGAATGTTTTAATCAAAAGACTAACCTCTCCGAGTGGCTAGTTTAGAGATTACAATATACATGTAGATACAAAAATCTCTGTCGTGTCTTAAAAGACATTATGTCCCACTGCTTCTCACTCTAGGGACAAAAATGTAAAATCTAGAAAACAAGCTCAAATTTTAAGCTTAATCGAAATTTCAAGGGGAAAAGAAGAATAAAATTCGATGCCAAACACTGGACACAGGAGGATAGAAAACGCCTTCTTACCTGCACTTCAATTTGTAGGTCTTTGTCCAGCAGCGCTCTCTTTTTCAGTATTTCGGCTTTGAGCTGCTCTTTGTGCTTGAACAGCAGTGCAGAGAGCTTGCTGGCGTTCTGTTTGCTACGTTTCTGTTCCACGCTCTCCTCTCGCTTCCGTTTTTTTGCTGCCTGTTTTTCTTCTTTATCTATCTTATCCAAAATATACTTCATCACCTGGTTACAGACAATCATTCTAGAGAGAAATACACAATCTATGTAATGCTGGGCATTTCATTCTGAAAGGCTTAAGACATAGTTTTTCTATGTCTTTACAGTTGGTACAAACTTTCTGTGACTGGGAAGCTTCAGAGTGACTGGAACCAGTTATGAGCATCTATTAGCACTGAGTGTTCTCATTTAATAAACTTCAATCAAGATAAAAACAATACAAACTCAGAACTCCTGTGTGTGTGTGTGTGTGTGTGTGTGTTAAAGAGAAGAGACTGATATACAGTGAGACCCAGCGTAATGGGTTATAAACATTTCTCCCTACCTTTGATTCTCTTCTCTTTCAGCTGGAGTCATGGTCTTTTTCTGTTTTAAATGTTCTATTACAGCATTATGCTTCATCACCACCTTCAGGACAGAACAAAATCCAAAAATGCATATTTTATAATGACTACAAGTTGGTACACAGGTAACAACAGTAGAAATCTGAGCACATGTATGTGTTTCCCAAAGAAACTAAGAATTTTATATCGTAATACAAATAAAATGAGAGCTACTGTGTGGCCCGGGTGCTTATCACGTACTGGGCACTGTGCCCAGGGAAGCAGCTGACATTACCTTGTTTATTCACTGTAACAACGCTGAAAGGTAGGGACACTTTTATAAATGAGATAGTGAGACATAAAGAACTTACTAACTTGTTTGAGATTAAAAATTAATACAGCTCTAATTTTAACCCAGCTATCATCCTCCAATAACCATGCTTTTAACATTACGCTCTCCGTCCCCGGCATTCATTTTAAAGATCACCCCACCCCCGCCCCAGTGCCACCTTGTACAGAGATTAGGGTAAAGAGAGACATTGTAATAATTCTCAGTTCATGGACCATACACTGCTAAAAGCTGAATAGGGGCTTCCCTGGTGGCGCAGTGGTTGAGAATCTGCCTGCCAATGCAGGGGACACGGGTTCGAGCCCTGGTCTGGGAAGATCCCACATGCCGCGGAGCAACTGGGCCCGTGCGCCACAACTACTGAGCCTGCGCGTCTGGAGCCTGTGCTCCGCAACAAGAGAGGCCGCGACGGTGAGAGGCCCGCGCACCGCGATGAAGAGTGGCCCCCACTTGCCGCAACTAGAGAAAGCCCTGGCACAGAAAACGAAGACCCAACACAGCCATAAATAAATAAATAAATAAATAAATTAATTAATTTTTAAAAAGCTGGATAATAATGCATTTTAACACATTATATGTGACGTTAATTTTTTAAGAATATTACTACACATCTTCAAAATCTCTCTGCTGCTTAAAACACTTCTAACAACATTACAATCATCAAAGTTGCTAAGAGACTAGATCTTAATTATTCCAACCACTAAAAGGAAATGAAAATTATGTGACATGATAGGGGAGTTAATTATTGCTACAATGGCAGTCATATTACAAGATATGAATGTATCAAATCAACAAGACATATACCTTAAATTAAATTTATACAATGTTATATGTCAAATATATTTCAATAAAAAATAAAATAAAAAGTGCTTCTACATACATGACCTCATTTAATCATTACAGTAACCTTGTGTGGCTGAAAGAGAGAGAGTTTTAATGAGGATATAGCTCAGGGGAGGTCAGTGGGTTTCACAGACTGTAAACGGGAGACCCAGGAACTGGGCTCTCCTGACTTGGGAATACTTGAAACCCACAGAAACTCCTGACTAGCGCGGAGCGCTGCACATTCTCCCGCAAGGCTATAGAGGATGTCTGTCACTATACATGTGGCTTCATTTCAAGCAGAATAATTCTAACTCATCTAAATTGCCTTACTTCACTACAAAGCTACTGCACAATGCCACTTTTTATTTATGCTATGGAGTAATACTATTTAAAACTTTTTTTTTACAAAGGTGTGGCTGGAAACACAAATGAGTTTAATCTGCCTATAAAATTTGCTTAGTCTACGTGCAAACTAAGGAATGACAACTGCAAATAACTTCAAAGAAATTGCTACGATGCCTGAAGTGGCTTCAAAACTTAGTTAAACCTTCAGGATTCATATCAATGAGACTTAAACTTCCTAAGTCCACTCTTTCCATCTTAGTTCTCCCAAAATACACAGAGTTTTTCCAGTAAGCACTGACTGTTTATATCCAACAAGAGTTCCAAACCATAACAGTCATTCAGTACGTTTTGGTCAATCCAGTGCTGCTTCTAACTTGAAGCATCAATGACTTTTGTGTCTTATTTAAGGAAAGCTAACACAACCAAACACTAAGTCTAATGCACAGCACAATAATTCAAGCTACTGAACATGCTGCTTTTACTGAGTGACTTTACCTGTTTCTGAATGATTTCACTTTGATTAGAAGCTTGGAGGGTGTGTTCCCGCTTAATCTCTATCTGCTGCTGCTTCTTCTTTTGCTGCTGGTCCCTGAGTTGCTGAACCCTTTGCAACTGCTCTTGCACACTGGCTGCCTGTACTGTGACCACATTCTGAGTCTGGTGAGTCTGCACAGGGCTGCTTTGCTGCATCTGAACGGGTAACTGGAGTTTGATCTGCTGGGGCACACCACCTTGCTGAGCCTGTATCTGAGCCACAACCTGCGACTGGATCTGGGAGAGAACCTGGACTTGCTGCAGCTGCGGCACAGCCAGGACTTGGGGCTGAGGCTGCTGTACTTGGAGCGGAGGGCGGGACGGGGACGAAACAGTAACTTGGCTTAACGTTTGTCCTGATGAAAGAGTTTGAGTTGAAGACTGTACCTGGGGTTGTGACTGTGGCTGGCCCTGGGAAGGTGGCTGAAGAGATGTGTGTGGCTGAATTGGAATCGGCTGTGAGGCTGTAGTCTGACCCTGGGACTGCTGTCCAGGAGACACTTGGGATGGAGCTGATGGATGCATTCGAGTCTGTGGCGGACTCTGGACGCGAGCAGGAGACTGTCCTTGGACATTACTCTGAGGCTGACACTGTCCTGCACCTTGGGGTTTGGAGGACTGGGCTTGGGTGGGCTGTGCTTCAGGAGGGACGTGGGAGGCAGCAGTTGCTTGGGTCTGGGCTTCAGGCTGAGCTGGGGACGGGGGTTGGGTTGGGGGCTGGGGCTGAGTTGAAGGCTGTGCGGGCTGAGCAGTCTGAGGCTGGGCTTCTGCAGGACTCACGCTCGACGGCTGAGCTGGAGACAGGCTCTTGGCTGGCTGCACCTGTGTCAGGGGCGATAATTTACTCTGTCTTTGTTCACTTGTACCTGTGAAAAGGAAAGACCAAATATTTCTTACTCTAGAACATCAGACTGTGGTTTAAGGAGAATTTGAAGGGGATTTTCTAAAGGTGAGAATTCTGCATTTCAGTACAGAAGATTGATGCCCTAGAAATGCTCCATCTAGAAACACCTAGGTCAGGACTCTCCTAAATTGGGGAACACGGGCCCTGTTCATGGCTGCCCTCCGCACATTTTGGTAAGTCTCCAGAGGGCTGGCTTCCAAAGCAAGGCGCAGTCTCTGGAAATCAGCCAGGTCTCTGGCCCAGGCTAAGGCCAGCCCACATTCCTCTCCTATGGCGTGGCGCCAGTGAGTGACGGCCGCTTGCAGCAGGCGGCTCACCAAGTGCTCTGGTCCTGAAGCTCCCAATCGTAGGTTATGAGCTGGAAATACCCACCTGCCCTGAGAGCACGTCATCACTCAGTCAGCTCCTACAGGCTTGGTGAGGAGTTAGGAGTGGGCACAGTCACCACGATACTTTACTATTTTGTGCCAACCCCCCACTTTCTATAGTTTTTAACGGGGGGTGGTGGTGACAGGGAGGCTGTCAGAGCAAGAGATCTGGTCAAGCTCTTGTGAGGCTGACCAGTCAGCTGTGACACTCACCAGCTTGAGGCACATCCTCCCAAAGATAAATACCGGTCCTCTGGCCCCCTCTGCCACCCAGCAACCCGTGACACTAACATGCAGCATTTCCGAGAAGCCCAGGTTCTACCTGCTGCTGTAGTGGAAACAGTGGTGGTGGTGGTGCTGGTTGCCGTGGCCGTTGTTGCCAGTGGGGTGAAGAGGAACCGCTGCACGGTACCGTTTGGCATCGCGGCTTGCATCAGCTGCTGTCCTGGACCGGGAAGTATGGTCACCCCTTGAGGTATCAACTGCAATTGTCCAGTAGTTTGGCCTTGTCCTTGAATCACTACTGTCAAACCTTGATTGCCACCCTACGGAAAAACACACAACATGTAAACAGTGTTCAAAGCATCGATCTGCAAGTATACCATTTTTATGTTGAACAGATCCTTTAAAATAATGAACATATATATTTGAACGTCTATGGAATGGTACCAAGAAAAATTCAGATAAGCTAAAATAAGAATATTTATTTTAAAAGATTGATGCTGTTTAGTGGAAAAAACATGAACTAACAATCCAGAGTTCCAGTCCGAGTTCTCCAAATGGACAGCCAGGTTATCTGTCTATAAGTAACATCGCTCCTCTGGATCTAAATTTCCCAATCTATAAAATAAGGGCGTGAAGTGAATAACTAAGGTCTGCACAAAATTCTGATTTTAAATCACCTCATTTATATTCATATTATTTTATAACTTTCAAAGCATCTTTAGACATACTTTAGACATGCCTCATTTGATTCTCACAATAGACTTGTGACTTTGTGGATTAGGGAGAGAAAATATTACTACAATCTTCCTACCAGTTAGGAAACTCAAGTTAGAAAGTTCAAGTCTCTTACTCAGAGTGAGAGAGCAAGTTCAAGGTGAGATATAATGAGAAGCCCAGGTCTCCTAGTTTCAGTTTTTTCACTATGTACCAAATGACCTATGGAGTGTGTTGGTGTGCGCCAACGTATAGAAAGCTTAGGGTTCTACACATGGAATGCAAATGCCAGGTGAGGAAGGTCACTAATGTCTGAGTAGTCATCCAAATGGGGACTAGGAACTAAAAACTCCATCTGCACTGCCTCTTCTGTCCAGGACTTCTTAATCCTCAACTATCAGGAACGTGGTGGAGAAGTAGAAAGCAAACGTAAAAACACGCCACCCTAAGTTCCCAACAGCCAAAACTGAGCAAATGTAAAAACAAGCCACCCTAAGTTCCCAACAGCCAAAACTGAGCAAACGTAAAAACAAGCCACCCTAAGTTCCCAACAGCCAAAACTGAGCAAACGTAAAAACAAGCCACCCTAAGTTCCCAACAGCCAAAACTGATGTTACAAAGATTCCTATAGTGATGCTAAGCTCCAGGCCTCCATGCACTTTACTCAGGAGTCCCTTACTACAGCGGTCCCCAACCTTTTGGGCACCGGGGACTGGTTCCATGGAAGACAATTTTTCCACGGACGGGGCGGGGGTGGGTGGGTGGGTGGGTGGGTGGGTGATGGTTCAGGTGGGAATGCAAGGGATGGGGAGCGATGGGGGGCGGCAGATGAAGCTTCGCTCGCTCGCCCACCGCTCACCTGCCGTGTGGCCTGGTTCCGAACAGGCCGCAAACCGGTCGAGGACCCCTGCCTTATTCACTGTTGCTTTTCTAAAACATTTCTGTGCACAGTCAAAACTACATAAAACACCAAGTATAGTTTAAAGAATAATTATAAAGTGAACGTCTATAAAACCAGCATCATCAGGTCATCACTGCCCGTATCCAAGAAGGCCCCCATGTGACCTGCTCTGATCTAATTCCCCTCCTTTGCCCTAGAGGTAAGCACTATTCTCACTGTTACAATAACTGCAGTTCTTCATAGTGTGACCACTTAGGTATAGCTCTCTAAGGGCCACAGACTCACAACTTCAGGAGCACCATTCAGGAAGAATTCAGACGGTGTCCCTTCCAGGTAGGCAACGCAGCAGGCCCATAACCCTACACATGTAGCTAGTTTTGCCTGTTTCTGAATCTTATGCAAATAGATCATAATGTAATTCTGTTTGTTACTTGCTTTTTTATTTAGCTCAGCAATGTAGTTCTATGTGGCTGTAGTTTGTTCATTTCCATTGCTGTAGGAAGGCAACTTATTTATCTAATTGACTGCAGATTGACATTTGGGTTGTTGCCAGTTTTTGACTCGTATGAACAACGCTGCTGTATATATTCATGTCCATCATCCTGGTGCTCAGATGAACAAGAACTTCCCCAGGAAACACACCTAGAAGGAGAACTACTGTGACGTGGGGCATGTGTCTTCAACTTTGCTACACAGTGTCTACAGTTTTCCAAGGTGGCTAAACCAATTTATACTACTACCAGGTGTGTATGAGAGTTCATTCTCCACCATGTCTTTGCCGTCTCTTGATTTTGTCTGACATTTTAGTTTAAACCAATCTCTTAGATACATGGTTTTAATATGCATTTCCCTCATTACTAACAAAATTCAGCAGCTTTTTGGATTTATGGACGTTTAGATTTCCTCTTTTCTCAACAAGTTTGTTTGCTCTTTTTTCCTACCGAGCTATCTGGATTTTTTTCCTTCTTAATTTGTAGTAGTAATTCTTCATGTATTCTGCAGAATAGTCCTTGGCTGGTTGTATTTATACCTTCCCTCATTCTTTTCACTCTTTTATAGTGTTTGATGAACTGAAGTTCTTATTTCTAAGGTTGTTGAATTTATAAATCTTTTCCTTTATGGCTAGTATTTTCTGTCTTTAAGAAAGCCTTTCCTGGGCTTCCCTGGTGGCGCAGTGGTTAAGAATCCACCTGCCAATGCAGGGGACATGGGTTCCAGCCCTGGTCCAGGAATATCTCACATGCCACGGAGCAACTAAGCCCGTGTGCCACAACTAATGAGCCCGTGAGCCACAACTACTGAAGCCCGCATGCCTAGAGCCCGTGCTCCACAACAAGAGAAGCCACCACAATGAGAAGCCCACGCACCGCAACAAAGAGTGGCCCCGCTCGCCACAACTAGAGAAAGCCCACGTGCAGCAACAAACACCCAACACAGTCAAGAATAAAATAAATAAAATAAATAAATTAAAAAAAAAAAAAAAAAAGAAAG
The DNA here is from genome assembly GCF_009873245.2 of Balaenoptera musculus. Classification (NCBI taxonomy): domain Eukaryota; kingdom Metazoa; phylum Chordata; class Mammalia; order Artiodactyla; family Balaenopteridae; genus Balaenoptera; species Balaenoptera musculus. The sequence continues at coordinate 14,048,803 of NC_045804.1, read as the reverse complement.
CCTTTCCTACCTTCTGAAAGTATTATAGTTTTACCTTTCACAGTCAGGACTTTTATCTTCCTGGAACTGAGTTTATGAGTGAGGTAGTGGTCTAAGTTCATGGTTTGCCATATATACTCAACTGACCCAGGACCCTTTATTGAAAAGTCTGTCCTTTCAATTATCTGCAATGCCAGCCATGTCATATAACAAGTGTCCACACATACACATGGGTCCCTTTCTACTGTTCTGTATCTACTGGTCTATCTATCCTTGTGTCTGTACCTGACTATATTAATTAGTGAAACACCATAATAAGTTTTGTTATCAGGCTACCATATAGGGCAAATCCTCCTTTTCTTCAAAAGTGTTACAGTTATTCTTGATCCTTTGAACTTCCATATAAATTTTAAAAATCAGCTTGTCAGGTTTCAAAACATCTCTTTCAGGATTTTGATGGGAACTGCATTCAATCTATTGATTACTATTGGAAGAACTGATAATAATATTGAGCGTGGCAAGAAAACAGCTTAATGTACTCAAATTTTATTTATCCCAAGCAAACTGGTTAACTAACTTTTTTTTTTTAATAAATTTATTTATTTATTTATTTTGGCTGCATTGGGTCTTTGTTGCTACATTGGGTCTTTGTTGCTTCCTCAACTAGGAAGTCCCTAGTTGAAGGTTATTATAACCTGCCCTTAAGAAGTATTTTGGGGGCCTCCCTAGTGGTGCAGTGGTTAAGAATCCACTTGCCAATGCAGGGGACACGGGTTCGAGCCCTGGTCCCGGAAGATCCCACATGCTGCGGAGCAACTAAGCCCGTGCACTACAACTACCGAGCGTGCGCCCTAGAGCCCGCGAGCCACAACTACTGAGCCCGTGTGCCACAACTACTGAAGCCCACACACCTAGAGCCCGTGCTCCACAACAAGAGAAGCCACTGCAATGAGAAGCCCATGCACCTCAATGAAGAGTAGCCCCCGCTCGCCACAACTAGAGAAAGCCCGCGTGCAGCAACGAAGAACCAACACAGCCAAAAAGAAATAAATAAAACAAATTTATTAAAAAAAAAAAAAGAAAGTATTTTTGTTTGACTCTAGGAACCAGCCATTTAAAAAAGTAAGTACATTTTTAAACATCCAAAGATAAGTACATGTTTTAAAGCTTACAGCAAGAGTAAGTAAGATCACTTGTAAAGTTAAAATGGAAGTCACATTACTTACGTGGCCCTGTGTTAACTGGGTGAGTTGAGCCATGGTAAGCTTCACCTGTCCTTGTTGGGGGCGAGGGGGCTGTGAGGTTGAAGACTGCAGACTTGCAGTGGGTGCTCCTGAAGTTAATCCTTTCTGTGCAGGTGTTGAGGAAACTGTACTAGGGGCAGAGACCGCAGTGGAAACAGGCTGCCCTCTGATGATCTGCGTCACCACCTGTTGAGGAGCACCTATGTAAAGAGCAAAACATTAGAATGCTCCTATGCCCTAAGCAATACTCTGCATTGAAATGTCATTCAACACCTCAGATGAATGTATTCTTCTCAATTTTCAAACAGACTTACGGGGTGCTGACAGACTGATGCATTCAGTCATATATCCACACCCAAAGGACCCACCTGGTTGTCAGCGAGGCTGTTTTCACTCAGCTCACTAACAACCACTCCCCCATTCGTGCTCTCTGCAGTAGTCAAAAAAAAAAAATAATAATAATAATGCTCTTCCTATGAATCTAAAGCCAAAATGACAATAGGGAAGATGGAAGAGCCTATGTAAAATGTGCCATTAGGCTGCCTTTCCTTAGGAATATAAATGAAAAGATAATAATCTAATATATAATTAATTCATGTGATTTTTAAACAAAACATATAGAATCTGGAATATTCTGGGCCAATTATATTTATAAATGAGTTTTTCTTATAGCTATCTGCAACTTAGTTTGGGAGAACCAAGAGGGCAAGAACCCCTGTAATCCTCAATACTAGAGCAAGGTGCTCAACAAGTGCTTCCACAGTTACTGTTGAATAAACATCTATAGAATGAATGAAGTTTAACTGAAATGGCTCTATAGTCTTCTAAAAACTTCTGTTTCTCATTTAACCTGATGAAACTAGAAGAAAAAGCAGGTGGTAATTATTTGGCAGCTAATTTTACACTTACAAAATCTGAATTCATTATTAATTAGTAAATAATATTATATTTCTGAAATTTTGTATTCACTTCCTGTTTTTCTTCATATGTCTACATATATATTTCTGTGTATATTTCTTTTAATGACTGGTGCCTAATATTATTGCATTATGTATAAAATTAAACCTATTTTGACATTTAGAACGCTTTCCCTTTTTCTTTTTTTAAATAACACCCTGGTGAAATCCCTGCTTATAAATTTTTATGTGCTTCTAATTATTCCTTAGAATAAACTCCTCCCAAAATTACTGGATTCATAGCAGGAACATAGTACTAAATGGAATTTAGAAAGGTTATACCCATTCATACTCCCATCACCATTGGGTGCCCATTTCACTGAACCCTTGCCAACCCTATCACTAAAGTATCACATTCCAGCAATCAGAAATAGTATGATAGCATCACAGTGTCTGCATTACTTCAGTTGGTCTACTTTCCTTTGGTATCATGCTCCTAAATTCTGGGGGCTTGTAAACATGCTATAGAAACTGGCAGTGTAAGTTTTTCATCATTACTCTTTCTTCTAAACTTTACTTGGTTATTGTTGTCCACTTATTCTTCAAGATGAATCAAAAAACAGTTCAGTATATATAGACAAGTGCTTGAATTTGAGAACTTCTGGACCCCAACACTCTGTCCTTGTACTGCAGTTTGAGGAATAGTTAATGAAAAGTTACTTTCGTTTATCACCTTGTATTTTCTTTTTTCCATCTTTATTGGACTATAATTGCTTTTCAATGTGTTAGTTTCTGCTGTACAACAAAGTAAATCAGCTATATATGTATACATACATCCTTATATCACCTTGTACTGATATGGTGTCATCATAAACACAGATGGATAAAAGGGCTGGTATTGACTGATTATATGATGGTCATTCAGATGATCCCCAATATGTACATGTTCATTTATGTTTAGATCATCATCAAAATACAAATTCAAAAATTAAAACACTTTTTATTATAACCTGGAAGTGTTCAACTTTGGGAAAGGCTAGCATGGTGGTAGGAATAGGGATAAGCTGACCTACACACACTCAAGACACACACTACACACATCCATCCACCCTCTACCTCTCTGACCACAACTCCTAAGACTCTTACTGTCTTCACTGGGCCCCACCAGCCTCACTGGCCACCTTGCTTTTCATACGACACACAAGACACACTCATATGTGAAGCTATATATTCACATATGCAAGTCTAAGTATATTACCATTTATCATCCATAAACTTTTCTTCTTCTTTACATTAGTTTTATCTTTCCTTTTAGTTGGCTGCCTAACTGACAGCTATTTTTAAACATGAATAGATACTGAATTTTACCAATTGTCTCTGTAGCATTAACTGAAATAAGGAATCATACTTTCTTCTCTGGGGTAAATTTTGCTTAGGCATTAGGATATTTCCTTAAAAAAAATACTATGCTAGGTTTCATATTAGAATTATGCTAAATTTGTAAAATGAATGGGAAAGAATTTATCTACCCCTTTCCCCTTATGGCCTGCAACTATTTTTTATAAGAAGGAAATTGTTTCCTAACCATTTCAAAGAATTTTACCCATAAAACCATGAGGTCTGGAATTCTTTTTTGTAGGTAATACTATGGCAACTTTCCAAATTTCTTTCCTTGATGTGAGTCATTAAGACCTGACATTTATAAGCACAGTATATAATTACACCTTGTTATTCAAACAGATTTAGTTCCTTCTATTTTCATTGCACTTTCTCATTTCTACTTTTTCTAAACTAGCATTTTGTTCCCTTTTCTCAAGATTAGACTTGCAAAAAAAAAAAAGGTTTAATATTTGCCTTTTCTGTCTTACAATCATTACTTGTACTTTACTTCCTTCTTCCTGTTTTCATTTAAGACTTGTTTTATATATTTTTCTAACTTCTGGTTAAGATTTAATATGGGTTTTTTTTGGTCTATTTTGTTCACTAACGTGTTTCAACTGCCTAGAGTAGGTGCTCAAAAATATTTGTTGAATGAATGAATTTGCCTCTCAGTTCAGCTTTGCAGCCTGGCTTAGCTGCTACTTGATAATCTGTTTGTAATGACACAGTGGATGTTTCTTTAACATAAAAGTTACTTTGGAGAACATAACGTTTTTAAATTCCAAGCAAGTAAAGGTTCTTAGTATAATACCTTAATATTAATTTCTAGCTTTACTACAAAAAATGTAGCCTATACACGTTCTACTTTTTGGAATTCATCAAGGTTTTACCTGTAGCTCATTGTAAGACCATTTTCATACAAATAGCTCATAAATATTTAAAACTAATGTGTATTCCTAAAGGTACAAAAGCTGATACAGTCTGTTTCTGGTCTACTATGCTTCTGTTAATCCCTCCTTGATTTCAAATAGTTTTTGCTTTATACACTTCAAAGACATCTTATTTAAAGACCCAAGATTGCACCTTCACTGCAATCTATATCTTTAAGCCAATATAAAGTGACTTTCTTTGTCCTAGTTATTGTTTCTTTAAAATACTGAATTTGACTCTGTTCAATATTAGTAGGATTATGCATGTCTTCCCTCCGCCTCTCCCTTCTTTCTTTCTTTTTTTGTCCTTTATTTCATGTGCCTTTGACCATCTTTTTATTTTTTATGTTTTACCTTCTGTGGTAATTTGCTTTTAGGTATGTTTCTCATAAATGCACAGTTCGATTTCTTTTTTCACTCCATCTTTACAGGCTTCAACTTTTAATATGGGAGCTTTAACTTATTTACATTAAAAAGGGCAGGCACTGCCTTTGTAATCTGGTTTTATGCTTTCCATTTAAATGCTTCTTAGCCATTTCCTTGATTTTATCTTTTGCCACACAGACTGTTTTCTTTGCTTATTCTCCTTACTCCAATGATCTGAATGTATATATCCCATTTACTAGAGGTTTGAAGAACATTTTTAACAAGCATACTTGGACCTGCTTTTCTCTTATTGACAATGCCAGAAATGAAATAAAATCTATGGGTGTGTCCCATGATGAATCAGAAATTTAGTATGCTTCAGAATCTCAATTCATATTGGTATTTTCCAGTATGTAGAGTGCCAAATACAGAATATTATAGATTTCCTAGACTGACTCTTTAGATGTAAAATGATAATACTGGATGGGTGAATACCTGGCTGTACCATCACAGGTGTTCGAATAATTGCCTTTCCTAGTGTTGACTGTTGGAGTGGTGTTCTAATCACCGTCATACCAGGGCGGATCTGAGGCCCTGTGATTACCTACAAATAACACAAAGGACAATGAATTAAAATGTTTTTAAAAGACTAAAGCATAATGGACTTAGAACAGAGATCTTTAAACATTCTATATTGATAAACATGTCTACAGAAATTACAGAGGCTCTTGGACATTACATATTAAATTATATTAAGCATCAGAATAAAGATAGAACTTTGAGGGGAGAAAATGTAATTTAAATGAGATCGCATGAAACTCCTTGTCACTGACACCAAGAATAGCCTACAGACTAAAAGGAAGGATACAAGACCCAAGAAAGCTCTGCTCTATAACCACCACAGTTGCTCACAGGAAAATGATGAGCCCTATCTTCCCTGAGCTCCAATCCTTATCTGTAACCCAGAGAACACAGGTGCAAGATCAGAGACCAGAAGTTCTTTCATAATTTAAAGGAGAGACTACACAGCATATTATTTTCAGTGTTAGGTTTAGAACATTCTCAAGTCTGCAAAACATTAAACTTTTTCCATAATACTAGTGCCAAAGAAATGATGTATATAATATGTGTGCATATCAGCTGATAGACAAGTTAATGCTGTGGATTATGTTTTCACTCTACTTCTTAGCTGCAGAGCACGTCGTTTTCCTGGGTGATCCAGTGTTGCCCATTGTTTTCAATAAAGACATTTTCTTCGTAAAATCCTGGAAAGCAATTCTTATGATTCATAAACTATACTAATGTGCTATTAACTAAATGTTAAAAATTAACAGTTCACTTGAAATATAAGTAACAGATTTTTTAAAAAAATCAATACTTTGTCACAGATAAAGTAAAAGGTGAAGAAAAATTAGAAGTTGGATTAATCCTGGAAGAGGCCATTCTAAAAACTTCAACCAATGTGGTTAACACCAAATAAACCTGTAAAGAACTCTTACTTGGGAAGTGCTTGTAGTTCCTCCAGAGCTTGAGGTATTGGGCCTAATTGTGACTGTTGCTGTCCTGGGCTGGAATGAAGTAAAGGTTTGCTGACTTGTACCTGTACTGGATGGAATGATACCCAGGACTTTCTGCTGTACTTGAACAACGCCTTGAAAAAAAGATGAAGAAGTAATTGATAACTGCCCCTTTCATAAAACATCAGGTATTGCTTGGTTCCTGAGGAGAAACAAGGTGTGGCGGGGGTTTATAGTGGGCTACATAAAATGTGAGATCCGAAGACTGAAATCAGTGAAAAGGAAATGAAAAATAATGGCAACAGTATGATCTGGCAAATGTGAATTAAAACTCTTCACATTTCCCTTACCTCCTTGCGTTGCTGGCACATTTACAGCGACAATCTTGCTGTTTGCAGGAAGTGGCAGTTTGGTAATTACTTTTCCTGCCATAGTGACTGGATTGCCTGTAATTTGGAACGTCTGACCTGTGCTGGCAATGGTTGTAGCAGATGTGGCAGCTGTGCTGGTGGCTAATGGGGTATAAGACATTTAATAAGCTTCAGATTTAAAATAACCAGCAACGTAGTGACTTCTAGGAAGGCACCAATGCATGAAATGTGGCTCATTTTGTATTTTTAAGAAAAACATTCCTCTCCACTCAAAGTAAGTGAACCATGTAAATGTTGAAAGTGAAATAATGTATAAGAGAGGAGTTTCGCTAATGTAATATTATGAATATTATCTGTAACAAACCTACTGTTAACAGTTTGTTTGCTCAATCAGCTGCAGAAGAAAAATAATTTTCTAAAGAAACATTTCATTTCAGTAGGTAAAGGACTGAAATTTCTTTTTCTTGAATGAAAGCAATCTTTTATTTAATCACAGTTGTGTACCTGAATTTGACTGGCCTTGCTTAACCCAGGTAGCAAAGGTCTGATGAAAGTTCTTGTTCTGCTGGAATGTTACTGTAGCTGGAGATCCAACTTTAGTAGTTAGTACCATTTTAGTGCCAGCTGTAACTGAGCCACTTATGGGGGCCACCATAACTTTCTGTGCTGGAGAGATGGTACTAGTTGTACTGTTTGTTGGGGAAGTAGTGGAAGCTGCAATTACTGTAGGCTTCTGCTGTTCCAATCGTTTCTAGAAAAGTCAGGGAGAGAAATCATGAACCAAAATCGTTCCAAATAAAAACACCAATCTGCATGAAGTCCAGCCACAATTCCTCTCAATCTAAGAAACTGCACCAAATTTCTAAAATATTTAACTTCTGAAAATATGCCCATACAAATTTACACTTGAATTTAATTTCTCGAGGGAGGCAACACTTTTTATGACTCTAAATCACATATACTTTATTAAAAGCAGTAAGTTTTTGGTAACAAAAATTTGAAATGATCAAGTTTTTCCAGTCTGTGCAAAGGTCCAAGCTTTCAGACTGAAAGTGCAAGAGACGTGGGTGATCTTACTGGAGACAGGGATACCTTGTGATTCAGCGGTGGGGTTTAGAACAGACAGACAGCAAATGATGGGACCTGTAATGTTAATTTATCCAATCATAAAGAACATGTCAATATTTAAATATCACTATTCAAGTTGGCAAACCTGCAATCAAACAAGCTGAAAATAATAAACAACTTTTCTAGACTTATATTTTTCAGTTCAAGTATTTTTACAGAAAAATCCTTTAGACTATTTTATACAGAACGGTATAATCGGATCTTTCAGACTATAGTGTTATTAAAGACAATTTGTGTTTCTTTTCCCAGAGACTGCTGCCTTTTCCTGACAGCTTATCAACATGACAGTTTAAGTTTACACATGTAAAAACTACAACTTGATCTTTTTGAATTATGGTTTTCTCAGGGTATATGCCCAGTAGTGGGATTGCTGGGTTGTATGGTAGTTCTATTTTTAGTTTTTTAAGGAACCTCCATACCGTTCTCCACAGTGGCTGTATCAATTTACATTCCCACCAACAGTGCAAGAGGGTTTTTCTCCACACCCTCTCCAGCATTTATTGTTTGTAGATTTTTTGATGATGGCCATTCTGACCGGTGTGAGGTGATACCTCATTGTAGTTTTGATTTGTATTTCTCTAATGATTAGTGACGTTGAGCATCCTTTCATATGTTTGTTGGCAATCTATATATCTTCTTTGGAGAAATGTCTATTTAGGTCTTCTGCCCATTTTTGGATTGGGTTGTTTATTTTTTTGATATTGAGCTGCATGAGCTGCTTGTAAATTTTGGAGATTAATCCTTTGTCACTTGCTTCGTTTGCAAATATTTTCTCCCATTCTGAGGGTTGTCTTTTCATCTTGTTTATGGTTTCCTTGCTGTGCAAAAGCTTTTAAGTTTCATTAGGTCCCATTGTTTATTTTTGCTTTTATTTCCATTTCTCTAGGAGGTGGGTCAAAAAGGATCTTGCTGTGATTTATGTCACAGAGTGTTCTGCCTATGTTTTCCTCTAAGAGTTTTATACTGTCTGGCCTTACATTTAGGTCTTTAATCCATTTTGAGTTTATTTTTGTGTATGGTGTTATGGAGTGTTCTAATTTCATTCTTTTACATGTAGCTGTCCAGTTTTCCCGGTTCTGAAGAACCTAGGGGCAGGACAGGAATAAAGATGCAGATGTAGAGAATGGACTTGAGGACACGGGGAGGGGGAAGGGCAAGCTGGGACGAAGTGAGAGAGTGGCATGGACATATATACACTACCAAATGTAAAACAGATAGCTAGTGGGAAGCAGCCACATAACACAGGGAGATCAGCTCAGTGCTCTGTAACCACCTAGAGGGGTGGGATAGGGAGGGTGGGAGGGAGACGCAAGAAGGAGGAGATTTGGGGATATATGTATATGTATAGCCGGTTCACTTTGTTATAAAGCAGAAACTAACACACCATTGTAAAGCAATTATACTCCAATAAAGATGTTAAAAAAAAAACAAAAAACTACAGCTGGCATTGACAACAAACCTGGTGGCAAACCCTTTACCCTTCATTATCTTATTTAATGCTTGGACCAACCCAATAAAGTTGCTGGTACTGTGATTTAAAGATGAGGAAACTGAGACTTAGAGAGGTTGTAAAACTAGCCCAAGGTCACAGAGCTAGTAAATGCTGGAGCTGAGCTGTGTACAAAAATCAAATTCCAATGCTGAACTACTTCTTGCCATCAAAAACTGCTCACCAAAGACAGCATACCTAGTCTTTTTACTGTTACTTTTGTATATGTCCTCTATGCCTTAAAATAATGTGAGGTATTTTACATAATTTCTCATTCCTCAGAAGAAAAGGAGGGCTTCCCTGGTGGTGCAGTGGTTGAGAATCCGCCTGCTAATGCAGGGGACATGGGTTCGAGCCCTGGTCTGGGAAGATCCCACATGCTGCGGAGCAACTAAGCCCGTGCACCACAACTACTGAGCCTGCACTCTAGAGCCCACAAGCCACAACTACTGAAGCTCGTGCTCCACAACAAGAGAAGCTAATGCAAGGAGAAGCCCACACACTGCAACGAACAGTAGCCCCCACTTGCCACAATTAGAGAAAACCTGCATGCAGCAGCTAAGACCCAATGCAGCCAAAAAGAAATAAATAAATAAACAAATAAATTTATATTAAAAAAAAAGAAGAAGAAAAGGAGCTTAGTTTTGGATTCTTAGACATGTCATCCAATTGAATCAGTTAAAAAAAAAGGAGGCAAAAAAACCAAAACAACTAAACACATAGTTATTTTCTGGGGCTATGCCTTCAAAAATTGGAAATGCTGACTATGGGAAATATAGCCAATATTTTGTAATAACTGTAAATGGAGTATAACCTTTAAAAATTGTATAAAAAATTTTAAAAAATTACAGGGGGAAAAAATATCACAGGTTTGACATGTCCACAAAATCTGCTGGGTGTGCACACATGTTCAAAAAGGCAAGTTTGTCATTAAACTCTGGCTGTCATTATTTCTCAATTTTTGCATGGAAAAAAAAAGTTTTGATCATCTTCATTGCTAAATTTGGAAAACATATTAAAATGAAGATTGACTTGTTTCAAGAAAGATATTTTAAATAAAAATTTTGAAGTAATATATAGATTAAGTATATACTGCTCTGTTCGATTAAGCTATATACAGGTGGATGTCCATCACCTCAGAAACTGACACACATAGGAAAAGCAAAGAATACAATGCTCTTGGGGGACTTAGAGAGGTAATACATCACCAAGTTCAGGTTATGACTTTCAACAGCCAGAGAAAAGCTTATTATCAAATTAAAGAAATTGACCCCCTGGCCCCCCCCCAAAAGTAATACCTTGGGTTACATCGTAGAGATGACAAAACACATCCATAAAATGAAAAACAAAACAACTAGCCAGTCTTTCTGTGAGTGGAGAGATAGACATGACAAAATCCAGAAGTGCTGTTATCTCAAACTTTGATCTAAGTGAAGATGACCTAGAGTAAACCACTGTAAAAGATACAAGAACTTGAAAAAATATTTTATAAAATATGAGGAAAAAGGTAAAACATGAGGAAATGAGTCTGATTTATTTATGTAATATGTAATTTTTAAGTAAGTTATGTGTAACTAAGTTAATGATACCTATTTTATCTATTTCTATTTTATCTATATCCTGAAAGTTTATATATTCAAGTTTGGCTAAAAACTTTCATAGTATCTTCTTATTAGAATGAAGGGGTAATTATCTTTTATTTGGGTCCCTAAATAGTCAGGCACATATGACACATCACAGTATGGAAATACTACGACGCCACAGTAGCTTGATGACCACCAATTACAACAAACTCTTATACTTTTAGTACAACTCACTTTTTCATAGACCACAGAGATTTTACAGATTGGAATTTTACAGGAAAAAATTATCTTTAGAAACGACCCTTTGAATTATAAATATAATAAATAAGAGAAATTATACTTCAAACATTGTTCTTCAAATATGTACACTTTTTGCAAAACCAAACCTTGGTATATCCACAGAGCTATTTTCAAGTACTGAAATTAAGATATATATGAGATACACGTAAAAATAAAACCACATGAATATATAATTACTGTGCTTTTAGTGTGCACGAATTTGGCTAAAAATGTCAATGCGCTGCCGGGTGGGACTGGTACCAACTCCCCCACCTGCTGGGCAGCCAATCGCTGCTGTTTGAGGTGAGCCTCCATTTGGGCCTGGAAGTCCTCTGCCTTCTTCTGTTCACTAACCTTAGCCTGTTGCTCAACTGCTTGTGCCTTTTCTTTCTCCACTCTGCAGGGAAAGAAAGGAGGAATTTATCAGAAACTACAGGCATACCTCATAGATATTGTGGGTTTGGTTCCAGATCACTGCAATAAAGCAAATGTCGCAATAAAGCGAGTCACATGATTTTTTTGGTTTCCCAGTGCATATAAAAGCGATGTTTACACTATACTGTAGTCTACTAAATGTGCACTAACATTATGTCTAAAAAAAAAAGTACATACCTTAATTTAAAAAATACTTTATTGCTAAAAAATGCTAATAATCATCTGAGCTTTCAGTGAGTCGTAGTAGTGACATCAAAGATCACTGATCACAGATCATCATAACAAATATAATAATAATGAAAAATTTTGAAATACTGTGAGAATTACCAAAATGTGACACAGAGGCACAAAGTAAGCAAATGCTGTTGAGGAAATGGTGCCTATAGACTTTCTCAATGCAGGGTTGCCACAAATCTTCAGCTTGTAAAAAACGCAGTATTTGCAAAGCGCGATAAAGTGAGTATGCCTGTATCCTACTAGGCATCTGGCATCTAATATTAAGTGAAATCTGGTTAAGTTTCACATCATACAAAAAGTATAAAATTATTTCAATTTAAAAATAAAACATCTAAATTAAGGTAATTCAAAATTGACAAGTAGATAATAACTCATAAAAATTAGAAAGAGGACATTAGTAAATGATACACAGCTAGAGAATCAAAAGGTGGAGCAAAATTAGGACATACTGAATAAACTATTAAAGGGGTAATTCTTTAATTCTGAAGTGATAAAAATCTTCAGCATCTGATCACATATAAACCATTTCCTTACCTCTCAGCAAACGCCCTGATCTCCCATAATTCCAACTCTTCCTCTGCTACCCAGGTTTCAATAATAACAGGGCCAGTTTGCTTGGGCGTTTCTGGTCTCTTTGGCCGCAATGCACTCGATCGAAGGCCTTTCCTCTGAGGCGTAGGTGTTTCTTTGGAAAAGAAATCGGAGTATTTTAAGCAATATAGCTTCTAAATTATAGTACTTCTGGCATCTTCTCTTATATCATGAAAAGCAGGGATTGGCAAACATTTTCTTAAAGGGCCAGATGGTAAATACTTTAGACTATGCAGGCCAGATGGTCTCTGCTACAACTCCTCAACTCTGTATCATAAAAGGAGCCAAAGGCAATACATAAGTGAGAAAGTGTGGCTGTGTTCCAATCAAACTTTATTAACAAAAGCAGATGGTGGGTCAAAGCTCATGGTTTGCTGGCCCCTGATATAAAAGTCCTATTAGCCTTTACACAGCCTGTTCCCTCTGCCTGGAACACTACTCCTAGCCTCCTTCCCCCTCGTTTGACTGGTGTCTAATTCATCCTTCAGACTGCAACATGGATACAACCTTCTTCAAGAAGCGTAGCGTGTTCCTCCCAACTGGGCTGGGTGTCCTTGACATGTACAACTCTGGCGATCTGTATTTCCCTATCAGGGCACTGAGAAGAGGGACTGGAGAGTTACTAATGTAAAGGAGGGATCGGAAACTATTAAGAATAGATATAATCTCCAGTGATAAGATTCTAAAAATAAAAAGTAGGGACAGACAAGCATTGAACCTTCCCATATGTTCAGGAAAGAGGGTAGCAGCAGAATCACAGGCAAGCAACAGAAGGAAACTGAAACAGCAGCGGGACCTGGATTGTATGAAGTGATACAAGAAAAGAAAAGTGATTCAAGGAGACAGCAGTGGTTTGCATCAATGGCTGTGGAGTCAAGACTGACGACTGGTCAGGAATGCCTTCTTCCATCTGTGTGTCTTTGCCTATCAACTGAGCTGTCTATTCCTGTTCCAGGACAACATTGTTTTAATTATACTAATACTTCATCATCTATTAGGACAGCTACCCCCTTATTGGTACTCTTTTCAAAAAAGCCATTCTCATTTATTCTCCAAGATGAGCTTTTGAGTTGATTCAATCAAGATTCAAAAAATTAAATTTATCCATTTGGGGACAATTAACTTCTATAAAATAGTAAGCTTCTATTTATAGACAGCATTTTCTTTTTACACGTTTCTTCATAGTTGTTCCCCTAGGTATTTTTACTACACATGTAAAATAAAATTATTGATTTTTGTCTAATTATATATCTTGAATCTGGACACCTTACTGGACTCTTTTTAGTGTTAATAGTTTTGATTCTCAAGTATAGAATTATCATACCTTTTCTTTGCTTCCTTTAGAATAGGGGCTGGATCCCATTCTTCTATGTATTTGCCACCTAGGGCCTATCATGTAGGTGTCTACGAATGTTTCCTGAGTAACTCTTTATGCCTCTTAGGTTACTTCTACCCTGAGCACTGAAGTATTACACAATAGCTTGAACCCTTGAGTCAACAAATCTTCACTGACCACTTATGTGTCAGATTCTGCAGCAGGTTCCAGGACTACAATCAGACAGACTCAAAGGCTTGAGTCTTGGAGCTGACGGTCTGGTGTCAACCACTGCTCCATATCTTTAATTACTGATACAAGAGGTATTTGTACCCTTCCTCTGCCTGGTACCGTGACTGTAGGCATCACTGTGTGTCTAGTGGAATTTTGCTATGTTTATTAATTAAATATCATTTTAATAACAGAATAGTTTGTGATAAAAAAGTATTTTTTTCAAAAGTTGAATAAAGAGTTAAAGAAACAATTATAATCAAACTTCAATTCATAAAAGATACGGCTAACAGGTAAGTAATAAAAGAATAGAATTCTTTCTACTCCTTACCTTTTGGTGCTTCTGGAACTCCAATGGGGCAGATGATTTTCCTGATACAGTATTCAGATCGAATGCCATAAGGACCAACATCTCGCCTCTTAATTATTTCTGTTGTTGTGATTTCAGTTTCAGATGTTTCTATGGTGATTTAATTCACATAGTATTAATAACCACCCAAAATATTCAGAGAATAAAAGGTACAACATCTGGTACTTTAAAAAAGAGACTAAACCTTTGGAAACATTTGCTTAATGAACAGCTGCAGGACCATCACTAGACTGCAACAATACTGAGTTTCTTCCTCACTGAAAATTTCTAAACTGAGCAAAATGCTGTTTGGGGACAGCTTAGTTCCTGGTGGCAAAATTCGGTCAGAATAATAAAAACCCTAGGAGAGCAGCAGCAAGCACAGGGTTCCAGATGTCCCAATTTAAATGATTTATACTGTGCGGTAAGAAATATCTTTTAAAAATTCACACTGGTTCACACATTAGTGACTCCCCTTATAATGTGAAACCCCCCTGCCCGGCCCCCAGGATTTTATAGCATGTGCCGCTAAACTTGACAAAAGCCTTGTTTTTAAAATACTAGCACCATATTTTAATAAATAACAGATATGCTTAAAATGAAGTGAACCGTCAAGAGGTTTTTCTCTTTTAAACTTAAATTAGAAAATAAAAAACCGCTACCCGTCCGTGTAGTCCCTCCTCCTGGAGGAGCCTTGGCTGCCATGTCATCCCATCTCAGACTTGCCCACAGTAACCGCAACATAAGACTCACTCCAGCTAAGGACTTCACAGTCTGAAGTCTATACCTGAAAGAAAAACCCAAGAAAAACGATGTATGTATACACACACACACACACATACACACACACACACACACACACACACTCTACTGAACTGAAGGATTGTTTTTTGTCCTCATTGTGACTTCAATATTTATCATATGGCTTTATAAGCACTTTGGTTATTATATGTCCCTTAATAAAAGAACTTTCTTGTTCCCAGGCATAACATGCATCTAACAATTCACAAAGGGGCTGTAGTCACCTCAAATGCCATATAAATATGTAAAACAAAGCATGTTTCATTGTAAGACTGATATGGCAACAATTCACAAAGATTTTATAAATTTAGCCTAATTCTAAAATATGTGTTAGAAAAATTATGAATGAGAGCATATATGGAGAAATAAATAATTGTGTGACAATGTGATAAGTGATCTGAAGAAGAATAAAATCTTAACTGATTTTTGCTGAAACAAACTGAAAATGTTTCAATTTTCTCAAAAAGCAAAACAAAAAGACCTCACAAATCCAATAAGACCTTTCCAGATGGACAGAAATTTCGTACTGAAATGGTGGTTCTGCAAAACACGAAGTACTGGATGATGAATGCTGCTAATACTAACATTACTTTAACAACATCAGTGTAGTTTTAGAATCTTATGATACAATGAATAATAAAAAAGGACATTACTATGTTAGTTACTAGTCAGGAGACAAAAGAATCTCCTCTGTGTTCAGGTTTTTTCTAAACACTGTATACAAAGTTACTGAACATTTTAGATATTCTTTTAAAAATAATATTAAAAACACATTTCAGAATGAATTTACAACTGCAATGAATATCATGTCTTAAAATGGAGCTAACCATAGAACATTTTAAAGCAGCCCTAGGCTGCCAATTCTCTATTAGTGGTTTTGTATAATTAAATATTTTATTGACGTTTCCACATACTTAAATGAATATACTGATTGATTGTACTGTAGGGAAGGCCTATGAAACGAAATAATTTCCTCCTCTAATAGAGGTACAAGGTAAATCTTAGACAATTTATATTTGAAAAGCAATGCTTTCTATTCTTAACGTTAAGTTAGAAAAGCAAACAATGTGAGAAAGAGAAAGCTCTAGCCAAAAAGTTGCTGCAATTTCTTAACTTCCCCTCTCCACCTGTGACACCATTATTTTCTTTGTTGTGCTATCACCCTGTGAATCCTCTGACCTGAACAGACGGTTATTAAATGAGAGGGCAAATGTTAATCAGTGCAAGGATGTCCTGAGAGGGGGAAAGTGTCTGTCACTTTCAGACCACACACCCTAAAGAAATGCCTAGGGAACTTTGGACTCATGGGAGAAAACAAATGAATACTTATTTGGAAAGAGAGTTGTTTCTCATTCTCTCTCTTCTTCCTCCAATCACTCTCAACAAACAACAACTTGAAAGCATCTCTATTTTACAATGGAAACAACACCACGTGGGGAACACATCTCATGCATTGGAGCGTGTTCATTCATTTATTCATTCAAAAAATACTTGAGTGTCTTCTGTGTGTTAAACTAAGTGAAAGGAGCTGGGGACACAGAAATGAATTATAATGTCTTCCTGCATCCTCGGGAGCTGTAACAGAGGAAAGCACAAGGGAGTGGTACCTGATTGGGCCCAGGGATGGGGATGAGAGCTTTGCTGGAGTCTCAGAGGACAAGGGTGAGGGGGCAGCTGACCAAAGGGCAAGGGGGCACACATGTGCTGAGGAGGAAGGTGCACACAAAAGCACACACTTCTTCCTGAAAACCACATCCGGTGTACTCTGGCTGGAGGGAAGGGGTGTGAAGGTGCAGCGAGAGATGAAGCTGGCACGAGGGAAGCAGGCAGAAGCCAAAATGTGCTGCACCAAATGGAAGGGTTAAAGAGCATGAGGGGCCATCTATAAGGAGATCTCTGAAAGGTACCCAGTTTTGCGTGGGTTATAAAGGGGAGCCCTTCTCGTAGCCGGGGTGGACAGGTGACAAATGCTTTCCCCTTCCCAGCCCCGTGGTGGTGAACACATCCTCTTTAAATGCCTGCTCAGCTCACTCAGAACATTCACAGGATAGATCTGCATTTTTAGAAGGATCCTTCTGACAGCACCGTGGAGAAAACTACTGGTTCAAAGTGATCATGAAACACAGAATCAGGGCCTGGGGAAGAGGGAGTAAGGGAATGGACAGTGTGGAGGGAAAAAGAGGCCCTAATGAGTCAAGGAGACAAGTTTCACTTTTTCAATACTGCTCAGCCTTAATGTTAAATTTAATAAAGACCAAACATGCGCCTTTGGCCTTCTTAGCTCCTACTCTAAGCATCAGACATATTTTATTCAAGTGTGAGTAGAAAAATGCATTTCACATGCATGGTTTTTATAGCGATACATTTTTTAAAAATGCATTCTAAAGTCAAGAATCATTTACATTTTTACCCATGCCTCCGTTAGATAGAAGGGATTATGTTTCTCTCAACCTCAGCAAATTAAGACGTTAGCACATATCTGAAGGCAGTATCTGTTTAAAACGTACTGGAAGGTACTTCCTTCCATTAAAAAATGAGAAATTAACTAAACAGATAAAAACTGTGCCCCCAGTGCATATTAAAACATAACAATACAAGGTTTCTGAAACCCAGCCGTGCAGAAAAGGGCCCTGGGCAACACGTGAACAGAACTGGTTCAGAGAAAAGTGCTTCGCAGTCAAGCCTACCTTTCATTTACAGAATAGAAAAGAGCAGAAAGGTCGGCCTCCACAACTGCCAGGTCACTTTAATTAAAGTATTTGTACATAGTAACTTTTCCAGTGGGAAAGAAGTTACCTGCAGGACAGTCAAGGATACATTTTGGGACCGCTCTCAATGAAGAAAGCAGAAAAGTGCAGAGTAATCCTACAAATCCATGAACTGTAATGAAGAGTTCCTTGATTCCCTGCAGGATTCTGCAAATCCTTCATTGCAGGCCCTGCAGAGAAATTGTACTTTTCAGCTGTCTCTATTGAATGTGTAATGGAGTGATGATATTTTAATTCAAATCAAAAGATGAGTTATTAAAAACTTGGTCAAACCAACTATGACTGGTCATATTAATTAATTCCTTTATAGAGAGTACTCATTTACAGTCTTTTTTTTTTTTTTAATACTAGCTAATTGTAATATAAAGAAAACAAGAAAAGTATGATTTCAACTTAAAGGAACCATACTAAAAACACACAGAAATGAAGCCTAAAGTGAAATGGAGTCTGCCCAGGAACTTGCTGACGTCACGAACTTCAGGATCCTAGCGAAATCTCACTGCAAACAAGACCGTGCCTAGTTTCTGAGCATGTCCCACAGAACTCTTATGTTTTCAATGTTCACGTCCCATCCTTTTCAATTTTAAGGGTGAAAAGATAAAAAGACAAGGACATGGAAAAGCACAAAGCAAGGACAAATACGTGAAATGTGATATAGAAGATAAAGTACTGGACTGGGGTTTAGGAAAACCAGGCACTATTCCTAACTCAGTCCCTCTGTGACCAGAGGCAAATTATTATGCATCTAAAAAAGATACGAATTTCTAAGATCCTTTCCCAACTTAAAACTACATGATCTTACAACTGCCAACTCTACGTACTTATAATTTATCCCCAAAGCTTAATGCCCAGAAAATTTTAAATTAAGACTAGTTCTGGGTTTAAAGAAACTCTCTAAGGAATCTCAGACTACCTTTTCTCACATAAATAACAGAGAACTCCAAAACAAATGTCTATCATGCAAACAAATTACATTAAGATTTCTACATAATGATGAACCTTGTGTGATTTACAGGCATGTTTCCTATGTCTTATGTTTTTATGAACTACCTAATAGAAATAAAATACAAACATTCCAGAAAGTTGGTGATTATCCAATTCTGTGATTATCTCACTCCCAAAGCAAACACATGGCAATAACTTGGAGGTTAGACCACGAAAACAACTATGTTTGACACATTTCTTTTGTCTTGTGAAAAGTGAAGCTGAATTTCATTTTAAAGGATTCCCTTACATTTTCAGTCTTTAAACATTTTTCCCTAAGTAAACTTTAGTACCTACCAGCTGGCCGAGTTAAAAACTCTCTGTATCTTATTTCCATTACTAACTTTGCCCATTAAATATATATTTCCCTGTCTTATTTCTGTTATCTCATAAATGAGATATTTTTATTAGTTAATTCTTTAAAAACTTTCTCCCTCCCCCAAATGCATTTTAAAGTACATACCTCCAGGTGATACCAAAGGTTGGTCTAGGAGAAGGATATGGCCATATATCCAAGGCAGGTTTTGCATTGTAATTAAAATAAGGGACTTCTCGGATTCCTCCTTTTCTGGCCAATTTTTTTAGGTCATCATTGGGCAAAACAAATATGCTCTTCTTGCTGCTCTTGGTGATAAACTTTCTGTACGATGGCAGAGCTGTACCTGAACGAGTCTTCTTGGGTCTTGAAAACTTCATGAGTTTCACTTTGTCTCTTGTGGAATATTCTTTGCTCACGGTCATAGATGTTACCAGAGTGCCTCCTGCGGTGGTCAGTGAGTCTGTCACTGTCGTGGTGACCACAGTTTTGCTCTGCTCCTTCACAGAGATTATGTCCACACTGCTGCCTGTGGAGGGCGTGGAAAGCTTTGTTACCGTTGTAGTGGTGGTTGTGACAGTGGACTTGGCACAATTTTCTGTGGAAGAGACCACAGTCTGCTTATCAACTTTTGCTACCTTAATTACGGTTTTTGATTCTGTGGCCACTGTGGACGTCATGGTGGTGACTTCTGTGATGACTGTTTTTCTTTTAGATTCTCCATTGACATTTTCATCTTTGTTGGTGGGCGGGCCATTTTCATCAATAAAATCATTACTGAAGTGAGACTCCTCTCCAGAAGTAACAGGAGACGAAGTAACTTTCTTAACTTCGCAGGTTTCAATTTCCATATCTTCTACCTGATTGGCTGAACTGCTTTCTGGACAAGATGGCAGAGGCGTGGTAGCTTGGGTACCCTCAGACTCTTTGGTTGATGGCAGGGTCTCTAGGCGATCTTGGTAGTCGCCTTCAGTATCCGAAGACCTCAGTAAACATGATTTTGTTTCCAAGTTGTTTTTTTCATTAAAATCTTCCATGATGACATCACCATTCATGAATGGCTTTACAGCAGATTCTTTAACAGTCAAAGACTTAATATCATTTTCAGGAATTATTTTATTTATATTATTAACCTTTGGTTCAACGTCACAACTTCCTACTTTACTCTCAGAAATGTCTTTCAAGCATTCACCTTTCAAATATACTTTAGGTTTATTATCTTTTCCATTTATTTGAAAGGTACTTGCTTTCTGTCCTTTCTTTTCAGACTCTCGGTTTTCATTATTCCTTTTGTCAGTGACACTTTTCAGATTGATTTGATCGATACATTTATTAAGTGGTCTCTCCTCTAATTTCTGATCTTGACTTGGTTTTTTACCATTTGCTTCATTTACCTTAGCCTGCAGCCTGTCGTCACAGTTTCCAGGGGTCTTATCTGAAACAAACTCATGTTTCAATGGTTCTAAGCCTTCACTACCTTGTTCTTGAGTTATTAACTGTTCAGAAATACTTTCACTGCTATTCTGAACAATCATATCTTCTTCACTGCTGTCTTGAATAGACATAGTATCAGAACTATTTTCCAAAGTGCTATTATATTCAGAATCACATCCCAATTTTCCTTCAAAGTCTATTGTTTTTGACAGAGATGGGATATCTCTATCATCAGTACTTTTAGGTACTGATGGAAGTAAAGGGCTCTGGGAAGGAGACACAATGGTGTCATTATCTTCCTGTATGAGTGGATTTTTGTTCGTATAGATCAAAGTACCAATTTCATCTGCACTGGCTAGTTTAGCGTCATCAATGAGAAAATCACTTCCTTTTGTTTTAATCTTACTGGGTTCCTGGCCTTTACTGGCAGGGTCAGAGAGACTCTCATCTACGTCATTTCGAACAGAATTTTGTTTCTGACAGTTTGTCTCTGCGCTCTGAATGGAGGCATCGTCTAGCATTTGATCTTTTGAATAAAGTTTGTTTGTTGTATGATCAGAATCACTGATTCCAAGAATTGAGGAATCATTTTGTGAACATCCCCGAATCAAGTCTTCAGATTTATCCTTACTTGCATTAGAGCTCTGTTCTTGTGCAAGCAAGTCACTTTGACACCCTTCTTTTACTTTTGTTATTACTGGTGATTCAGACAGACTTTTCGAAGAACTTGTGGAGGTCTTTCCTATACCCTTAATTCCACCCTCCAACTTCATTTTCTCGTGGCGTTGCTTTTCTTCCAGTGTAAACTGTTTAATTCTCCTTTCAAGGAGTCCATCTAGTTTGGATGATTTGATTTTCTTTTTATAACTAGTCCTTAGATGAAAACCCTCACTGACATTGACCACATCTACTTGAGAACTTTCCTGACAATTTATATGTGACTCTATTTTCACATCATCATCTATTTCCATCGGTTCTTCCTTAAAGGATTTATCATTGTCAGAGTCTAAAACTTCTTTTACATCTGTGAAACAAAGACATTTATATAAATGTAATTTTTAGTCTGAAATGTGGAATTCATGATAATATTTTCACTTTAAAAAATACCAGTTTTTCTGATTTTTACTCAAAACCTTAACTATAAATAGCTATATATTTAAAAGTTCCTGATATGATTAAAATAGGTCAATGGACAGGGCTAAACTTTATAAAAGGTTAAAAAACACATACATTCCAAATATTTAAATATTCTGATTCCTAGTATCTAAAAATGATGGAATGCCACAAGGAAAAATAACTTAGTATGTGACAGCTATTGCATATACCAGTACCGTCGCATAAGATTTTGTACAGAGTATTTTATGGTTATTTTATGGTTATAAAACATATTAAGGCTCATGCATTATCTAACTTATCTAGTTTTAAAAAAAACAACTTTTCACAAAAGTCAATGTAAGTTCCTCAAAAGGTTGAACATAGAGCTATCTCTTGATCCAGCAATTCCACCCCTACGTATTTACCCAAGAGAAATGAAAACATATGTCCACATAAGAACTTGTACATGAATGTTCATATTTCCATTATTCTTAATAGCCAAAAAGAAACAACTCAAATGTCCACCATGAATGGATAAACACAACATGACGTATCCATACAACAGAATGTTATTTGTAAATAAAAAGGAATGACGTATTGATACATGCTACAACATGGATGAACTTTGAAAACATGCTAAGTGAAAGAAGCCAGACACAAAGGACCACATACTACCTGATTCCATTTATATGGAATGTCCAAAACAGGCAAATCCATAGAGACAGAAAGTAGACTGGGATTTAGGGAGGGCTGACTGCTAGTGGGTATGAGGTTTCTTTTCGGGGTGATGAAAATGTTCTAAAATTGAGTATGGTGATAGATGAACAACTCTGCGAATATAGTAAAATCCACTGAATTGTACACTGTAAGTGGGTGAGTTATATGGCATATGAATCATGTTTCAATAATGCTATTATCAAAAAGAGACATTGCAGTACCTTTCCTGCTGTGCGAACTAGATCCAGTGCTTTCTTATCACCCCCAGGCTGCCCTCCACACTTTTCTCTCCTTACCTTGGTCCTTCTTCTCAGTAACCTTTGAAATGTCCATTTCACTTTGGTCTGCTCCTTTTGTAGCATCTGAATCTTTTACCTCGCCTTTCTCAGAATCAGACTCTGTTTTTATTTTTTTTGGACTTCGTGGACTTTTTCTTCTATCTGATTCATCCATATTTTCATCCATATTATTTTTAGCTAAAAAAACCCCCAAGTATATAGTAATTACAAGTATGTCAAATATTAGCAATTTACTTTAATACACCTAGTTTAGTGGAAATTATCAAGTATATTCCAGCAATTTATACTTTATTTTTTATTCAAAAAACCCAAAATACAAAAGTTGAAGCTGTTACATTCTTTCTTATATGCTCAGGTGACCTAAAGCATAGAAGTAATGACTACAGTTTAGATGTACTTCAGAAGCCTTCACATATGAGACTATTTCAACCTGTTCACTGACTCCAGAAAGTCTGCATCAGTGGTTTCTAACATACTTTGTATTACAGAACCATATTAGAATTGGATAAACGCTATGATCCCCTACCCAGAGAAAAAGTACATACACTAACTTTTGTAATAAATTTCAATGGATTCTTGAATCCAGTTGAAGTTTATCTGTAGATTCCAAGTTAAGAATACTTAAGTCTGTATCACAGAAAAGAGAAATAACCAAATGCAATGTGTAGCCTTGTTTGGACCTGATTTACTACTGGTTTCTTTCCTGCTACCAGCTGGGAGGAAAAAACTCAAAAGATGCTCCAAGACCAACTTGGTACCTGCTAGATAAAGGCCCAGCATCTGGACAATAGAAAACCCCATGCTAAGGAAAGTGGATACAAAATAAATTCGCAAAAGCCTAAATATTTTGCATATTGATAATCTGGATTTTATTACATAGGTCAAACACAATTAAAGAAAAGCTCTCTATAATTCTTTCTAAGTGCTACACAGGTAACTGGAACAATGAAATAGTAATAAAAATTATAACAATCTTTTAGAATTTATTATAATGGACATTTAGCTTGAATATAATCAGATAATGTAAATGAATATTGAATATTTCTATTTAGCAAATAGAAACAGTTATTGAACATCTGCTATATGCAAGACACTCCTAGTCCCTAAAAAATAAATTCCAGTGAGCTCTATAAAATACGTTTTTTCGGTTAAAAGGTAATTCAATGACAACTTTCCCACATTAACAGTTTCAAAAATCTACTGGTTCAGGTTTCATGAGAACCATTCATAAGGAAGCCAAATCAGTTAGCTAGGTGTGTACATAGTACTTATTTGGCACTACAGCATGGGCTTCACAGGAAAGACCGTATCACACCATAAATTAGCAAATATACTGCAGAGTGAACAGAACTGCTTTTGAAAATTGCTTAGATAACAAAGGAGAGACAACATGGTAGAGTGCAAAAAGGGCAACAGAAGCACTAACTGTGTGACCTTCAGTATGGCACTTAACATCGTCATGAAATAATTTGTTCATGTAACATGAGTTTCAAAATATTTACCTCCTAAAAGGGCAGTTCACCTCTAGAGTTCTGTGATTCTAAACACTAAAGTGGGGACTTCTCAGGTGGCGCAGTGGTTAAGAATCTCCCTGCCAATGCAGGGGACACAGGTTTGAGCCCTGGTCCGGGAAGATCCCACATGCAGCGGAGCAACTAAGCCCGTGCGCCACAACTACTGAGCCTGCGTGCTGCAACTACTGAAGCCCGCGCACCTAGAGCCCGTGCTCCGCAACAAGAGAAGCCACTACAATGAGAAGACCACGCACTGCAACGAAGAGTAGCCCCCGCTCGCCGCAACTAGAGAAAGCTCACGCGCAGCAACGAAGACCAAACGCAGCCAAAAAATAAATAAATAAAGTCATTAGCCAGTAGCATAAACTGAGTTACTATCTCCTTTATGTGATAGTGTTATGGAAGCCTCTATCGCTTTCTTTCTGGTTTTGTTAAATGTTACAATGCTGAGGTCACCAGACTGTGTTTCCTCAAGAAGTCAGGTAGTACTGAATTTAAGATTTTAGAAAAACAATTAGGTAGCTGAGGCCTTCTTTCTTTTAACAAATTCTATTCTATCATCTTTTTAAGCTAAAATCCTAGATATCAAAATCCCATGAATAAAGGTAATTTAAAAAACTTTAGAGTTTACAATTATTAAACTACATTAGTAATTTTGCACATTCTAGTAAGAATTTCAGAAAAACACTTTTATCCAAAATATAGTCAATATACTACAAATTTATAAGAATACAAATCAGAAGCAATTATGCAGGAAAAACAGCTTAAATTACTTACTTTCTTCTAATGACTTTCTGTAATTCACATTAGTATTGCCTGGCAATTTAGGAACAAACCTATAAACATGAGTTTTACTAATCCAGCTCCAACCACCATATCCTGTTACTCTGTATTCCTCTCCTTTTTGTTTCCAAACCTGGTGTAAAGTGAAAACATGCTGATTAAACAAGAATGAGAATGTTTTATAAAGCACGTGTGGTTTTACACATTTTTACTAAATAAAATAAATGGTCAGGCAAATTAATTTACCACTCATTTTATTTTCACTGAGAATCAAAGATTTATGAAGAAACTTAATATTCCTTTCTAATATGAAAGATGTAAAACAATTTTACATTTATAACAATTTCTACAAATTGGTCTGATGACTCACCTATATTCTACTAACATAAACCTATGCTTATAAAATTGCCAGAAAGATTTACTTCATTCCAACTACGTTAATTAAAAGTGTGTCAAAAGTAAAAAAAAATTAATAAGTATTCAAAACTGCAGAATCAAAGTCTCAGAAATGGCTAACACACTTTAAAAGATCATACCAAAATTACCTGATGTTTAACTGGAAACGTATATTTTACCCATGTAGCTTGTTGCATTGTTTCTTCCTCTTCTTGTTTTTTCTCTTTTTTTTTGACTTTCTCCTTTTCTTCTCTTTCAATTGATGTCATTCTATGTAACCTAAGAATATATGGATAGAAAGACAGAATTACACTCAACTATGAAAAATAAACAAAAAAGATAAAAATATAGTACTGAAAATTAGGAAGACAAAAACAAAGAATGGTTAGCTATAATCCCACAGCCCAGAAAACCCAGACTCATAAAAATAAGTAGATGTACAATTCTCTAATAGGAAAAAAATCAAATAGTACAAAAAGGAAAAAAACAGAACATGCTATCCTTCTCATATCCCTCTCCATAAGAAATATACTCACTTATGACTTATTTATGCATACACCAACATTGTAATATAATATCCTTTTTGTGTAATTATAAATACAATTACACAGTCTTTAATCAATGAAAAACTGCACTAGATCTTTCCATACCAGAAGATACATATCTTCTTTCCTTCCCCCCAAAAAGACCAACAAATCCCAAAACTCTTATTTTATCAACCAATATTCTTATTTCTACTAGTACTTGGGATTTTAAAGTCTTCAGAGGGTCCACTAACATAGGACTCAGGTTTCCTACAACCACAGAGAAAGGGACCCACAGGGCTCCTGCTTTTGGATGACGGGAAGGGTTGGGCAGGAAGGACCACATTGACTGGGCATTAATCATTAGGCATAGGGCACAGACCACACTCCTTTTTCAGGTAAGAAAATAGATATCACTGCACCTACCAGTAAGGAGATGGGCAGGTCTGTGGTGAGGTTTTACTTTAAGGTGATTAGATTAGATTATCATGAATGGGAATATTTCCCATAAAGAAGAACATTGACCAAAATCTACGAAGAAAGGAGCTCCGGTCTCTAAGAGCCCTAGTGCTAGAAGAATTGCTTTTATCATACCCTACCCAGATGTAGCCAATTTCAAATGCACAGCTATGTGAAAAGAATAAAGAGATCTTTTGTTAACTTGGGGGAGCAGAAGAAAGATGTGAGAGGGGATTTAATCCTTTTCACCTCCGTCCCTCCACCAAAAACTTCCTATTTATCTATCTCCACTTTGAATAAAGTTTTGTGTCCTTGTGATTACAGCGCCCTAGAATCTAGCGTCCCCCAGGCCAAGAGCTCATGCCTGTTAACTGCACACAACCAGTATAGCAAAGATTCTTCATCTCTCACTACTGACGGGAGAGGAAAGGGAGTGGATTCTCACTGGGGACTCATTTAGTCTCAGATACCATAATTTGCAACCAGGGAGTGGGGAAAGCTCTGTAGGCACAACACAGTGGATAACCTGCCAGCCTCAGCTCTCCAGAGTAAAGAAGGAGTGACTGAGCTACGACCAAGTAGTATTTCTCAACAGGGTTTTTGTGGGCTCAGCTTTAAACACCTATAAAAGGCCAGGTCTGGCACAGCAACTGAGCTATCTTCGCAGATTGTGGCCAGGAATGGAGCACTGTCTGGGGAGAACACCAGTATGGTGACACTCTGGGAACGCGCAGCTAAGCTGGGCACTCAGCTTGTGCTCTTGGGGTTCACATGGGGAACAGGGCCATCTTCATCATCAAAGACAAAGGCTTCACCTTGCTGACACCAGGCCAGTGAGGTAGTATTGTAGCTAAACTGTGATGTCCGCTCTCCCAGAATAGACTCTACTGTTCTCACCACCTCCAACACAATCCTTATGGGAAAAGGCAGCAGGAAAGGTGAGCTCTGCAGGGGTTCAGTTCCATTTAGTTGGGCAGAAATCTTGGCTACTGCTGGCAGCCTGACGGCCCCAGGAAAGAAGCCCCATGACGCTGGTACTACGAGCCTCCAGACACCACTCCGTACTGGCGGGTGCACTGGGGGCAGGGGCTCCCTCCACACATCCTCGGTTCAGAGAGCCGGGCCAGGAGTGTGGACTGAGCCTCAACTCCGTTCCCCATCTCCACAGGGTTTTGCTGTGTTTCTCTTCCTATTACAAACAAAGCTACAGGGAACCATGTTTTACGTGTTTCTTAGCAAACTTGAGGAATATCCCTTTGTGTTTCCCACTGGTAGAACAGCTGAGTCCAAAGGGTATTATATTTAAAGTGCTGACAGATGGTGCCCAATTGCTCTTCGGATGGGTATGCTCCACACTGCCATCAATTATAAAGCAACCCTGCTTTCCCGCACCTTCACTCAAGTTAGTACCAAACTTCTAAATTACTGGCCCAATTGAGAGAGAAGAAATACTATCCCGTTGTTTTTATTTACATTTCTTTAATTATGAGAGAAGTAACCACTTTTTTATGTCTACTGGCCTTTTATATTTATTTTTCTGCCAAATGCCTGTTCAAATCCTGTGTCTTATCTGTAATGGGCTTTTCATTTATAAAAGGTCTTTTTCATTTATAAAAGGAAAGTTTCCATTTGTGGTGTACATATTTTTCCTCAGTGTGTCATCTTTCTTTTGGATTTGATTATAATATTATTTTTCCACTCAGAATTTTAAATACATATATCCACTTTTTTCATCTATGGCATCTGGGTTTTGTATCTGTTTGAAAAGAAAGTATCACAACAGAAACATAAATTAATCCACGCGCTCTTAAGTTTTTTGTTATAGTTTTTAACAATATGTTGGGTATTTTTCAATCCTCATTTGTCTGAATGTTTTTGCTGAGGCAGGAATCTGGGTGATATTTTCCCCAAGCACGCCCTCTTTTCCTTCTCTGACAGGCAAAGCTATCACAGTGGATTCCCACATGTGTTTAGGTCTATTTCTGGATTCTCTGTTTGATTCCACTCCTCTACTTCTTCTATAGTACAAATTATTTTGATTATCGTAGCTTCAAGATATATTCTAAATATTCCCTTTTTTTGTAATACCTACTTCCCTTTTCTTACACATTTTCTAGAGGAAATATTAGTATCATTTTGGTCAAGCCTCCCTCTCCCTCCAGGAAGAAAACTCCTATTCATAATGTAAATGAATATTAAATTTGATAGATTAAGTTAATATAATTAATATACTGCATGGCATCTTTAGAAAAATGCAACATACATATGTAAGCATATGATGTATCTTTTCATTTACTCAAAGTATCCTTTATATCTTTTTTTTTTTTTTTTTTTTTTTGGCCACTGCACGGCAAGTGGATCCTAGTTCTTCAACCAGGGATTGAACCCGCAGTGGAAGTGCAAAGTCCTAACTACCGGACTGCCAAGGAAGTCCCAAAGTAACCTTTATATCCTTAGTAAAGTTTTAACGATTTCTTTACATGCTCCTAAATATTTATTAAATATATTCCTGGCTTGAGGTGTTTTGTCGTTGCTGGACGTTTTCTTCATTGTAATTTTTAAAAATATGTAAACTGTAACCAAGTTAAGAAACAGAACCTTATCAATAACCACTACATCCAAAACTAGTGTGTCCCACCCCCAGGCAGCCATTATCCTGACTTTCGTGTTATCATTCCCTTGCTTTTCTTTATAGTTTTACCACCACCTATGTGTGTATCCCAAACAATATAAAGTTTGGCTTTTGAAAACTCAGCAAGAAGAAAACTAGCTGCATGAGCAAGAGCAATATTGTCACTATTAAAAGAAGGTTCCCAGGAAAAAATAAATGTGTCTCCAGGTCACCCTTCACAAGTCAAGAGCCTCCTGTGGTGCAATCAGAGGGCGCAGTCATAAGCAACGCCTAGAAGACAAGTGCGCCCACCACACTCAGGGTACCTGGCAGGACCAGGTGTAAACAGGTGCACTGCAGAGACAGACTCATGCATTGCTCTGCTCTTCCTGCTTTTGTGCCTTTTGAGGATTCTATGGCGTGACTGGTGAAATTCTCAGTTCTCCCCCACTGACTTGGGATTTGGCTTTCTTGGGTAGGGTACCACTCGTCCTCCTGCAATACTGCTTGCAGTTTTACTGGTGCTCTCTTCTCTGTTGTTCCCCTTGTCCCTGTGGGTTTATGCTTTGAAAAAATCCCTTTGCCATAGCTTTGGTGGAGTTCAGTGGGGAGCAAAATTAGATGTGCTCATTCAATTTGTTATTTTAACTCAGAACTCCCGCTGTATTTTCGTCATGGTTACTATCTGCATATATAAAAGCGACTGTTCAGTATGGGGGTCACCTTGATTAATTTTCATATTGTTTTATAGTTTTTCAGTCAATTAAGTATACAATTAGATCAACTACATATAATTGTCCCTACATTTACCTATTTATGTTTTATTTCTCTCGGCAAATTGCATTAATACTTTAAAGAAAAGTTAAAAGATAACAGCAACAGTGGGGATCTCTGTTTTGTTCCACCTAAATGTTAATGGGAATACTCCAAGGGTTTCATCAAAAAACATGACGGTTTGGTTTGAAATACATCTTTACAAAAAAGGGGAGGGGGCATTCATCTATTTCTACTTACCCAAGTTTTTTTTAAAACCAAGAATTAATAATGAACTTACATCTTCTTAATAAACAAATACCTTCTTGACATCTAATGAGAAAATCAAAGTTTTCTTTCTTTGACTTCTTAAAATAGCAAGGTATTAATAATCTCCTAAGAACAGACAAATCTTCCATACCTAGAGGAAGTCAAATTAGTCATGATTTATTATTCTTTTAATTTACTCTTGACTATATTCGCTAATGCTCTGTTTAAGATTTCTTGCATACACTTCTATTTGCTATTACTTATTTTTTTTTTTTTAAAGATTTTTTTTTTAAACTTTGGGTTTATTTATTTATTTATTCATTTATGGCTGTGTTGGGTCTTCGTTTCTGTGCGAGGGCTTCCTCTAGTTGCGGCAAGTGGGGGCCACTCTTCATCGCAGTGCACGGGCCTCTCACTATCGCGGCCTCTCTTGTTGCGGAGCACAGGCTCCAGACGCGCAGGCTCAGTAGTTGTGGCTCACGGGCCCAGTTGCTCTGCGGCATCTTCCCAGACCAGGGCTCGAACCCGTGTCCCCTGCATTGGCAGGCAGATTCTCAACCACTGCGCCACCAGGGAAGCCCTGCTATTACTTATTAATCAATGGTAAATATTAATAAATGAGACAGGGCCATGATTTTCTATTTATCTATTTAACAAGTTTTAGAACACTTTTGTACTAACAGAAATAATAATGAACCGGATTTCCTTCTTTTTCTATTTTATGGAACAGTTTAAATAGAATTATCTGTTTCCTAAAATTTGAAGAACTTCCTCATGAAATCATCTGGTCCTGCCCATCTCCTTACTGATAGGTGCAGTGATATCCTTCAAACTGAACCAGAAATCCTTTTCTTGCCTAAGAGTGTGGCCTCTGCCCTACTGTCCAATGATTCAGATCAGTGGGACTCCTCCTCCCCAACCCTTCCCCCACCCAAAAAGAGGAGTCCAGTGGGGCACTTTCTCTATGGATGTAGGAAGCCTGAATGCTATGTTACTGGACTCTGTGAAGGTTTGAAATCCAAAGTATCAGTGAGAGAGATTCAGAAATATTGTTTGGTACGTCCCCTTTTTCATTCTTGATATTGGTTATTTGTTCTTTATCCTTCCTTCCCCCCCAGCCCCGCCCCCGTTCCTGATAATCTCATCAGAGGTTTGTAAATATAATAGTATCTAAGGTACACATCTGTTTTCTATTTCATCAAATATTGACATATTTCCCATCTTTGGTTTGACTCATTGAGGTGCATGCCTAGCTAATTAATTTGCAGTTTTTCTTGTTTAGTGTAAGCACTGAAGGCTACCCATTTCCCCTAGGTACTCTTTAGTTGTTTCCCACAAATTTCAATTTATGTCGTATTCTCATGAACATTCAATTCATAATGTTTTCTAGTTTCCATTACAATTTTTTGACCATTTGTTATTTATTTAGAAGCATATTTCTTAAGTGTCAAGCATATAGGCCTTACACTTCTTTAAACTTTTACCACAAATGTCTACATCCCTAAACAATACAGCATTATATTAGCATACATTCTTTTAACCTTTACATAAATAGAATCACACTACATATATTTTCAGGCAAAGAACTGTTTCACTCTGTTGAACATTTCTGAGAGTCAATCTCATTGACTCATGTTGCTCTGGTTTGCTTTTTTACTGCTGTACAGTATGCTATTAGAGAACCACACCATAATTTAAACATGCCTGATTATGGGCATTTAGGGATTGTTACCAATTTTCACCATTACAAAATATTATAAGGAACACCTTTCTACATGTCTCTTCATGTACAGATACAAGGTTTCGCTAAGGTTTTTAGTTAGGAACAGGATTGTATTCTCAATATTACTTTTACCAAATTGTTCTCTAAGATGGTTGTAGTATTTAGCTCTTTTATCGACAACGTATCAGAATTCTCTTCCTATTATATCACACATTTGCCAATACTCTTTAAATTTATGACAATCCAATGGATGTGAAATAATAGCCCCTAGTTTTTGGGGTTTTGGGTTTTTAAAAAATATTTTGATTGTATTTAGGATCTGTTACTCCAAAGACACCATGAGTCTTTACACAGTAAGATCTAAGTCTGGCAAAGATGCCTGCATTGTGAGTGGTACTTAGGGACTGAAACTGTTTTCAAACCAGCAGAATCACCTCTACAAGTCCACATTCATCCTGGAATATATTCTCAGACCTTTTTTTTTTTTTTTGGCCATGCCCCGCAGCATGTGGGATCTTCCCTGACCAGGGATCGAATCCATGCCCCCTGCAGTGGAAGCACAGAGTCTTAACCACTGGACTACCATGGAAGGCCCCAGCCCCTAGTTTTGTGGGGGGTTTTTTTGACATCTTTATTGGAGTAAAACTGCTTCACAATGGTGTGTTAGCCTCTGCTGTATAACAAAGTAAATCAGCTATACATATACATATATCCCCGTATCTCCTCCCTCTTGCTTCTCCCTCCCCCCTCCCTATCCCACCCCTCCAGGTGGACACAAAGCACCGAGCTGATCTCCCTGCACCATGCGGCTGCTTCCCACTAGCTATTTTACATTTGGTAGTGTATATATGTCCATGCCACCCTCTCACTTTGCCCCAGCTTACCCTTCCCCCTCCCCGTGTCCTCAAGTCCATTCTCTACATCTGCATCTTTATTCCTGTCCGGCCCCTAGGTTCTTCAGAACCTTTTTTTTTTTTTAAGATTCCATATATATGTGTTAGCATATGGTATTTGTTTTTCTCTTTCTGACTTATTTCACGCTGTATGACAGTCTCTAGGTTCATCCACCTCACTACAAATAACTCAGTTTCGTTTCTTTTTATGGCTGAGTAATATTCCATTGTATATATGTGCCACATCTTTATCCATTCATCTGTCAATGGACACTTAGGTTGCTTCCATGTTCTGGCTATTGTAAATAGAGCTGTAATGAACACTGTGGTACATGACTCTTTTTGAATTATGGTTTTCTCAGGGTATATGCCCAGTAGTGGGACTGCTGCGTCGTATGGTAGTTCTATTTGTAGTTTTTGAAGGAACCTCCATACTGTTCTCCATAGTGGCTGTGTCAATTTACATTCCCACCAACAGTGCAAAAGGGTTCCCTTTTCTCCACACCCTCTCCAGCATTTATTGTTTGTAGATTTTTTGATGATGGCCATTCTGACCGGTGTGAGGTGATACCTCATTGTAGTTTTGATCTGCATTTCTCTAATGATTAGTGATGTTGAGCATTCTTTCATGTGTTTGTTGGCCATCTGTATATCTTCTTTGGAGAAATGTCTATTTAGGTCTTCTGCCCATTTTTGGATTGGGTTGTTTGTTTTTTTGATATTGAGCTGCATGAGGTGCTTGTATATTTTGGAGATTAATCCTTTGTCAGTTGCTTCGTTTGCAACTATTTTCTCCCATTCTGAGGGTTGTCTTTTCATCTTGTTTATGGTTTCCTTTGCTGTGTAAAAGCTTTTAAGTTTCATTAGGTCCCATCTGCTTACTTTTGTTTTTATTTCCATTTCTCTAGGAGGTGGGTCAAGAAGGATCTTGCTGTGATTTATGTCATAGAGTGTTCTGCCTATGTTTTCCTTTAAGAGTTTTATAGTGTTCAGTCTTACATTTAGGTCTCTAATCCATTTTGAGTTTATTTTTGTGTATGGTGTTAGGGAGTGTTCTAATTTCATTCTTTTACATGTAGCTGTCCAGCTTTCCCAGCACCACTTATTGAAGAGGCTGCCTTTTCTCCATTGTATATTCTTGCCTCCTTTATCAAAGATAAGGTGACCATATGCACATGGGTTTATCTCTGGGCTTTCTATCCTGTTCCATTGATCTATATTTCTGTTTTTGTGCAAGTACCATATTGTCTTGATTACTGTAGCTTTGTAGTATAGTCTGAAGTCAGGGAGCCTGACTCCTCCAGTTCCGTTTTTCTTTCTCAAGATTGCTTTGGCTATTCGGGGTCTTTTGTGTCCATACAAATTGTGAAATTTTTTCTTCTAGTTCTGTGAAAAATGCCACTGGTAGTTTGATAGGGATTGTACTGAATCTGTAGATTGCTTTGGGTAGTATAGTCATTTTCACACTGTTGATTCTTCCAATCCAAGAACATGGTATATCTCTCCCTCTGTATCATCTTTAATTTCTTTCATCAGTGTCTTATAGTTTTCTGCATACAGGTCTTTTATCTCCTTAGGTAGGTTTATTCCTAGGTGTTTTATTCTTCTTGTTGCAATGGTAAATGGGAGTGTTTCCTTAATTTCTCTTTCAGATTTTTCATCATTAGTGTATAGGAATGCAACAGATTTCTGTGCATTAATTTTGTATCCTGCTACTTTACCCAATTCATTGATTAGCTCTAGTAGTTTTCTGGTAGTATCTTCAGGACTCTCTATGTATAGTATCATGTCATCTGCAAACAGTGACAGTTTTACTTCTTCTTTTCTTTTTTTTTTTTTTAAACATCTTTATTGAAGTATAATTGCCTTACAATGGTGTGTTAGCTTCTGCTTTATAACAAAGTTAATCAGTTATACATATACAATATGTTCCCATATCTCTTCCCTCTTGCATCTCCCTCCCTCCCACCCTCCCCATCCCACCCCTCTAGGTGGTCACAAAGCACCGAGCTGATCTCCCTGTGCTATGCGGCTGCTTCCCACTAGCTATCTATTTTACATTTGGTAGTGTATATATGTCCATGACACTCCCTCACCCTGTCACATCTCACCCCACCCCCTCCCCATATCCTCAAGTCCATTCTCTAGTAGGTCTGTGTCTTTATTCCCGTCTTGCCACTAGGTTCTTCATGGCCTTTTTTTTTTTTTTTCCTTAGATTCCATATATATGTGTTAGCATACTGTATTTGTTTTTCTCTTTCTGACTTACTTCACTCTGTATGACAGACTCTAACTCCATCCACCTCATTACAAATACCTCCATTTCATTTCTTTTTATGGCTGAGTAATATTCCATTGTATATATGTGCCACATCTTCTTTATCCATTCATCCGATGATGGACACTTAGGTTGCTTCCATGTCCTGGCTATTGTAAATAGAGCTGCAATGAACATTTTGGTACATGACTCTTTTTGAACTATGGTTTTCTCAGGGTATATGCCCAGTAGTGGGATTGCTGGATCGTATGGTAGTTCTATTTGTAGTTTTTTAAGGAACCTCCATACTGTTCTCCATAGTGGCTGTATCAATTTACATTCCCACCAACAGTGCAAGAGAGTTCCCTTTCCTCCACACCCTCTCCAGCATTTATTGTTTCTAGATTTTTTGATGATGGCCATTCTGACCGGTGTGAGATGATATCTCATTGTAGTTTTGATTTGCATTTCTCTAATGATTAATGATGTTGAGCATTCTTTCATGTGTCTGTAGGCCATCTGTATATCTTCTTTGGAGAAATGTCTATTTAGGTCTTCTGCCCATTTTTGGATTGGGTTGTTCGTTTTTTTGTTATTGAGCTGCATGAGCTGCTTGTAAATCTTGGAGATTAATCCTTTGTCAGTTGCTTCATTTGCAAATATTTTCTCCCATTCTGATGGTTGTCTTTTCATCTTGTTTATGGTTTCCTTTGCTGTGCAAAAGCTTTTAAGTTTCATTAGGTCCCATTTGTTTATTTGTGTTCTTATTTCCATTTCTCTGGGAGCTGGGTCAAAAAGAATCTTGCTGTGATGTATGTCATAGAGTGTTCTGCCTATGTTTTCCTCTAAGAGTTTGATAGTGTCTGGTCTTACACTTAGGTCTTTAATCCATTTTGAGTTTATTTTTGTGCATGGTGTCAGGGAGTGTTCTAATTTCATACTTTTACATGTATCTGTCCAATTTTCCCAGCACCACTTACTGAAGAGGCTGTCTTTTCTCCACTGTATATGCTTGCCTCCTTTATCAAAGATAAGGTGACCATATGTGCGTGGGTTTATCTCTGGGCTTTCTATACTGTTCCATTGATCTATATTTCTGTTTTTGTGCCAGTACCAAACTGTCTTGATTACTGTAGCTTTGTAGTATAGTCTGAAGTCAGGGAGCCTGACTCCTCCAGTTCCGTTTTTCTTTCTCAAGATTGCTTTGGCTATTCGGGGTCTTTTGTGTTTCCATACAAATTGTGAAATTTTTTGTTCTAGTTCTGTGAAAAATGCCAGTGGTAGTTTGATAGGGATTGCATTGAATCTGTAGATTGCTTTGGGTAGTAGAGTCATTTTCACAATGTTGATTCTTCCAATCCAGGAACATGGTATATCTTTCCATCTATTTGTATCATCTTTAATTTCTTTCATCAGTGTCTTATAATTTTCTGCATACAGGTCTTTTGTCTCCTTAGGTAGGTTTATTCCTAGATATTTTATTCTTTTTGTTGCAATGGTAAACGGGAGTGTTTTCTTAATTTCACTTTCAGATTTTTCGTCATTAGTGTATAGAAATGCAAGAGATTTCTGTGCATTAATTTTGTATCCTGCTACTTTACCAAATTCATTGATTAGCTCTAGGAGTTTTCTGGTAGCATCTTTAGGATTCTCTATGTATAGTATCATGTCATCTGCAAACAGTGACAGTTTTACTTCTTCTTTTCCGATTTGGATTCCTTTTATTTCTTTGTCTTCTCTGATTGCTGTGGCTAAAACTTCCAAAACTATGTTGAATAACAGTGGTGAGAGTGGGCAACCTTATCTTGTTCCTGATCTTAGCAGAAATGGTTTCAGTTTTTCACCATTGAGAACGATGCTGGCCCAACCCCTAGTTTTAATGTGCTTTTCCCCCAACTTACTAGGGAGGTTAAGCATCTTTTCACATTTCTTGGCTATTTGTGTCTCCTTTTCTCTAAATTATGTTTGTACCTCTGGCCTTTTTTTCTACTAAATAGTTTGAGTTTTTTTCTTACTGAACTGTAGAAGTTCTTGAATATACTGTGTATATTAACGCTTTTTTGATTATAGTATAATAAAACAATAAAAACACCTTCAACCAGTTTAGGATTCAGTCTTTTAGGATGACACATTATTATAAAACTCAAACAACAGAAAATCATTGTTTACTGCTATATACATATGTGATAAAACTACACAGTAGAAGGAAGGGTGTAACAAAACACAAACGTAAAAATGATGGTTATCTCTCAGGACAGGCAAGGTAATATGAATGCAAAGTAAATGCAATAATAATAATGTTCTTATTTTAAAATTGGGTGGTGAATTCACAGGTGTTCATTTTATTATTACCCATTACAGCTTATATATTTCACACAATCTTATGTACATATCACATATTACAGGTGAAGAAGGAAAGTCACTTTTAGTACTTGCACACACACAGGCATACACATGCACACTCATTCAAATCTGACAGACAGCACTCTTACAAATGAAATAAATAAAGCCTGCCTTAGCTATGTTAGGGGAGATACTGAATGAATCAAGAAGGAAATAAAACAATCAGAAGAGAAAAGGAAGGAAGTATGGCAGGAAGAAAAGCAGGAAGAAGGAACGAGTGAAAGGAAAGAGAGGCACAGAAGGGAGGAAAAAGGGAAGGAAATGGAGAAGGAGAGAGGGAGGGAGGAAGAAGAGAACTTTTTTTGCTTCAGAGTCACAAAGATAATCTCTTATATTCTCTTCTTAGAGTTTTAAAGTTTGCTTTTCACATTTAGAATTTACTCTACCTGGAACTGACTATTGTGTATAATATAAAGAATGAAGTTCAATTTACCACTGTACAGACAACTGATTTCCTCCTCATCTTCTATTGGACAGTTCATCCTTTCCAGTGCTACTTCCATCACATACTGTATTTCCATATATGGGTTGGTCTCTTTCTGGACTGTTTACTCTGTACCACTGGTCTATTTGTTTACAGCACAGTATTATAGCTACCAAGTAAGTTTTGTTACATGGGAGGGCAAGTCCTTCCACCTCGTCCTTCAAATTTACGTTTTCTATTGTTGCCCCTTTCCATAAAAACTTGTTAACCATCTTGTGAAATTCTACAGCAAGCCCAACTATAATTATTAATGTGTTTGAACTTAATCTGTATATTAAGGTGAGAAAAATTGACATTGTCAAGACACTGAGTCCTCCTATACGTGAACAGGAGATATATTTTCATTTATTTAGGTGTTCTTTAATGTTTTTCAACCAAGACTTTATAACTTTTTCAAAAAAGATCCTGCCTTCAAACCTTTACTATTGAATATCACAATAAACAAACATTTTATAATAAAATATTTGGTTGAATTTCTAGATACTGCCTTAGGATCAAGTCTTAGAAGTCTGTCACCTAAACATTTGTGACCATACTACTGCCAAAAGTGGAAGTCCTATTATTAATTTCTAATTTTCATGAATCATGGTCTCTAATTTTTTTAAAATTCAAAGTATGCTGTATCACCTCATCATAATTTTAAAAAAAGTTCTTTTGTATATATTACCAGATGTGTCATACTAATACAATTCATGATACAATTTTATAACTCTAGTAACAGGTTTAAAAGACTAGTCATGGGAATTCCCTGGCTGTCCAATGGTTAGGACTCCACGATCTCAATGCCAAGGGCCTGGGTTCAATCCCTGGTCAGGGAAAGAAGATCCCACATGCCACGCAGTGCGCCAAAACAAATTTAAAAAAAATAAAATAGGATAAAAGACCAGTCATAATGACATACCAGGAGGGGAAAAAACCCTAACTAAAAAAAAATGAATTGCATTTTCATTAGAATGTTTAATATTTAGAAACGAATGTATAAAAGCTTTGACTTAGTCATTTTAAGTTACATTTGAGTACTGAAGTTTTCTTTAGCAACATTTAGCTTAGCTTTAGTTCTCAAAATATTGGTCTCTGCCACCAGAGACCACCAACACAAGTTTCAGGATGAGCACTGAATAGGAGACTGTTGGCGCAGAAAAGTTTGGGGAAAGTCTGGAAGTAAATGCAAGAAGGAAAAACAGAAATATAGGCCTCACAATTGCCTCTGACTTTCCCCTTGCTCTCCCTGCCCTGAGAAAAGGTGGCGGTGAGAAAAATACAGGCATGCCACCCATTTAGCTCTCCTCTCCTGGGCTGCACTGTTCACAGCACCTTAACTTAACCCTGTTGTGTTTTTTTTAATCCTAGGAAGAATTAAGTCCATTCCATTTGTGGAAGCTTCTACCAGTAGCAGCAATTACATTCAAAATAGGAGGGAGAGAGGAACGAGTATCCATAAGACTTATGGGGGGAAAACACTACAGAAAACTGAAAGCAACCCTTAGCAGATGAAAAATATTTAGCAGGCATATTTATTTTTCTTAAAATTTTTCATTATAAGATAAAACACAGGGGGCTTCCCTGGTGGCGCAGTGGTTAAGAATCTGCCTGCCAACGCAGGGGACACGGGTTCCAGTCCTGGTCTGGGAAGATCCCACGTGCCGCGGAGCAACTAAGCCCATGCGCCACAACTACTGGAGCCCGCACACCTAGAGCCCGGGCTCCGCAACAAGAGAAGCCACTGCAATGAAAAACCCGCGCACCGCAACGAAGAGTAGCCCCCACTCGCCGCAACTAAAGAAAGCCCGTGCACAGCAACAAAGATCCAACGCAGCCAAAAAATAAATAAATAAATTTACTTATTTATTTATTTTTTAAAAAAAGATAAAACACAGGTGTAGAAAGCAACACAAAACATATTTAAATTTAAAAAAATACAGCATTATACCTTTGGAGTGGGCCCTGTAGAGGGGCAGGGAAGGTAAAAGGAGCCTTACTTTTTACATTGAATAATAATTTACATTTTTTACCATAAGCTTACATTAGGTTTGTAATAAGAACTTTTTAAAAATTAAAGTTAAAAAATAAATCCATTAGGGCTAAAAAGTAGATTCAAGTCACAAATTTATTTTTTTTGTTAACTGTCTGCTAAAGTCACACAACTCTGGGTCTACTTAGGAGCTACATGATCTTTGACCAGATACTCGACTCTAAATAAATCAAGACGTCTAGCACATTCCAGAGTAAATATTCAAAAAATATAAGCATTCTTTCTATTCAATAAAAATGCTTTTTACTTTAGAACATATTTTTAATTTTCATATACCTGATCTCTTCTGATCTTCATTATAATCCTATATCCTAAATAAGAACTAGTGTTTATTCAGGTTTACATCTTACATGTTTTCCTCCATCTTATAGGAGGAAAATGAGGTCAAGAAGAGTTAAGTCTTTATGATGGCCTCTTCAACACATTAACTTTCATTATTAATAGACTAGTATTCCAAAAGGGAGACTAACCCACCATTCACGAGGCTCAGGATTCACTTACCTGGTATGTCCTAAAGATTCCCGCCAGATTGGTAGCATCACAACTGGTTTAACTGCACACTCCAAGATAGCTAAAGCCAATGCAAATTCTCTGGGTTTGCTACACATCTGAACGGCCTTGATCCAATTTGCCCTAAATTTCAGAAAGGAAAAAAGAAAGAAAAAAACAAAATTTCATCTTGTTGATCTTAAAGCACAAGAGCTGTAATTTATGAAGACTTCACCTTATAGGCCATATGTTTCTAGGCTAAGCAGGTATAAAATATACTGCTACTGGAAGTTTCTACCTCACAGAATCATAGGTCTTAAACACTGGAGGAATCTCAGAGGTCAATTCGTCCTCCAAATCTTTAAACCTTCTATGATGTTCTGGAACTCTGTCTGGACTCCACTTGGTTCCGGGAATAAAGACTCTGCTTTCCAGAAATCTTCCCAATGTTAGTGTTGGATCGGTAACTTAAGAAGTAAAGTTACTCCTATTCCTAACATCCTCAGTGTTTTGCTGACTAAAATGCCTTCATTCAATTCATTAATAATGACAGTTTAAAGTGTGCAACTGCAATAATCATTTTGTAAATATTTACTATATTCACAGCAATAAATAAACCTAGTTTCCTTTACCTGTGTGAAGCCCAGTTGGGATGAAGAAAGGAGGAAGGGATATTGTTTTCCAACTGGGTGATAGTCAGTCTCAGAGTAGATATGGTAAGAACTTTGGATCCATGGACAGAACCATTCCATTTGAACTCTCCAGCTGGAGTCAGACAGAATTTATGTGCAAGATGCCTTCTCTTATCATGGTCTTCTCTGTGCTGGTGCTTATTCAAAGCAAATGAATTGGTGGAGTACTGATTGTGGTAGACGCGATACTTCCCCTCTTGACCCAACTTAAAATAATTGTTGATATTTCCCTTCATGACCACTTCCTTTTTGGTGCTCAACCGTGAAATTTCTCCTTGAGAATTAACTACCAGTACCTGACCAAGAAAATAAAAAGACTCCATTATTTATGTCAAATATGTAAATTTGATCAATTGTCTTTCAATAATTTGTAATTTATCATTCAAAATAAGTTAAGATACATCTTACGACTGAACTTTTGAAGTTTAAAGATTTTTTTGATGTGGACCATTTTTTAAAGTCTTTTATTGAATTTGTCACAATACTGCTTCTGTTTTTCTATGCTTTGGTTTTTTGGCCGAGAGGCACGTGGGATCTTAGCTCTCCGATCAGGGATCGAACCCGCACCCCCCGCATTGGAAGGCGAAGTCTTAACCACTGGACGGCCAGGGAAGTCCCTGAACTTCTGAAGTTTAAAAGCTAAAGCTAACTGTTTATAATTAAACAACCAAGATATGCCTGCAAAAAGAAAGAAAACTAAGCTCTATTAAAGTGCCTATTATATGTTGGACATTATTAAGTATTTTCATGTATCTCAAATATACACATGAAACTAATA
This sequence comes from Balaenoptera musculus, assembly GCF_009873245.2. NCBI lineage: Eukaryota > Metazoa > Chordata > Mammalia > Artiodactyla > Balaenopteridae > Balaenoptera > Balaenoptera musculus. The sequence continues at coordinate 14,007,009 of NC_045804.1, read as the reverse complement.
TATAAATCATTCACCAATCATTTTCTCAAGCTTACAATATACAGGGGTTAGAGACAAAAGAGGGCATGAGGGCATTACATGTACTACTCCCGCAAACATATATTCCTAAAAATACCTTTTCTTCTGCTCCTTTTATCATTCCAGCTTTAGATAAGAGCCCATGGATACGTTAAAATAGTGTTTCAGATAGTTGATTCCAATCCTTTAGTGGACTGTGAAATCAATAGTGGGGCTTATTCAGCTTTAAAAAAAATGAAATATAATACAATAGACTAGAAAAGAAAATACCAGAGTGCTTCCCACATAGTAAAATACTACTTCAGGAAACTTTTGAATGTATGTACTGGGTTGCTATGAAAAATGTCTTAGTGAGGGTCAGAGTAAAAAGAAGTCTGAAAGCCACTGTCTTAAAGCCATTTCTTTGATGTTAAAAACACTGCATTAAAAAAAAAAAAAAAAAAAACCCACTGCATAATCTTGCATATCTACCCTGCAAATAATTCTCAAATCTGAGAGACACAGCTGTGGCCCTTATTCTATCATCATGGCTTGCTGGGAGACAGAAATACTGAGTCCTAGCTTCAATCTTTTTGTTCACAGTCAGAGTTGAGATGTTCTATACACCGTGCTCTGCTATCAAGGGGTAAGTCTTACCTTTTAGCTGCAGGTTCATCTAAAATGACTACAGCCAGAACTGAGCATTAAATCTTTAATAAAGCCCACAAATAGCCTACCTGTTCCCACATGTGAAGAAGCAGCCTCTATCTCTTTAGAATTATATACAATAAAACTAACCATATAGTCAGAAACAATACTACCCATTTACAGCATTTCTATGCATGGATTGAAATTTGGGTGTACAACTATACTTAGCATAATACAAACCTAACACTTTTAATCTCGTTACACACTACACTCACGGAAGTGAGGAAAATACAGTTCAAAAGTACCTCTACAAACTTCCTGCCCCTATTTTAAAAATGATTTTACATTCCAGAGATTTTTGTTTTAAACAGAAAAAAACACACCTCTTTCCCCTCCTTAAATAATTTATTTGCTTCGTGGGCTGCGGCTGCCACCTGTTGGTTCTTCAGCTGACTCAGTTTGCTGTCTGGATTCCGTAACCTGGTGATAATCCGAGTTGAACCAGACGCTCCTCTTCCACCTCCAGGAGACTCACTTATTTCCCCATTAGACTTCTCTGATTTGAAATCACCTGTTATCAGATAAAAAGCCAAAAGTAATTGCTAACAGTAAGTAAATTACATATAGTAATAACACCTTACTTATCCAAAACTTCTATCTGATAGACAACTAAGATCCAGAAAATAAAAAGTCCTTGAATAGCCAAAGCAAATGCATTAATTCTTAAAGTTTTACTCCAAAGAAAGTATGTCAGAACTTTACTGTGAGTCATTTATTATTTTACAGAAAATTCAAACATGCCAGGTAATCTGTTTTAAAGCTCAGCTACTAGAAAAGAGGAAGGGCTGCTACAGATTTACAAGTAACAAACATAACTCAAAATGCACACTAATAAAATATTGCCTTATATATTCGACATGGATTTCTGTATTAAAAGTAAAGGATATAATTAATTTTAGAAAGATTTCCACTGAAATTCTGTTTAAATACCTAATAATTTAAAGCTTATAAACATAAATGCCAAGTGAATTTTTTCCTAAAGAATCTAGATAATTATCTGTGTATGCAGATAACTGTACATGTGAAAATCAACTACATTAGCTTTTTTAAATATAATAAAGGCCTCTCACATTTTATCTTAATTTTTTAAAGTGACAGATTTAACTGCCAAGGAGCAATTTCTGCTTTTCCATAAATCTCACTTCAGCTGAAAATTTCTATACGTTCTAAAACGATTGCATCACTATCCAATTTCCACTGGCCAGACAGTTGAACAAGATCTCATTTTTCTTTCTTAATTTAAAGCTTTTAAAAACTAAGACAGTGTGGCACTGGCAAATGAAAAACCAAGCAGAAAATATGTCACTGACTAAATCAAGATGGGGTAGGGGTACTGGGTATCTTGCCATCTCAGGCTGGAAAGCTAGTAACCTTCAATGTGTGGTAGCAAAGCAGTTGGTTAGTTAGACTATCCACGATTTTCTCTCGGCTCTCAGACCATGATTGTACCCATGCTAGAGTTCTGTGCCAACACGATGAACTACAGCGGCACCTTTTTTTTTTTTTTTTTGCCACACCACGCGGCTTGTGGGATTTTAGCTCCCCAACCAGCGACTGAACCCGGGCCCTCAGCAGTGAGAGTGTGGAGTCCCAACCACTAAACTGCCAGAGAATTCCCGATAGTGGCTACTTCTTGGGACTGTCTTTGAAGTCCTACAATAAAGACTTTTTAGACATCATTTAGTCAAGGCCAGACTTCCTAAAAGCAGAAAGGGAATGGCACAGCACTTTCTAAATTAAGCGCCTCAATTTAGAGCCAACAATCCAACAGGTGAGAGTCAATCCTTTGCCACTTGCTAAGTTTAGTGCAAATAAGGGAAAGGAGGCAGAAAATTCGTCCCTGGGGGTACGACTTGAAGGAGCAGAGAGAGGGGACAAGGCTAAGAGTGGAGGTCATCGTCTAGCACACCCTGCCCAAAGGCCACATTCCTGTTTAAAGGAGTGAATCACTGTGATGCCGCCTGGAGGCTGAGTGCAGAGCTGCCTGGCCCTAGCCTCCCTAACTCACTGTTTAATGAGTCAAGAGACAGGAGCCTAGACAGACTTCGCTCACCTGGGGGCTGGGGCAGACAAACTGGGCAAGTAGAGGGGGTTTACCCTCAGGGACTCTGGGCAAGTTTCTGGGCATTAGGTACTAGCTGGGTATTCAGGCAATCTATAAGGGGGTGTTACTGCCAGAAAAAAACCCCAAACCTGTCACACTGGGATGTGTAATTATTCAAACCTACAGCAATTTCCAGCAGGCCATCCCTGACAGAAGTCAGCTGGATCTAGGCTGTTAAAGGAGAATGGCCTCCAGAAGGGGGATCTTCCCGTATGCTTCTCACTTCTCATCCATATCCATTCTCCCAGAAAACCTCCCAGAAAAGGGCCGCCAGGTTTATCAGAGAACACCGTCCACCATCAGGTTAATGAGTGTCACAGGTAGTTAAGTTCATAATTTGGCTCATGGATTGTCAGATCAAGATAAGCCACAACCAGACATAATCAAAATAATACACACAATACACAGAAATCCTAGATACAGTTAAAATTACCAGATGTTCATTTTGGGAGAGAAGTTTTTGAAAAAATTTTCAGTTGTGGGTGAGATCTTTCCATTATGTTCGGCAGAGGCATTTTTTAATTTGAATACACGCGTTTGTACTGAGCTAGGGTGGAACTGTGGATATTTGCTGTTTCCTATCTTCACAGCATCTCTCCTTCCTTGGAAAACCATTTCTACCCCACTCCAATTATATACTTTTGCTGGAGCCATCAATCATAATACCTTGCCTGCCCTGGCCACAGGAGTAGGAACAATATGTCCAAGATAGGCCACTCAAATTCCTTCCTCAAGGACTTGTGATTTGGAGCGGGAGTAGGGGCCTCGCCTTTGGGTCACAGACCTTGGAAAGATATGAATACAAACCGCTGATGCCATCTTCCCTGCCACTTGGGGAAAGCCTGTCTGTATTAGGAGAGAATGAGGTTAACACACAAACATATGCAGATCCAAAAGGTGAGACAGAAAGAGGAAAATGGAAAGAGTTTTGAGACCTGGAGGTCCAGTTATGCCTGGTGATGGCTTGGACTTCCCAATTATACGAGCTAATTAAATTCCCTTTTCACTTAAGCTAGTTTAAGCTGGTTTGGTCACTTGCAATTGAAAAGGTTCTAATTAAGACAGATCTCCATCTCATATCATACACAAAATTATACACCAGAAGGATTAAAAATGAAGTTATAGAAGTATTATGTGAAATTACTGTAAAATATATGTATGTTCTTGGGATAGGGATGGTCTTCCTTAGTAAGACACAAAATCCAGAGAAATCCTAAAGAAAAAGACTGATAAATTTAACTGCATAAAAAATGTAAAAATTTCTTTATAAAACAACAGAAAGAGTTAAAAACAAGCAATGACTATATAAATATATAGGTAAAATCAAAAATTAATACCCACAATACATAAAGCATTCCTAAAACTCATTTGGGAAAAATATCAAAATTCAGTAGAAACAAATCAGCAAAAAATATGAATAAGCAATTCACAGAAAGTTCAGCAAACACATGAAAAGAAAGTCAACCACATTAGTAAGCAGGGATATGCAAATTTTAAAATGAAATACTTTTCACCATTGGCAAAAATGTAACAGATAGATGATGTCAAATTTAGCGAGAAATGAAGAAATACACATACATGTAAATGATTAGTATAAATTCCTTTTAACGTACAATTAAGCAGTAGCCATCACTATTTTTTAAATGTACCTACCATATGATCCAGCAATTCCATCTACTGTATCTATACTGCCAGAAATACAAGTACACAGAGATATATGGTGAGGATGTTAAAAAGCACCACTAGTTGTAATAATGAAAAAACTGTTAGCCTAAATGTCCATTAATAGAGAAATAGTAAATGAATTATGGTTCATCTGTACTGTGGAGTACCATGCAGCAGTTAAAAAAAGAATAAAATCAATTTATTACATGAAAAGAACCCCTACATGTATTACTGAGTGAAAAAAGCAAGATGCAGAACAACACATGCAGAATGATCCCGTTTATATTTAAAAAAAAAAAAAAAAACTTTCTGTAAACATACATACATTAATGTAACTGCACGGAGAAAGATATAAAATGTTACACACCAAATAATGGTGGTTACCTTTGGGGAGGGGGTGTGAAAAAGATGTATTTTTTCCCAAGTGCTTTTTAATTTTTTTAAAAGAAAAACACTGAGTGCAAGTGTCACTTGTGTTTAAAAAAAAAAAAAAAAAGGAAAAGAAAATCCAAATCTTCCCACCCCCCATCAAACTTTTATTTAAAAAATTAAAAATTAAAAAAATAAAAAAGCTCCTTTCAATGTATGAAGTGTATTCTTACCTATCTCTTCTTGAATAGAGACAGGTGTATGAGATTCTCTTTCTCCATTTTCAGGATCATCAGCTGCCTTAGCAGATTCACTCTGGGAAGAATTTAGTTCACTGCTGCTGTTACTGTTTTCCAGATTAGGCTGGGTGGAGGTAGTGGTAGCACTAGTGTTACTGCTGTCACATGTCTTGTTAGGTTCTTCTAGAAAAATAGAATACCTGATTTTTAAATTGGAAATCACATCAAAAACAACTAATTGTCAGAAAAGACATTTAATTGTTTTAGGGTTGCATTACAAAGCTGGATTTTAAAAAGCTGCTCATGTATGAATAATGCAATGTATGAAAAGAAATTTGTAAACAACACCCTATGAATTGTTTTTTTAAGTCTCCCAGTATTAACTCAGGCTCTTATCACCTTAGTGTATAGTACACAGCAGACAGTCTTTCAGAATAATAAAGTGATATAACAATCTCACAAAATTTATGATGTGCCAGATACTGCAGAATTGATTTTGTTAAGAAAATCCCTCAAAATCTGAAATTTATATTCTTACTTTTCAAAAAGTATTCAAACAGTATTCTAAACAGAATTAAACAGGATTATTTATCTCTAAGGTTTTCTGCCTGAATTCTATACCCCCAAATTTAACTAGAAGGTAATGCCTAAGTGATTGTTAATTTTAAGACCAATATAATAGTATCACTAAGAGTATAGTTCCTAAAAGTATATCAAAATGAATGCTACCACGAACTGAAAGCCTAGGTCTTTCCTCGGCAGTTCAGAAATCTAGAGCCTCCCTGTGCATTTCATTTTGCCACTATTAAGATACCTTTTAAATTAATCCCCTAAATTAAAAGTTGTCGACAGTATATCACAAAGGCTATCTGTAATGTATCATGAGCTCCTAAATTTTTTTTTGAGTGAAAAAACCAACAACCTGATAGAAAAATGGGAAAAATATATAAACAGTGACGAAAGAAATGAAAATGGCGGGAATTCCCTGGCGGTCCAGTGGTTCAGACTCCGCGCTCTTACTGCCAAGGGCCCCTGTTCAATCCCTGGTCAGGGAACTAAAATCCCACAAGCCATGCGATTCAGCCACAAAAAAGAAAAAGAAAAATGGCCTTTAAACATGGAAATATGCTCACTTAATTCAAAGTAAGAGAAATGCAAAGTAAAATTGTATAGAGAAACTACCTCTCAGCTACCAGAGTGGCCAAAAATCCAAGTCTCACGATACACTCAGGTAGAGAGGCAGTGGGTTAAGAGGTACTGCCACACATTGTTGTAGGACTGTAAAGTGGTGCAAACTGGATAAAAGGGAACTGACAATATCTAGAAAAATTACAGATGCATTTACTCTTAACCTAGCAATCCCATGTCCATAAATCTACCCTGAAATACACTGGCAAAAATACTAAATTATTTACTGATATTTACAGAGGTATTCACTGTAGCGCTATTTATAATGGCAAAAGACCAGAAAAAACAAAATGCCCACCAATACGGCACTGGCTGAATAAAAGGTGGTACATACAATAAAATATCATGCACCATAACAAGGACTGAGGAAATCATTATATCCACATATGAAATGATCTCAAGATTAAATGTAAAAAGAAAGATGCAGAACAGTACTTAGAGTATGCTAACTTCATGTAAGAAAGGGAGAGAAATATGAATTTATGCACATATTTTGCTTTTCTATATGAAAAAGAAAAAACCACTAGAAGAATAACCAAAACTTAATAAAAATGGCTACCTGTAAGGGAAAGGAAGGAAATGGTTACCTAGAGAGGGAAGGGATGAAAGTGAAAATTCTCTGAATAGATAACAGTTACAAAGTTTGACTTTGGAATCATGTAAATGTTTTACATTTTTTAAAAATTCAAGCTAGAAATGCAGCCCCTAAAAACTGAAAGAAAACAGCCTAATCGTGTATCAAGTTGTTGGCATAACCACACAGAGAAAAAGATTATTTCAAGTGACTTTGGAACACAGAATTTTGACTATACATTCTTACTGGAAATATGGTATAAAGATAAAGAGCTGCAAAAAAATCTTAAATGCGGTTCAGTAGCCTTACTGTGAGCAATAATATTGGTATTATGAAATTACTATGCTATTTAAATCATTTCTTCTTATTACTATTATTAATGCACATCAAGATATTAACAATAATTATAAAAATAATATATATTATTAATGGACATCTATAACAGGATAAAGCAAGTATATAATTAAGTTACTGTTGTCAGGAACTAAGGCATTCAGTATAAAGGAAAAGAGATACAAGTGTAAAAAAAGAAACTAAGTATGCAATCCTCAATCTGAATTTGAAATGTCAACATGAATTGGTTTTTTTCTTTTCCAAAATACGTATTTCCTAACACTACCCAATAAAAAATCCTAGAGGCAGTGAGAGCCCAAGAGCAGTAAATACTCTTGGGTCCAGATGATGGTCTCTAAATATCATTCCCCACAATAAGGAACCAGGGCTTCTTGCAGGAATTACTGATTCGAGGTCTGGGGTAAGAAATGTATAAGATAAGCTGCATACATCTTACTCTGCCAAAAAGCAAAAAAGCAAAAGAGACTACTGGGGTCATACACAGCAAAAAGGACTCAAAAGCCAACATAAAGGGGCTCCTGAAAATCAATATAACCAAATTAATGATAACTACAACTGACTGAAACAAACTGCATACATAAAGACCTATGAGTTCAAACAGATACTTAAAATGAGAAAATCATGCCCCTCCCCCCAAAGTTCATAACTCAAAAATCACCACTGAAGGTAACTGGACACCAACTCCTGACTCTGAAAATCAGATTTTAAGAGAAATAATTAAGCATTTATTTCTGCTCTAATTATATTTCAAGGTATTCAAATAGACTTAGTTAATGAGGGAAAATTCTTTACAGAAGAATTCCAGTTAAAAAAATACTGAAAAAATTATAGAATTAGAAATCATATACTATAACTTCCAAATAGACAGCTGATTTTGAACTCACTGATCTATCTTAGAATTTGTAAAGGTAAAACATACAGACATCATGATGAGCCTTTTGATGCAATATGATGTGAAATACCCAGAACACAGCTTATGAAGTATTCTTGCCAAAAATAGTTGAAAATGAATTTAATCAAGCCTTTAGAACAAATTAAACACTAAGAAGAAGGAAAGAAAATCCTGGATGTGGGATATTCCATAGGAGGATATACTAGGATTCTTTAAAAAGTCAGGGAAGGGGAGAATGCTCTAGATTAAGAGACTCAGTAGACATAAAACCAAATGTCATGTCATGCGGGGATCTTATTTGGAGTTATTTAAAACACAGCCAATGTTTAAAAAAATTTTTTTTAAGTGAGGAAATTTAAATTGACTGGATAGTAGATGATACTAAGGAATTGCTGTCAATTTTATTAAAATGATAATGGCACTGTAATTATATAAGAAAATGTCCATATTCTTTAAAAATGTATGTAGGACTGATATAACATGATGTCCGGAATTTGCTTTAAAATACTGCAGTAAGGAAACAACCCAAATTCACATCAACAGGAAAGGGGATAAACTGTGTTATAGTTACACAGAGGAGTACTGTAATACAGTTAATATGAAAGAACTCCAGCAACATACAACATTATATTAGTAATATAAAGTGAAAAGATTAAGTTCCCCGAAGTTATACTTAACATATACACTTACTAAGATATACTTAACACAACACATTTGCTACACAGTTTAAAACAACCGAAACAGAAATACATAGTTTTTATGTTACAAGCAAACCATGTAGATCAACTCAATGAAGCAACAGTTACGTGGGTTATACATCACTTTGACCTCTAGTATCAATAGTCTTAATTCTACTGGATTTCTGTCATAAAAAGGAAAGAAAATATTAGTGAACACAGGATTTAGGGTGACAATCACTTCAGGTAGGGTAGAAGGATGCAGGCAATGAGACTGGGGAGATGGCTCGATACAGGTGAGTTTCAAAGCAGGACTTAGACTTCTGTTTTGGGTGATAGGTTCCTAGGTATTTCCTTCATTAATAAGATCATTTCAAACGTGAATGAATAAATTAAGGGGGACTATGCAATGACCAATGATGAGTGCAATTAACTAAGGATTATGATTTATCTAATAGTGTACATCTGGGGTCAAAGGGGGGCGATTTTTAAAAATTTGAGTCCTCCCCACTCAAAAAAGCAGTTTAAAAAAAAAAAAAGCATGAGTAAAACTAGTATGACAAAATATTGATGATTTTCTAATCTAAGTGTTAAAATATGGGGGAGGGGTCACTATGTTATTCTCTTAACTTTTGTGCATGTTCATAATAAGAAAATTTTATATGAAAGATAGAAATGGCAAACTTAAAATCTGACAGCTGCAAACCAGTAATATAATCAACTAACTCATGCTGTAAAATGCATATATTTGGAAGAAAAGAAGTCTCACATGAATAGCATCAAATTCCTCACTAATCATTCCTTTCACAACTGTAGATCTAGTTTTGAAATGTGCTGTATTCTTAATTTATAATTGTCTAAAAATCATCTTCTCGAATAATGAAACAGTATATAGACATCCCCTCATTTATGAGCTCAGAATTCAGAGTGCATTTTCTCACAGAAGTATAATAAAAAGTGATTGGGTTCTAGACTAGCCCACAAAAAACTATTTCAGCATACAATACACCCCAAGTATGGTTTTAACCAAGACAATAACTCTGGGATAGGACTTAAGAGATTCCACCTAATCATATCTTAAAATACTTCATAGAAAGTGCTCTCTGCTATTAGGAAGATAATGGTACTTCATAAAAGAATAGGCAATCAATCCCATCCCAAGGTATTTTGATCTTAAAAAAAACTATTACCCCACTGAAAGCAAACTGAATTCAGAATCTATCCATTTAAACTTTCAAGGTGCTAACAAGCTGAGGACTACCATAACTCATACTACAGAGCTTTTTTGTTGACTTGTCCCAAGTTAATTTGCCTTAAGTTTTCCTCCATTTCAGTTTAGAGGAATTGTTCTAGAACTCTTTACATCCTTACTTCATTAGGATTAAAGAAATCTCAAGCATTTGCTTTAAAACACCACAAAGAAGGTATCCCCTACCAATAGGCCTCACAGTTCAAATATTCTAGACTAGAAGCTAAAACCAAACACATTTAAAAGAATAAGAAACAAAAGCGTAATATTTAGCTGCAGAACCTCCAAAAGCCATTATCAATCAACTCAATGAGGGAAAAGTAAACGGGAAACACATCAGCTCAGCATCCAGTATCAGCAGCCTCTTACACCCACTTAATTTCCTTATAATAAAATCCAAACCTAAAGCAAAGTACTATCTTTTAAGATGTCATTATCCCAAAAAGTTAAGAAACAGGTTAAATTAATATGTTCTTATAGTTCAACCTTACAGATGTTAGACTTCCAATATGTCCATGGAAACACTTTCAAAGCAATTATAAATAGTTATGGAAATAAAGCCAGTTTTATCTACGGCTGCTATTTTCTTCATCCCAGGCATTAAATCTAGAGGCATAGCTTTAATAAAACAAACGCTGTCTGCATTATATGTTTGAATAGAAATTCTCAATAGTATATTTGAGGTTAAGATGCTAGAAAGACACATGCCCCTGTCTCTCCTTATATATTGAAAAACTGACAATCTGGTACAAAAGTTTCTAATCTAAAATCCAGAACAAAAGTGTAATTCTGAAATTGAGATATTTGTTAACTACAAAGAAGTTATACTGAATAATAAACAGTACACTTGCTATAAGGGGTCGTTTTTGGCAACATAACCATTTTCATGAACTGAAATGAAATGTCTGGAATACAGATGCAGCGGGGCAAAACCTGAGGAACAGATATTCAGAGATTAACTTTTTTAAGTGATGTCTACAAACATTTCCCAAAATACGGCCCAACTTTTCAGTTTAAACTTCAATCTCAGCCACATAAAATCTTTCTGAATCATACCCAATTTGAAATCATGAAATCTGCCCATTTTTCTTATGTTCTCACTCCTTTAGATTTTTAGACCACAGACTTATAATTTTTCCTTTGCATAATGTCATCTATCATAAGAAAATGATAGTGCTCTCTGACAGGACTTGACAAAATACAGCTTGAAATAAATAAATATGCATATCCATATATATGTATACATATGTGTGTATATATTTCTAAAGAAATTCTAAAGTAGATGTATTTTGAAAGAGATTTTAAATTCTCGGGTTATTTTTAAGTATCTTTCTATTCCAGAAAAGATATACAATACAAACGCTAATCAAAAGAAAGCTGCTGTAGTTTAGTAATATTATTAAAGATAAAGGACATTTCACAAAGATAAAGTTAATTCAACAATATAAAAATTATGTGCACCTAATAACACAGGCTCAAACTATATAATGCAAAAACTAAAAATATTTTAAAGATAAAAAGGCAACCCCACAGTAAATAGAAATAATTTAAAAGTATCTTGCATATGTTATAAAGCAGAAACTAACACACCATTATAAAGCAATTATACTCCAATAAAGACGTTAAAAAAAAAATTATCTTGCATAGAGGGAAAAAAAAATAGCGAAAATATAGATTTCAACAAAACAATTAAAACCCTGACCTAGTTGTCCTGTACTGTACCCCAAAACTAAAAATAGATATCCTCTTCGAGTGTATATGAGACAGTTTATCAACATTAACCAAATGTTGGACCACAAGACAAGCCTCAACAAATCTTAAAGGACATAAATCATGTATAGAATGTTCTCTGACTACAGTGTGTTAAACTAGAAATCAATGAAAAAGATAACTAGAAATCTCTAGGACTTCCCTGGTGGCGCAGTGGTTAAGAATCCTCCTGCCAATGCACGGGACATGGGTTCGAGCCCTAGTCCAGGAAGATCCCACACACCACAGAGCAACTAAGCCCATGAGCCACAACTACTGAGCCTGAGCTCTACAGCCTGAGAGCCATAACTACTGAGCCGCGTGCCACAACTACTGAAGCCCGTGTGCCTAGAGCCTGTGCTCAACAACAAGAGAAGCCACTGGAATGAGAAGCCCGTGCACCGCAAGGAAGAGTAGCCCCCACCCACCACAACTAGAGAAAGCCTGCGCACAGCAATGAAGACCCAATGCAGACAAAAATTAGTTAATTAATTTAAAAAAAAAGAAAAAGAAAATCTCTAAATGTTTGAGTATTAAACAATATATTTCTAAATAAGCAATGGGTAAAAAAAACACATCATAATAGAAATTAGAAAGTATTTTAAACTGAATGATAAAGACAAAATAACATATTAAAGTTTGTGAGATGCAGCTACAGCAGCAGTACATAGAGGGAAATTTATAGCCTTGACAACAGACATAGAAAAAATAAAAAATAATCAAAGCATCCACCTTAAGAAGCTAGAAGAAAAAAATAATAAAGAGGGTATGAAATATATGTATATGTATAACTGATTCATGTTGTTATAAAGCAGAAACTAGCACACCATTGTAAAGCAATTATACTCCAATAAAGATGTTAAAAAAAAAAAAGAGGGTATGAGAGGGACTTCCCTGGTGGTGCAGTGGTTAAGACTTTGCCTTCCAGTGCAGGGGGTGCAGGTTCAATCCCTGGTCAGGGAGCTAAGATCCCACATGCCTCACGGCCAAAAAACCAAAACATAAAACAAAAGCAATACTGTAACAAATTCAATAAAGACTTTAAAAATGGTCCACAACCAAAAAAAAAAAACAACAAAAAAAAAGAGGGTATGGGAAACTTCTGGAGGTGATGGATATGTTTATGTCATAGATTGTGGTGATGGTTTCACAGGTATATATTTATCTCCAAACTCATCAAGTTGTATATATTAAATATGTACAGCTTTTTGTATATCAATTATACCTCAATAGAGTGGTTTTGAAAAAAAAAAGACAGGGAAGAAAAATTCACAAAAATGAAAAAAAATAAAAGGAATGAAATAAAAATAAGATAAAAAACTAGAAAAAATATAGAGAGGATAAACAAAGCCCAAAGTTGTTTTTTTAAAGACTCATAAAAATTGTTAATAGTCTTATGAAATGATTAAGAGAAAACAGATAACCAATTTCTCAACTGAAAAAAGAGATCATTACAGATACTATAGACATTTAAAAAATAGGATGTTATTATGTCAATAAAATTTTAAATTTAAATGAAATGGTAGATTCCTAGAAAAATAAAATTTACTAAAACTGACACAAGAAAACAACAGAAAATATGAATAGCCTACTATTTACCAAAGAAATGAAATCTACAATTAATAACTTTCCCACAATGAAAACTACAGGACCAGAAGACTTTAGCAAACATTTAAGGAATAAATAACACCAACCCACAGAAACTCTTGCAGACAAAAGGAAAAGTGGGAACTTGTACCAACTCATTTTATGAGGCCAGCATAATCTAGGCATCAAATCCTGACATAGACATTATCACAGAAAGAAAATTGCAAGTCAATCTCATTCATGAAAGTTGACGCAAAAATCCTAAACAAAATATTAAAAAATGGAATGCAACAATACATAAGAACAAGAACATATCACAACCAAGTTGTATTTATTCCAGGAATATGATGAGATTGGGTTAACACGTTTTAAAAAAATCAATGGAGAAACTTTTGCTTCCAGTCAGGATGGAGTAGAGGGACTTGACTTAGCCCAGCCAATGAAACAGCCACACACACAAAAAAGAGACCACTTAAAAAAAATAAAAATAAAAAAAATATTAAAAAAAACAGACCACTTGATAGAAAATGAACAAAAGAACTGACAGACAATTCACAAAAGAAGTTATCCAAATGACAAATATATATATATATATATACATACATACACACACACACACACACACATACATATAGGCACGCGCACGCACACACACGTGCACACACACACACAAAAGGTGCTCAACATCCTTAGTCACCAGGGAACTACAAGTTCAAATCACAATAAGATATCCTTACATTCCTACCAGAATGGCTAAAATAAAGATAGGGGGAAAAAAAAAAAGGAAAGAATTACATGACATTCTTATAATACACAGAAAAATTCTTTAAGGATTTCCAATACAGTATTAACTATAATTATTGACTTTTGATAGGATTACCAGTATTTCTTTTCCTGTTTTGCTCATCTAAATTTTCTAATTTGTTTTTCAAAAATATACACACAGCTCCAATAATAAAAAAATTTTTTTCATTTTTAAAAAAGGCAAAAGGAAAGGCATAATAACATTCTTGGTGTGATATAACTACTTTGAGTATAATTTTAATTTTAAAAAGCTTAAAATATTTATTACTGGTTAACTTACATTTTCATGTCAAAATATATTGTGACAATGGTTTTCTATTATAACATTATGGTTTGAGATGTTGTTAAAAAAAAACTTACATGACCACATGCAAACATAAAATTAATCTGTTAGTACATACAGAATTGGAATGGTCAAATCATTCAACACTGAGCCATTAGTATGTGAGTACTTAAAACCAAAATATCTGCCACTATGGTCTGGTGATAAAATATAAAAATAAGTCTATTAGACAAAAACAGCTAAATGAACTTTAAAAAGCATGAAGATTATGATGAGTTTCAAGCACTAAATGCAAGAACATCTGTCAAACTCCAAATGTTAGGTGACAACTTAGCAATTAGGGATGGCACTTATGTAAGCAAGCAGCATGAATGAACACATACTTTAAAGTTTTAGGTGACATTCAGCTTTTACTACTAAAGGGAAGGATTTCCCCCCCATTACAGAGGCATTGATACACTGCCCTCTGTACCTGGCACATCCTGGGGGAGCTCAGATGCCACCTTCTTCTCTGCCATGTTGCTGCTATCATGGGTTTCTGAGAGACACCCCACGGGACTCCTCCCTTCCTCAGAGGGACTAGTCTCTTCTGAAGAAGCATTTGCTGTGTTGTCGCCAAGATTTGCTGACACAGAGTTACCTTTATCCCCAACTTCTGTTGGCTCTACAGTAAAATGCACAACAAAACTTTAAAGATATCCTTTAAAATTGCTTTAGGACAAATGGCCACATCAGTCAGCTACTAAAAATGAATGATCACCAAAAAACCTGGCTTCTATTCGATGGCCATTTTGAAGCAATTAGATTCTGGGATAATTTTGCAGCAGGTAATCCAAAGGGTATTTAAGAATATTTGATATATTAAGAATTTTAAGTAGTTAACATAAAAAGGAACATATTATATCACATACAAAAGTGTATATTCTGGTATAAAAACAGTGATTTTCACCAACAAATCTTATAGGGAAATGGCACCTTATTAAGAAGTATAAATAGAGATATGGGTATAACATTATAGTAAATCCACCAATATATAAAACTCATTACAATGACTGTACATGTTATAAGGAGGAAGGGTATCCTAATCTCTTCAGAAATGTAAAATTAAATAGGCGTTTGCAATAAAAAAGATTCATCTTCATTTTGCAAGTAAAACTGGAGTTTTCATAAATAACACTGATGAAATATTTCTTTTTAACCAAATAATGTTTTTACCCTCAGTTTTTCCTTGCTCAGGATCGAGGTCATCTGGCGTTTTGTCATCACTGTCTTTTTCAAGACTCTGGTCTTCAAACTCCTCTCTGCTTTTCTCAGCATCTTTGGAGTTATTATTCTCAGTCTCATTTTTCTCCTTTTCTATTTCTTCTGGACTTTTAACAATATCAATGTCTCCTTTTTTGGCTCTTATAGATTCCAAAATTTCTTCTATAATAAAACAAATAAAAAATTATGTTTCCATATATACCAAGTATAAAAGTACTACAAATGCCACTTAAGAGTTTCAATACAAGTTATTAAAGATAAATTTGCTAAAAGCATTAAGAACTATGAAATAAGGATCAAGATTACCAGTAACATTTTGATGTTGAGAACTCAATCGATTTGGTTATCTTCACTTCTAGAAAATACATGCTAATATAGGCTCTAATTTCTTTTTAAAAAAAGAAAGAAAAGTTAGCCTATCTTTTAAAATTGAGATTGATATAGATTACTGTGATATCCTCTGCCACAGGAGAAAACCTGCAAGCTGACATAGACCCACAGTCTGGGCAGTGTGGTACAGTAACAAAAACCTAGAGACCCAGGACCTAGCGCAGATCTGACCTGAATTAACTACGTGAGCCTGGGGGCAGGCTACTAAATCTTCAGGCCTCCACTGTAAAATGAGAAAACAGAGGCCCATTGGAAACATTTCTCTCTGAAGTCCCATAACTTTCTGAAAGTCACTAAATCCCTAATGGCTCTAATTTTCTTTCAACTTGGGTGGAGTGATACTACGGCATGGGTGCAGACCACAAGTTATATCAGCATAGACTCCTGTATATTAATGATGTTCTTTGGGTTGTGATCCAATACTATCATTTTTTACTTTGTTGCTCAAATCGGTCCAGCTTTTGGCCATTGAGAGCTTTTCCAGGTAAGTTCTGTATCCTTTAAACACATGAGTCCTGTATCCTTTAAACACACTTCCTTCCCTCCTTCCTTCCTTCTGTGCTTCCTTACTTTCCAGCACTGCAAGATGTTCCAGACTCACCTTGTATTTTCTCTGCACCAGCCCTAGAATACACCATCTCTCAAGGAGTCTTGATTCTTTTTTTAATTGGAGAATGAGATTTAGAAGTTGCGATCTGGGCACTATGTGTACTTGGTACTACTGGGGCACCAACAGACTTAGAAAATATATATATGTACACTAACCTATGTATATATACATCTTTATTGTTTCTGTATCTATCTGTGTGTGGGGGGGGTATGTGTGTGGTTCATTCAAGCATTGCTCTCTTGTTTTTTTGTAACTTTTCTGACAGAAGTTCTGTTTTCATTACAATATATTTATTTGGTCAATCCTGTTATACACAGTAAACCAGTTTCAGAATTGCTAAATTGTACTCTCATGAGAAATAAATTTACCAACTAGAGTACAACGTTTGTAAACAAGAAGAAACGTCTTTAATGCCAATGCCATGCACCCATGGTACTTCTTTATGGATTTTTAAATTTCCTTGTTTACATTTCCTTTCTTTAAATGTTCTCTACCTTCCCTTTCATCAATATTTCCTAAGTTGTAGGTTTCCTAGGATTAGAAAAACCTTGTAAAGTCATCACTGGAAAACACTGACCTCTCTGGTAAAGTGATTACTTTTGAGGCGGTTGGAGTTAATTCCTTATTCTCTCTCACCTTCTCTACTCCTAATTCCTGTAAGAATTCTAAGCCAATGATTATATGAACATCTAAGGACATCTGTAGGACAACAATTTCAAACAGAAGGAATCCTAATTGGTATATTTTCTGTCTTCTTCGTCATCCAAGTCACCCCGGATCCTTTTTTACATCATTTCCTTATATCCTTTTACCTATCTATACATCTATACTGTTTTCAGTTCCTATTTACCCGAGCTGCATTTACTCTTGCTAAGTACACTAAACCTATCAATGGAAGTATCTCAATCACTCTTTTTTAAAGAACTTTTTATTTAGAAAAAGAAAATTTATTTACCAATTACTTGCTTTTCTTAGAGCCATATTATTTCTTACTTTCAAACATAGCTCCCCCCTGATCTTCAACTGCCAGCTTTTCCAAACCAAAATGTTAACACATTCATCCCAACTTCCCTCATGCCATTTAATGGGGATTAAACATTTTTTTTTAAACCTACAAATTAGATCATCTAAATTAGATAAAAAGCACAGGTAGGATGACCAAAGATCTCTGATTTTCTATAAAGGTTCTAATTTCAAATATTCTATCTTGTTGCCTACTCTATCAAGTATACAAATATTTATCAGTCTATATGTCTGTATTTTCAGTTCAAAACCTATGGCACTCATAGCCATAAGAAAAATAGACCAAGAAGGTCAGGGGGGGAAAAAAACATTAAGGGATGAAAGAAAAAATAATCAGTTTAGGTTGTATCTGATCTACAATAAATATGCATATTCTATAAACATGTATATTCTATACTCTGCAGGAATATTTCAAAATTAAACAGAAAGACTTCACCTACCAAACTTTAAAAATCATCTCCTCTCAGAAAAATTTATTCCAAAAATAAACTTCCTTCAAGCAAACAAAATAAAGCACTATAAAACACAGTCACCAAAAAGGTATATGATAAAACAATTTACAGTTACAAATATATAATAAATTGTAGAATCTAGATGATGGGCTTATGGGTATTTATTGTATAATTCTTCCACTTCCTGTATATCTGAAATTTTTCAAAAAATATTAGGAAAAAATAGAAAAATTCAACTACCAAAAAATAGAATTAAACTCTCCTAAAGTGGTCATATATGTATATAAAAACCAGAGGGTTTAAAAGTTGGAAGGATTTATGCTATTTGTGAAGTTAAAAATGTAAAGTCATAAGGATGAACTGTGATTCTGAAATCACTGCTACGATACTGCAAATTATTCTTGGCTATTTCAGAAGCCCAGTAGTTTGTTTTTTTAATCTCATAAAATCCCAAGTTAAAGAAAACCGCTAGATATTATTTTGGGTATTTACCTAGGCTGGATGCTCCTAAACTATCATAGCCAAGATTTTGGTTCCCAGAGAGAGCAAATAAAGGTAATGACGGCAGACCAGTGTTTTAATGGGAAATTCTTCTATCTCAATGTTTAATTCATTGCCAATACATTCCTTAGAAAGTTGTTGAGAGGATCAAAGGCTTGTATAACAACTAGATGAACACCTGGCCCACAGTAGGTACTCAAACATGTTAGTTTCCCCTTCTTCCCCATCAATTTTCAATGCTTGTGAATCCCTCCACCTCTAGTACCAGGTTGGTTGCACCTTAGCAAAAAAAAAAGGTGGGAAGGAGGGAAGAAAAAGAGAAGAAAAATGTCACTTTTTGTCTAGATCTCACCATTAAATCCAAGGTGCAGTTTACCTTATTTAAATTAACTCCAGTTGTATTAAGAGGGTAGCTGCACACAAGATTTGGCCACCTAACTTTCTAAGAATATACTGTGCCCTAACGCTCAAAGCTCTCTCTGCTATTTTTGATTATTACGAAAGGTTTAACTAATTTTTAAAAGTACAGGGCTTCCCTGGTGGCGCAGTGGTTAAGAATCCGCCTGCCGGGCTTCCCTGGTAGCGCCGTTGTTAACAATCCGCCTGCCAATGCAGGGGACACGGGTTCGAGCCCTGGTCCGGGAAGATCCCACATGCCAGGGAGCAACTACGTCCATGCATCACAACTACTGAGCCTGCGCTCTAAAGCCCGCAAGCCACAACTACTGAGCCCACGTGCCACAACTACTGAAGCCCGTGCGCCTAGAGCCCATGCTCTGCAACAAGAGGCCCAAGCACCACAACGAAGAGTAGCCCCCGCTCGCCGCAACTAGAGAAAAGCCCACGCGCAGCAACGAGGACCCAATGCAGCTAAAAATAAATAAATAAAAATTTTAAAAAGTACATTACAAGCTGAATTATACTGAAATATAATATGTTTATTGTAGAAAAATTGAAAAATATAAAAAGGAAACTAACTATAATCCTACTATGCTAATTGGTTATTTTTTAGTGATAAAAGCTGGTTATTCACTCAGTTGGTTATTCTGAGGAAGAGAATTTAAGTACCTCAATGACCCAGGTACTGTTTTTGCATGGTACCTTAAGTAATTCTCCAATGTACAGTGTTCCATCACATTATAATCCAAAATGAAATTAACCAATTCCTCTGCATGTTTATTTTTAGTTTTACATTCCCCCAAACTAGGCCACTAAACATTTTGATTATCCATTCCTATGTTGGCTTTGTTCTTTATTTAATTGATACTACATATACAATTTTGCACACAGACAAGCTCACTCTAGAAAATATTTCTAATTTAACACTTGATAAAAACACACTCGCCATTGCTTTTTAGAGGGCTGCCTGGTTCTTTTTGATTGTATTAAAGCTGAGAATGCAAGAGAAAAAAAGGGATTTGTCAGTTTGAATGCCAGGATTCATGAAAGGAAATTAACAGGGGAAGTAACCTGGCTGAAATTAATAAAACTTCCTATTATTTGATCTATAGTACGGAGGGGAGGGAGTGAGAAAGGGATTATATCAATATGACTGCAATTATCAACCTCCCCAAAGAATTCTGATGAGTGAAACTTATCCGATGGAAAAAACACACATTTTAAAAAACAGATCTAACAAAAAAATACTTCCAAGTACAAGATATGAATAAATATAACCCTTGGTAACTAAGTCTGCTAGTTTCTGAAGACAAAGTGTATTTGTGCGCAACAGTATTTGTATATGACACCGTGAATATTGTTCTCCAAAAATAATCATGAATTCAAGAGAATACTGATGTCGAATATATGAGAACAAGCTTGGATACAGCTGAACTAAATACATTTATTAAATATAAAAAATCTATTTTTAAGCAAATAGAGAATAGGGGACTTTTTCAGTAACTGGAAAATGGAGGAAATTAATAGGATTATATGTATAGCAGATAGTATCAATATGTGTAAAAGAGGAGAACAGGCAGTTTAAGTATACTATCAGAGTCTTACCTAACCATGTTATCTATGTTAAGATTAAAAGGTACTGTTAGAAAATACAGGTGATACTTAGTAAACATGCACAAACTACATCTGGCAGGATGTTTAACAATGGCATTAATGGTCGTCTCTGAAAAAAGGAAGCTAAAATTGGGGATTAAGAAGGAGAGAGACTGACTTTTCAGTGTTATAATCTTTTGTACTATTTACTTTTTAAAAATATCATATGCATTCATTATTTGTTAAAAAGCAAAGAATTTTTAAAAAGCAAAATGCTGAGCCACAAAATAAATAAGGTAGTAATTAAAATATAACCCAAGGGCTTCCCTGGTGGTGCAGTGGTTAAGAGTCCGCCTGCCAATGCAGGGGACACGGGTTCGAGCCCTGGTCCAGGAAGATCCCACAGTGCCACGGAGCAACTCAGCCCGTGCGCCACAACTACTGAGCCTGTGCTCTTCTAGAGCCTGCGAGCCACAACTACTGAAGCCCACGTGCCTAGAGCCCGTGCTCCACAACAAGAGAAGCCACCGCAATGAGAAGCCCACGCACCGCAACAAAGAGTAGCCCCCCGCTCGATGCAACTAGAGAAAGCCCACGCGCAGCAATGAAGGCCCAACGCAGCCAAGAATAAATTAAATAAATAAAATAAAATAAAATATAACCCAAAGTGTAAAATATATATCCATGAGTCCATCCTCATATAAATGACTGAATAAATAAAGGAAGAATAGACGAATCTCCTGTGCAGAAACATCCCAAACAATGTATGCAGATAAATGCTCCCTCAAGGAGGTGCAGCATAACTCCTCACGGCCTAAGGGTGGGCTGTGCGTAGCCACTTTCTCCCCAAAAGCACAGTATGGGTGGGAGGAGTAATTTTACAACAGAGAAACCTGACAAACACTGCCTCAACCAGATGACCAAGGTTAACATCATTGGTGATAAGTCACGTTGGTGGCAGGTACTCTTGATAAGATGATGAGAAGGGCACTGCACCTCTGTGGTCTTCCTCCCCAAAATACACAACCCCAGGCTAACTACGAGAAGAACATGAGACAAATCCATATTGAGGGCATTCTATTAAATACCTGACCAGTAATCCTCAAAACTTGTCAAGGTCATCAATAATAAGGAAAGGCTGAGAACCTGTGACAGTCTAGAGGAACCTAGAGACACGATAACGAAATATAATGTGGTGTCCTGGAGGGGATCATGAGACAGAAAAAGGACATTAGATAAGAATTAAGGAAATCTGATTTAAGTATAGACTTAAGTCATTACAATATATCAACATTGGTTCATTAGTGATCACAAATGTACCACGCTAATGTAAGATAGTGACAATAGGGGAAGCATGCTGCAGGGTACGTGAAACCCTCTGTGTTATCTTAGCAACTTTTCTGTAACTCTAAAATTATTCTAAAATTAAAAGTTTATTAGAAAAAAAGAAAGCAAAGAGTAAATTTTAAAGGAATACCATTTCTCATAATTAAAAATAGGACTCCCTAAAAGGTTTATTAATAAAATTCTTGAATTAAAGAAACAAATATAATTTGGGGAATATCAGTAATGAGCAAGGCAAGGTACAAAACACTAAAATGCACAGGATCCCTAATTTATGTTAGGATGAACAAGGTTCTCTTGAGAAAATGAAATATAGACAATTAAAATAAAATAATCATACTTGAAAATTTTAATATATTTTCATATTTTGTAGTGATTTCATACCAAGAAATGTAACAAAAAGTAAAATAAGAAAATTTCCCTCTCACCATTAGCTGCTGCCAGGAAGGATTTATTACTGCCCCGAGCCTTATTGGTCAGGTCTTCAGTTATGTCCATGTGCCGGTGGATTTCTTCACGCATTTCTTCTAGAATTTTGCAGAGTTCTGCTTCCCAGTAATCTTTGTCTAGACAGTCAATTAATTCTGCAAGCTGGACCTTTGTGCTGTAGTACCAAATTTTCTTTTCATTTTCATTTTCTGTATCTTCTTCTCTGTTTAAAAAAAGCACAAAAACACTTTGATGTTAGACAAAATGGCACTTACCTGACAATTTTATCTATCCAGTGGAAGTTAAAACACACAACACAAAGATTGTGCACTAAAGCTCAGTATATTTGCTCATAAGAGATCCTGTCAAGTCTCATTCAAACTCAAGGTACTCATTTTATTTAAACCTCTAATTATTTTGATTTCCTAGCCCATAGCAGCTTAGGATAAAATAATTTGCTTGTAGTAGTGGGAAGAGAGGAATTAGTATAGCAGCAAAGAAAGATATCTAAAAACATGACATGCAGAAACATGACCTTAAAATTCAGAGCGTGTGAGTACTTGGTGAAGGACAGTCTTGGTTACACTTCAATCAACTTTAAGGTCATCACTGGAACAATACGAGGGGCAGAACTTTAACCAGAAATATTTAAACTATGTTCAGTACTTGGCAGGTACAGAGCAGGTTCACATTACAGTGTAGTTTAGAAACATTTCCATCCAAATGGTGTAAATGCTCTGCTAAGTTCTGGTCCCTGAAGGAGTCATGTCAATCAAGTAACAATGCCTCATCTCTCTCTCTTGACGGACAATCAAAGCTCAAACTGGAGAGAAGAAGAGCACAGCAGCTTCTTTTCCTGCTTAAATCTCTCTGAAGATGCCAGTCACTTGTAATGGAGGTGGAGACTTCAACACTAATAACTAAAAACATAAGGCAAATTAATGTCTAGGACCAGACTTCGAGAAACATATGTGACTCAGTTCTTCTCTCATTCAGAAGATTCAGGAGTGTGTGTGAGGTACCTAACAAGAAAGAGTCTAACATTCCTGTCTGCTCAAAGGCAAACTCACGAAGCTGAAAGAAGAGCACTTTAAGAAAGATATAGCTTTAAATGGGCTCGGTCACTAATGAGATATGTGAATGTGGACAAGACACAACTCCTCTGAGCCTCTGAGACATCTTATTCACCTCACTGGTAAAATGGGGATAACAGTACCTGTCTTGAGGGACACTGTTTATAAGGTAAATAAAGGTATTATAATAAGGCATCTATCATAGTACCTGGAAAACATCATTAGTGATCAATAAATAGAAAATATTATTGTTACTAGTAAGGTAGTAAATAAATTAAAATGTAGCAGAATTCCAGGAATGAGACATTCAATAATTCTGAACAAAGAAGGGATATATTAAATCATTGATAAATAAAAGGATAACAAAATTATCAAAAATTTTAAAGAAAAAGAGATTAATAAAGGGTCCCTGTTTTCCATCTTTCAAATCAGCATCTGCTGACATATGATATCAATACATTTCTGTTAGAAGCTTTTTACAAAAATTTCTGAAAATCATTTTTTTAAGCTGCTCTGGATTTCACTCTACAGTGGGTATTTCTACTGACTTCTTATGACTGAGTGATAACAATGGTCTACTCCAATTTAAAATGTTAAAGATGTCAGAATCCTCTAAATAAAAAGATTAATAGGGGGCTTCCCTGGTGGCACAGTTGTTGAGAATCCGCCTGCCAATGCAGGGGACACAGGTTCGAGCCCTGGTCCAGGAAGATCCCACATGCCGCGAAGCAACTAAGCCTGTGCATCACAACTACTGAGCCTGCGCTCTAGAGCCTGTGCTCCGCAACAAGAGAAGCCACTGCAATGAGAAGCCCGCGCACCCAACGAAGAGGAGCCCCCGGTCGCCGCAACTAGAGAAAGCCCACGCGCAGCAACAAAGACCCAATGCAGCCAAAAATAAATAATAAATAAATAAAAAGTACATAGTGAGCTTTGATCGAGCACAAGAGTTACAGGACAGCCTAATTCTTTGTTTTCTAAGATTTCAATCTTAAGGATTTTTCCTCTGTTTAAAGATATCAAATTCTTTCCTTAACTGTTTGCTTTTTTCCTCTTGATTCAGAAATATCTACAAATTTCAATGGAACAAGAAAAACATTCTATATAAAAACGTTTTTTGGGTAGAAAACAATTTATAAGCATAAGATTTCTACATGAAAGTGAGATGCTATGGGAACAAATTTAATTAAATGGACATTCTGTCCAATTTTTCAAGCAACTCACAGGCTACTGAAAGGGTCCTTATCAGTTGACTGACTCAGCCCATGCTGGCATCTGCAGAATTTCCATCTTAACAGAGAACACTTAATTTTAATTTTAATCTTAATTTTCATCTTTCACAAGTTCATATGGTGGCAGTCCATTCTAGATTGGAACTGCTCTGTTAGAAAGTTTTTTCCTTTTAAGAGATGACACACACCTAGTGTTTCCACCAATCCATCCTGATTCTGCCTGCTAGAATTCTCTGAAATAAACCTAACACCTCCTCCACACACAGTCCTTCAACTCTTTCACAACATCTATAATTTTACCCTGGTTTTTTTTTTTCAGGCCAAACACGTTCAAATACTTTAACCATTTCTCATACAGCATGTTTTCCAGTCGTCACTACCTTGATATTCTTCCCCTAAATGTACAGTTTTGTCAACGTCCCTCTAAAAACAGCTCTATTTGGGGACTTCCCTGGTGGTCCAGTGGTTAAGAATCTGCCTTCCAATGCAAGGGACACGGGTTCCATCCCTGGTTGAGGAACTAAGATCCCACAGGAAGCGGGGCAACTAAGCCCGCGCCCACAACTACTGAGCCCGCATGCCGCAACTACAGAGCCCACACGCTCTGGAGCCTACATGCCACAACTAGAGAGAAGCGCACAAGCCGCAACTAAGACCCGACGCAGCCAAAAATATATATTAAATTAAAAAAAAAAAAAAGTAAAAACAGCTCTATTTTTTATTCTGCTCATCGAAGATAATACTCAACAATGACCATTTTTTTCTTCTTCAAGCTACAGAAGGATAAATTCATCAAAAGCATAAAGTAGCAAAACTGAACAATAACAGCTAATGCTTTCAAAGAAAAGTTTTAATATAGATGTACTTGGGCACATTTACACAGTTTATATAACCAAGATTATTTGTTCTAATTGTAAAAGTGACAACTGCTTTCCTATATGAATATACATCAATTTGTAAGTACCTTTGTTTATGGGGTTAGAATTTGGTTTCTACAGAAGCTCTGTCTCTACAACGTTCCTTCTGCACACCCAAACTGGCCTGGCTTCCCTGAAGTCACTGATCAGCTCAAGGAGCTGATAGGGTGGCAGGGGAGGACAGAATGGAATGAAAATATGGGCCAAGAACACAATTAACAGCAAACTTACAGATTATATGCCTACATTTTAAAGTCTGTTTGGCTTTTACTCAGGCAAGATAAGTAAGAGGTTAATGACTAACCGTAAGTTTTGAGTTTCATTTCTAAACAAACCCACAGAAACTAAGAGTGAGGAACGCTAGTGCGGTGGGTTGACAAAAAGGTATGTCCACCTGAAACCATAGAATGTGACCTTATTTGGAAATACGGTCTTTGCAGATGTAATTAGCTAAGGATCTTCAGATGAAATCATTCTGGATTTAGGGTGAGCTCTAAATCAAATGACTGCTATCCTTACAAGAGGAGGAGAGGATTCAGAGAGACACGTGGAGAAGGTGATGTGAAGATGGAGGCAGAGATTTGAGTCATGTGCCTTTGCCTATGAGCCAGGAGACACCAAGGAAGGCCAGCAACCACCAAAAGCTAGGAGACAGGCATGGAACAGAGTCTCCCTGAGCCTCCAGAAAGAAACAACCCTGCTGACACTGGTTTCAAACTTCTAGCCGCCAGAATCGTGAGAGAATAAATTCCTGTTGCTTTAAACAACTCATTTTATGGTCAATTTGTTATGGCAGCCCTAGGAAACTAAAACAGATTTTGATTTCATGCTTTTTTTTTTATGATTTAATTTTTTTAACTTATTTTTTTGGCTGCATTGGGTCTTTGTTGCTGCACGTGGGCTTTCTCTAGTTGCGGCAAGTGGGGGCTACTCTTCATTGTGGTGTGCAGGCTTCTCACTGCAGTGGCTTCTCTTTGTTGCGGAGCATGGGCTCTAGGCGCACGGGCTTCAGTAGTTGTGGCTCGTGGGCTCTAGAGCGCAGGCTCAGTAGTTGCGGCATGCGGGCTTCAGTAGTTGTGGCACGCAGGCTCAGTAGTTGTGGCTTGTGGGCTCTAGACCTCAGGCTCAGTAGTTGTGGCACACAGGCTTAGTTGCTCCGCGGCATGTGAGATCTTCCCAGACCAGGCTCGAACCCGTGTCCCCTGCATTGGCAGGCGGATTCTTAACCACTGTGCCACCAGGGAAGTCCCCTAAAACAGATTTTGATACTGGGAAAGGAAGTGCTGCTATAATAGATACTTAAAAACGTGGGAGTGGCTTAGGAACTGGGAAATGGGAAAAGGCTGGAAGAATTTTGAGGCACTTGACAGAAAAGGCCTAGACTTTCTTGAAGAGACAGAGGTTGGCAGAGATTGGAATTATGCTGCCAGCAAGCCAAGGAACACTTGGGGCACTAGAAGCTGGAAAGGGAAAGAAAAGAATTCTTTCCTAGAGCCTTTGGAGGGAGTGGGCCCACTGACACCTTGATTTTTTACTTCTAGCCTCCAGAACTGTGAGAAAATTAATCTCTCACTTTGCCTTGTTACAGCAGCCACAGGAAACTAATGCGGTTCAGGAGTCAGAGATTAAAGGCAGCCCAAGGAGGTTAAGAGCACACATTCTGGAGTCACAATGCCTGGGACCGAATTCTGATTCTGCCACTTACTAGTTGTATGATACTGGATAAATTACTTAACCTCTCTCTTACCTCAACTTCTCCATCTGAAAAATGGGGTGACAGTACTTACATCAAAATGCTGCTGTGAGGATTAAGCAAGTTAAAACATAAAGTGCTTCGAACACTGACAGCACGTAGTGGGTGCAATTTGCAGGGTTGCTATTATGTTCTTCATCTGATGAAGTATATGATATTTACCTTAAAACAAATAATTACAAGTGTAATGGGTGCTTTAAAAAAAAGAAGTGTTTCACGGTGCAAGAGGGAGAGAAATTCAGGGGAAAAAGCCCTAGGAAATGGCATAAATAGGCTGACTTGAAGGATAAGTTAGTCGAAAGGCTTTGCGGGTTTTTAGTTTGCTTTTTATTGATTTTGTTTTGGGTGGTAGGAAGCAAAAGAAATAAATACACAAAATTAGGGATCTGTGAACTTTCTGTTAAGAGCAAATGGAAGTACGTAATTGAAAGGTTTTTCAACTTGGGGGGAAAAGATCTGATCAGAATGGCTGTTTTAAAAATAATCCAGCTATGGGGATTTCCCTGGCAGTCCAGTGGCTAAGACTCCACGCTCCCAATGCAGAGGGTCCAGGTTCAATCCCTGGTCAGGGAACTAGATCCCACATGCTGCAACTAAGAGTTTGCATGCCGCAACTAAATGATCCCGTGTGCCTCAACAAAGACCCGATGCAGCCTAAATAAACATTTTTTTAAAAATAATAATAATAATCCAGCTATGGAACAGAGAACAGAATTGGGGAGTTACACGTACACCAGTTTGGAGACTACTAAACTAGTCTAATCAAGATGATGTTGACAGTGAGAACGGAGAGAAATGGATTCAATATTTAAGAGGTAATTAAAAGGTATAACAAACAACATAGGACAAAAGACTATTCCCAGGTTTCTAGCTTGAGCAGCCAGTAGGATGGTGATCCCATTTACTGAGATGGCAACACTGAATGAAGGGTAGGTAATGGGGGCAAGTGATGCATGCAGTTTTAGACATGTTGTGTCTGAGGTGCCTGCTATGTGGACTTGTCCAGGGGGCTGCTGGTATGCAGAACTGGGCACAGGCAGAAGGATTACAAGCGTAGGTCTGATGGCAACTGAGTCAGCAAGTAAATAGGTGGCTTATGGCTAGAATGTGGAGGTGCAGGTGGAAAGCTGTACAGGTTAAAAAGCATAAATTAGTTCATCTGGAAAATGAAAAAATGCTGAGTTTTAAAATGATGTGTTCAAGGTAATTTTATTCAGAACAGACAGTGACAGGAAAAGGTGCTAGTCTAATCTGGCAGTTCCTATTTTACTAGAAGTCCCAATTTGAGAGCAAAGGATTGATAGAATGAAAACAATATTTAAGAAAGACTGGCCCTCTTACATAACAGATTGAAATTGATCTCTAAATTGTTTACTCAGTAAGTATCTTGGTTCCTCAGGTAGACTATAAACTGATGTGTAAGAACTTTTCTTTTATTCCCTAACCTACTCAAATAACATATTTTTAAATGAGTATTAAACAAATAAAAGCAATAAGAGAAAAATAGTTTCTATAAACTATTAGCATTACAATTAAAAAGTGTTCACTGCCCCAGACTTTGTTTTAGACATAACCCCCTTGGGCAATAAGTCCACTGATTTATCATTTTAAGCTTCTGGACTTCCAGGGAAAACATATACCAGATCTCCACATAACATAAGCTGAGCAATTTACATGGTTTCAAAACTTTCATCGAGTCCACATATCATCTACCACAAGGGGGCGCTTAAATGGAAATTGTTTTGATCTAAATTTTAAAATGATGTAAAATCTTTCACATTTACTCAAATTATTCACAAGGAACAACTATTATTAACAATGATATTTAGGGACTTTCCTGGTGGTGCTCCGAATGCAGGGGCCTGGGTTCGATCCCTGGTCAGGGAACTAGATCCCACATGCATGCTGCAACTAAGAGTTCACATACCACAAATAAGGAGCCCACATACTGCAACTAAGGAGCTGGTGAGCCACAACTAAGACCCAGCGCAACCAAATAAATAAATAAATATTTTAAAAAATTAAAAAAATCTTTGTATCTGACTTTTTACAAAGAAAATAGTCAAAATGTCACAACACATGAAAAAAAGTATCATACTTGTTCATCTGAGATCTTCATTAAATTCTGTGTACTTTATTATGCAATAAGAAAGGCAGTTTGAGAGATTACGACTAAAACTTTTAAAGCAAATAAATGTAAGTGAATAGTTTCCCTGCCAAACATGTAATTTAAAGAATCTGTTCAATTTAGAAAAGTGGATTATTTCATTTCATTGGTAATGTACCACAAATCCATGCATGGGTACCTTCTTAAGTCCCTTCACTCCTGTAATTTTAAAGCTTTGCCCCTATTTAACCACATTCAAAGGGTCTTCTCTTCTACTTGTCTGAGTGTTGTTTTATATACTGATATTGAATTATCAAGAAACAGAACTTTTTTGAAACACCACTTAATTTACGTCATATTTTCTAAAAATGCCTGTGTTTCAAATTTATAAGATCTCAGAAAAACCCAGTCCCAATAGAGCCAAAACCATTATACTATCTTTCTCCCCCCAGTTATAAGCATTGCTTTTAACAGCTAAAACAAGGCAAATTGCAGACTTCTCAAGATGATGGCTTGGAAACTAGACTACAGTATAAAATTAGTTATTGAAAATATTCTTGGGAGTTCCCTGGCGGTCCAGTGTTTAGGACTCCACGCTTTCACTGCCATGGCCCGGATTCAATCCCTGGCCAGGGAACTAAGATCCTGCAAGCTGCATGGTATGGTCAAAAAAAAAGAAAAGAAGAAACAAGAAAATAAAATATTCTTATAAATAGGTCCTGAAAAAAAATTCTAGGTCCTACTTCCTAATAGCCATAGAGTCTTGGGCAAGTCCTAGAGCAAGTTATTTAACTTCTCTGAGTTTAGTTCTTCATCTATAAAATGTACAAAAATAGTACCCACATTATTGGGTTGTTGTGAGGGTTAATGAAAAAAATGTATAAATAAAATGCTTATTAGAAAACTGTAAGGCACACATTATTCTAAGTGAAAGAACTGAGATACAAAATAATATTATTATATGTTTCTTTTTATATGAAATGTTTAGAAAAGGCAAATTTATACAAACAACAGAGTGATTTTCTAAGGCTGAGAATGGGAGTAAGATTAACTGTAAAAAGATATGAGACCACTTTCAGAATGACTGAAATGTGGAGTAACCAACCACTTGGATTTGTCTCAGAAGAAAATGTTTCCTGGGATGTGGGACTTTCAGTGTTAATTTACTAAAATTATAGAATTGTACATCTTCAACAATAGAATTTTATAATACATAAATTAATAAACAGCTCAGGGAATTCCCTGGTGGTCCACTGGTTAGGACCCTGTGCTTCCACTGCAGGGGGCACATGTTCGATCCCTGGTCGGGGAACTAAGATCCCGCAAGCAGCACAGCGCGGCCAAAAAACAAAAAAACAAAAAAACCCCAGCTCAATAAAGTTGTTAAAATAACAGAATAATAAAAATACTAGGTATACTTCACAAATAGTGTCTTGATTACTAAAGTAAACATACAGGGGCTTCCCTGGTGGCGCAGTGGTTGGGAATCCGCTTGCCAGTGCAGGGGACACGGGCTCGAGCCCTGGTCCAGGAGGATCCCACATGCCGCGGAGCAACTGGGCCTGTGTGCCACAACTGCTGAGCCTGCGCTCTGGAGCCCACGAGCCACAGCTGCTGAGCCCACCTGCCGCAGCTGCTGAGGCCCACGCGCCTAGAGCCTGTGCCCCGCAACAAGAGAAGCCACCACAATGAGAAGCCTGCGCACCGCAACAAAGAGTAGTCCCCGCTCCCCGCAACTAGAGGAAGCCCACTCGCAGCAACAAAGACCCAACGCAGCCAAAAGTAAATAAATAAATAAATAAATTTTATAAATAAATAAACATACAAGCATTCACAATTCATGAAGCAATGACAATTCTCATTTTATAGGTGAAAAAAACCAGGCTTAGGAGGGTTGTAGGTGCTTTAATATGACACACAACTTGTAATTAACAAGGCCAGGAATGCAAACCAGGGCTAGTTTCAGAGCTTTAATATTTAACCACTCTGTATGACAACTGTCTAGTAATAAATGACCTGGATAAAGACAAAAAAAGAAAAAGTAAACATACAAATTTAAGATATATATTGGGAAACCGTAAATGTCAAAAAGAAAGAAAAAGTTTCTTATATACTAAAATAAAAATTTATACACACAATTTGATTTTTTATTGTCATTTTTGAAGGTTAGAAAATTGTGTATAAAATTTTCAGAGAAAAGGCAAATTTACTATTTAGGTTATATAAAAATAAAAATGAACTTTTCAATCCAATGATAAATTAAATCTGTTACTGTCTGTAGGGCAAGTTGACAGTTTAATAAACTCCTTGAGGATCTCTCTAGATTTACCCATTTTCCTGGCTGGGGATATACATTTTGTTTGAAAAAAAAAAAAAAGCTGTTGAAATTTTAACTTTTTTTTTCTACGTAAATATAATATGTAAAAAGCAAAAAACAAACAAACAAACAAACTGTACAGCATATATTAAGTGCTCAATAAATGTTGATGTTGGCTATTGTTATTACTAACCCATCAGCAACTAGTTCCACCTACAGGTCCCTAACACCAAGGCCTACACCATTGGTTATTGTGTGATAAGCCTTACATTACAGATGTCAAGGCCTACCTATATGTGGACAAAGCACCTTTGGCATGTCTGGGGCCCGAAACGGCAGCACAGGGAAGGAAGTGAAAGGCAGTGAGAATGAACATCCAAAAAGGGTGAGGAAAGGCAGGACAGGGAAGGGAACATAAGAATGGGAGAACAGGAGTACAGAATAAATTTCATTTACTTCCTGATTTGTTCACAGCAATCCTGATGACTCTGAGCCCTTCCGGGAAGGCACATGAGACTGAGTGGATAGGGTCTGTTAACTGCTGTGCTGAACATCTACAGAGTACAAGCACCAGGCTCCCTGAAAGGCAGTCTCACTGACTTTTCACATAGAATGAAAGACTGCATTAAACTTCAAACCAAAATGTGGTTACAGTTATCTTTCCATTTGTAATGACCTCACCAACACAAGTTTCCATGCTACCATCTCCACAGCATGATATGAGAAAGACGGCACAATAAACACCACAACCAGATGTTTGGGAGATACGGGGGCAAAAAAAAAAAAAAAAAAAACTTATACAAAATTTTAAAATAACTGATCCAAACCAAAACATACAAAATATACTTTGTATATTTAAAACTTTTAAAACTTCATATACTGTTTCTCATATCAGTTTCTGGATTAAGGTAGTAGACTGAATCCACACATCTCAGTTTGCTCCCTCTTGAAACCCTCTTAAAACCACTAAAGAAATATTTTTAAAGATCTAAACTTACAAGATTAGAGAAAATAAGAGAGACAACAAAAAAATTTTTGGAAGCAGGAAAGCAAATGGACAAGTGATAACCGCCTTTAACAGAGCCAAGAAAGCCCAATCCGAAACATAAAGGGTGGAGCTGAGAACCAACAATCACCAAAATGAGGAGGGGAGTATCGACAGCAGAGAAGTGCTTGAAAGCTGTTTTAGGAGCAGATCCCACGGCCACTTATCTATCCACTTAAAGCCACGAAAGGTTTAGTCTCTACAGGAGGTAAAAGTGAGGTTCTCCGGACCAGGGGACACCAGGTGCAGGTGTGAACCAAGGTATTGTACAGAAAACCAAGGTACTGAGTGGCTATGTACACGGTAAATGCGGGGTGCGTGGTAAAGGTACTGTACAGAAAACCAAGGTACTGAGCGGCTATGTACACGGTAAATGCGGGGTGCGTGGTAAAGGTACTGTACAGAAAACCAAGGTACTGAGCGGCTATGTACACGGTAAATGCGGGGTGCGTGGTAAAGGTACTGTACAGAAAACCAAGGTACTGAGCGGCTATGTACACGGTAAATGCGGGGTGCGTGGTAAAGGTACTGTACAGAAAACCAAGGTACTGAGCGGCTATGTGCACGGTAAATGCGGGGTGCGTGGTAAAGGTACTGTACAGAAAACCAAGGTACTGAGCGGCTATGTGCACGGTAAATGCGGGGTGCGTGGTAAAGGTACTGTACAGAAAACCAAGGTACTGAGCGGCTATGTGCACGGTAAATGCGGGGTGCGTGGTAAAGGTACTGTACAGAAAACCAAGGTACTGAGCGGCTATGTGCACGGTAAATGCGGGGTGCGTGGTAAAGGTACTGTACAGAAAACCAAGGTACTGAGCGGCTATGTGCACGGTAAATGCGGGGTGCGTGGTAAAGGTACTGTACAGAAAACCAAGGTACTGAGCGGCTATGTGCACGGTAAACGCGGGGTGCGTGGTAAAGGTACTGTACAGAAAACCAAGGTACTGAGCGGCTATGTGCACGGTAAACGCGGGGTGCGTGGTAAAGGTACTGTACAGAAAACCAAGGTACTGAGCGGCTATGTGCACGGTAAACGCGGGGTGCGTGGTAAAGGTACTGTACAGAAAACCAAGGTACTGAGCGGCTATGTGCACGGTAAACGCGGGGTGCGTGGTAAAGGTACTGTACAGAAAACCAAGGTACTGAGCGGCTATGTGCACGGTAAACGCGGGGTGCGTGGTAAAGGTACTGTACAGAAAACCAAGGTACTGAGCGGCTATGTGCACGGTAAACGCGGGGTGCGTGGTAAAGGTACTGCACAGAAAACCAAGGTACTGAGCGGCTATGTGCACGGTAAACGCGGGGTGCGTGGTAAAGGTACTGCACAGAAAACCAAGGTACTGAGCGGCTATGTGCACGGTAAACGCGGGGTGCGTGGTAAAGGTACTGCACAGAAAACCAAGGTACTGAGCGGCTATGTGCACGGTAAACGCGGGGTGCGTGGTAAAGGTACTGTACAGAAAACCAAGGTACTGAGCGGCTATGTGCACGGTAAACGCGGGGTGCGTGGTAAAGGTACTGTACAGAAAACCAAGGTACTGAGCGGCTATGTACACGGTAAACGCGGGGTGCGTGGTAAATGCAGCCCGCCTCCGCCACCCAGCCAGCCAAACCCTCATGCTCCAAGCAGAACACCAGAAAAGGCCTCTCTGGGCCGCCTGACCAGCTCAGAAGGAAGGACTAAAGATAGTGAGTGACATCAGGGATCACCAAGAAAAAAGATTAAGAAAATCACTCAACGATTAAGCTCAAAATTGATATGGCCCACACACTTGCTCAGAACTTCCAATCAGCTGTATAATCCCGCAGTGTTAATCAGGAGCAGAAAATTAAGGATTAATAGACATCTGAGGATGGAAGAGACAGACCAATACAAACAGCAGGAAGAAGCAGCCTGGAAGAAACAGAGACCATTCACAGTGGGAAAAAACACATGAAAAAACTATCAATAACATCCTCGAAAGTAAGAGAAATTATTATTTCCAGAAAACAAAAAACTAAGATTTTATTTTTTAAAAAGGAGGATGATTTTAAGAACAAAAGAGCTCTTAGAAAATAAAAACGTGATAGATAGAAAAAATAAATAGTAGGGCTTGAAGACCAAGATAAGGAAATCTTCTAGAAAAATTGAACACACACACACACACACACACACACACGCACGCGCATGCGCGCGCGCATTCCAAAGAGGACAAAGACAAAGAGGAAAACTGGAGCGAAAAGATAAAATCAGAAGACCAAAATAGGAAGCCCAACATTCAATAAAGTAATAGTTCAAGATAAATACAACAGGCAAAAGGAGAGGAGGAAGTCCTCAAAGGAAGTTCTCAGAACTGACTCAACTGTCAGATTGCAAGTGCCCACCACACACACAATGGATGAAAACAGACCCACACAAGGCCCTATCACTCTAAAACTGCAGAAAACACTGAAGGCAAAGAGAAGATTCGACAAGTTTCCAGGTAAGTCCAAAGTGGTTATATACAAAGAATCAGTGAATGGATTCAGATTTCTCCACAGCAACACTACAAGAAGACAACTGTACAAAATTCTGAAATTCGCTGTTTATTCTGTACCATCTTTAAAAACTAAGGGTGGGCCTGGCTAAGATACTTCTCTGTACCTGGCTTGGCCTGACCATGTGCTGATGAAGTTCTTTCTCTCCTCTCCATGCCTGCTCTTTCATTTCATCCCACCACAAATTTTCTGATTTGACCTAATTCTGAGAGCTTGAAGAAGGCTTTGAAAACTTTAGAAGCTGAGGACTTCCCTGGCGGTCCAGTGGTCAAGACACCGCGCTTCCACTGCAGGGTGTACAGGTTCGATCCCTAGTCGGGGAACTAAGATCCCACATGCCACACAGCGCAGCCAAAAGAAAATAAATAAATAAACAAATGAATGAATGAATAAATAAAATATTTAAAAAAGAAAAGCTTTAGAAGCTGAAAATACAAAGTAACCCACTCCCTCTGACCATACTTCTACAGGATGCGCAAAACCAAGTCCACACTACAACCCTGCCAAGCACCCTCACTTTCCCAGGCTTCCTCCCGCCCTTCCCACTGTCCTGCCAGGAAGAATCTCCTGAAAACCCTCAGGAAAGCACAAGCAGACTATGACCAGGAGTCTGTTGGGTTTAACTTCTCCTGGGAGGCTGCAACCAATCATGGCGGCACTGATCTTTCCTTAGACCATTTCTTTGTTCTTGCTGCTCCATTTTATGTACAAATATAGTAAAACTAAAAAGAGAAGCAAGAAAATCCTGACACCAAAGTTAGGATGCAGATTACCTCATGGTGGGCTGCAGGGAATCTAACAGGGGAAGGGCCCACAATGGCATGTGGCATCCCACCTAGTAAGTAACGTTCTGTTTTCCATCCTAGGCATTGAGTACAGTGGTGTGTATTTTGCTTTTTTTCATACACCCTTCTTTCCTTACAATTTTAAAAACTGTTTTAATGTACATATTCTTTCAAGTTAGAAATTATTAAACTATACAACTCATTATTAAATCACCAAGGTTTACATCACATCAGCAGCACAGCTCTACAACAATCATGAAGGAAGTTGGCTTAATTTTAAATACATACAAAAATTTAAGACCAGATTTACTCACATTATGAGTCTTCGGTTTAAGAACCAGTATTTCCTCCGACTTCTGTCATATCCAATAGGTTCATGTCGAATATATGGTTTGTTTTTTTGGATTTCAGCAACGCAGTCAGTCACACCAGGAACTTTATGTGCTACACAGACTTCACACTGCCACTCATCCTCTGGCACCTCCTCGAGAGGCGGCTTCACACATTCCAAATGGTACACTGCTGAGCAGGTCTCACAGCAAAGCAAATCCCCGAGTTTGTGACAAACCCTACAGTGGTCATCGTACTGGATCACCCCTTCAGACATCAACTCCTCACGAGCAATGTTTGTGGTAAGAAACTGATCGACTAAGAACTGCAGAACTTTGATTTTGTTCTCTACTGGTCCATAAGGATAGTCCTCTGCTTCCTGGTAAGGAAGAACATGATGGTACTCCTTGTCACTCTCACAGTACACCCGCAGCACCTCCGGCCACGTCATGCCATCGATGAAATACAGCGTGGAATTCACGCTATCTTTCAGATCGGCAGGTCCAAAGGTAGTATTGGAAGTGTCTTCTTCACGCAAAACTGCTTTCAAAAGCACAACGTGCATCTCCGCCATAAGTGTGCACTGCTCTTGACTCACCAGAGCTGCACAAAAGTCCTCAAAGCGAAAAGGAGATAACCTTAAAACTGTACCAAAGTTCCGCAGTACCTCATAAATGGCAATAACATTCATTATATGCTCGTTAGGCACCATTAAATCCTCAGAGGACTTGGGAAATTCAAGGGGTGGGATGTCTTTTTCTTCCAATATTGGAGAACGAGGCCGATGTACTCTTGGTTTTCGCCTACCTGTAAATAAAGAAATGGTATAATTACAAATCAATACATCATTTCTACAAACTAAGGATTTTCTGGTTTTTCCTATTTGGACATATACCCCCAAAAAGAGATAAGCATACTTCTATTTTTCTAATAACTGTCAAGTTAAAATAATACCAAGAAGCAATGATTTAGCTCTAATCTTTAAGTCTACAGAAAATCTAAATTTAAAGTTTTCCCATTATATCCCAAAGTAGAAGTAAAAAAAAAAATTACAATTATAATCAGTTCTCAATTACCTAGAGGGGTTAACTGGTTTACAGGTAACCATGATAAAAAGTAACAGTGAATTTGTGAAAGATCTGACAAGAACATAAATGAGAAAAAGACATCTCCAAGGAAGAGAACACGTGTAACAGATCTCACATGGTGCCAGCTGCACTAAGAAATGCCTCTCAGCAATCAGACAGGAAGTTCTCTGGTGCAGCACACCCTTTCCTTGGCCAGTTCTTCCTGAGAGCCATGTAATGGGGAGTTCCACAGTGAAGCACAAGGTTAGGGCTGAGACAGAAAGCAAGAAGGAGTAAGGAAGGGAGAAGAGAAGCAGGGTTCCAATACTGGGAGAAAAGGGTGGGGGCGGGGCTCACTTAGGAAACAGACAACAGATTATAATTTTTAGCTGTAAATTAAGCAACAGGAGGCGTGCCTGTTCACCAATTTATGAAATGTACAGTCCAGGAATATATATGTATGTAAATGTATAAATATATAGCATTTGAGAGCTTAGTTCATAACAAGCAAGCAGATCTCATTTAATCCTCTGAACAAGTCTATGAGGTATTTTAATAAGAAACTTATGGAAAGAAACAAGTTTCTCCAGAATTGCCATGCCCATGCCTGCATTACTATTATTACACTTTCCAATGATATTTACAGAATAGGAAATGTACTTTTAAATAGCAGACTTTTTATGAGATTAACATTAAATTTATTTTTGTGCAACTGTTTTATTAACTAAGATTTATTAACTATGGTTTTGGGTTGCTGGTCACCTCTTAACTGCCTCCTCCCTTCCCCATTCCTGCACCCTCCTCACATCTAGTTAACTCTCATCGTGTACAAACTAAAAGGGTACAGGGCACCAGGAAAAGAAAGTATGCTATAGAATATAAAAGGTCAAGATCTTTTATTTTATACAATGTACCCCCTCATATTCATTCACTGGAAAGATTTTCCAAATAAGATTATATCCATTAGTTTCTGCAGAAAAAAGTCCAAGGGATCACTCTGGGCCAGACTTTGCTGGTGAGCCTACATAGTAAGAAAGAAACCCCCTCCATCTCAGCAAATACCCATCTACTACAAAGATGCAGTTTTCACAGATTCAATTAAATCACAGAATCACCATGCTAGTAATAAGCATCACGATGGTAATCCAGTCCATTTCACTGCCTTCTGGAAGTTATTTGGGCCTCATCTGCATAAGCACAAATGAGAGAAAGCAGAAAAGGATTAAAGGGAAGACTGAACCTAGAAGAATACCCTCAAATGCAAGAGAAGAAACACAAGTCACCAACTGAGACAAACCTGCTTATAGAAACAGTCCCTGTGTTCCTCTCAGCTGTTTACGCAAAATGCTGTCAAACAGAGTCCAAGTAAAGGATTACAGAAGTTAAGGCTGGAAAAGTAGTTCTAGGATCAGAACACGGATCCTTAAATGTTAGGTTTAGGCATTTGTACAGCACTTTATTCTGGCAGTAATGTAGGTTGATGGCTTTGAATGAAGTAATGAAGACTTTTTGAGCAGGGCAGGGACATGAGAAGAATGTTCCAGAAAGACTTCTCTGGCTTCAGTGTATACAATGAATAGGACAGGGGGAACAGACCAGACACAGGGCATCTTCTGAAATTACCCAGAAGATAAAGACCTGGATTCAGAGTCTGGCTGTGGGAATGAAGAAAAAGATGAATAAAAGTGACCTTATGAAGAAAGAAACCAACTGGTGTGGAACATAACACCACCACCCTAAGATTTAACTCTGGTACCATTTCCTCCAAAAGACTATTCGAACTCCCCCAAACACTTCTGAATTCTCATAGCCTTCTCTGAATCATTTGTTACCCTACAATTTACCTATTCATGGTATCCATTCCACCTCCATAGCTGAACACCCACCTCTTATGCCAAAGAAAGATCTGGCACGTTTGTTTTATTGGAAGCATTTGCTAGCATCATTCCCTTTAGAGAATTACCCTTCCCCTACACCATGTGATTCTGATGGGGCCCCCAAACACAGTATTCCATCTCTTGATCACTGGCAAGGCAGGCCAGTGAGAGTCTTGCCTGGGATTTTATATTCAGATGCTGAGTGAGAAGTGCTCTGAAGCTCGTTCTTTCCATGAAGGTGGCCAGAGGCTGTATGTGGCTAACCCACCTTTACCTCCCTTGTGGAAGAAGGGAATAAGGACAAGAGACAGAAGCAGAAATGGGAGATAAGTATTGATAACTCACGAGTACTGACAGAACCTGTCATTCAAATTTCCCAGTCAGGACTTCCCTGGTGGAGCAATGGTTAAGAATCCGCCTGCCAATGCAGGGGACACGGGTTCAAGCCCTGGTCCAGGAAGATCCCACATGCTGCAGAGCAACTGGGCCTGTATGCCACAACTACTGAGCCTGCAGTCGAGAGCCCGCGTGACACAACTACTGAAGCCCGCGCACCTAGAGCCCGGGTTCTGCAACATGAGAAGCCACCACAGTAAGAAGCCCACGCACCACCACGAAGAGTAGCCCACGCTCGCCGCAACTAGAGAAAGCCCACGCACAGCAACGAAGACCCAATGCAGATAATAAATAAATAAATAAATTTATTTTTAAAAAAACAAATTTCCCAGTCACACAAACCAAAAACCACTCCCCTTTTGCTTAAGCGAACATGTTGGTTTTCTGTTGCTTGCAAATAAAAGAGTACTGATTAAAACAGTATCTAACACTGTATACAAGCCTTTTATAATGAGAAACTCAGTAAATTGCTATTTAAAGACTATCAATGAGAGCAGTTAATGTTTAAAAAAAAAAAAGACTGTTGATAGTACTCTTTTGTAGTAAATTAACTTAGACAGTAACAGAAGTAGTCTAATTTAATTTGATATCTAATTTTAAAATATCAGCTTTCACAGATTCTGAAAGATTTTGGATAAACATGTATTATTCTAATATTTAACAGTTCATTTAGCTTATATTAAGCTAAAGTCTGTTAGCTTTCTATTAGTTTTAGAGGTAAAAGGAAGAAAGGCAAAAAAAGGTTCATAAATTCTACATTCTATCATCTAGCTGGAAACCACAAAATAGCATCTATTCAAACTACAACTACATACATACTGAAAAATGTGAGCACTTTTACAAGTTAACATTAAATACTGGTCAGTTCATTCTGAAGCATTATTGGGAGTTTAGATCGATTCAATTTTTTTAAAATTTATTTACTTACACTGCGCCAGGTCTTAGTTGCGGCACAGGGGATCTTTTAGTTGCAGCACGCATGCGGGAATAAAGTAAAATTCATGTGCTGAAATAAGAAATCTTTAAGACATATTATTAAGTAGAGGAAAAAGCCAGCTACAGAACAATGACTAGGATGTCATTTGGGAAACAAAATTAGAAACAAAAAAAGAAAAGAGAACAATAATAAAGTGTATACATCGAAGAGGTCATATATGAATCTTTTTAAAGTAGTTGTTCCTGGGGAGGAGAAATGGAAGAAAAAAAAGAAAGAAAGACTAATTTTTTTATCCTTTTATATTCTTAAATACCACATGCATATATCTTTATTATAATATTTTAAAAGAAAAATATTGGGCAGATATCTATACAAATATATAAAAATATTAATATTTAAATCAATAAAATGATGCTGCTGGTAATGGCTACTGATGGCCTTGTATGAATACAAACATAAGGTCATTATGCCAAATTCAAAGATTTGGGTTTACAGAACTGAGCACAGATCACCGTGTATAAAGAGAAAACTCATAAAATT
This sequence comes from Balaenoptera musculus, assembly GCF_009873245.2. Lineage (NCBI taxonomy): Eukaryota > Metazoa > Chordata > Mammalia > Artiodactyla > Balaenopteridae > Balaenoptera > Balaenoptera musculus. The sequence goes on along the minus strand of NC_045804.1, from coordinate 13,965,673 downwards.
AAACCACTTAAGCCCCTCAACTGTCAATCATTAGTATTAGCAAGTCAAGTTATTTAAACTATTCAGGGAAATGTATTTATAATATACCACTGAGGATTACACTCATTACCATTTTCAACACTGATCTAGTATCTAGCAGATAAAGTATATTAATTTTCCTGTATTAAAAAAAAAAGGGATTAACGTCAACCTCACTAGCCATCAGGAAAAGGCAAATTAAAACCACAATGAGATACTGTTTCATACTCATCAATGGACAAAAGTTTTAAAGTCCATCCAAACAAACTTTTGGGAAGAACGGAGAACAACAGAGACACCGGTATACCACACTCGGGACTGTAAAGTGGCATCACCACTTTGGAGAGCAATTCAGTAACAGTCAGGTTAAGGTTGTGCACACAACCCTGAAAGGGCGGTTTGAAAATTTTTTGCCCATGACCCAAAGTAAGAAATACATTTTACATTTAAATCTAGTACACACCTACCCCAAAACTAAAGTTCTACAAAGCACTACTCTTATACTAATATCTTCTCTTCCATCCCATTCCAATACTTTCTATTCCATTCTCTTTCTGCTTTTAAATTATGCTGGTTGCAGCCCACAGTTTGAAAAACACTTCTCAGGAATTCCCCGGCAGTCCAGTGGTTAGGACTCTGCGCTTTCACTGCCGAGGGCCCAGGTTTGATCCCTGGTCAGGGAACTAAAATCCCACAAGCCACACCCCAACCCACCCTCCCAAAAAAAGAAAAAGAAAAACACTTCTCTAGAGAAACTCTCCTTATACATATGCAGAACACTGAACATTGCGTATAAAAGCAAGCAGTCAATCAAGCTGGAAACAACAAAAATGTACATCAACGGGGGGAACGATTAAATTGTAGAACATTCATTTGATAGAATCCTTTTTTGGGGGCCATGCTGCTTGGCTTGCGGGATCCTAGCTCCCTGACCAGGGATCAAACCCGGGCCCTCGGCAGTGAAAGCACGGAGTCCTAACCAGTGGACTGCCAGGGAACTCCCCACTTGATAAAATTCTATAGAGCAGTCAAGGGCTACATATGTCGGCATGGATCAATCATAAAAACACCATGAAACAAATAAAATTGCTACCAAAAAAAAATTGCTACTAAAGGATAAACAATTTGAAACCATGTGAAACAGTTTTATCTATTGCTTATGGATGAATGGATGTATATATATAATATATATATGAACTAGTAGTTAACATCACCACTAGAATGTAATCTCCTTAAGGGCAGGGAGTTTTGTCTGTGTATTTTTGCTGCTGTGAATACTTCAATAAATACTTACTGAAAGAATCAGGAGTTTAGTAGGCACACAAAAAGATGCTCATCATCACTAATTATTAGAGTAATGCAAATCAAAACTACAGTGAGGTACCACCTCATACTGGTCAGAATGGCCATCATTAAAAAGTCTACAAATAATAAGTGCTGGAGAGGGTGTGGAGAAAAGGGAACCCTCCTACACTGTCGGTGAGAATGTAAATTGGTGCAGCCACTATGGAAAACAGTATTGAGGTTCCTCAAAAAACTAAAAATAGAGTTGCAATATGATCCAGCAATCCTACTCCTGGGCATATACCCAGACAAAACTATAATTCAAAAAGACACATGCACCCCTATGTTCATAGCAGCACTATTTACAATAGCCAAGGCACGGAAGCAACCTAAATGTCCATCCATCGACAGGTGAATGGATAGAGAAGATGCAATACACACACACACACACACACACACACACACACACACACACACACACACACACACTGGAATATTACTCAGCCATAAAAAAGAATAATGCCATTTGCAGCAACATGGATGGACCTAGAGATTATCATACTAAGTGAAGTAAATCAGAAAGAGAAAGACAGGGCTTCCCTGGTGGTGCAGTGGTTAAGAATCTGCCTGCCAATGCAGGGGACATGGGTTCGAGCCCTGGTCCGGGAAGATCCCACGTGCTGCGGAGCAACTAAGCCCGTGCGCCACAACTACTAAGCCTGCGCTCTAGAGCCCATGAGCCACAACTACTGAGCCCACGTGCCACAACTACTGAAGCTCGTGCGCCTAGAGGCCTTGCTCCGCAACGAGAAGCCCCTGCAATAAGAAGCCTACACACCGCAACGAAAAGTTGCCCCATTTGCCACAACTAGAGAAAGCCCGTGCACAGCAACAAAGACCCAACACAGCCAAAAATAAATAAATAAATACATTTTAAGGGAAAAAAAAAAGAGAAAGACAAATACCATACGATATCACTTACATGTGGAATCTAAAATATGACACAAATGAACATATCTATGAAACAGAAACCGACTCACAGACATAGAGAACAGACTTGTGGTTGCCAAGCGGGGGGTGGGGGTGGGGTGGAGGAGGGAAGGATTGGGAGTGTGGGATTAGCAGATGCAAACTATTATATATAGGATGGATAAACAACAAGGTCCTACTGCATAGCACAGGCGACTATATTCAATAGCCTATGATAAACCATAATGGAAAAGAATATGAAAAAGAATATATATATGTAAAATTGAATCACTTTGCTGAAAGAATCAGTAGTTTCAAACTCTAGCCTATGCAATTACACAAGAAAATGATGTCTTTACATTATTTGCAGATCTTAGAAATGTGTTTTTACTCCTCACTATGTAAATAAATAGAGGACTACAGTGAGAAGTCCTAGAACAGTGGTCTTCAAATTTTGCACATCAGAATCACCTGGAGAGCTGATTCTAATTAAAACAGCTTCTGATTCAAAGGACTAGGAAAGAGTCTCAATTTGCATTTCTAACAATTCCCATGCGATACTAACTCTGCTGGTCTGAGGTCCACAGTTTGAGAACCACTGCCCTGGAACTCAAAAAGGTTATCCCTCTGAGATTCAGTTGAGTAAAAATTAATACACATCAGATGAAATTCACTAATTCCAGTTACCTTCAAAGCTTGCCACTCAAAATGTGATTGGCATTATCTATGAGGCTTGAAATAAAGTCAGAATCTCAGGCTTACTAAATTAGGATTTGCAGTTTCTCAAAATCTTCAGGTGATTCATGCACACATTAAAGTTTGACATGCTGCCTTGAAAACTATCCATCCTAAAACTAGAAGTGCAGCAAAATCACATGGTAAACTGTTAAAAGTAGAGTATCAAAATGCAATTCAAATTTACAGAACCCCAGGTGAAGCTCAGTAATCTGTATTTTTATCTTTCTCCCCAGATAATTCTGATGTGCAGCCAAGTGTGAAAATTACGGCTTTACCGAAATTGGATATTCCCGCTACCAAGCAGAAAGTGAGGCTTTTTTGGAAACTCAAACAAGAGAATCAAGAGGCTGCCTAAGAAGGTATGATTAGAATAGGACAGGTGTGAAAGGAAGCTGAAGCCTAATCAAAGACATTAATAAGCCTACAAGAAGAAAATGCTACGGATGGAAAGTGGTCTGCATGGGGGTGGGGAGCGGGTAGGGGAACCAAAGAGCAAGAATTTGTCAGTGAATTTCCAACACAGTCAAGGTTAAGGGAAAGAGTTTCTTTTTTTTAATGTATTTATTTTATTTATTTTATTTTTGGCCGCATTGGGTCTTCGTTGCTCCACGCGGGCCTTCTCTAGTTGAGGCTAATGGGGGCTACTCTTCACTGCGGCGCACAGGCTTCTCATTGCGGTGGCTTCTCTTGTTGTGGAGCACGGGCTCTAGGCGTGAGGGCTTCAGTAGTTGTGGCACATGGGCTCAGTAGTTGTGGCTCGAGGGCTCTAGAGTGCATGCTCAGTAGTTATGGCACACGGGCTTAGTTGCTCCGTGGCACGTGGGATCTTCCCGGACCAGGGCTCAAACCCGTGTCCTCTGCATTGGCAGGCGGATTCTTAACCACTGTGCCACCAGGGAAGCCCAAGGGAGAGAGTTTCTTGACTAAACAAGGATTCTGGCCCATGTGACAGATTATTACCTTAATAGAAGAATTATGCTACTACGTACATTATTTGAACGACCTGACAGTTGCTAAAGCAAAACTTTCCACTCCTTTGAACTCCACAGTAGAAGTCTACTGAATAGGGTCTACAGGGATGCTCTCTTCTCTGCGCTCTGGAAGAACTGGTCAACAATACTCACCAAGTGTTAACTGTCGCTTGGGGTCCTTTTCTACATGCCTCGGTTTTTAAAATATGCACCGTGGGGCACAATCTGTATTTGTTAATTTCTCCCTTTTTTAATTTAAAAACTTCTCTATACATTTTAAGCAGATACTGCCTTAATTTGCTGAAGCTGCAAGAAATCCTAGAGCTTTTCCAAGGCCCTGATCAAATGTCGCCTCTTCTGTCCTCTCCTGTGCCTCCAGGCACTGTGCTTCTCTGACACTTTGTACAGCTCTCCATTATAGTGTGAGTGCATTTATATTACAGGCAATTACTCATGTGCCCCAAGCTCATTTGTTAACTCCCTGAGAGCACAGACCATGTTTTATTGTAATAACCAAAAAAAAAAAAAAAAAAAAAGTGTTCAACAAATGATACCCAGAAGCAAAACTAGAAGTCCAGGAGTGAGGTCACGCCAAGATTAAAATCCAGACAGTAGATTTTTCAGTTTGGCTCATACATTTTTATTGTATTAATTCTAAGAAGAATATTTACAGTGTTTTCATACTTCTAGACCCCGTAACTCTCTATATAGTGTGCGTTTCTATCGGAAACAATCAGATAAACCCAAACAGTGAGACATTCTAAAGACAATTGGCCTGGCCAATGAAAAAATGTCACTGTCACAAAAGAACCCTTCCCTCTCCAAAAGTGACAGAAGAGCTCTAGATTAAAGGAACAAAAGAGATGTCAACTAAAAGCAATACATGACCCTTGACTGAATCTTGGATAAAGAAACAAAACAGCAATAGAGGGCAATTGGGGAAATTTGAAATGTAATATTACATTTGAAATGTAATATAAATGTAATATATCCAGGTTAAATTAAATGTCTTTAGTATGCTGAAGTATTTAGAGGTGAAGTGCTATTATGTCTGCAACTTACTATTCAGTGGTTCAGCAAAAAGAAAATTTTAAAAGACTGAGAAACCAAATATGGCAAAAATGTTTTTAAAAATTGGTGAATCCGGCAATTATACTTCAATAAAGACGTTTAAAAAATTAAAAAAGGGCTTCCCTGGTGGCGCAGTGGTTGAGAGTCTGCCTGCCAATGCAGGGGACACGGGTTCGAGCCCTGGTCTGGGAGGATCCCACATGCCGCGGAGCGACTAGGCCCGTGAGCCACAATTACTGAGCCTGCGCGTCTGGAGCCTGTGCTCCGCAACAAGAGAGGCCGCGATAATGAGAGGCCCGCGCACCGCGATGAAGAGTGGCCCCCACTTGCCGCAACTAGAGAAAGCCCTTGCACAGAAACGAAGACCCAACACAGCCATAAATAAATAAATAAATTAATTAATTAATTAATTAATTAATTTTAAAAAAAAATTGGTGAATCCGGGACTTCCCTGATGGCACAGTGGCTTCCCTGGTGGTGCAGTGGTTAAGAATCCGCCTGCCAATCCAGGCGACAAGGGTTCGAGCCCTGGTCCGGGAAGATCCCACATGCCACGGAGCAACTAAGTCCGTGCGCCACAACCACTGAGCCTGCGCTCTACAGCCCGCGAGCCACAACTACTGAAGCCCCCGCACCTAGAGCCCGTGCTCTGCAACAACAGAAGCCACCACAGTGAGAAGCCCGCACACACAAGGAAGAGTAGCCCCCGCTCGCCGCGACTAGAGAAAGCCCACGCGCAGCAACAAAGACCAACGCAGCCATAAATAAATAAATAAATAAATAAATTTATAAATTTATAAAAAACAAAAATTGGTGAATCCAAGAGAAGGGTATACTGGGTGTTCATTGTACTATTCTTTCAGCTTTTCTGCATATTTGAAATTATGTAAAGTAAAAGCAAAAAGTTCAGAAAATCTGTTCTAAAGTTCCTTACTTCTAATTGTTTCAATTATTTGTTTCAATTTTTTCAATATATATAGCTAACAGGACATATCATGTTACAGCCTAAATACAGAGTAAGATTAAATAAGATTATTAAATTAACTGCAAACTTGTGAACATCAACTGATACCTAGGACAGAAAGTGCTGTAACATACCACCTGTTTTACCTAGCCTCTCTTTGAAAACATCTGACATATTTGGCCACAACACCCTTCTTGAATTTCCTATGCCACCCAGGACTCAATTTCCCTGACCAGCTGTCCCTCTGCCAAACACCTCTCTTACACGTGCAAATTCCCCAAAGTTTAGTCCTCAGCAGATTCTCCTGCTTTCCCCCAGTTATCAGTGGACTCAATTACCACCCAAATATCAATGACTTCTAAATGCATTTCTCTACCCAGACCCCGCTTCAGAACTCCAGAGACATTATTTCCAACTGCCTACTAGCTATTTTCAACAGGATGTCCCAGGTACACTTCACTTTGTAGGAAATGGAAATAAAAAGGAGTTACAAAAGTTTAATTTAAAGCAAAAATTTTTAAATCCCTAAATGGAACAAAGATTTTGTAACGATAAAGGATGCAGTCTACAATGAAGATATAACAGTTACGAACAACTTAATAAAAAGTAAATATGATTGTGCCAGTCCCCAACTTTAAGCCTTTCAGTGAGTCTCCACCATACTTGGATTAAAATCCAAACTCCTTCCTGAGACCTACAAGGCCCTCTGTGAAGTGCGCCCTGCCTACTGCTCCGAACTCAGCCTCGCCCTCTCCTTTCTGCTTCAGCCACACTGGCCTCCTGGATCATGCAAAGCTCGCTGCCTCCCCACAGCTGTTCTCTCTACCTAGAATACTCCCTCCCACTCTGTGAAGTGGTCAGCTCCTCATTCATTCAGGTCTTTTCCCTCATAGTATTTTATCACACTTAAAACTCTTACAGTTTCATTCAAGTAACATATGCCTCCACTGGACTGCAACTTCCACAATGGCCAGGACAATTTTTTATTTATTTGTTTGTTTGTTTGTTTGTTTATTGGCTGCGTTGGGTCTTCATTGCTGTGTGCGGGCTTTCTATAGTTGCGGTGAGCGGGGGCTACTCTTTGTTGTGGTGCGTGGGCTTCTCATTGTCGTGGCTTCTCTTGCTGGGGAGCACGGGCTCTAGGTGGGTCGGCTTCAGTAGTTGTGGCACGTGGGCTCAGTAGTTGTGGCTTGCGGGCTCTAGAGCTCAGGCTCAGTAGTTGTGGCACACGGGCTTAGCTGCTCAGCGGCATATGGGATCTTCCCGGGCCAGGGCTCGAACCTGTGTCTCTTGCATTGGCAGGCAGATTCTTAACCACTGTGCCACCAGGGAAGCCCAGGACAATTTTTGTTTGGCATCTCAGGCCTAGTACTTATTACACTTCCTGGTACATGGCAGATGCCTGAATTAGTTGCTTCATGAATTAATAAACCAAATAAACTGGCATCAAACAATATAAGGCAAAACTATAAGAAATCCAAGAAGAACTGGACAGAAACAGAATAGTAGCAGGAGACTTTAAGACACTTCTTTTTAACCTTAACAGCTCTAAATAGCTAACATGAATGCAGGTCACAAATTCAAATGTCCACAAGGAGGAGGTAGAAGAGTAAAGAGGACAGACAGGCAATCTACAGGGCCCAACTAGAACTAACCTAATCAAGAAAAGGTGGGACCAAGCACAATAAATAGAATTGGTGACGATAAAGGGGAACTTGCCACAGGTACAGAAGCTATTAAAAGAATGCTAATAAAGTCTAAATCCTGAGTGAAAGGATGACTGTCAGAGAATTACTAAACACCAAAACTAAATCAAAAAACAGAAAACAAACCAATAATTACGGGAGAAACTGAAGAAGATGTCAGCGAGCTCTTACCCCTAAAACAGCACCCAGCCAGGATGGTTTTCAAAACATTCCAGAGGACAGAAAAAGAAGAAAAGATTTTAAAAGTCCTCTTAAAAAAACCAGGATAACAGTGACACCAAAACCTAATAACAAAAGACATGTACCCCCCCCTCCACAAAAGAAATGATGGGCCAATCACAGTTATTAAAATAAAGTTAAAAATAGCAAATAAAATCCAAAAGCATACTATGTGTAAATATCTATGAAAAATTACATAATAATACCTACCTTTTAATCTATCAATCCCCTTTCTAAGAATTTACCATATAACATAACTCACACGTACATTCATTTTGGCACTGTTTGCAACAGTGCCAAAGCTGTAAATAACTTAAATGTCCACCAGTAAGGAACTGGCTAAAACAAAAAACTATAACATTGTACTTCCGCACAAGGGAACACTATGCAGCTCACAAGAAGAATGTGGTCCAAAGCCAAGATGGAGTAAGCTCACTGGAGCTAATGGCTCCACTAAACTGCAACTGAAAACTCTGGACAAAATACAGAAAAAGCAACCACCAAAGGATTATGGGGGGGAAAAAAAAAGCAAAAGCCCAAGGACCAGGTAGGGGAGTCAAACCTAGAAGAAGCAACAACAAACAACAAGCAGAGGTCTGTTTCCCTATTTTCTCTCCTGGAATAGAACAAGCTCACAGTGAATCTACGGCAAAAACCATGAACAGAAAAAACTCAGAGAAACCCTGTCTTTCAGGCAGAGGACTGAGGAAAGGGTCCCCTGTGAGCTGAAGAGCAGGAGGGAAATCCCCTGTTTTGTGGTTATTTTACTTTTTTTTCCCCTCTTCTGGCCCCTGCCTCAGGGAGGCTCCAACTACAGAATCTACAGAAACTCACATCTTTCTAGCCAGTAGATCAGAAAAGGGGCCCCTGCAAGCCAGAGTATGGGAGGAATTCCAGACATATAAGCTAAAGAAAAATCTACAAAGCAGCAAGAGAAAAAAACAACATTACATATGAGAGAACAATAATTCAAATAACTGCAGAGAATGGGACATCTTTAAGTGCTTAGAGAAATATCAACCCAGCATTCTATATCCTTCAAAAATACTCTTCCACAGTTCAGGCAAATCAAAACATTTCAGATGAAGGAAACTAACAGAGTTTCCTAAAGCAAACCACTCACTCCTTGATCTTGGCTCTCCTGGTCAGAATTTTGTGCACTCTGTAACATCTTTGGTTGTGGTAGTCCAGTTCTTCTAGTAACTTTGTTAATGTGCTGTAGAGGACTGACAATTTTAGTATGTAGTGTATGTGATATTAAATTGTGAATTAGTGGGACTTAACAATGTAACAGCATATCAATATTTGAAGATACTGGCACTTGGTATCCTGTCAAGGAAAATTTGCCTCCAAATTTTAAGCTGTAAAGTCACTGGAATAACTGTTCAGAAAAGAATCACAACTACATGATTTTTTAGAGTTTGGGTATGTATGTTAAGAATTGTGAAAAAAAAAAAAAGAATTGTGTACAATTGAAATGTCTGTGTACTGATCCTCAAAACAGCCAATAAAATCTCAATTATGAAAGAACAAAAACAAAAAAAACAAATGGTAAAAACAGTAAAAGAAACAAATGATACCAGAGTGAAAACTGGACTTTCAGGAATAAAGGAAGAACAATAAATTAAAAAACAAACAAAAAAGGCTGTTTCAACTCTTAAGCACTTTAAAATATGTACAGTGGTTGAGAGCAAAAATTGTAACATCATCTAGTGGAGCTTTAATGTATGTAGAGTCTGATACAGAGGGCCAACTGTACGGTGCCACTTTACACAAGGGATCTGACATCCAGAGATTCTGGTATCCACAAGGGTCCTGGGAATCAATCCCCCACAGATACAGAGGAACAACTGTAGATATATATGACACTTATAGCATTGGGGAGGGGGCTAGGATAAGGGAACCTCTATGGTTGTGACACAAATTTTACTTAAAGGGGTAAAATGCTAACTTTAAGTAGATAAGTATTTTGTAATTCCTAGAGGAACCAGTAAAAAAATAGCACAGACATAACCAAAAAGGTAATAAATTAAAATAGGGCAATGTTCAACTAATCCAAAAGCAGGCAGGAAAGGGAAACAGAGGAACAAAAAAAAAAAGAAAAAGAAAAGAAAAGATGGGAATTTCCTGGCAGTCCAGTGGTTAGGACTCCATGCTTTACTACCAAGGGCACGGATTCAATCACTGGTCAGGGAACTGATCATGCAAGCCAAGCCTTGAGGCACAGCCAAAAAAGAAAAAAAAGAAAAAAATTAAATGTAAATAGTCTAAATTCACTGTCAGAAGACTGGCTTTTTAAAAAAACAGAACAGGGAACCCCTTTAAAATATGACATAGTAGGGACTTCCGTGGAGGTCCAGTGGTTAAGACTCTGCGCTCCCACTGCAGGAGGCACGGGTTCGATCCCTGGTTGGGGTAAGATCCCGCATGCCACGCAGCACAGCAAAAAAAAAAAAATATATATATATATATATATATATATAAATATGACATAGTACAGACTAAAAGTAAAAGGGTGGAAAGAGATACACCCTGCTAACACTATTCAAAAAGAAAGAAGCTGAACTGGTTATATTAATATCAAACAGTAAATTTTAAGCAAAGAATATTACCAGAGTAAAGAAGGTCATTTCATAATGATAAAGGGGTCAAATAATCAAAAGACCAACAACCATAAATGTTTATGAACCTAATAACAGAGCCACAAAATATATGAAGCATAAACATACAGTACTGCAAGGAGACAGAGAACAAATCTATAACAGTAGTTGTAGATTTCAACACTCCTCTCTTAGTAATCAACAGAACAAGTAGATGGAAAATCTGCAAGGATATAGAAGACTTTAACAACACTACCAACAACAGTTAATCACATTTATGGAACACTCTACCCAACAGCAGCAGACTCTTCCTTCCTAGTACACATGGAATATTCACCTAAACAGACAATGCTTTGGGTCATAAAACAAATCTCAAATGACTTCATTTTTTAAACATTTAGTCATACCCAGTATGTTCTCTGACATATGAAGTTAAATTAGAAACCAATTTTTACGATAGCCAAGACATGGAAGCAACCTAAGTGTCCATCAACAGAGGAATGGATAAAGAAGATGTATATATACACAATGGAATATTATTCAGCCATAAAACCACAACGAAACAATGCCATTTGCAGCAACATGGATGAACCTAGAGATAATCATATTAAGTGAAGTTAAGTCAGACAGAGAAAGACAAATATTATATGATATCACTTATATGTGGAATCTAAAAAAATAGTAAAAATGAACTTATTTACAAAACAGAAACAGACTCACAGACATAGAAAACAAACTTATGGTTACCAAAGGGGAAGGGGGGGCAGGGATAAATTGGGAGTATGGGATTAACAGATACACACTACCTTTACATAAAACAGATAAACAACAAAGATTTACTGTATAGCAGAGGGAACTATATTCAATATCTTATAATAAAATATAATGGAAAAGAATCGAAAAAAAGAATTAAATAAAACTGAATCACTCTGCTGTACACCTGAAACTAACACAATATTGTAAATCAATTATACTTCAATAAGAAAAAGAAAATCTATCTTGGAAAAGGAAGACATAAAATCATCTCTATTTGCCAGGCAACATGATTACCTATGTAGAAAAACCCAAGAAATCTACAAAAAAAAAACACAAACTACTAGACTGACAGTTGAGTTTAACAAGGTCACAAAGATCAATACACAAAAATCAATTGTATTTCTATTATAACAATAAATAACTGGAAATACAAATTCAAATTTAAAAACTAAGTACTAATTGTAATAGCACCAAAAATCATGAAATACTTAGGTACAAATGTAATAATATGTAGAAGACCAGTATGCCAAAAACAATAAAACACTGATGAAAGAGATCAAAGACTTGAATTAATGGAGAGACAGAATGTGCTCATGGATTAGATAGTTAAGAGAGTGAAGGGCTTCCCTGGTGGCGCAGTGGTTAGGAGTCTGCCTGCCAATGCGGGGGACGCGGGTTCGTGCCCCGGTCAGGGAGGATCCCACATGCCGCGGAGCGGCTAGGCCCGTGAGCCACAACTACTGAGCCTGCGCGTCTGGAGCCTGTGCTCCGCAACGGGAGAGGCCGCGACAGTGAGAGGCCCGCGCACCGCGATGAAGAGTGGCCCCCGCTTGCCGCAACTGGAGAAAGCCCTTGCACAGAAACGAAGACCCAACACAGCCAAAAATAAATAAATAAATAAATAAATTTATTTTAAAAAAAAAATAAGAGAGAGTGAAACACAAGCCACAGACCAGGAGAAAATACATGCACATCACATAGGCAACAAAGCACTTAAATTCCAAACCAAAATGAAATACCCCTTTATGCTTATTAGGATAGCAAAAAACAAAACAAAATAAAAAAATCAATGGTCAGCATAACAATTAACAGTGAAATATTAGCATCAGTCCCATTAAATTTAGAAAGTACACTAAGATGCTTCTCATTTCAACTAGTATTTAACATTGCTTTAGAGGTGGTAGACAATGCAATTTGAAAAGAAACAAAAAGGAGGTATAAATATAAGAAAAGCAGATGGATGTATATGATTCATGTTTGAAGATGATGAAATGTTATTCCTAGAAATTCCAACCCAATCAAAAAATAAGCTATTAAAAACAATTAGAAAAGAGGTGGCTAAATACAAAATTAACTTTTAAAATCCATGAGCTCTCCACCAGAAGCTCCATGAGAGCAGACATTTTCATAGACAAATTATTTAAAGATACAGTAAGATTTCATGGTATAAGGGAAAAGATTTATAAAACCAATTATGCATTATCCAATTTTATAAAAAATATGTACGTTTCTACACATGTAAGTACTCCTCATATGAATACACACACACTCACACAAAGCTGGTTATCAAAGGAGAGTGATCAAAATATTAATGTTATCTCCTGAGTTTTCTAAATTTTCTATATTTCTTCCCTGATAAAGAGAAAAAGCAAAAATAAAATTTGAAGTTCTTACTAGACTTTCAAAAGTGTTATTTTAAAAATTCAAAGCTTTTTCCCTAACCTAGTTATCCAAATCACAGATTAATGAATGTCAAGAGCTCAGAAAGAGGTTGGCAAACTATGGCCAGCCACAGACCGTTTTTACAAATAAAGTTTTATTCAAACACAGCCATGTTCATTTGTCTACTTATTGTCTCCAGCTGCTATCATGTTACAATGGCCGAGTTGAGTAGCTGCAGCAGAGACAGTGTGGCCCAAAAAGACTAAAATATTTACTATACAGCACTTTAAGAGAAAGTCTGCGAATCCCTTGTCCATTAGATCACCTAGTCCAATCTACACTTTATAGGTGAGTAAACTAATAAGGCCCACAGAGGAATGATGTCTCTAAGGTCAAATTCAAGCTAAGAAGCAATAAAAAAAATTCCATTCCCACTTGGCCAGAAAACTCTGAAAAGAGACATCTGCCCCCCAGTTTAGGAGCTAAACCTCAGGCTTTCATATTATAAATAAGTGTATTTACCAATAAATTGATGAGGAAAGGATTTTGGGCCTAGTCTATATCCAAAAACACCTGCTAAAGGTCTGAGTAAACTTCAGTAAGTCCCAGAAAAAGTCAATTTAAAAGCCACATAAACACAGATTAGGGAAGGTCTAAGAACAACAGTAATGAGAGTATAACCTGGTTCAGCCTATTAAATGTAACCCAACAATCCCACCCTTAGGAATCTACCTTATAGAAACACCAGGCTGGGCGACTAAAGATACATCTCTAGCACATTTAGAACAGCACTGTCTGTAAAAGCAAAAAGGGACTAAAATTCCAATAGGGTTAGTTTTTCAAGGCAAATAAACTTTAACAGCAAATGCAGTTTTGTATTAATAAAGAAAAAAAAAAGGCCACTTCACATCTTTAATTTACTTGGACCCTGCAGCATTTGAGTTTGTGTCCCCTGCCATAAACAAGCTCCCATTGTTAGGTTTCTCCTGAAATGCAGGGAGATTTTATAACTCAAGCTATTTAGGCAATTAAGGATAATAATATATCTGGATAAAGGCAATCTTCCAAGTTTACAGAGAATCAGAAATTTGAGGCATTTCACCCAGATAATTCAAACTAAAAAGTTCAAATATGTATCTGAAATTACAGTAAAATCACTTTTTATTTTTTTAATTATTTGCATAACACTGTGAAAGCAGATTATGGTCATAAGTTGGAGAAAAGTGTAATTTACTAAGACTGCAAGGCCTGTGTGAAATAATTTTGATGTCTAGAAAAACAGGGAAAACTGCACTGATAGGAAGGGCTAAAATTTTATTAGCTACTTTAAATGCTGGACTATTTCCTCAGACAAGTCTCAATATAGCTATGCAAGCATTAGAAGGAAAAAGAACAAGAAGAGAAATTCCACACAGATTAATATGTGCGTTTCTGAAATGCTTTTTAAGTTCCATAAATAGAATACACTGTAAACAGACCTCAAAGGAGGCAATGTTAACATCCTGAAATCAAGCAGGAAGCCACAGCAGCAAAATGTAGAAATTGCACCTACTGAACACTGTCATTCAGTATGAATCACTTGGCCATGCAGTCTCCCAAGTGTGTGAATTCTAGAACACATCCATGAGTAGAGAAGAGTGTAAGCATGAGCTTTCTTAGCAAATCTTCTGAGGTTCCATAATTGCAATTTAACATCGGTTAAGTAACAAAAGAATTCCACTCAAAAAGTGATGTCTTTTCCTTGAAAACTATTGAAGTAATTAAATCATTTGTCCAGAGACTCCTGAGAAAGAGGTTTTATATAGGAGAACTCAGACAACTGAAACAACACACCAGTATGTGACAATTCAGTTCACATACCAACTTTTACAATATAGGAATTCCCTGAGTTATCAAACTAAATTTCTCACCTAAAAGTCTCTGAATTTTAATTCTTCTTTCCCTTTTGTCCTGCATCTACGACTTAGCTTAATTTTCTCAGGACCATGGCAGATTTTCTAAAACTGAAGGTTAGCTGACTACCTCTTCCCCTACCCCAGAGAACAACAAGTGATGCCATCATCGCAAAGATGAGCCCAAGTCTCACTGCAGAAATTCAACACCATCACATCCACAAATAACGCTGGGCTGACAGGCTTAACAGAGACGAACCACAGCCGAGTGCTGGGGCTACCCAGGCCGTGCAGGATTCAGAGCAAATAAAAGGCTAGAGGAAAAGGGATGCTAGGTAAATTCTCACAGTTTAGCAGAAGCAGACTGACGGCAGTAACACGGTCAGCCCAAGAGAACTTTCTGTGATGATATGAAGTGACCCAAATGTTCTACATCACACATGGCTACTGGGCACTGGAAATGTAGCTAGTGTCAATAAAGAACTGAAGTTTGAATTTTACTTAATTTAAATTTAAATAGCCCCACGTGGCTAGTGGCTGCCATACTGGACAGGGCAGAACTAAGGGTGAAAATAATCTAGAGATTTTTTTTTGACTCATACACTCAGTTCAGCAATTACCTGTGCTGCCTATTGCATGCTAGAGACTGAGCGGCACTAAGGAGAGGAGATGAATGAGAGCCTCCCTGCCCTAAGACAGGTTCGGGCGAAGGAGAGAGCCAGATAATTAGAGTCCATTTCAGTACAATGTCTTAACAAATAAAGATATAATGATGAAGGGGTTAAATAATCCTTCCTAAATGTTTATGTACTTAATAACAGAGCCTCAGAATACATGAAGACTAACAGAACTCCAAAGAGAAATAGGCAAATCCATGACAGTATTCGTAGACTTCAACAATTCTCTCTTGGTAATCAATAGAACAAGCAGGTAGAAAATCAGCAAGGATACGGAGGACCTTCATAATGCAACCAACTTGACCTGACACTTATGGAACACTCTATCCAACCGCAGCAGAATACACCTTCTTTCCAAGTACACTTGGAACGTTCACCTAGACCGACAACATTTTGGGGCACAAAACAAACCTCTAAAAATGTTTTAAAAATTAAAGTCATACAAAGTATGCTTTCTGAACACAATGAAATTAAATTAGAAATCAGTAACAGAAAGAAAGAAACCTAGAACACCTTCAAATATTTGGAAACTAAACAACATATAAATGCACATGGTCCTGGGGGGTTAGGGAGAGGTAAAGGAACTTAGTCTCACCTAAGGAAAAGGGAATGGTGACCAGAGAAGACAAGCTGGAGAAGGTGATGGATGGGTGACTAGGAGTTAATCATCACAGCAGTGAATAACTGAGGTGTTTTTTTCTTTTAATAAATTTATTTATTTTGTTTATTTATTTTTGGCTGTGTTGGGTCTTCGTTGCCGCACGCGGGCTTTCCCTAGTTGCAGCGAGCGGGGGCTACTCTTCGTTGCGGTGCGCAGGCTTCTCACTGCGGCGGCTTCTCTTGTTGTGGAGCAAGGGCTCTAGACGAGCGGGCTTCAGTAGTTGTGGTGCGCGGGCTCAGCAGTTGTGGCTCGCGGGCTCTAGAGCACAGTCTCAGTAGTTGTGGCGCACGGGCTTAGTTGTTCCGTGGCATGTGGGATCTTCCCGGACCAGGGATCTAACCCGTGTCCCCTGCATTGGAAGGTGGATTCTCAACCACTGCACCACCAGGGAAGCCCCACTATGAAGTGTTTGAGGGGAACTTTTACAAAGAATTCAGTATTACCTGACAATCAAATTCAAGGTGAAGAGAAATAAGTTGTGATTAAAGAGAGAAATAAAGGAGATTTAGAAGTCAATTCAACCTTGACCATATCCCAACTAACCAATCTATCACTAAGATGTGACATCCTAAATACTAAATTATTTTTTGAGTATTTCTCTCCAAGGTACAAAATCTGTCACCTGGTCTACTTCAACAGCCTAATTCCCTTCATCAATTCTTATCCCACTCCAATTCATTCTCTATTCTATAGCCAGAGGGACTTTTTTTTTAAAAAACACCAACCTGCTCACAGCACTGCTGACTCTGAAATCCTTCCTGGTTTTCCCTCCAGTCCATTGCATGTGGTGATCCTATGGCCTAGAATCCTCTTTCCCCTCCCCTCCGCCGGCTACTTCCATTTGGAGCTCACCTGTCACCTCTTTAGGGAGGCCTTTTCTGACACTTCCCCCCCCCCCACGCCCATGAAGTCATTCTCACTTGCCCCTTTTGGAAGCACTTCTCTCACCGTTACACTGGCTACCTTCCCTGCTGTTTCAGGGCAGGGGCCATATCTGCTTTATTCGTGGCTGCATCCCAGAGAGTGCCTGGAACATAGTAGGTTCCCAACAGGTATTTTTAAAATAAGTGAACAAATAAATGAAGCAACAGAAGATGAGGCTGGTAGAGGAAGCAACAGCCAAGTCAGAACTATCCACCTACGCTAAAGCACATAATCATTTTCCCACAGAAGATTTTTAAGAAAGGGCATAACATGGTCAGATTTGTCTCAGAGCAGAGCAGTACGTACGTGGAAGATGGATATGAGAGATGAATGGACAAAAGGAGGCCAGGCAGGCAGGCAGGCTGTTTCCTTAAGAGGCCAAATAAGGGATAAAGAAGGCCTGATTTAGGTAACCATTCGCACGGATGGACAAGAGAGCTGAAATATATTTAAGAGATATATAAGATGTAAACTTCACAGGACCTGGTGACAAGCCTGCACATGGAGGGTGAGGCACAGGGAGGAGTCTGGTACTTCCTCACTTCCGACTCGGGCAATTCAGTGGGCAGTGCCATTATTCACTGAACAAGGAAATGGGAGGTTAGGAGCAGTCTCTAAAGCATGAATTCTATTTGGAACATGTTGAATTGGATGTGCCTACAGGACTTCTAAGTGGAGGGGTTCAAGAAGTATTCACTCATCCATTAGTTAAAACACAGGAAGGAAACCATGACTACAGAGATTTGGGTGTCAGAGGTCATGAAAGCATTAAATTGTATTAGTCAAAAAATGCAAATTCAAACAAGAGAAACAAGAGAGCTTTTAACCCATTGGATGCAAAGATGGTTTATAAATAACCGGTGCTGGTGAAATGGGCACTTTCATACACTGCTGGTGGAAATATATTTCTAATATTTATAATATAATGACACATATTGTATTATTATAACATGTATATTATATATTACCTAATATATATGTTATATAATATTTATAATATATTAGTAATACATAGTAAAAGCCTTAAAAAAAACAGGAATGTGAACCAAGATTTATCTAAAGGTTTAGTCACTACAGGTAATCACAGCAAACGCAAACAGTCGGCCCTCCGTATCCACAGGTTTAGCATCCAAGGATTTCGAGGGCCAACTGTACAACACCATTTTATATAAGAGTCTTGAGCACCAGCAGATTTAGGTATCATGGCGGGGGGTGGGGGTGGGGTCCAGCCGCTAACTGCCCGCAGATACCAAGGAATGACTGTACAGCACAGCTTAACTACTTGGTAAAGCCTTAGGATGGGATCTTATGTAGCTATGAAAAGTTATATCAGCCCCCTCCTATTCCAATAAATCCTATACACCAAAGCCAGATTATTTTTCAAAAAGCTCAGCTTTTTTTTTTTTTTTTGCTGCACCACATGACATGCGGGTCTTAGTTCCCCAACCAGGGATCGAACCCATGCCCCCTGCAGTGGAAGTGTGGAGCACTAACCACTGGACCGGCAGGGAATTCCCAAAAAGCTCAGCTTTATCATGACATACGCCAGTTTTAAAACATTCAATGACTACACACTGCCTACTAAGTTCAAATTCCTCAGACTGGCATTTATTCAAATTGGACCAAAACATAATCTCCACTTCTCTACAGTCTTGCCTCCTCCACACTCAGACCTCAAGTACGCAGTCCCTCAACGTTCACCTTCCTGTCATCTGTTACCTTTCACCTCCTCCTTTCTCTTTCTCTTCAACCTCCACCTGGAGAAATCCTACCCAATCTTCAAGAAATACCTCAAATTCAACCTTGTTCTTGACACCATTTCTGATCTTCCAAATATATAGAATATGATCTCTCTCCCTAATTTAATTCTCTGTTTTTCTTACAGCACTTACCACAGCCTGCCCTGTATTATTTTATATTTATGCACTGTGTTATTATTCCCTCTTGAAAGAATAAAGACCTGAGAGTAGGGACCATTTCTTATCCATCACTGGATCTCTTTGAAGGTTTTAACACAGTACCTTGCACGCTGAGTAAGTATTAGATAAGTTATTTTTTAACTGTTTTGTAAAGAAATACTTAATGAGACTTCACTTTATATATGATAAATATGTAACATGAGCTAATATCCTTTTCCTCTCAACACTTGGTAAATTGACAACAAAGAAGTACAAAAGGTAAAAACATACTAGAACAAAGAGAAAACCACAATGAGGTATCACCTCACACCTGTTATTATGGCTATTATCAAAAAGACAATAACAAGTGTTGGTGAGGATGTGGAAAAAAGGAAACCCTTATGCACTGCTGGTAGGAATGTAAATTGGTGCAGCCACTATGGAAAACAGTATGAAAGTTCCTCAAAAAATGAAAAATAGAATTACCATATGATCCAGTAATTCCGCTTCTGGATATATCCAAAGGAAAAGAAACCACTATCTCAAAAAGACATCTATACCCCCCATGTTCACTGCAACATTATTTACAATAACCAAGACATGAAGCAACCTAAGTATTCATTGATGGATGAATGGATTAAAAAAATGTGGTGTATACACACACACACACACACACACACACACACACACACACACAAAATATGGAATATGATTCAGCCATAAAAAAAAAAGGAAATCCTGCCATTTGTGACAACATGGATGGACCCTGAGGGCATTACGCTAAGTGAAATAAGTCAGACAGAAAAAGACAAATCCCATATGATCTCACTTATATATGGAACCTAAAAAACAAGCCAACAAACAAGCTCATAGATACAGAGAACAGACTGATGGCTGCCAGAAGCAGGGGATAGGGGGTGGGCAAAATGGGTGAAGGGGGTGAAAAGATATAAACTTCCAGTTATAATATCAATACAAATAAGTTATGGGGATGTACTGTGCAACATGGTAACTATAGTTAAGAGTGCTATATTGTATATTTGAAAGTTGCTAAGAGAGCAGATCTCAAAAGTTCTCATCACAAGAAAAAAAAACGTGTTTTTGTAACTATGTATGTTGACAGATGTTAACTAGACTTACTGTGGTGATCATTTGGCAATGTATATATATATCAAACCATTATGTTGTACACCTGCAACTAAGATAATGTTGTATGTCAATTACACCACACTTGAAAAAAAAAAAAAAAGTTGGCTCAGGGTTCCTAACAGGGAAATTCAGTGAAGTGTGCCTACTCCAAGGTGTGAGCCCTAGTCACCCTCCCTCATCTGGCTTCCCAGGATATTGGTCACGTGCCCTCGGACCCCTACTCCCAGCCCCAGGAAAAAAGATTTAAGAAATCTTCCCTTAAGAAACCAAATAGACTCACAGGAGAAAAAAAAACAAGAGTGAAAGAGAAAACAAAAATACACAAAAACAAAAACAAATATTGATACCTGGGGTTCCACTGCCCAATTACTCTGCAGTGAAACCCACCACCTGACAACCCATGGCCACCCACAAAATGCTACCCAGTGCTTCACTCCTAAATATGAAGAGTTTAGGATCACGAGGCGTTTGAAAAATGTCTCCAATATCAAAGAGAAAAAACTAAAACCTAAGAATGGAATCTGAGGAAACAAAAGAAACAGAAGAAAACTTCAAAAAAAAAAAAAAAACTATAGTAAATGTCCTTAGAGAGATAAATCAGGATGTTGCATCCAAGAAGAGAATGCTCTGAAAAAGGAACGGAGAAAAGAGCTTTGGGAAATTATATATCATAAATAATATTTATGTTAGCTGAACTTTCCAAATTCAATAATAAGAAAACCACCCAGGGCCTCCCTGGTGGCACAGTGGTTAAGAATCCACCTGCCAGGGCAGGGGACACGGGTTTGAGCCCTGGCCCGGGAAGATCCCACATGCCGCAGAGCAGATAAGCCCGTTTGCCACAATTACTGAGCCTGTGCCCTAGAGCCTGTGAGCCACAACTACTGAAGCCCACATGCCTAGAGCCCGTGCTCCTCAACAAGAGAAGCCACCGCAATGAGAAGCCTGGCACCGCAATGAAGAGTAGCCCCTGCTCACCGCAACTAGAGAAAGCCCGCGCACAGCAACGAAGACCCAATGCAGCCAAAAATAAATAATAAAATAAAATAAATAAATTTATAAAAATAAAAAATTTAAAATTAAAAAAAAAAAAAAAAAAGAAAACAACCCAATTACAAACTGGGCAAAGGGAGTTCTCTGGTGGTCCAGTGGATACGACTCTGCGCTCCCAATGCAGGGGGCCTGGGTTCAATCCCTGGTCGGGGAACTAGATCCTGCATGCATGCTGCAACTAATTAGTCCACATGCTGCAACTAAAGATCCCGTACGCCGCAACTAAGACCCAGCACAGCCTAAATAAATAAATAAATAAATATTTTTTAAATGGGCAAAATATTTCAACAGACACTTCACCAATGATTTTCTTCACAGACAGCAAATAAGCACATGAAGAGATACTCAGCATTACTAATCATTAGGGATGACTGACTGATAAAGATACAGTGATATGGGAAAACCTTGCCGTATATCAAGGAAAAACAGTTTGTTTAGTGTCATCCTAGTTATAACTTTTAAAAACTGTGTAGATAAAAGCAGGTTACAGTAAATGGAATAAAAAAAATATATATATATACACAAACATGTCTAGTGAGTATCTTTGGTTGGTGGGATTACAGATGATTTTCATTTTCATCTTTATATTATATGTACTTTCCCAAAGGAGTAAATCTACACTATTTTTAAATTTTTCACTGCAATTTTTAAAAACAACTTGAGAATAAATGAGATCTCAGGGGAAGGAGGGAGACAGTGAGGGGGCCAGGGGCTGGTTTGAAAACCTGGAAACCTGGTGTTTAAGGAACAGGCGGAGGAAGATGGCATGGAGGAGAGGAACTACCAGAGAGCTGAAATTATCAAGAGCACTATTTCTACTTTAACTGACCCCTGTAAATAACTAAAGTAAATGTATTATTTATTATAGTTCTAGAATAAATCAGATGTTAGCTAAACTGAATGTTTTGAATGGGTAAGTTAAACATTTAGTAACTCTTTTAAAGGGGGGAAATAAAGCTCTATTTTAATGTACATTTTTATTTAATGTGGTCCTTAAAATATTTTTATACCTTGTGAGTCAGTTGACAGCTTTCGACAGAAGAAAATACTACCTCACTACATTGTAAGAAAGGTCCCTATATCCCTACAGAATATCCACTTTCAGTTCAGGAACAAATCGACAGACAATAATAGCTACTATTTATTGAATCTTTACTATATATATGCCAGGCACTGTTCTAGGCACTTCACATGCATTAACCCATTCAGTCTTCACAACACCCTGAATTCAGTACTATGATATCTCCATTTTACAAAGGAGGAAAGTGAGGTACAAAGAGTTAAGCAAAATGCCCATCACAGAGCCTAGATTCAAACCCATGAGGACTGGTTCCAGATCCTTCACTCTTTAAAACTCTGTGCTACATGCTACCTCCCTAGATCCTTGACATTCATAAAGATTTATCTAAAATCCTGAGACTCTCACGTATCATGACAGCCTAAGATTCTGTGCTGGGCTGACACATGTGGGTGCCTCCAAAGCCTGCCAGACGCCCTCACACTGACTATGTGGAAAAACGACTCCACTTACACTGCTCCTTCTCTGACAAACCCTGGTATAAATTCTCCAAGCTGACCTAAAGCAATCCAAAAATCATAGATATTTTGGAAGATTTACAAACCAGCTCTCATTCATCCTAAGAGAACTGTTTTAAAACTACTGTAATGAACAAAATAAGTCTGGTTATAAAGATTCTATTAAAATTGTATTTGTAGGCTTCCCTGGTGGCGCAGTGGTTGAGAATCTGCCTGCTAATGCAGGGGACACGGGTTCGAGCCCTGGTCTGGGAAGATCCCACATGCCGCAGAGCAACTAGGCCCGTGAGCCACAATTACTGAGCCTGCGCATCTGGAGCCTGTGCTCCGCAACAAGAGAGGCCGCGACAGTGAGAGGCCCGCGCACCACGATGAAGAGTGGCCCCCGCTTGCCACAACTAGAGAAAGCCCTAGCATAGAAACAAAGACCCAACATAGCAATTAGTCAATCAATAAATAAATAAATCTTTAAAAAAAAAAAAATTGTATTTGTAATAATCCAGCTATTCCACTCCTAGGATATACCCAAGAGAAATAAACACATCTTGTCCAGACAAAAACCTATACATGAAGGTTAGCAGCAGTATTATTCATAACAGCCAAAAAGTAGAAACAATTCAAATGTCCATGAAGTGATGAATGGATGAGCAAAATGTGGTATATCCATATAATGGAATATTATTTCAATATAGTGCTGTTACATGCTCCAAGATCCAAGAACCTTGAAAACATTATGCTAAGTGAAAGAAGCTACATATTGTATGATTCCTTTCATAAGAAAGTTCCAAAAGAGACAAATCAACAGAGAATGAAAGTAATGGTTGCCAGGGGATGGAGCGGGGGAGGGAGAGAACAGGGAGTGACTGCTATGGATATGGGTTTCTTGTTGGGGTGATAAAAAATGTTCTGGAATTAGGTAGGGATGATATATTCACAACTCCGTGAATATACTAAAAACCACTGAATAATACACTTTTTTTAAAGGGTGAATTTTATGGTACGTATACTGTATCTCAATAAAGCTGCTATTTTAAAAATGCAAAAAAAAATTTTTATATATATATATATATATATATATATATATATATAAAATTAAAAAAAAATTTTTTTTTGCCACGCCAGCTTGTTGGATCTTAGTTCCCCGACCAGGTACTGAACCTGGGCCCTCGTCAGTGAGCGCTCAGAGTCCTAACCACTGGACCACCAGGGAATTCCCAATTTTTTGGTATTTTTTAAATGCAATTTTTATTAAATACTGCTCGAAAATAATTCAGTAATTTAGATGTCCAATGTTAGCTCTTACTGTTACTATTTTTAAAAATCAACCAGCAATCAAAAAATACTTGAGGGGCTTCCCTGGTGGCGCAGTGGTTGAGAATCTGCCTGGTAATGCAGGGGACACGGGTTCGAGCCCTGGTCTGGGAAGATCCCACATGCCGCAGAGCAACTAGGCCCGTGAGCCACAGCTACTGAGCCTGCGCGTCTGGAGCCTGTGCTCCGCAACAAGAGAGGCCGCGATAGTGAAAGGCCCGCGCACCGCGATGAAGAGTGGCCCCCGCTCGCCGCAACTGGAGAAAGCCCTCGCACAGAAACGAAGACCCAACGCAGCCAAAAATAAATTAAAAAAAAAAAAAAAAATTCTATGAGAACAAAGTTTAAAAAAAAAAAATACTTGAGGAATGTAACTTAGTATCTAGAAAAATATATAAAATAATTTGATACATACCAGTAGACAAAACAATTAAAACATTATATTTAGCTATATGCATTTTAATACTATCTGCATTTTACTGTCTATCTTTTAAAGTGCATTTTGTAAGTTTTTCGTTTTTAAAGAAATGTTCTGTCTCCTGAGGCTTATCATTTTAAAGAACTGAAAGCATGAAAAAAATTAGAATAATGAGGGTCAGTGCTAAACTAGTGCTAAATTATGAAGATGAGGCTATAACTGCTATAAGAGGCATTCAAAGAGAAGAGAGGACTTCCCTGGCAGTCCAGTGATTAAGACCCCGTGCTTCTACTGCAGGGGGCACGGGTTCGATCCCTGGTTGGGGAACTAAGATCCCACATGCCAAGCGGTGCAGCCAAAAAAAAATAGAGAGAGAGAGAGACGAGACCAAGGTGAGCAACAGAACTCTGGGAAGACTTCTAGGAAGAGATCCCGAGAGCATGGCTAAGGACCAGGGAGGGAACAATCTACCCAATGCAAAGAGGGCATCTACTTGGATTTGCTCCTGTCTATGTCACCCAGACTACCAGTCTGCCACCAGTACCACCACCTTCTCACCCCTGGCACCCCCCCAAAAAGGATCTGCAGTCACAGGGAGGACATGGGGTCTTGAAGAGGGAGGAAAGGCAGACCTAAGGGAACAGACCAGAGCTCCTGGCCTTAATAGCCTCAATCCTGCTGCACACACACATTTCAATACCCAGCTCCACTTCCAAATATACACCAGAAGAGTACTGAGCCTGAGCTGTACACAAACCATCTATTATTGCATACCTCAGACGCACCTCTCTAATACCCACAGGTCATGTTGTCCAACTTTTTAATAACTCTTTGGGGTCCGCATTTTCTTTCTTTTAGTTCTCATGTTTAACCTCTTCAGGTACCAATACCTGAAAACAGATCTCATTAATTTCCCTTATAATCTTGAACTCCTGTTCCTACTGAAAGCATTGCCATTCTTACAGAGGCATATCTGATGCATTCCTCTGTCTACACTTCTGATGCTGGAGAATTCTGAAGTACCTCCTGAATTGATCTTCCCATCCAGGGCTACAAAACCCATCCAGATCCCCACCAGTTATCTGTCCTCTTCCAATCCATCCTGCAGAACAGAAGTAATGCTAAACTTCCTGATGTCCCCCTGAAATCATATCCCACTTGTTTCCAAATCTTCTGATTGATCCCCAATACCCACAAATGAAATAGATCTGAAATAGACGGGGGGGGGGGGAGGGGAGGAGGCTTCAGAAATCACCTCTTCCATTAATTCTCTCAATTTGTGGGGGAAAGAACTGGCTGCATCGGTGATTTAACAGTATCCACGATTTGATTTGGTTTTGTTTCATGCTCCCACATGGTGCTGATAGGAATACAGCAAATCCCTTGGGTGTTCCAGGAGTGAAAAATGACTGAGGATCACTGATCTACCCCAATTGTTATCCTACAGATGAGGGAGAGAGGAGATGCTATAGCCTGGTTCTCTAAATACTGCCCAACAATGGTGCTTTAGTTTTTTATTTCCTATTCACATACTCAGGCTCTTGCTAAACCAGGTTACTTAAGACTGCCTGCACTTTAGAATCAGCACCTTGCTTCATGCTGCTCCCTCCCTTCTTCTGTCCATCCTCACTAGCCACATGCCCATCCAGGAAGCATACGCCCACACCAACTCCCCCAAATAGGGTATGATCTCGCCCTCCTTTAAATCTCCACTGCACTTTGTACCTCACTTGTAGCAATCAGGAATTCCAAGTACAATGAAAAAGATATTTGGTTGACACCGGTGAGAATAAATACTGCCACCAGGTAACAAATTCTGCTTCAGATAAATCTACAGTTCATTCATGGCACCTACGCCACCCATCTCCACTGTCATAATCCTTAGAGCACAGGTCCCCAACCTTTTTGGCACCAGGGACCGGCTTCATGGAAGACAATTTTTCCATGGACGGGGTGGGGGGGGCGGGGGGATGATGGCTCAGGCGGTAATGTGAGCGACGGGGAGCGCAGACGAAGCTTCAGTCCTCGCGCTCACCTCCTGCTGGGCAGGCCGGTTCCTAACAGGCTGCGGACCAGCACCGGACCCGGGGGTTGGGGATCCCTGACTTAGAGGACATAAATCACGAACTCTCCCAGGGCAACACCAGAGCTTTTGCTTTCTGAAGTCATCAGAAGCTCCAAATTTCAAAATACCACCTAGGTATTCTTAGAAGTTCCACACAAGTTAAATGCAAGAACTATTCTGTTTAAAGTCTGATTTAACTTTTTTGAAGTAGCAAATGCTTGATTTCAAGGTGCTGTCAGAACTTTACCAAATGCTATTCAAATAGATTTCTATACAATCCTTCTCAATGTACTGGCAAACTATGTCATAAAACCTACAGGCTAAAATAACTCTAAATTTTAACAATAAAAATAAAAAGCCTTATTCAACCAAATGCCTTGAATTTAAGCAAAACTAGATGATTTCAATTTTGTATTAACAAATTGTTATACCTATAGTAATATCTGTCATGTGAGTACCTTACGTACCCATTTAAAATTTCTCTCCATTAAAAGGAAAACATTTCACCTCCAGTGAATAAACTTTTTTAAATATATGGTTTTAGAAAATTAAGCTAGTAACATCAACCAATGTCTTCGCATCAACAGGTATATTACCTACAAAGTACTCAACATATGAATAGATGAATGAGTAATTTCTTATGCTAGGAATTGAATATTTAGTACTTAAGCCAACATTCTAGTTTACAAAGCTTAATCATCTTCTCTAAATTACCAATAAAGTATATTCCTCTCTGAGCCCTGACAATACAGCTGGATTCAAATCCACCAAACATATTTATTTATGAGCTTTGGGGATATCTTAAACCATCTAGAACATTTTTTCCTTCCAAAGCACATACATACACATTTACCTAGAAGTACAGACAATAAAACTAATGAAACAAGTGCTTAGCCTAAACAACTCACTGTCATGCATTGTTATTCTAGGCAAGTAGACATATTCTAAAAGTTTAGAACGGCAAAATGTATCATCTCTTCTACAATCTTGAGAAATAATGTTTCAAAAAGTAAAACATCTAACAATCTTGAGAAATAATGTTTCAAAAAGTAAAACATCTAACACATTAACACCACATCCAATAAAGAAAGGAAAATGCCTGGCAAGCAATATGAAACAGCAGCTCAAAACACACTAACTCTGCTACTAAAAACATTCCCTGGTCAAAGTATCAAAATCTAATTAGACCAATATTTAGTTTCCCCAATCCAAAATATTTAGGAATTCTGGCACCCACAGTAGAATTAGCCCAACTTCATCTATTACAAGTTCTCACCTACTAACAATCATCTGTCCAACCAATCTCTGATGAGCACCGGCTGTGTGCGAGACGCTGTACTACGAACTGCAGGGGGTGTTACGATTACTATAAAGATATATAATCCATAATTTCACGTAAAGATAGGACAACCATACACAAGGTAGACTACGAATGTCATCAGAAAAAACGAAATGTCATGGAAGTACATAAAGATATAAGCATCTTTTTAAAAAAGGAAACCAAACAACAAACTGTAATTTAACTCAGCACATACATGGCTCTCAACCCTAAATATTATTTGCTAGGCCTTCAAAGAGGAGTTAAAGTTAGCTGAACCACCCTGCCAAAACGCCTTAGCTCTGTCTCATCTGAGAAAACTTCCTCCAGTAGTGTAATTTACTCTCCACGGGTCTTTCCATTCTGGGCTCTTGGTAGAAAAGACCACATGTGATTTCTTAAAGTAAAACTATTACTATAAAGACGTACTAAATTAAGTTGGCAAGAAATGAAGAATGGTGTGTAGTCCCTTCTACATACAGGACACGAACACTTGACATTTGATTCATTCCTTTCATTCTCCTGCCAGCTCTCCCCACACCCGACCCCAAAGACAGGCAGATATTCTGTCAGGCAAAAGAAATTACCTTTTTCATGTGCTGTTAGGACAATCTAAACAGGTTTACATCTGACTTAATACTCATACTCCTCCAATGAGTATTTAGGCATTTATTAAAAAACAGACATTTAAATATAACTACTGCTACTATCCTAGTCTTTTAAAAACAAGTGACACACCTTTATCACTTTAAGATCCTATTCCCTCACGAACTTCACTTTGTAAATGCTCTGAAAACTGGATTCTAATTTAGTTAATCCAGATTAACAAAAATATAAAGGAAAAGTCTTGTAGGTTATCGCTATAAGTTACGGGTTTTTTCACAATTTAGTAAGCCGCAATTATGTATTTAATACAAAGCAGCCATTGTGTGTGTGTGTGTGTTTTAAATAAACAAAATGCATCTCAGCACCAGCCTAGAGGAACTCTGAGAAAACAGGAGAGGAGTCACCATGGAGAAATTCATTACAGATCAGGGAGGACTATTATCCTCAGAAACAGAATGAAAATAAAAAGTCATTTTGCAATAAATCTCCCTATACTTCTGCTGTGTGACTTGGGAGTTGGTCCAAAAGTTCATCTTCAGCAATTACGTCTGCATGATCAACTACACGTCTCTGCAACAGGTGACAGGAAACTGCATTTCTCAGGCAAAGGGATCAAATTAGTTAAGACGCATGTTCCTGAGGTCTCTTTATTTTATTTTGCATTTTACCAAAATGATTTTGAATCAGATGAAATACTAAATTTGTTTTGGTTTCCTTTGGTTTTTCCGCTTCGCTTTTTAATCGGCCATTTACTCGCAACTGTTGCACGCGCCCATTAGCACTCAAGAATAAAAACAAACACACAGGACCAGATAAGGCTCCCCTACTAACCCAACTGATCCATTTCCTTAAGACACTTTTAAAACCACACAGCTCGGGGTGTGAAGAGAAGCATGTTTTGTGTGTGTTTGTATGGCACAATCTGTCTAAATCCTGAATTCCCTTTTTAGGAACAGATATAGAATAAAAATCTAAAAGAAACCACATTAGAAATGCAAAGAGGTTTGCAAAAACAAGAGGCTTCTTTCATTCCAAAAAAACCAAACCAAAACAAGGGGAGAAAAATGAATGCAATGGATGTGTGTGTGCCAAAGTTTCAACCCTGCCCGGTGGAGACACTGCACTGGCACAAATTTTTAAGAGGAAAAAGAGGGGGTTGGTGGGGGGAGAGGGAGAGAGAGCGCGAGTGTGTGGCCTGCGAACTGCAACAATGCAATCTCCATTTTGAACAATGCGCCTCTTTCCTCTTGTAAATCTAGTTTTTTGCCACTTGATGTGCCGTCGCATTTCCCCTCTGTCTGGGGGGGAGGAGGGGGTGGGGGGAGACCAGAGAGGGAGTGAGCGAGGGGAGAAGGGGGAGGAGGTGGGGAGGAGTCTGCAGCAACTGGGCTGGGTGGGTACCTGGAGTGCTGCTATAGGTGCTATGGCTCCTGAAGCTGCTTTCCGTGCAATAACTGGCGTCGTCGTCGTCGTCGTCTTCCATCTCCTCCGGATAATCGGAGTCAT
The DNA here is from genome assembly GCF_009873245.2 of Balaenoptera musculus. NCBI lineage: Eukaryota > Metazoa > Chordata > Mammalia > Artiodactyla > Balaenopteridae > Balaenoptera > Balaenoptera musculus. The sequence goes on along the minus strand of NC_045804.1, from coordinate 13,935,701 downwards.
CGTCGTCCTCTTCCATCTCATCCTCCTCGTCGTCCTCAGAATCCTGGGTCTCCTCAGCCTCGCCGTCCTCCTCCTCCTCCTCCTCCTCGGAGACCATGTCCTCCTCCTCCTCCTCCTCCTCGCTCTCGTGGTCATCGTACACCACTTTGTTGACGGCCCTCCGGGCCGGGGTGGTCCGGGCCAGGTGGCCGCCGCCGCCCCCGCCCCCCGTCCTGCCGCCCCCGCCTCCTCGCCCCCCCCGGCCCGGGGCGCTGGTGCTAGGGGGGGCCGGCGGCGGCGGCGGCGGCTTCCTCCGGCTACTGCTGCCCCCCCTGGGCGAGCTCAGCCGCGTCTTGGGCGCCACCTCAGCCTGGGCGGCGGCCCACCTGCCCCGGCTGCTGCCGCGGTGCCGCGAGCGGAGCCCCCCGATGGGTCCGGACGTGGGCGGCGGCGGCGGCGGCGGGGCCGGGGCGCAGCGCTCCGCAGCGGGAGCCGCGGGCTGCTTGGGCGGCCTGCCCCGCCGGCCCCTCATGTCGGAGCCGAGGCGGGGGGAGAAGGGAAAGCGGAGGGGGGAGGGGCGGGCGGAGGGGTGGCGGTGGGGGGCGCCGGGGCCGGGTGGGGAGGCCCGCGGGGCCGGGCGGGAGGGGCCCGGCCGGCGGAAGCGGGTGGAGGGAGAAGGCTCAATCCGAATTGCTGGGGCCCCACTCCGGATCGCCTTCAGCCGCCATCTTGTTTCTTCCCTCTCGCTCGGTGACTGGGGGAACCGACAGCGGCCGCAGGCCCGGAGCGCGGTCACGTGAGCTGCGCCGCCGACGAGCCGGGACGGAGCGAGGCCGCACGGCGGCCGCTAGGGGGAGCGCGGCAACGCCGGGTCGGGGGTGGGGAGCCCCGGGCCCCCTCCGCTCGGCGTGGCTGGACTGCAGCCGCCGGCGGCTCCGGGGAGAGGGGCGCTCCCTCGCGAAGCGCCGCGGGCCGAAGGCCTCGGGAGCCGGCTGCCGAGCCTGAACTCACAGGGCCTCCTGCCCGCATCTCCCCTTCCCCGGCTCCAAGACGAGGGCCGGGAAGCCCCCAAATTCGTCCCCCTCCTGCCCCCTTGGGGAAACTGATGCTGAAAGAGCCAGAGAGGGTGTCGGGCAGAGGGGGAGACTCCAGCGACCGAGGGGGCAGGGCAGCGCCAGCAACGGAGGGAAATTACCTGGGGGCGGGGAGACGAGCCCCCAGAAATGTGAAACTCCGAAGGCTGGGCTCTGGAGAGTCCTGAAATTGAGCCCGGTGACAACTGCTCGGGGGCTGTGCCAGAAGCCACGCCCAAAGCTGCCAGACCCGGAGCGAGGGTCGCTCTGAGACTCTTCGGATAAAATCCCCACCCAAAAAGCCTTCGATAAACTTCAGAATGCAACTACATTCCAGTCTCCTCCACCTTTCCCAGGGTCCCAGCTAGAAACTTGACCACCTCAGAAAGAACTTTTTTATTTGCTGTAGAAAGGGTAACTTCCCACCTCATACCTACTTTAAAATGTTGTGTGTTTGTGTTATCGGGAAATAATTTTAATCTCTTTACCTGACAAATAACCAAGTCTCGGCTAAACCCAGGGAACGAATCATAATGATGAAATTTTAGGCATCCCCAGACCAAGGCAGGGAGACTCAACTCGCAGTGGTCTGGGGCTAAGAGCAAGGTTTTATAAACATATTAATATTTATTGAAGCACGTGACCACCAAAAAGTGATTTAAGAAAAAATAGTTAACAGGATTCTGTCCACCAAGTGGCTTATTATAATGGAGTTAGAAGGATAGAACGCATATGTGAAATGAAAATGAACGTACAAGCATTAACTGCCAAATTCATTTATTCAATATAATTCCATTGAGCAGCAAGGGTGGCAAACTTATATGCCTTCAGGGACCAGGTGACTAATGAAAGTAAATCAGGTGAGCAAGGTGAGGACTTTGGCGGATGGAAGTGCCTGTTTTGTTTAAAGAGCGCAGCTTTGGGAACGTGAGCCTAAAATGGCCAGATCTTCGAATTTTTCAAGAGAAGGTGGAAATGTGCATTTCACATGAAATCTCTTGATTTTTAAACGTTGGCAACTGTCAGTTTAAAAAAAAAAAACAACACTTCAGATTGATCAAAATGAATGCAGTTCAGATATAGCCCAGAATCTACAAGTTTGCAACCTGTATCCTGCACTATATAAAGTACAACGCTATGTACTTAAATAGAAAGATATTAAAAATGGTGACAGCCTTCAGAGTTTACAATCTCATAACGGAAGAAACCTACTTTAAAATAGGTTCCCCGGACTTCCCTGGTGGTGCAGTCGTTAAGAATCCACCTGCCAATGCAGGGGACACCGGTTTGATCCCTGGTCCAAGAAGATCCCACATGCCACGGAGCAACTAAGCCCGTGCGCCACAACTACTGAGCCTGTGCTCTAGAGCCCGTGCTCTGCAACAAGAGAAGCCACCGCAACGAGAAGCCCACGCACCGCAACGAAGAGTAGCCCCCGCTTGCCGCAACTAGAGAAAGCCCGCGTGCAGCAACGAAGACCCAACGCAGCCAAAAAATATAAAATAAATTAAAAATAAATAAATAAAATGGGTTCTCATTAGGTATTAGAAGTGATCTAGAGATGATTTAAAGTATATGGGAGGGGACTTCCCTGGTGGTCCAGTGGTAAAGAATCTGCCCTCCAATGAGAAGACACGGGTTCGATCCCTGGTTGGGGAACTAAGATCCCACATGCTGCGGGGCAACTATGCCCGTGTGCTACAACAAAAGAACCCACAACAAAGATCTGGCATGTCACAACTAAGACCTGCACAGCGAAAAATAAATAAATAAAATTTAAAAAAATAAAGTATATGGGGGAATGTGTGTAGGTTACATGCAAATACTATGCCATTTTACATAAGGGACTTGAGCATGATTGGATTTTGTTATCTGGGGGTAGGAGGGTACGGGAAGAGCTGTCCTGGAACCAATTCCCCGAGGATACCCAGGGACCATTGTAAATAGAATCCAAGCTCTCAAGCTCTTGTCTTCCAGCTGGCTCAGTAGGCGTGAATTCCCTGGGTCATTCCACTATTCCTTAAAGCCAGCTGCTTCTGGTTGTCGGGGTCCACAATACGGGGCTAGTGAATCTGATAGGACAGCCAGTTTCTTTACTTATTTCACTGTAAAGTTAGTTCCTTGGTCAGATGCTGTTATGGACTAAATGTTTGTGTCGCCACAAAATTCGTAAGATGAAATCCTCCCCCCAGTGTGATGTATTAGGAGATGGGGCTTTGAGAGTTAATTAGGATTAGGTAAGATCATGAGGGTAGAGCCCGCATGAATGGGATTCGTGCCTCTATAAGATTATGAGAGAGCCTGCTTCCCATCTCTGCTCTCCTCTGTGTCAGGATATAATACGTCGGCAGTCTGCAACCCAGAAGAGGGCTCTCACTAGAACCCAACCACACTGGCATCCTGATCTCAGACTTCCAGCTTGTGAGAAATAAATTTCTGTTGTTTATAAGCCCCACAGGCTATGGTAATTTGTGATAACAGCCTGAACTAAGACAGATACCGTGATGTATAAGATACCATGATGGTGAATAAAGTATTCGGTAAACCCATTTAGGATGAGGATGGTAAAGGCATGGCTGGTAGGAAAGGAAATCCAAATTCAGTATAAACCTCACCCCAATGAGGTTGACTCACTTAACCACCATGACAGAAATAATACATGATAATGATTCCTTCTAAAATGGGCACTCTGCAGTGGCAACAGTCAGACCAGCCTTGCGGAGGAGAAGCCTGTGACGAGCTCATGACCCCAGTGAGCAGGCAGTCGGTTGACTAGGAAAAGGTCTTCATCCACCCGACCAGTCGTCTTGTTCACTAATTTATTAAAGCTTCTTTAGCAGTGGGGACATTTTTTTAAAAATTTATTTTATTGGGCTTCCCTGGTGGCGCAGTGGTTGAGAATCTGCCTGCCAATGCAGGGGACACGGGTTCGAGCCCTGGTCTGGGAAGATCCCACATGCCGTGGAGCAACTGGGCCCATGAGCCACAACTACTGAGCCTGCGCGTCTGGAGCCTGTGCTCCGCAACAAGAGAGGCCGCGATAGTGAGAGGCCCGCGCACCGCAATGAAGAGTGGCCCCCGCTCGCCGCAACTGGAGAAAGCCCTCGCACAGAAACGAAGACCCAACACAGCCAAAAAAAACCAAAAAAAATTTATTTTATTTTTGGCTGCATCAGGTCTTCATTGTGGCACGCGGGGTCTTTGTTGCTGTGTGCAGGTTTCTCTCTAGTTGTGGCCTGTGTGCTCAGTAGTCGTGGTGCGCGGGCTCAGTTGCCCCACGGCATGTGGGATCTTAATTCCCCGACCAGGGATTGAACCCACGTCCCCTGCATTGGAAAGCGGATTCTTAACCACTGGGCCACCAGGGAAGTCCCAGGAGTGGGGACATTTTGATAAATATTCACATAGGGTACAAGTACTCTCACTTTCTAGGTCTATTCTGAGGTTCATCTACAGCTACATCCTCTCTCCCAAACCTCCTTGTCACCAGCCTAAGTCCTTACCCACCTGGGCCATGAATTGGTGTAGAGTCTTTCTCAAGGCAAAGAGAACCACAAGAGCACAACTCAAAGCTCTGCCCACTGGGAAGACTTCCTTTTGCCACTTCCAAGACCATTTTCAAGACCATCTCCAAGTGTAGCTAGAACACCTTAGCAGTCCACTGCCAGCTGATACCATCTGTTAAACCAAGCTCAAATGTCTTCCTTAGTCACCTAGTCACAGGAGTTTTCCATAAGGCCACGGTGTGAATTGAGGGAGGAGTGGCAGTAAAATGGTAATAAACATACAGGCATACCTCATTTTATCCTGCTTCACTTTACTGTGCTTTGCAGATACTGTGTTTTTTTACAAATTGGAGGCCAACGTGCAAGCAGCTGGCATGTCAGCTCCCATAAAGTGGAGGGTTCCTTCAATGTGAGAGGGGATGTAGGTTGGGTGAGATACGACAGAGAGAGAAGTGAACATGAGTTGACTTGGACTTGGGTAACTTGGAGAATGATGTATCACAGACCTACAGGTAAGACTCAGCAAGTCAGCACAGGAGCTGGTTTAGGAAGGAAGTGATTAGCTCTGTGACCTTAGATGAGTCACCCTGACTGGGCCCCAGTTTCCTCACAAATAAGTTAAGGTGCTGGGTTAGATCTGTACTTTCCAACCCTTTCACATTACAGCACCCAATGAAAACTAGAGGGGCTTATTGAATGTGATAAAATGTTTTCCTTATAGAATGTGATTATAATAGAAATTAAATACATAGCGTTAGAGACGATATTAAATTGTGAATTTGTTAACACTTTTCAAAAAGTCATTTTTATTAAATGAGAAACTTGAACTTGAATCCTAGTACCTAATTTTATATTCTCAGCTTTGTGTTTTAAATAGCTCGTTCCTGACTGAGACTCTTGAACAGTGATCTCTTTAAATGACAAGAAACTGTGTAGCAGTAGGTGACCCAAAGAAATTTAAACTATCTTTGATAACCGTTCAAACATTTACAACAGTAGAAATTATATTTAAGTTATATTTAAGGCTCTTCCTCTTCTTTCATTGACAAATGTGCTTATAAAGTTTCTTGTGGATTTTTGATCCAATCAGACTTGTTCATAGCTAGTATTTCAAAACCATGATTGAAGCCCTAGTTTACAGAACACGGACACTATTAGAATAGTCAGTTCACAGTTTGGACATCATTTGTGGCACACCGGCCACAAACAGACAAAATTATCCAACATCAAAGTTTGTGGAGATGGAGTTTCTGAGCTGTCTGCACAGAACCCCCGCCACACACACGCACTCATTCACAACTCCCTGCCCGCTGCCTGCTCCTTACGTTCCTTGGGCACCTGGGACACAAACTCCTCCAGCATCTCTACGTAGGCAACAATGTGCCCTGCATCTGGCTGCCAGTGGTGGCCTCTTGCTCACTCTCAGACCCCGCCCCCCTCTCTGAAGGCCATCAGAGGATGCGGCTGTAGTGAACAGGGGTGACTGGTCCAGAGGCTCCAGCCACGCTGGGGGCTGGGAGGATGAACGTCTCCGCCCGCCCATACCTCATTCGCTGTGCACTAGTGTGTGTCATAGCTCCCTGGTTCGGCAGGTCTGGATTAGATCATCTCTATGGTTCCTTCCAATGCTAGCATCTGTGCTTATGATCCTGTGATGCTTCTTATTTAGGTAAGAATAGGTGGGAAAATGAGGTGGAAATGTCTAGGAGACAGTTTGAAATGTGGACCGAAGCTCTAGCGAGATTAAAACTAGAGGTATGATTTGGGAGCCAGACTTATTGAGATGAAAGTGGCAGCCACGTGGATAAGTTAAACTACTATGAAAGGAAGTGCAGAGAGAGAAAAGAGCACCTCATATAGACCTTGGAGAATCATTTACATTTCAGAGATGAAAGAACAGGAAGAGAAGTCTATTCCATGATGTAGAGAATGATCAGTCAGGGAATTCCCTGGCGGTCCAGTGGTTAGGACTCCGCGCTTCCACTGCTGGGGGCACGGGTTCGATCCCTGGTGGGGGAACTAAGATCCCACATGCCGCGCTGCATGGCCAAAAAAAAAAAAAAAAAAAAAGAGAGAGAGAGAATGATTAGTCGGTATCAACACTAGCTTTGGGGGCCTTCCCTGGTGGCGCAGTGGTTAAGAATCCGCCTGCCAATGCAGGGGACACGGGTTCGAGCCCTGGTCCGGGAAGATCCCACATGCGGCAGAGTAACTAAGCCCGAGAGCGCCACAACTACTGAAGCCCGCGCACCTAGAGCCCGTGCTCCGCAACAAGAGAAGCCACCGCAGTGAGAAGCCCGCGCACCGCAACGAAGAGTAGCCCCTGCTTGCCACAACTAGAAAAAGCCCGCACACAGCAACAAAGACCCAATGCAGCCAAAAATAAATAAATAAATAAATTTTAAAAACAAAAAATAAAACAAAACAACAACAACAACGAAAACACTGGCTTTGGGGTAAGGCATAACCAAATGGAAAACAAGGGCTGATTGAGGAAACTGTACCCCAGACCTGTGAACCTCAAATCCTACTTTTCCTCTGATCTCTTTGACCACTCCCCTCAGTTTCTTTTGTGGACTCATCTCCCTCCACCTACTGGCTCCAATGTCATTATACTCAGACTTCTGTCCTACTTACACATCGCCTGGACCCTCTCACCCACACCCGTGACTTCTGTTGCCACCCAATGAGCTCATGTTTCCCAAACCAGCATCTCTTGTCCAGACCTGTGCTCTGATCACCTGTTTCTCAAGCAATCATTTGATTAGTTTTCTCACTTCCCTGGTACCAGAAGTAAAAGCCCTCTGAATTTAAACACAAATATTCTGCTCACCCATCAGTCCTTATTTAGGGAGGAACACAGCCTACCTCCAGCTGAGAAAACAAACGCCATCTGGGGACCTAAAATGTTTGCATCTTTGAAAGTATTCTGTGCAGTGAAATAGAGTCACCAACTTATCCCGATCTGCCAAGGACTTTCCCAGTTTTAGCCTGAGTCTTGCATCCCAGGAAACCTCTTGGTTCCAGGCAAACCCGGTGGTTGGTCACCTTCCACGGAGGTGTCCACTGTGAAGTACTAGCAAGGGCAAAGTTCTGGAAAGAGTGGCTGTGTCTATAAGTACAGACATTTGATGAATATTGGGGTGGCAGGGGAAAGCAGATATGCTCTAGCTATTCCCTAGGGCGCCCAGAACATTTGCAAAGGTCTGCAGGAGCAGGTGGGGGCAATGAGGCAGAGAAATTTGGGTACAAGGTAAATGTGGCCTCATTTAAACCCACAGGCTGGAGAGGCCCGGGGACTTTTGGAATATAATTACATAGCCAAGATGACACCACGTACACAGTTTTGTCTAGGGCTTTTGTATTTGTAATTCTACAATACAGATTCACAATTTAATGGCTGCATAATATTCCAGGAGGATTTTGAGTTTGTTTCAATGTTTTCCCTATTACAAATAATACTTCATGAATATCTTTGTGCTAAAAGGTTTTCTTCTGTATTAAAATGTTTTTCAATAGTAATTTACAATTATCATTGATGGCACGTATACATTTTGAGATATTATCTCATTTAATCCTCTATATTAAAGCACCACTCTGGAGCAGGTATTATCTTCCTTAGATAGAAACTGGAGCCCCGAGGCCATGTCATTTGCCCATAAGCTAGAGCATGATGGAGCCAGGACTCTAAACCAGCACCACTGTACACCTTTTAAAATATGCCGATGGGGCTTCCCTGGTGGCGCAGTGGTTGAGAATCTGCCTGCTAATGCAGGGGACACGGGTTCGAGCCCTGGTCTGGGAAGATGCTACATGCCGCGGAGCAACTAGGCCCGTGAGCCACAACTACTGAGCCTGCGCGTCTGGAGCCTGTGCCCCGCAACGGGAGGGGCCGCGATAGTGAGAGGCCCGCGCACCGCGATGAAGAGCGGTCCCCGCACCGCGATGAAGAGTGGCCCCCGCTTGCCGCAACTAGAGAAAGCCCTCGCACGAACCGAAGACCCAACACAGCCAAAAATAAATAAATAAATAAATAAATAAATAAATAAATAAATAAATAAAGTAGCTATAAAATTAAAAAAAAAAAACAATAAAATATGCCGATGAATTTTGATAAGTTCAGGGCCGCATTGTCACTTGCCTGGGTTTGTTCTACTGAACCTCCCTGAGCCTTGCATCTGCATCTCTTTATTTCTGGTTATATGTGTTGCCCAAGTCATCACATGTATTTCTCTTTTGCATTTCTCCCACTGTGTTGTATTTGCTTGTTTACACATCTGTTCCACCTGCAGGTGGGGAGAGCCCACCAAGGGTAGAAATGCATCCTATTCATCTCCTCCCAACATACCTAGCAGAATGGAGTAGAGACGAGCGATTTGTTGTTGAATGTGCAAAAGGAGAACCAACTGGTAACTTAAGAGTGAAGGATTATGGGACTTCCCTGGCGGTCCAGTGGTTAAGACTTCGCCTTCCAATGTAGGGGGTGTGAGTTTGATCCCTGATCTGGGAGCTAAGATCTCACATGCCTTGCAGCCAAAAAACCAAAACATAAAGCAGAAGCAATATTGTAACAAATTCAATGAAGACTTTAAAAATGGTCTGCATTAAAAAAAAAAAAAATCTTTAAAAAAAAAAAGAGCAAAGGATTATTACAGGATTGAAGGGACTGGAACAACTTGATGGGTGAGAGCTGATGGTCTTGTATGTGCCCAGAGAAAGTGACATCATCAGGGGCCAGGGGGGAGGGGAGGAAGGACTCGATCCAGGCAGACAAGCTATTCTGGACTGCGGGAATGGAGGAAGCAAATTTAGGGCGGTGGGAATGTCCATGGATGCCTTCACTTACTCACTCACTGGACCCAGCATGTTCGGGCAACAGTAAGAAGAATAAATGGAGATTTCCCTGGCTGTCCAGTGGTTAAGACTCTGTGCTTCCACTGCAGGGGGCATGGGTTTGATCCCTGGTCGGGTATCTAAGATCCCACATGCCACGCAGTATGGCAAAAAAAAAAAAAAAAAAAAAAAAAAAAGACTAAATGTGTTGGGGCAGCTCTGTAATCCGGGGCAGGTTTCTTGACCTCTATTGTGTCATATGTAAAATGGGGACAATGACCACTGTACCCATCTCATAGGGTTGTTATGCATATTAAGTAAAAGAATGCACATGAGGAGCCCAGTACAGTGCCTGAAACTCAGCAAACGCTGCTTAAAGTTAGGGATAATAATAATTATTATGATTCTATAATTATTATTTTATTAATAGAACACTGAGAAGTGTGTGTACAGTGACATGGAATTGTCCAATGTTAATACTCAGGAATCAGGTCTGGATTCAGCCCTGGGGCTACCACATAATAGCATGATTTGCATAATTCTTTAACCTCTCTAAGTCCTAGTTTTCCCAGCTGTTAAAAATAAAGAATAGTACTTATTGCTTAGGACTGTTTCAAGGACTAAATGAAAAAAATTCACATAAAGCATTTAACACAGAGCCTGGTAACATGGGAAGTTCTCAAAAAGTTTGTCTTTTGATTATTATCTTTTAAGTACATGGAGGTTAAATCTCTACCATCCCATCGTCTCCCTGGGAAGAACACTGCAGTTCACATCAGCCCTGAGCCCTGCTCTGACTTACCCTTAAACTCTGTTAGCTAAGTGACTAATCTATTTGCAGTGACAGCACCTTAGATATGTTTTGTTCTTTATATTTGATGCACTTCTTTTGTAAAATAATTATTTTACTAGTTATACAAGAAAAGAATTAATATATTCTCCTGATTTAAACAATTAAAATATTATAAATTCAAACCTAAGCCAAAATGAGATCCACTAGGATGGCTGTAATTTTTTTTTTTTTTTTTTTTTGCCAAGTTGCTGATTTCTTTTTTTTAATAGTAATCTTTTATTTATTTATTTATTTTTATATTTATTTTTGGCTGTGTTGGGTCTTCGTTTCTGTGCGAGGGCTTTCTCTAGTTGCAGCAAGTGGGGGCCACTCTTCATCGCGGTGCGCGGGCCTCTCACTATCGCGGCCTCTCTTGTTGCGGAGCACAGGCTCCAGACGCACAGGCTCAGTAGTTGTGGCCCACGGGCCCAGTTGCTCCGCGGCATGTGGGATCTTCCCAGACCAGGGCTCGAACCCGTGTCCCCTGCATTAGCAGGCAGACTCTCAACCACTGCGCCACCAGGGAAGCCCCCTATAATTTTTTTTAAAAAGGAAAATAACAAGTGTTGGTGGATGTGGAGAAATTAGAACGCTTATATATTGTTGGTGAGAGTGTAAAATGGTGCAGCACTGTGGAAAATACGTTGGCAGCTCCTCAAAAGGTTAAACATGAGTTGCCATATGACCCAGCAATTCTACTCCTAGGTATATAGCCAAGAGAATTGAAAACATGTTCATGCAAAAACTTGTACACAGATGTTTATAGTAGCATCATTCATAATTGCCAAAAAGTGAAAACAACCCAATGTCCATCAACTGATGAATGGATACATCCATACAATGGAACATTATTCAATCTTTTATTTATTTATTGGCCGCACCCCGCAGCATGTGGGATCTTAATTCCCCAACCAGGGATCCAATGCTGGCCCCCTGCAGTGGAAGCGTGGAGTATTAACCGCTGGACCACCAGGGAAGTCCCCTATTCAATCTTTTAAAGGAAGGAAATTCTGACATATGCTTCGACAAGGTTGAACCTTGAAGACGTGCCAAGTGAAATAAGCCAGACGCAAAAGGATAAATACTATACAATTCCACTTATATGAGGTCCCTAGAATAGTCAGATTCATAGAGACAGAAAGTAGGATGTAGTTGCCAGGGGCTGTGGGAGGAGGGAAATGGGGAGTTACTGTTTAATGGGTACAGAGTTTCAGTTTGGGATGCTGATAAAGTTCTGGAGAGGAATAGGGGTGGTGATCGCACAACAGTGTGGATGTACTTAATGCCACTGAACTAGACAGTTTAAAATGGTTAAAATGGTAAATGGATTTTATGTTTATTTTTCCACCATTAAAAAAAAAATGATGCTTAATGAAAGAAGCCAGACACAAAAGCCCACATATTGTATGACTTCAATACATGAAATGTCCAGAATAAGCAAATTCATAGAGACAGAAAGTAGATTATTGGGTTGCCAGGAGATGGGAAAGGGGAAATGGGGAGTGACTGCCAATGGTTACAAGGCTTCTTTTTGGGGTGATGGAAATGCTCTGGAATTAGATAGTGGTGATAGTTGCATAACCTTGTGAATAGACTAAAACCCACTGAACTGTACAATTATTCGGTGAATTTTATGGTATGTAAATTATATTGCAATCGAAATTAATAAAAAATAAATAAGTGGTACAAGGAATGGGAAAATATATATATAAACATGCTTTGTCTTCTTTAATTAGCTCTCCTCACCCTTTCCGCAACAAAGTTACTCTCAACTGATACTATTATTATCAGTTAGTAAGGTTTCTAGTCCCTTTTCTAACATTTACATATATATATCTCCAGAGAAGATATGCAAGGTTGATTCGTTTTTTCTTTGTGATTTTGTACTTTTTAAATTTTTTCTTTTACTGAGTTTGTGGTTCCACAACTTCCTTGCCCCGCCCCCCTCCATGGACTTTCTTTCTGCCTCATTTGGACTCTGCTCAAATTGACCTAGTTTTCTCTTTAATCAAGTCTTCAGGAACCAATTCATTACCATTAAAAATGATCTAACAAGCTTTATGTCGATCATTGTTAAAAAATTCTTTTTTTATTTTTGGATAATGCAATCACAAAGAATGTTACTTGACTAGTAAAAGACAATGCTTCTGAATAAAAACATGCCAGCAGGCTTACCTGATGATAAAGATAAAGATGATTGCAGCTGAAAGCTGCATCTGCCAGACAATGGTTTTAGATTTTCTGTGCTCCCTGAAAGCCGTGAAAAATGTATCGCCCGGCATCTTGATAAAGAAATCAATTACCCACCTCGTTCTGCATGAAGAGAATAAGAGGATTTAAAAAAGTAATAACAACAAAAATGGCAAGAATAAAACAAACTGGGAAGAGACATATGTTTCAAGCTAGTATTGCGTTGCCTGAAAATAGCCTTTATGCGTTCATATATTCAGGGTGATTTTTATTCCTTCATTCCCGAGTCCTCCGAACTCATTGGGGACGTTTATCCTAGAAGCAGCCAGCCGCCAGCTTTCAACCACACTCGATGTCATTTTTCTTAGCTTGTCAGGACAGTTAACCAGAGTGGCCTCTGCCCCCCCCACCACAGGCATCCCATTCAAGAATTCACAGCCCCTGCTGGCCTGGCCGTAGAAAACGAATTTAGTTTGCAGGAGGAAGCTACACATGATCTTTTTTCCTGAACTGGGTTTCCATCGTGATGGAGTTACTTCTTTTGCCCTTCACTGCTCTCTGAACAGCGCTGGCAAATAGGAAGTGAAGGAGGTACAGGTTTTTCAAAGCCCCATTTAGTCTTCCTACCGGGTCATTTTCACGGAGCAACACAGGGATGGAATAGTTTTATTTCCTGATCAATTACAAGCTACCCTCAGTAACTTCAGCCATTTCATTATCTTCTTGCCCTCACAAATGCCGTCTTCTCAGCCAGGAAGCTATAAAGCCAATGTCTTACGAGGTTCGGAATTTTATTAAACATTTATTTGCTTTACTCAAAAGTGAATGTATGTTAGCTTGATCATAAAACGAATGACCTTTTTTTTTAGGGGAAGGAACATGGCAAATGAAACATGGGACTCATTTGCCAGCTGATGCTGAGGGCATAATATAAATAAGAGGCTGGGGGTGGGGAAGCTTCCCACACCTTGGCTGGGATAGCGTATCCATGGATTGAGGCTGGAAGGAAAGGATCTGCTGCTCTGGGATCACACACGCGCACGCACGCGCGCACACACACACACACACACACAGTGGATTGACCTCAAGAGCAGCCACGGCCAGGCTGAACCTAATTTCAGAGGCTCTGCCGTCAGCCAGGGCTACTGTAGTCTTAAAGCTGTCACTATCCAGGACTGCATCTTGCTTTGCTGATTCTCTACCTTCTATCATGTTTAGAAAACTAGACCCAGATCACAGAGGCACGGAATGAAAGGTAGTCTTGCAGACGTGCCTCAACCTGTTTGTATAGACAGAATCCCCTGGCCAGAGTTGTGGCCCAGAAATGAATGAACAGAATCCCAAATCTAGCAAGAGGCCTCCGACCTCCTGCAGCTCGGTCTTCTACCTGATCCCTCCACTAGGGGACCTGGGGCTCAACATAACTGAGGAGGGGGCTAGCCAGGAGGCAGGGCGTGGGGTGACACAAGTATTACTGGCTCCTCAGTCTAGCCCCACTTGCATTGCGTTCCTTAAAGATGTCAGATGTATCTTTGCCCTGTAAACACTCAGAGCGCATTTTGATCAGAAGAATGTTTAAGTTGTGTCATGGAAGGATTCATGGTAAGGCTAGATTCGAAATGGTTTACCGAGAAATTGGGGTGTAGTACTAAAAATCTAGATCACTCTGGATTTGTGGGGATGGGAGTTAGATTTCAATATAAGTCTTGAGAAGTTGGAAGACACGGCAGTGCTCTTAGGCTTGGGCAAGGCTCCTGCTCTCTCCAGGGGCTGATGAAAAGGTCCAGCCTAGCCTTCTGGGGCATCGTCTTCCACTGGTGACATCCTCATCCTTCTGCCAGACCTGCCTAAGCCTTGGTCCAGCAGTTCCAGATCAACGGCAGGCACGCCACCTCCAGGCCAATCCCCAGAACTGTAGTTTGGTGAGCTAGACTGACATTCTGGGTCTCGTTCATTCTGGGCAGTGTATCCTTGGGACGTAGGGCAAAGAATCCACTCTTCTGGGATGGGGACACCCTCCCTTATGCAATTCTAGAATCTAGGGTTTCTTGGGGCTCAAGAATCTGGGTGGTCCATCCCCTACTTTGCCACCCTGTTTCCCCTGAGTGACCTCAAAAAGAAATGGGATTCCTCTGGTACCAGCCTCGCTCTGTGTTTTGTGTCAGGGATAAACAACTCCTTCTTTTTAACTTGACCTTGGCCTCCCCCAAATCAGCCTGGCCTGACATCCTCAAAGCCAACCCTTCCGGCCTGTCTCAAGAAGTCCCCAGCCTAAGTGACCTTCTCCCCTGCGACTCCATGTCAAGAAACCTAAGATGGCTAAAGTTGACCTTGTGGGGAAGACAGACTTGCTAGGGAACTAGGTGGCCTCAAGGAGGGGTGTCCCTCACCTGACAGCCAGGCGTGCCCGTGACACACTCACCTCATCTCACGCCTCATCACAGTCTTCAAAGACTGGGATTCTCACGTTTGCCAGCTGAGCAAAACTGTTTAGCAGATATCTTGTCACAAAAGCTGGGGATGGCAGGGAAGTCCCACCTCCAAAGCCCCATGGCCTGAGAACTTTGCAGCCATGCCAGGTTTGTTGCTGCTGGTCTAAACAACTCTGCAAGACCATCACCCAATTAGCTGAAATCCAAGCTGCCCTAAAGGTAAGGCAAGGGATGCACAGGATCCTCTTCCACCTGAAGCATCAATGCCTGGGCAGCTGGAACCTGCACAGCAGTGCTGGGATCAGATAAGACACTACTTGGCATGTCACTAAGGATCATTCAAAACCCTTAAAAGAACTTTTGGTGGCCCTGCGGTCTGAAAACTGTCCCTAAAATCCATGAGTCCTTGAATCACAGGTACTCTGGCTAAGAATAGACCGCAACGGTCCTAAGGGCTCATATACCCTCTCCAGGTCCTCGTGATGCCCACAGGCATCACATCATTATGGTTGGGGAAGGGATACCCAACCCTCTAAGTGGGTGACTCTAAGTGGGTGACTCTACCCTCTATACTGGACCTTCCTTCTGGGTTCCTGATGGAATATATCAATCAAACTATAGAGAATTCTCTCTGCTCCCTGCCCACCAGGAAACACGGCTGCACCATCCACCTTAACTGTAAAATCTGCTAACAGTTCAGCACATTCCCATGTCCAAAATACACTGACACACGCTTACCATGGCTTCCATTTCTTGAACGCTCTAAATCACCAACCATCTTACCAGCAAATGGTTAGGACCTCAAGGGCTTGCACCCTAGGGATGTACATCAGAGTCACCGGAAGAGCTTTTCAAAAACAGAATTCCTGCCATAAATAGATATTTATGAGGTCATTTGATTTTCAACAAAAGCATCAAAGAAATCCTGTGGGGAAAGGAAAATGTTTCCAACAAAGGTTGCTGGAAAACTGGATATCCATACCAGGTGAAAAAACAAATGAACCCTGACCCCTTACCTCGCACCATACACAAAAATTAATTCAAGAAGAACTCTAGACTTAAATATGAAAGCTGAAACTATAAAGCTTCTAGAAGAAAACAGGAGAATATCTTCATCACTTGGGTACAGGCCAAGGTTTCTTAGGACACAGAAAGCAATAACCATAAAAGAAACATATATAAATTAGACTTATCAAAATTTAAAACTTTTGCTCATTAAAAGACATCATTAAGAAAATGAATAGATGAGCCACAGACTGAGTGAAAGTATTCTTTTTTTTTAATAAATTTTATTTTTTAGCTGCATTGGGTCTTCGTTGTGGTGCACGGGCTTCTCATTGCAGTGGCTTCTCTTGTTGCGGAGCACGGGCTCTGGAGCGCAGGCTCAGTAGTTGTGGCACATGGGCTTAGTTGCTCTGCGGCATGTGGGATCTTCCCCGGACCAGGGCTTGAACCCGTGTCCCCTGCATTGGCAGGCGGACTCTTACCCACTGTGCCACCAGGGAAGTCCCAAGTATTCTGAAAATATATATTTGACAAAGGAGAGATATCCTGGACATAAAAAGAACTCTTAAAACTCAATAATAAAAACAATTCAATCTTTAAAATAGGTGAAGGATTTAAAAAGGCATTCCACAAGGGAAAATATATGAATGGCCAATATATACATGAAAAAGTGCTCTCCAACGTTTAGTCATCTGAGAAATGCAAGCTAAAATCACAATGAGATACTTCTATACTCCCACCGAAATGGCTAAAATTCAAGACTGAAAATAGCAAATGTTGAAGAGGGTAGTAGAGTAACCAGAGCGCCCGTATATTTTTGGTGGGAGTTAAACATAGCACAACCACATTGGGAAAATGTGTGACAGTTCCCCATAAAATTAAACATGCACCCTACCTTATAACCCAGCGAACCTATTCCTATGTATTTACCCAAGAGAAATAAAAACACGTGACCACACGCAGACACACAGTTGTACAAAAACGTTTATGGAAGCTTTAATTGTAATAGCCCAAAACTGAAAATAGTTCAAGTGTCCAGGAGAATGGCTTAAAAAAAAAACCCTGGTATTTCATACAATGGATTACTATTTACAGTAAAAAGGGACAACTACTGATACATGTAACAACATAAACAAATCCCCAAAACATGACGTTAAGTAAAGGAAGCCAGACACAAAAGAAGACATACCATTTCACTCTATTTTTGTAAAGTTCTCAACAGGTAAATCTATGGTGAAAAAAGAAATCACAATAGATTGTTACCTCTGGGGAGGTGGAGGAGGGATTGAATGGAAGAGTACAGGGTGATATTCTGCATCTCCAGAGGGGTTTGGGTTATACGGGTGCGTGCATTTGTTAAATTCATCAAAGGGTATATTTAATATCCATGCATTCCATTGTATATAAGTCTGACCTAAACAAAAAAAATTTTTTTTAATTTTATTTTTGGCTGCATTCTGTCTTCGTTGCTGCGTGCAGGGCTTTCTCTAGATGCGTTGAGCGGCGGCTATTCTTTGTTGAGGTGCGCAGGCTTCTCATCGCAGTGAGAAGCGCAGGCTTCTCTTGTTGCGGAGCACGGGCTCTAGGCATGTGGGCTTCAGTAGTTGCAGCACGTGGGCTCTAGGGGGCTTCAGTAGTTGTGGCACACGGGCTTAGTTGCTCCGGGTGGCATGTGGGATCTTCCCGGACCAGAGCTCGAACACTTGTCCCCTGCAATGGCAGGCGGATTCTTAACCACTGTGCCACAAGCGAAGTTCTCTAAACAAAATTTAAAACTCATAAACAAACACATGATATGTATGATGAAGTATACTGATGTTTGTAACTTACTTTGACATGCATAAAAAATAAGATGGGTTGATGGATGAATAGACAGGTGGGGAAACGGACAGATGTGTGATCAAACAAATAGTAAAATGTAAATTATAGAATCTTATCTTGGGTATATTGGTAATTATTGCACAATTTTTTTCAGTTTTTGGGGGGGTGGTAGGAACGCTAAACTGAATTGGTGATTTTTGTTCCTTAAGTGGTAAATAAATATACATGGATGTTTGTTAGACTTTTGTCATATTTTTGTCCTCGAAATAGTCCATAATAAATTAATTAATTAACAAACACATAAATAAGAGTTACGAGGTGATTCTGACACCCACTCCTGGGTGGGAAAAAACCCACTGTTGGGCTCTGAGAGCTCAGAGATCTCCTTGTACAGCATGCTGAGGAGCTACACGACGCTTATCCTGGGAGGAAAGAGATGAGTTTCCTATTGCTGCTGCAACACCACAAATTTAATGGTTTGAAACAACACAGATTTACTGGGAATTCCCTGGTTGCCCAGTGGTTAGGACTCCGCACTTTCACTGCCCTGGTCGGGGAACTAAGATCCCAACGCAAGCTGCGTGGCCAAACCAAACCAAACCAAACCAAAACAAAAACACAACAAAAATTATTACCTTATAGTCCTGGAGATCAGAGGTTGGAAATGGGTCTCAAGGTGCTGGCAGAGCTGTGCTCCCTCTGGAGGTTCTAGAGGAGAACCCATTTCCTTGTCTTTTCCAGCTTTTAGAGGCCAGCTTCTGCATTCCTGGGCTCACAGCCACTTCCTCTATCTTCAAGGTCGGCAGCACAGCATCTTCAAATCTCTCCCTGATTCTGACTTTTCTGCCCACTTTTCCACATTTAAAGGACCCTTGTGATTCCACGGAGCCCACCCAGATAATCCAGTATAATTTCTCTTGTTTTAAGGTTACCTCTTTAGCAACCTTAATTCCACTTGCAACCTTAATACCCCCTTGCCATGTAACAAACATATTTACAGGACATGGACATCTTTGGGGAGTCATTATTCTGCCTACCACAGGGCTCTGCCCACCTGTGAGTGGTTCCCATGTAAGAAGTACTGATTCCTGCCATATACGTGCCACCTGGCCTTGAAGATGGAAATGCCACTTCTTGCAGAGCCGTGGCATTGCTCTCCATTCATGCAGATCCATTCTGTCCTCAACTACTCTCTTCTACCCCAGACCACCCTCCATACCCCCACTAGCAGCCCAAACAAGTCAAGAGGGGCAAGTGTGACATGTGGTGCAGGAAATACTGACCCCCAACTGCCTCAGGACCAGTTCCAACGTCTGGTGCTAACGAAAGGGTATGAGCTGGCAGAAGGATTACTGGCCCCCATCTCCCCTTCAAGCACTTCTCTGGAGAGGCTAAGACATTCCGCTGGGTGAGTGAAGGGATGCCCTGCCCTGCCCTATCAAGGGGATTTAGAAGACTCTGGTGCTGGCCCCAGTTCCGGCCCTTTACTCAGCAAGCCCAGCCACCCCCAAAAGTCAGCCCTAAACACCATCTGACAGCACGGCACCCCTGATGCCCTCAGGATGCTTGCTTCCCCTCCTTCCCCAATTTGATCCTCATCTGCTCAAACTTTTCTCTCCTCTCTCTGGTTCGGAACCTTGATCCCATGGCCCTTCTGGAGGCTCTTCCCATGAATGGAGCCCCAGGGCTCCTGTACAATTTTTGGCTCAGCCTCCTCCTTCAGATTCAGTGAGGACTCCCTGATTTAGACCCCTGGTTCTGAGGATTCAATTCCTCCATTCAGCTGCCAGGGGAGTCTGAGCCCCAGCACCCTTGCAAGGAATAAGGAGAGAACTCAATCCTTTTGTTCTTGGCATTTGTTTAACATTATTTCCTATAACGGTTCCATGTATCAATGGGATCCAGTATACTGACAGACCATATTTTGCTTTGTTGCTTCCAGGCTTTTAGCTCTGGGGACATGGGCAATCTGAGGCTATTATAAATAGCTCTGCAGGGAATTCCCTGGTGGTCCAGTGGTTAGGACTCGGCACTTTCACTGCCAGGGTCTGGGTTCAATCCCTAGTTGGGGAACTAAGATCCCACAAGTTGCGTGGCCAAAAAAAAAGCTCTGCAATAAACATTTTTTTTTTTCCCCAAATTACTTTAGTTTCCTCTTGGATTATTTCCTCCGGATGAATTCTCAAATGTGAGATAATTGGGTTGAGGTGTTCATCTACTCCTTTTTTGTCTGACACGCATCCCTTTCCACTGGGAACAGCCTCTCCTCCACTTTATGGTTCTGATGTGCTTTTAAGTAGAAGTCCCCACGTGTCCTGTCCCAGGGGTGGGTGTTTGAGCCAACTTGTTCATAGTAGATTGGTAACAACAAACCACAAATTTCAGTGGTTTAACACAGTCAGAGTTTATTTCTTGGTGATATCATAGCTTGACGAGGGTTTTGGAAGGCAGACGGGGTGGAACACGGGAGGCTCTTCTATAAGCAGAAATTCAGAAATACAAGTGCCTTCCTTTTAGTGTCTTCAGTGTTCTGTAGGGCTTCTTTGGAGCCCTTGGTCAGCCCTGTGCATGCATCCACCATTGATGAGCAGGGGAAGGGGGGACATTTTAGGAGTTAACTCATAAGTTGTATGCCTCTCTTCAGCCACATTTCATTGGCTAGAATTGGTACATGCTTCCTGTAGATGTGAGGGCACCTGGGAAATGTAGTCTCCTCTTGTGTCCGGGAAGAAACAAACCAGTCTGGTCACCACATAGATTGTCTTTGCCAATTAGAGTACCCCATACCTGAACATGAAGCTTCTCAGTGATGGGCATATGACCTAGGCAGATCTATCAGAGTCCTTCTGGGGAATTGTTGTGGATTCTGAGAGTCCATCTAAGGACTAGAGTTATGCAGCTCTTGTTAGCATGGCACTGGCAGGGCTTCTTCCCCAGCAGAGCGAGGGAGGAAGGCTGCCAGAGAACAGAGCCAGAGTCAGGGAGGGCCAAGGAGCTCAGACCCCTGGGGTCCTGCTTTGAGCTCCTGGATCCAGAATCAGCTCCTTTGGATAAACTCCTTTTGTTTGAGCCAGTCTGTATTGGATTTCCGTCACTTGCAACCAAAGGAGTCCTGACTAATAATGCATAGGCCAAGGGATAAAAAGATTTACTAGTGTTTGAAACATTTTTCTAGATTACTCTCTAAAATAACTTAGACATCGTGTAAGGCATTTTTGTTTTCCCAATTTTTGTTTTCATAACTTATATGTATTTCTTTCTTCTCAATTCTTATGTATCTTACTTTTCCTTCTTAGAGTATTATGGCAAGCACTTCTACTATAGCATGCACCAAATTAAATTGTTAATTAAATTAATCAAACCACATTATGTTAGGGCATCTTGGTTTAACACTTTAAAAAAATTCAATACATAAAAAGAATCTAAAAAAGGGTGGACATATGTATATGTATAACAGATTCACTTTGCTGGACACCTGAAACTAACACAACATTGTAAATCAACTACACTCCAATAAAAACAAATTCAATATATATACAGGTTTGAAAATTCAAGGGTTACAGATAAAAGCTAAGTGAAAAGTAAAATCTTTCTTCCCTACCATCTATCCCTCTCCCTAAAGGCAAACAGCTTCTTGGGCTTTCTTCCAGAAAAAAACAATAATTGTATATGCAAGAATGTGATTAATGTGTGTGTTTGTGTGTATGTGTTTTCACAAGCTCTTAATTATACATCTTTTTACACCTGTTTTTAGGTGTAATGATTCTAATGCTTCTCCATTAAGTGAAGATTCCAGGTGTGAGAGGCACTCCTTAACCCCTTAAGCCATGAAGCAGACAGGAGAGAATGCATTCACCTTACCTGGAGAGAGGCAGGGTGCACATGGTGGGGCTGGGGCACCTCCCAGGAGGAGCCCTGCCTGAGAGTTGGGCAGGAGGACATTTTAACGGGTCAAAACCATTGATTCATTGTTATTTTGCAAGAATTCTGCTCTTTCTTTGCAGCCGCTGTGTTGGTTTTAGGTCCTCTTTAGCATTTGCCATTTTGTCACGAAATTCTGTCAACAAATTCTGGATTGTTGCATAGCCCTTATTGTCGTTATTATTTCTTTTCTGATTAAAAATACTCATTGGCTGGGCTTCCCTGGGGGCGCAGTGGTTAAGAATCCGCCTGCCAATGCAGTGAACACGGGTTCGAGCCCTGGTCCGGGAAGATCCCATATGCCATGGAGCAACTAAGCCCGTGCACCACAACTACTGAGCCTGTGCTCTAGATCCCATGAGCCACAACTACGGAGCCTGCGAGCCACAACTACTGAAGCCCGCGCGCCTAGAGCCTGTGCTCCGCAACAAGAGAAGCCACCGCAATGAGAAGCCTGTGCACCGCAATGAAGAGTGGCCCCCGCTCGCCGCAACCAGAGAAAGCCCGCGCGCAGCAACGAAGACCCAACGCAGCCAAAAATAAATAAATAAATACATTTATTAAAAAAAAAAAAATACTCATTGGCTAATGCTTTTTCACAAGTCTTCCTTCTTCTGTGCTATTTTCATTTGGGGTTCCTTTTCAGCTTCCCCTCCCCCTTGGGGGGGGCGCCCCGGGGTCCTGGAAGGCAGGCATGCCAGGGCGTGCAGCCCTGCCTGGAGTCGCCAGAAGAACGAGGTATTTCCTGAGAAAGAATGCCTCCTAGGGGAGGACGGCTTCAGGCAGGCAAACCTGGCACCTGAATGAGCTTCCGGTGATAGAGTGTAGAGGGGGCGCTTATCACTCTTACCTGTGTGGTCCCTGACCCAGCCACCTGGAACCCAGCGTCCCTGGTCTGAACTGTCTCAGTTTCTAGGCTATATATGAACAAAATCTGGAAGAGCTGTTTCCAGCACAAAGTCTATAAGACATAGGACCAGAAGCAATCGTGTTCCCTTTCACTTTGTCCATGTGACAAAGTATGTTGGTAAAGTAGGGAGAGTGGCCTCGCTCCCCACTTCTACATGGACTTATGGCAGACAGCACGCTTCAGCCCGCTGAGTTTGCCAGAGAACACTATGCAACTTTGGCCTCCTGCTCACTGACATGGGTGGTATTCACGCGTGACGGTTAGTTTCACGTACCAACCTGGCTAAGCTATCGGACCCAGTTATTCAGTCTAACACTCACCTAAGTGTCGCTGGTGTTTTGTAGATGTGATTATTGACATCTACCATCAACTGAGTTTAACTAAAGGAGATTATCCTTGATAATCTGGGTGGGCCTCATTTAATCAGTTGAAAGGCCTTAATAACTGAGATTTCCCTGAGGAAGAAGAAATGTGGCTGTGGCCTGTAGCATCAGCTCCTGCCCAAGAGTTTCCAGCCTGGCCTGCCCTACAGATTTCAGACTTGTCAGCCCCCACGACCATGTGAGCCAATTCCTTGCAACAGATTTCTTTATACAGACACCTTTTCCACTGGTTGCGCTTCTCTGGTAGAAACCCGAAGGATATACCATGGGAGCGGCAGCATCCAAGGGAGGCCACAGCGGAGCATCTTGTGAAGATGGCAGGGCCTGTGTGACACTTTCTTGACTGTGGGTATCAGACAAAGTGGCAAGCGGAGATCCCACACCTTCTTCACAGGCAGCAGGTATCAGTGAAAGCGGCCAGGGTGGAGGAAACAGCAGACGCCTCGAGGAGGAAGGCAGAGCTTGCTGGCGAACATGTGTGCACACCGTCTGGGGGACGCTCGGAAAGATCCCAGTGAGACTTTGAGGCAGTTGGAGGTCCTTCCCCAACAGCAGGTGTAAGTGGGAGCCCACACAATACAGTTAATCTTCACGTGACCCTGTCTGTAGCTTGAGAATGGTGTGGTGGTAAAAAACACGGTGCTTGAGTTCTAGCAGGAAACAGGTGGCATGCCTAAACTAGGACCAGGCAAGGAGGTTTGACAAATGGACTATCTACCCAAGGCTGGGCGTGGCGTCGGGAAGCCTCGAGGGGCAGCCCAGCACTCCTGGGGCTGCTAACAGTCCGACTGTTACTTCCTCCGGGCTGAAGGGACAGGAGGAGGAAAAGATTCCCAGAAGCTGGAAGCAGAGCTGTGTGCAGAAGGTGTCTTGTGAGGCACCTTCCGTGGAGGGACAGCCAAAGCAAGGTAAGCTCTTAGGGAGGGAGCCAAGGGAATAAATGACTCTGATCTTACTCTTTTTCTTCCCCTGATCTCTTTTTTAAAAATTATTATTATTTTTATTTTTAAAATTTTTGACTGCATTGGGTCTTAGTTGCTGCACATGGGCTTTCTCTAGTTACAGTGAGCGGGGGCTGGCTACTCTTCGTTGCGGTGTGTGGGCTTCTCACTGCATTGGCTTCTCTTGTTGCGGAGCACAGGCTCTGGGCATGCAGGCTTCAGTAGTTGTGGCACGCGGGCTCAGTAGTTGTGGCTCGAGGGCTCTAGAGCGCAGGCTCAGTAGTTGTGGCATGCGGGCTTAGTTGCTCCACGGCATGTGGGATCTTCCTGGACCAGGGCTCGAACCCGTGTCCCCTGCGTTGGCAGGTGGATTCTTAACAACTGCATCACCAGGGAAGCCCGGTTTAGGTTTCTTTATGGTTTTTGAAGCCAATGTAACATTAAAGCAAATTTCAAACAAAGAAAAAACTTCATCCTTAACCCCACCACCTTAGCAGTATTTCCAGAGTTATGCAGTCACTCCTATTACTTATTTATTGAGCACTTACTATGTGCCAACCACTATACATACATCACTGTGCACAGTGTTCTTAATTACATCATCCTCATTCTATTACATATCCTGCTTAAAGAGCAGGCTCCTAACTGACTCATAAACATTACTCATGTGTTCATATAATCTTCGTGATTATAATTTTTTTAAATATAATACATTATAAAAAACTTGGAAAACAAGTAAGAAAAAAAAACTATCCAGCACCTAAGAACCCCTGTTACCTTTCCTATATATGTCTCTATGCACTTTTATACAAAACGGTAATCACATATCTTACTTTTCCTAACATCATGTCATAAGCCTTTCCCCATCTTGTTACCCAGTCTTCTTGCAAAATAGCCTTTGCTTATAGAAATTTCCAGCCTTACTGGCATTGTCCAGGTTTTCCCTGCAGCTGACTTCCTAAGCATTGCTGGAAAAATGCCAAAATGATTGTCTGAGTTGGGGTTTGTTCTAAGTGGTTTCTTGTGCTGAGAATGGTGTGGCTCTGTGGGGTCCCCGCCTGCGGGACTCACTCTTGCCCATGTGTGAGCAGCTTTCAGAAAGGGCTGGTGGGGATGAGGTCAGCTTAGCTTTGCAGCTTCTTCCCTCTGCACCCCTCACTCGCCCTCTCTCCCCGTCTCTGATGCCCATGTCTTTGGTGTTGGAGTCAGACAGTCCTGGACCCAGCCACTCAGCGGAGTGACCACAGGTGAGTCACCCTGCATCTCTGAACCTGTTTCCTCAGCTGTGGGATGCGGCACCGTGTCCACAGGGCTGTTGTCCACACAAGAGATGATGCACGTAAAGTACAGAGCAGAGTACTTGCTATCATTGGTGCTGAGCAGTCATTCTGCATCTGGGGTTTGATCTCCATCACTGAGTCCGTCTGCCTGGGCCTGACCTGTAGACTCACAACCCTGTGAGCAAACTGTGATTGAGTTTGGCTCTCGTGAACCAGTTCCTCTGGGCCTGAGGTTCCACAACCCTGTCACCCAGACTTCTATGCCTTGACCTCTATTTCCTCAAGCCCTGTCCCTTTTTCAACTTCCTTACCAGAAGTGGCACTCCTCTTTCTGACCAGCGGCAATCTCCCCAGGCTCCAAACCTTCACGGCCCCGTCACACCTTTGTTACCCAGTTCCTTCCTCTCTTTACATTGGCTCTCCTGACGCAAGCTCCCCTCCATACACGCATTATGACCTGATGAAGCCCTCTATTCGGTACCATGATCCTTATGTACTTTGCCCACTTGTCATGTGGCTGCACACTGCAAAGTGTCTCCTACACATGTGCTTTGCTGTGTTAAGAAAGCAATCTGGGCTTCCCTGGTGGCGCAGTGGTTGAGAATCTGCCTGCCAATGCAGGGGACACGTGTTCGAGCCTTGGTCCGGGAAGATCCCACAGGCTACGGAGCAACTAACCTGTGCGCCACAACTACTGAAGCCTGCGCGCCTAGAGCCCGTGCTCCGCAACAGAAGCCACCGCAACGAGAAGTCCGCGCACCGCAATGAAGAGTAGCCCCCGCTCGTCGCAACTAGAGAAAGCCCGCGCATAGCAACGAAGACTCAACGCAGCCAAAAAATAAAAATAAATAAATAAAATAATTTTTAAAAAAAAGAAAAAGAAAGCAATCTGATGAAATGAGGTACTAAGATAAATAAAATAAAAATAAAACCTTGCACGTGTATGGCAATTAGCGCTACATACAAGGTACTTACTGGCAAGTTATCACCTTTGATTATCCCAACAGACCTATGAGCTAATAAGTAAGAATGGTTTAGTTAGCTTCTTTTGAAGATGGAAAATTAAGGCACAGAGAAGTGAATTGCTCCTATGACTTCTCATCTAGTACTTTCCCCACTATCCTACTTAAATGACTAATAGCCCCTTCACTTTCCCTGTGGTATATGCTATTTAGAAGACATTTATTAACGAATCCAAATGAGTTTGTCTTTTCTGGCCAGCCATGGGAAAAGAGAAAGAACTTGAAACAAAGTCATGCAGTATGGAAGATGCATTCCGATGGCCATGTTGAAGGCGGCAGAAGCTAGCAGCCTTGACTGCTTCGATTTAAAGAGGAGGAGGAGGAGAGAGGAGAGTGACTCTGAGGGTAGCAAGGAGGGACATAGGGAAGGACAAAGAATTTTTGTTCTGTGGCTAGAAGAAAACCTCCCAAATCTGCAATCTTCCTGTTATTTTTTTTTTAATGTTTATTTGTTTATTTATTTATTTATGGTTGTGTTGGGTCTTCATTGCTGCACATGGACTTTCTCTAGTTGCGGTGAGCGGGGGCTACCCTTTGTTTCGGTGCACATGCTTCTCATTGCGGCGGCTTCTCTTGTTGCGGAGCACAGGCTCTAGGCGCACAGGCTTCAGTAGTTGTGGCTTGCGGGCTCTAGAGCGCAGGCTAAGTAGTTGTGGCGCACGGGCTTAGTTGCTCCGTGGCATGTGGAATCTTCCTGGAACAGGACTCGAACCTGTGTCCCCACGTTGGCAGGCAGATTCTTAACCACTGCGCCACCAGGGAAGTCCAACAATGTGATTTTTAATGGCTGCATAGAATGTCTTTTTATGAATTATTACTCCTCTATAGCTGGCTATTTAGCTTGTTTATGCTTTTTTGCTACTGTAAAGTAACACTATGATGAACATCTTTTTCACATACATCTTTGTACACATCTCTGATAAATTCCTAGAAATGCAACTGTTGGATTAAAAGATATGCACATTTTAAGGTTTTTGATGCATATTGATAAATTGTCCTCCAGAAGGACTATACAACAACAGCGTATGAAAATGGCAACACTAAATCACATAGAGATCTCCCTGAAGAAATCTGTCCATTATATTCTGAGAGTCTTCTTAAAAATGCAGATCCTGAGCCTGTACACAGATCAGGAGTGAAGACAGCAGTTCTCCATTTCCAGCTCCCTGGGGGGCGCTGCCACTGCTGATCTGCTGCCATGCTTCGAACTGTAAGGATTTTGAGGACTTCCAAATCACACAAGAAGGTTAAATGAAAACTGGTCTCTTAATACTAGCAGATTCCAATCAACAGGCACTTGAATGGCTTATCCAGCTGAACAGAAGACAGGTAAGGCCCCAAGGAGACTATCGCCAGGTGAAGATGGTGGAGAAATCCTGGATCCATTTGTGCTTTTGATGTAATTTACCTTCTAAGATTCCTTCTTTTTTGCATCTGACTCCACTTTGGTCCTAACCTCTACACCTAGGCCAGTTCCCTGGTTTTGAACCACAAGCTCCAGTGAACACAAAATTGTGTCTTCCTTACAATGGTCGCAATGGTCCTGACCTCATTCCTGTCCCAGCCCTTGGCCCAGCTCAGCGCCCTCACAGCGGGTGTCCTCTGAGCATCTATCCTGGACCTGCCCTAAGTCCTTACCTGCAACAGCAACGCCTGTAGGTTCTCTCCCCTGGCCCAACCTCCAGCTTTTCCAAACTCAGTGAGAGTCAGAAGGAAAATTGTTGGCAATGAGAGGGAAACGTATTCCTATGAGAAAAGCAATTCCAGCAAAGATATTTACAGCCTGAAGCCTCTCAGAGATTCCTCTATATGTGTTCCATGACTCCTTCCAGACTAAGGGTCTGGGGGTGAATGCCCACTGGGAGAGTCCTCCATGCAGAACACTTTAGGGCCATTTGATCCTCAGTCCCCCCAGCAGTTCACTCCTTGAATTCAGAGAGGGCCTGTAGCATGAAGGTGGGCACCCCTAGGGCACCGCAGCACAGATGACCCCTTTGTGACAAAGTTGACACCATTTTTGACATTGCCAATCACCCTCTGGGTCCCGCCAATGGCAGGAATGACACCCAGCATAATTCCAAGGACAATCCTATTCCAATGATGTTCCAAGGACATCCTGAGGACAGTGGTTCAAGGGACCAGTGCTCTCTCTTAACCCTGGAAACCTCTGAGATGTGGCTATCTCGTATTTTACTTCTAACCCGCCCACTGTCCACATGGGGGGAGGGAGCCTGTTTTCAAGATGAAGGATTCTTCTCAAACCAAGTCCTTTCCAAATATTGGCACTAGGGGTATCCATCAGTCTGCCTAATGTGGCCCTGCCCCCATGCAACTTCCTTTGCCCTGATTCTGACACCCTCTACTTGTCCCAACTCTTTCATGGAGCTCCCTGGCCATCTCACCTTCCCAGGAGCCAACAGGTAGCCCTCCGCAGTGCAGGGTGAGGTGAGATGTGCTCTCCCATCACTGAGGTAGGAATGGGGCCTGCATCTCCCCACAGAACTGTGAAGACGAAGACAAGCTGATAGTCCTATACTATCAACACTCTATTTCAGGTGCTCTTGTGGGCTAATCTCTAGTCTGTAAGCTTTGTGGCAGCCAGGAGCCATGTTTATTTAATTCAATCGTTGTATCCCCAACACCCAGAATTATGCCTGGTACGAGTAGGCACTCACTTAATATGTGCTAAAGGAGAAATAGCCTGGGATCAAAACCACTTGTTTGAAACACTGGCTGTAAAACAGTCTAATCCCCTAACACCTACTCACATTCAGATGCCAGCCAGCAATCACGGAGCCTATAGCGCCCCAGGCGCTTATTCACTGCAGAGAGCATCAAAGCAACCTGCAGGGCAAATCTTGTTATCCCATTTCCAGATGTGGAAACTGAGTCTGAGAGTTTAAGTGACTTGCCTCAAGTTCCATAACGACTAAGAATTGGGGTTTGCAAAGAAGGGCTAAGGCATCCCATAATACCTTTCTGTTAACACATGCTGCCCTGGAAGACAACTTGGTCCAGTTCCTACAGATACATCCTTTTTTTCCCCCCTTGTAATGAGAACTCTTAGGATTTGCTCTCTGAATAGCTTTCATAGAAAACACACAGCAGTGTTCATTATATTAATCATGGTGTACATTACAGACATAGTACTTATTTATCTTATAACAGGAAGTTTGTACCTTCTGACCACCTTCATCTAACACCTCTCCACCCCCAGCCCCTGCCAGCCTCTGGTAACCACAAATCTGATCTCTTTTTCTGTTTGTTTTTGAAGTATAATTGGCCTACAACACTATGTTAGTTCCTTGTGCGCAACATAGCGATTCAATGTTTCTACACATTACAAAAACAATCATTGCCCTACAGATACATTGTTTTACCAGTGGTTTACTCCATTCTCTCAGTCCTGTCTCACCCGGTGGGCCCCATGGAGGCAGCCAGGCCCAGTGCACCCCTGGAGTTGGGTTAGTTACCCTGCACAGGTCACTCAACTCATCCTGTTTGCTTCTTTGTTGAGTTTTTAGTGTCCACATTCCTCAAAGGGTTATGGTGAATATAAAGGGGAGTGGGGGGAGAAAAGATTAAATTAAAGCACTATTTATAGTGAAGTTTTATATACGCATTAAAATGAGAAATACAGGTGTGATTCATTAACTTAAAAATACAAAATAAATAGCTCTCAAGACTTGACCTCTAATCAGGATTTCACTAGGTCCCAACCTCTCTGCTGTGGGCAGGACCAATTGGCCATTTCAACACATTTTTTACAAACAGACTAGAATAAGCCAGAAAAACCCTATCTTTAGAAAGTATTTTGTATTGATTGAATGTGTGTGTATATTTAATTTCTTCTTTAAATCATTATGGGAAATTAATTTCAATTGTAGAGAGACTAGTATAACGAATTCCCACGAACCCATCTGTAGCTTCAGGAACCCATCTGTAGCTTCAACAATCATCAAACTCATGGCCAAGTATGTTTCATCCAACCCCCCCACTTTCCCCTCTCCCATATTATTTTGAGACAAATACTAGAAATCATATAATTTTTTACATAAATATTTTAGTATATATAGCTCTAAAAGACAGGAACTTCCCTTCTGAAAACATAAAGCACTTAAAACAAAATCAAGAATAAGTCCTTTTATCATCAAGTATCTCTAATCAGAGACCAACCTTCTCTTTGTTTTATATGTCATACATTGTCTAGGTTTGTTTGTTTAAATTGACATATCTTTTATGTCTCTAAGTTTATAGGTTACCCTTCCCCCTCTCTATTACACCTTTGCAATGTATTTTGTAGTGAAAGCCTAAATTATATTTTAAAATTCTAAATTAAAATTATCTTGAGATCATCTGTTGGTCTTAAAGCAAAACAGTGTCAATTTGGAGGGGGCAGTCATCCATACTTTCCACCCACTTTTGTAGTTAAACACTGATTTGTTTACAGGGGATAATCAGTAAGAAGATAGCACTACATTGTAACATTAAGGTGCACAGGAGTACCTCTTTAAAACACTTTTTAAATTTTATAGACCAGTTTTTAAGCAATCAAAACGCTACAGAATTACTCCCTTCATTGGAGATTTCTAAAGGGAAAAATAAAATTGCTGAGCTCAGGCTTCCCTTGTGGCGCAGTGGTTAAGAATCTGCCTGCCAATGCAGGAGACACGAGTTCGAGCCCTGGTCTGGGAAGATCCCACATGTCGCGGAGCAACTAGGCCCGTGAGCCACAATTACTGAGCCTGCGCATCTGGAGCCTGTGCTCCGCAACAAGAGAGGCCCCGATAGTGAGAGGCCCGCGCACCGCGATGAAGAGTGGCCCCCACTTGCCGCAACTGGAGAAAGCCCTCGCACAGAAACGAAGACCCAACACAGCCAGAAATATAAAAATAAAAAAAAATTTTTTTTTAAATTAAAATCATAAAAAAATAAAAAATAAAAAAAAATAAAAATAAAAAAAAAGAATCCGCCTGCCAATTCAGGGGATATGGATTCGAGCCCTGGTCCGGGAAGATCCCACATGCCGCAGAGCCACTAAGCCCATGTACCACAACTACTGAGCCTGTGCTCTAGAGCCCGCGAGCAACAACTACTGAGCCCACGTGCCACAACTACTGAAGCCCGCACGCCTAGAGCCTGTGCAGCACAAGAGAAGCCACCGCAGTGAGAAGCCTGTGCACCGCAACAAAGAGTAGCCCCCACTCGCCGCAACTAGAGAAAGCCCGCGCGTAGCAACAAAGACCCAATGCAGCCAAAAAAAAAAATTGCTGAGCTCATTTTATGTGAAACAACAGGGTATATGGTTACTGCAAAGGGCAACACCCAGGGCACAGGGCGGAGAGTGTTCTGCACGGATAAGAGCATGAAAGTGCATAAAGATTAGCTGTTCTTTATTAAGGGGCTCAAGGCTTCGAGAAACATGAAAGTTTAAAGATACCTGGTTGCCATGGCTGCACAAAGTAGAGAACAGAGACAACCCTCATTCACCTACAATGTGAAGGAGGGTTTGAAGGACTACTTTTATCTCCAGAATTGCTTTAATTTTCCATTATCCATTGTGGGGATGGGGTGAGCAGAGCTTCTGCCCCCAAAGAGCCTTGGCTAAAGTGTTGTGGTCCCAGAGGATCGGCCTGAGGGGGGTGGGGGTGGAGGGGAGAGGGCCTTCTTTCCTTCTCTCTTCTCTGGGCCCTTTCACCCCCTGCCCTCTGAGTCTTGCTAATATACACTCTGCCCCGAGAGAGGGTGGTTCTGGGAGAAGAGCCCAGTGGCTGGGTGGTTGGGCAGAGGTGACTGGGTGTGGACTCTGGTCTGGACGACACCGGGGTGCCTGGCCCTGGGAATGCAGCCAGGCTGAATTGTCTTCTGGCTACTGCGGGTCTCAGTATACGTTCCTTTCTCCTGTCCAAGCTGGAAATTCCATTGCACTGAGCATCTGTGTGTGTGAGCACGTGTGTGGTATGAAGAGCACGTAAGGAGAGGCTGGAAGGACTCATGTTTGTGGCTTTCTCGGCCCTGGGATCCCAGCGCTCAGCTCCAGTGGCCAGGTCTCTGGCCTTTCAGGAAACCTGGATGTAGAGCAGACAGAAGGGGACCTCAGTCCCCTCCAGGCCACCTTGGAAGGGCAGTGTCAACCTGACATTAAATGGGGAAAAATCGTAATAATAGCAAACCTGATTAAAGGCTTATGACCATAGCCAGGCATTTTCTATGCATTAATTATTTCATTTAATTTGCACTGCAATCCCCCAGGTAGATAGGATAAGATTGGAGCAAAGCAAGGAAAGGGAGCATAGTAAGGCTGAGTAACTCGCTCAAAGTTAAACGGAGTGTGAAGACATTTGGCTCTAGTGCTTCAGCTAAGCCACAACTCTAGGCCAAGTCATTTGGTCTCTCTGAGCCTTAGTTTCCTCATCTGCAAAGTGGAAATAATGGGAATACCCACCTGAAGAAGTTAATTAAAAGAAAAAATGAGCTAGTGCATGGAAGGTCATAGGATGAACTAAAGCACAATCCAAAAATAAGGTAAGAAGGTTAGAAAGCTGCTTGCTCAGTGCAGACCCAATTGCTTTCCTGGTAACAGGGCACAATTTTCTTTGATGAGATTCTTCTAGTCAATAAACTAGGTTATCTCATTGTAAGAATATCTGGTCTCTTTTCATAGCGTTCAGTAAAGCTCATGTCATCTTGACTGAGAGGAAAAAAAATGAAGCCTGTAAACACGTATTTTTCTTGAATTAGCATTTGTGCTAAAAGAGGGCTCGCTGCTGAAGAAGTTGTGCATTCCTCAGAGGCAGGCCAAGTTTTACATTCTGTCACCAGCAGCTTTTAGCCAAGTCCTGAGCACCAATTAGTCTCCTGAGAAACACCTGCTTGACATACAAACACTTTCTCCAATTCCTGCCCATAAGACCTCATGTAGGTAGTATGTGTGTTTTTCCCTATTACAAAGTTCAAAGAAAGGGTCCTGTATTCTTAACATTCGAAGCTTCATTCATTCATTTACTCCACACTCAAAAAATAGTTTTTTTTTCATTCATTCTTTAAATTTCTAGACTGCAGTAACCAGGCGCTGTCTAGATTCTGGAAATACAGGACAGACTTGGTCCTGCCCTCATGAACTCATGTAGTTTAACGGGGGCAACAGAAAACCCAAGCAAACAAGTAGGTAACGTGATGAGTGCAAGGAAGGAAGCAAAGAGCTGATGCAGAGGTAGAAAGGGCAGGAAAGGCTTCTCAAAGGTAGAGACCCAAAGGCTAAGAAGGAGCCTGCCCTGTGGTGGGGCTGGAGACAGAACAGCAGGTGGGGGGCCAGCATGAACAGAGGGCTGGAGGCAGGCGGGGCAGGGCTGCTCAGAGCAGGCCTGCGGGCCAGGCTCACAGTGTAAGGAATGGGCCAGGGGCCACCGTGCTGGGCTTTGCGGATTATGGTAAGGAGTCCAAGTTTAAAGGCTGCAATAAGAAGCCACTGGAGCTTTTTTTAAAAAAAAAAACTGGGTAACATTCACATAACATAGAATTCACCGTTGTAATGTGAATTCCTGTTCCTCTCTCCACCCGCCCACCCGCAGCCTCTGGCTGCCACTAATCTGCTTTCTGTCTCCATGGATTTGACTATTCTGGACATTTCATATAAATGGAATCATACATTAAATAACCTTTTGTGACTGGCTTCTTTCACTTAGCATAACGTTTTCTAGGTTCATCCACAGTGTAGCATTTATCAGTACATCAGTAAAAGCTTTTTAAAGGGCGGTGTGCAGCAATCTGACTTACGTTTTGGGATCACTTTCACTGCCCTGGAGAGAATGGATAGGAGAAAAGGCAGAGGGCAAGTGAGCAGATGAGTCAGGGGCTGCTGCAGTGGGGAGGGTGAGAGATGACGGAGATGCGGAAAGACGGCTGCAGTGGACACGGAGGCAGGGCGCGCTGACATATTTTATAGGGAAGGTTGAGGGCACTTGCTGATGGATGGGAAGTGTGGTTCCAAGTCCCCAGGAAGTCCAGGCAGGAGGAAACAGATGTGGGGGGAAATGAAGAGTTCCATTTTGGCTACGTTAAACTTGAGATATCTAATCTGAGATGTTAATTAGGCGATGGAAATGCGAATCTGGGAATTAGTGGGAAAGTCAGAGCTGGAGGTAAAAATTTGAGGGTCGTCAGCCAGAAGACTGAGGTTAAATCCAAGGGAATATGTGTTAAATTATGTGCATTATAACAGAGTGATCTCCGCCCCCAAGGGTGACCAAGAATAAGAGGTCTGTAAATCTAATACTTCTCAGCTCCTAGCTAAAAGGGGAATATTCTGCATTTGAATTAGTGCTCAGCATTTACAAAGACAGAAGCTGGCGTCCTCTGGTCTGTATTCAGAGTCACCAGCCTCACTGAGCGGACCTGTTTGCATTTCTATCACCACTGCACTCAGTCAGCACCAACAACTGGTAACTCCCATTAAGGATGTTAAGTGAACGGATGCTTGCCTTTCAATGAGAACCCCAACCAAGTGCGATCAGGGTCTTAGCTCAGGTTAAAAATGAATGCTTTGAGCACTGAGGTCACTTAAATTGAAGAAATCAAACTTATTCTTAACCTTCTCTGGACAACCTGTACTCCTAGGTGGGTGATTCTCCCAACTGCTAACAAAAACTCTGGGAGAAGTCCTGGAACCAAACCAAGTACTGGGGCACTTTTGCTCAAATAGCAGTGACTGGGCCCCATCCCCGCCTTTGGGTGGTCGGCGGTGGGGAGGGATGGAAGACGTACACTTCCAACAATTGTCCTTCCTTTGTTGCCCACACCTGTTCATTTTCATGACTGTAAAACACAGATGCCCTATGACTGTTGGCACAGGTTTGAGGTGAACTGAGAAAAATTAGGACAACATAAGAGTACTTCTTATAAGTTAATTAGTAGAAAAACTTGGCAACCTTATGTCAGATCCCAAAATCCTTTGGACATTTTACTGATTCATGAAGCCCAAAGCTTGGGAAGCAATGCTGTAGATTTCTTGGATAGAACTCCAGAAGCACTGCTGCTTGGTGACACTCACGTGGCATGCAAAGGGGAACTTGTATTGCTATTTGCTTTTGCTTTGAGGTCTCCTCTGCCAGATAGTAAGCACATAAAGGCAGAAATTTTTCTCCCACTTTTTGTATTCCCCTTAGCAGGTGCTCAATAAATATTCATGGAGACAATAAAAGCAACACCTCTCCCCACTTTTCTGACTAAAAAAACCCCCCCAAAACAAAAAACCTTCTGCTTTTATGTTTAATAATTCCCTAAAAGAGTCTTACGAGTTGCGGGTTTGCAATACAGCCCATTTGCTGATGACGCCTGTGGGGAAAGGAGATGGGCTGAGCATCTCCTTTGGATGGAATTTCGCTTTCCCACTGGCAGGGGGGTCAAGTGAGGAATCTCCTCTCTTGGGTGAAGTTCCTTATCTTTTCCCCCCTGACTTTATGCTTGTGTCTAACCAATGCCTTGGTTCCTTACTTAGCTTCTGGTTTGTGGGAACTTTTCTTTCATCATGTAGTTATTTCCCACTCAAGCTGTCTTCTCCAATCACTCAGTAATTATTTAATGAACATGTCCTCTGTGTCATCTTCCTATTCATCTGCTAACAGCTCCTAACACAGGTTGATCCCTTGCCTCTTCCTGAACATAATCCAATTTGCCCTGGCACGGGGTGGGGGTGGGTGGGGTTCAACAAGAAAGGCCTAAGCCCTTTAACCAAACACCTAAGGTCCTAATTGATGTTTCCCTCAGGGTCTCAGTATATTTGCACAAAACTTAAAATATTAATATTTATTTTTTAAAAGATCTAAAAGTTCCCCGTGGCCTTCTCTGTCATACTATATAAAGGAAAACTACAGAATTAGAAGAAAAAAGAGCAGACATTTGAAGCAAAAGTGACTATAAAATCTATAATAGAGACCAGGTAAGAAAACTGACCCTTCAGACATTTCCAGAGACATTCCACCCTATAGCAAATGCAATCAGGCATTGCCAATAGAAGTATGTCAGAGAAATACGTAGCATCAAGACTACAACAGGGGGATTCCCTGGTGGCGCAGTGGTTAAGAATCCGCCAGCAAATGCAGGGGACACGGGTTCGAGCCCGGGTCCGGGAAGATCCCACATGCCGCGGAGCAACTAAGTCCGTGTGCCACAACTACTGAGCCTGTGCTCTGGAGCCCTCGAGCCACAACTACTGAATCCCACGAGCCTAGAGTCCGCGCACCGCAACAAAGAGTAGCCCCCGCTCGCTGCAACCAGAGAAAGCCTGCGCACAGCAATGAAGACACAACGCAGCCAAAAATAAATAAATAAAATAAATTAAAAAAAAAAAAAAGACTACAACAGGAAACAGTACAACCTATTAAAGGTGTAGGTCTAGACAAAACTTCCTTTGAAATCCTAGGGAATAAACATATAGTTTTTGAAACATGATCAATTTAAACACACACTTACCCATCATATAAGTAAACATATTAATTTATACTTACTTACGGTATCGTGAAATGGTTCAGTAGCTTATTTAAAATTGTACTCTGCAGTCCAAAGGAACCAGCATCTCATAAAATTTCAACGCCCAAATACCAATTTAGAGGAAATATGAATTTAGAAGAATGTGAGAAATGATACTATGAGGAAATAACCAGCATAACCCAGACAGGAAATTCTATAGGACAAATGACCTAATTTCACAAAAAAGAAAAAAACAAGAGATGGGAAGAAAACCTACAGACTGAAAGTCATGAGACTTATCAGTCACAAATATGTAAACTTCACTTTCTTGATTCAAATAACTTGTAAAAATAAATGAATAACTGAAATATTCAGGGATGAAAATATCCGATGTCTGGGAAGTAAGTGGAGGTATAGATGAAACAGGATTGGGAAAATATTGATAAATGTTGAATCTGCGTGATCTATGCATGGGATTCATTATACTCTTCTGTCTACTTCTGTATGTTTGAAATTCTCCACAATACAAAGAAAAAAAAGAAAAAAAGAGGAGGAACCTATAAAGTAAAAGTTTAAAATATATAATCAGGTAGAGTCTTTGTGAGCTTAAATTAAAAGTTTCTTGACTTTTGCAGTTGCCGTATGTTGTAGCCACCTTTCCTGGGCCTAATTTTCTATTTCTATTATATCCTCTTAATCGTACATTTCTCTTTGAGAGGCAACGTATAAATAAATTAAAAGCTTTACACCAAAGGTTACAGAAGTCTTAAGCTTCCTAATTTTCTTAAGGGAATCATGCACCAATCAAACTGATGAAAATGGTACAAATTTCATTTTGTGGAGTGTATGCTATTGCACATTACATGCTACTGTCCAACCTAGTAATGATACAGGATGGTGCATATGTTCTGTGCAAATCCAAGAGCCTTTCTTCAAGTATGTACCTGAAGTACTTGGTATCCAAGTTCATTTTAAAGTAAAATAAAACATCTAACTACACCTTACCTGATGTACAATGTAAAATATAAGACATTTAACAATAAGGCAATAAAATATCCAAATAAACCAGAAGAAATAAATGTTGTAAGCCCTGTGGTCTGAATATATCAAAATAATGAATAACATATTTGGCACTGACAACCCAAATCAAACAAATTCATCCAGAAATGAAAAGTAGCCAAGGATAATTAGGTTAACGTGAAATTACAGTTTTAGAGAAGAATTTCAATTTGTTAATTTATAAGGATTATAGGAAACTATAATTACCTCATCACCTCTCATACCAAGGTATTTATGTTTCTGGGAAAACAAATCAGTGTCAATTGCTCGGTGAGTACAGAATTAAAGAGAGGAAAAATTATTTAAAAATTTCTTTTTGGCAACAATGTGCACCTCTCACGGATTCCCATCTGTCCCTCCAGAGCAGCATAGTTTTTGGTTTCCCATTTAACACGTTGTCCATGTTCTCTAACTTTTGCTGCATAAACACCACTACATTTTTTTCTCTCTCTGATTCAAAGCATTCTTTCATCCTTAGACTAATGGAAGGTTGCCATTAGTCTAAATTGAGGTCTGTGTGTCAATTTCCTCAAGAGTAAATCTTACTTTATGGGATTGATAAGCAGGCTTAAGAGTATTAAATCAATTAATATTTATAAAGCATTTAGAACAATGGTTGGCACAGAGTAAGTGCTATGTAATCCACTATATAGTAGCTTATATATCATAAACATATTATGAGCTTAAATGGTAAGTATACAAATGTACATGTTTTACTAGTTAAAATACAATTAAAAAACTATTTTATATTCTAAGTCTAAAAATGAGCTAGAATATCACAGCAGCTGGGATCTGACATGTACTATACATTAAACATCTAACACACAAAAAGCACAATTCTACCTAATTACTGGCTATGTTAATCTAGGTAATAGTATGTGACCTAAAACTAAAAGCGGAACCTTGAGAGACATCTATTTAAAACCCCTTTAATAACAGTACACTGCTTTCTTAGAGATGAAAAGGCTCTGGGGAGGTTATTTTAAATAATGCCAGTCCCTTCAAAAAAGTTGCTCAGAATTTTGAGTAGTTTTTTCCTTAAGAAATTTGTCTGTAGCAAACAAAAGCACTCCAAAAATTCCACTGATGTGGGTATGTTTTCAAAAGCATCCCCAAATTATAATGATGATGATTAAAGGAAGTGGAAGAGTATAATCTAAAATCACATTTCAGCTTTGCTAAAATAAAGCTGTGGGAACAGGGTAAGACACTTAACATTTATGAATAAATTATTGGTAAGACTTCTCAGCTCTCGTTTTCTGAGTCTGAAACTTTTAAGAATCAAAACATGTTAACTATGTAAAAACATGGTTTTATGAAAATATTAAGTGAAAAAGGTAGACCACACATTGTATGCTCAGTGTGATTATAACTATTCAAATCTGTGAAATACCTCCATCCATTTATCTGCTCATCCATCTATAGATTAGAAAGCAGACTTAAGAGACTAGAATGGTGGCTACATGGCACACAGCATTCCATTTTAAAGTGAGATTTGGGGGCTTCCCTAGTGGCGCAGTGGTTAAGAACCCGCCTGCCAATGCAGGGGACACGGGTTCGAGCCCAGGTCCGGGAAGATCCCACATACCGCGGAGCAACTAAGCCCGTGCGCCACAACTACTGAGCCTGTGCTCTAGAGCCTGTGAGCCACAAATGTTGACGCCTGCGCACCTAAAGCCCGTGCTCCGCAGCAAGAGAAGCCACGACAATGAGAAGCTCGTGCACCGCAACAAAGAGTAGCTCCCGCTCGCCACAACTAGAGAAAGCCGGCGCACAGCAACAAAGACCCAATGCATCCAAAAATAAATAAATAAAATAAATAAATTTATAAAAAAATAAAAAATAAAGTGAGATTTATACCAAAACAATTTTTACATTTGCAACCATAACCGTCACCAAAGTAATAACCGATTCATGCAAAAATTACCAATGGGTTCACTGTTAGGGAAGAATAATATTCCAGATAGGATATTCACACAGTCTCAAGGATAAATAATAAATACATAGGTTACTTATGAAGTACAAAGGAAAAAAGGTACCTTTAGAGTGAGGCAATCTGGTAAATCCTACCTTAACTAAGTGATCCAATTTAGCATCACCAGTGATAGGGCAACTCACAGCAATGCCTCCTGATGCTGTGCCTTCTCTGTAGTATTCTCGTCAGAAACGTTTAATCTGAATCTAATCATGTGGAAACGAGACAAATGCAAACTGAGGGACATTCTGCAAAATAACTGGCCTAGATTCTTCAGAAATGCAATTTTCTAGGGAACTGTTCTACATTAAAGGAAATTAAAGAAACATGAAAACTAATGCAATGCATGACGCTTGAATGGATTTTAGGAAGGAGGAAGTCCAATTATAACAGACATCACTGGGACAATTGTGGAAATCTGAATAAGGACTGTAATCATTCTAAATAGCACTGTATTAACATTAATTTCCTGAATTTCATAATTGCATTGTGGTTATGTAAAATTAATGCCCTTGTTTTACAGGATTAAACTTAAGTATTTATTGGATTAAACTGAATTATGAGATTAATCTGAATGTTTGTAAATAACTCAAATGACTCAGGAAAAAAGAAAAAATACATAGTGTAAAACTAACATGGCAAGATGTTAGGAACAGATAAATTTAGGCTAAGGATACAAGGGTATTCATTGTTTTTTCTTGCAATTATTTTAGGACTAAAATTTTTTTAAAAGAGTTGGGGCAAAAAATCCATCTTTGTTTTAAAATTCTACATGATCCAGAATGGACTCCACTATAGTTAGTCACCAAATATTTACAAATAAGGCTAAAGAGGCAAAAAGCAAACATCTACTTTTAAGTAGCAATGATAACCTGTTAGTCCACATTTCCCTCAAAAACCATCAAATTCACAGCAAGAAACCATTTCCTAGATGGAGAACTTAAGAAGTTTAGAGAACAATTCTTGGGAATTCCCTGGTAGTCCAGTGGTTAGGACTCAGTGCTTTCACTGCCAGGGCCGGGGCTCGATCCCTTGTCAGAGAACTAAGATCCTACAAGCCATGAGGTGTGGCAAAGAAAAAAAAAGAATTCTTTTATTATTATATAGATGTAGTATATATAATCAGAAACAAATCTGAGTTATAATTAAGTTATAAAAAATAAATGTCTAGAGGCAGAAGATACACTGCCTATATGTGGTGAACATAGAGGATTTACTTGCCAGAAAAAGTAACTGTTGCAAACCCTCAGAATTATTGCTCTATAATTGGACAGATAAGATCTACTATTCAGTAATTTTATTCAATAACCATTACTGAACACTGATTATGTGCCAGTGGTCCTGTACTTAGTGTGCATAAAGGGTAAGACAAAGTCCTTGCCTTGAAGAACTCAGCCTATAAGAGTCTCTCATCAATTATAACTTAATTTAAAAAAATCCTCTATATGTCCTTATAAAATCCTTATTTAATTTCTAAATTTAGTCTAATTTAGTCTGTAGGTAACCTAGAGATCATTTGCAACTAGTATTTAAAAGCAATTACACTTTTCTACTTAGTTTAAAAATCAATAATTTGCTTCCATAATATTTACAGGCCAAATTATTAAACTTTATAATAAAGACTTTATTAGGAGCCTATACAGAAGTTCTTTCCAAATAGACAAAAGTTTGAGGGAACAGGGAATCTTCCTCTGGCCTCTCCTCAGTCAAAGGCCCCTGCTTGTTTGAACCCTGACCAGGCCAGTTTCACTGCAGAAGCTGTCTTCAAGTACAATTAAATCAGGAGTCATGAAGAGCATATTGTCAATCTATGAATTTCGTTTGCTTGTTTTCTCTGGCTGAAAGAATTCATCAGTCAATCTGAGATTTGTCTCTTATTATGGGTTCTTATAAATTAAATCATAAATAACTCAGAATCTAAAAACTGTGACAATCCTGAATAATCTTAACCCCCGTAAAAGGATCTGTAAATCATAAAGGATGTGCTAAGGTTCAAAGTTTTTTTTTGGTTTGGTTTGTTGTTAATTAATTAATTTATTTATTTTTGGCTGCGTTGGGTCTTCGCTGCTGCACACGGGCTTTCTCTAGTTGTGGCGAGCGGGGGGCTACTCTTCGTTGCGGTGCGCGGGCTTCTCATTGCGGTGGCTTCTCTTGTTGCGGAGCACGGGCTCTAGGTGCAGGGGCTTCAGTAGCTGTGGCACGCGGGCTCAGTAGTTGTGGCTCGCGGGCCCTAGAGCACAGGCTCAGTAGTTGTGGCACACGGGCTTAGTTGCTCCGTGGCATGTGGGATCTTCCTGGACCAGGGCTCGAACCTGTGTCCCCTGCTTTGGCAGGCGGATTCTCAACCACTGCACCACCAAGGAAGCCCCATGAAGTTCAAAGTTTTAAGAAAAGCTTAGGAACCCACAATTTTATGTCTGGGTGCCTGTAAGTAATTCTTAAATGGTTCACAGAAAAGATAAAAAGAGGATAAACATAGTGGAGACTTGTATTTTTCATTTCTGCTGAGAAGTACTGTATCACTTAGTTTAAATTGTCTGAGCAAAAGGTCCCACTTAAAGTGAGCGTAACTATTAATATATGCTGCTATCTTTGGTATTTCTTTTCTCTCAGATTAAAGAGAGATTAAGAATGACTAAGGAATTAACACAACATTGTAAATCAACTATACTTCAATAAAATAAATTTTAAAAAAATGACAAGGGAGAACCTGTTTGTTAACTGCAATAGTTGTAACTAAAGTTTACAGAGTGCCTGACCTAAATGAAGCCTTTCTCTAATGCACGTTAAGTTGAGCCATCAGGATTCTGTATAACATGGGCTCTAGAACCACACTTGAACTTATACTATGTGCTAGAATTTACAGGAATTTGAAATATATATATATTGCAACCTTTCACGTTAAAAGAGGTTTCAAAATGATCTACTCAACAGAGACTTTCATAGCTCATAAATGTTTCAAGTCACTCTTGGGAAACTTAGTTCATCACCTGAAAAAGTGATTTCACTTTTAACAAAAATAAATTTGAGTTTATTTTTAAGAAACAAAAGCATCCATTTCTTCTACATAAAGCCTTTCGTTTGTCCTAAACCCGAGTTAAAACAGGAAATTCTATGGTCAATCAACCTATAATACTATTTTCAGAAGAGACTTTTTTTTTTTACTATCTACAAATATATTTCTATAACTGAATTTAGCATCCTAATCACAGAGGTAATCTGAGGGATAATGTTCAAGCCCTGGGTATGTAAGAAGGTAGTGCAAGGAGGTAAAGAACGGGAGACTATGGCAGGAGATAAGCACATTCGTGTACAAGGTCCCTTCCCACCCTGCCTGTGGAAATGCCCTCTTCTGTCCCCCATGAACACAGATGAGCTGGGACAGCTTCTGACTCTGATAAAACCATGTTTTTCCTAGAATCACTGTTTCTTCAATGGTGGTTTTTTATTAAAAGAAGAACTATTCAAATGGATGGTAAGAAATTCAACTTTTATCAATACACAAATAAGTTTACTTAAAAACACCTCCGTTACATATTTTTAAAAGTTTCAGAATCTCTCCCCACCAGTGTCCATAAGCTAGAATAGGTTCACGTGAAACCTGCAGTCCGGCCTAGGAGAATCAATAAGTGATGGTCTAGGTACTTGCTCAGACATTTCTCTTGTCACCGAAGAGACAGTCACAAACAAAACACATCTCTTGCCTGGTTGAGTAGGAAGAATCCACATAAAAGAGCTTCATAAAACGTCTATGAAGGAGAACTGGTAATATCAGAAGAGTTCCAGCACTTCAATTGAATATAATTCTCTATTAGTCTTTTCTTGATTTAATTTCTGTAGCTCACGAAAACTTACTTCAATCTTGTTGAGCTCAGAACAAATGCTTATCTAAAGAAAAAAGTTCCAAAATAACTTTTACCATAACTTGTACATTTGAATAAATCCTCCACAATTACTTAGGGCTATTCCAAGAAAAATTTTAATAAATTATAATTTTGGTGCTTCTTGGTTACAAACAGAATTCAGTATGTATCAATAATTACATACCTGGGATTTCACAAACTTGTAAAGACTTAACAGTAGCCTTTTTGCTTCTGGTAGCATTACCACAACAGTAAAATTAGCATCTAGAAGTAGACATATCCAATCCATAATCTGAAGATAAACAGGAAAAGGAGCTAAGATTTTAAATTTAATTTTAGGTTAATTCATTTTACAAAGTCCATAATAATATCAAACAGTTATAAGAAAAAATAAGTCTTCTTTACAGAAGTCTGAACGTTTTAGAGATGAAGGAATTTCTCAGCAATCTAAAAAGCCTCTTTTCTGCTTTTATACTTGTCATTTTACAAGCATAATTGGATCTTTTCCATCAGATTAATCAGTAAAAAGAAAGTCACAGTGATATTTAATCCAAGGGAGAGCTAGCACTTTTTATTTTAAAATTCTTGATAACTACTAGCAGCTACAAAAAAAAGAACCCACTCATCTCCTATTCTGAAATATACACTATGACCCAAGAATAAGGTGTCCTGTATTATAGATAAGCTACCAAGAACTA
Organism: Balaenoptera musculus; assembly: GCF_009873245.2. Taxonomy (NCBI): domain Eukaryota; kingdom Metazoa; phylum Chordata; class Mammalia; order Artiodactyla; family Balaenopteridae; genus Balaenoptera; species Balaenoptera musculus. Next base: position 13,891,511 of record NC_045804.1, on the reverse strand, counting down.
AAATAAAGTTATTACTATACATTTATTAAAGTATCCTATGTAGTCTACACCTTCAAATGGTGTTGTTAACATGTAAATATCACTGTCATGAAAAAGCATTAAGGAAACCAATTATCCATTTGCAGGAAGAGGGGAAAGCTGATCCCTATGTAACTCTCTACACCAAAATAAACTTTATATGTATCAAAGAGTTAGACAAAGAAAAGGAAAAGAAATGTACTAGGGAAAGACAGGGCGGCTATTTTTACACTCTTAGAGTGGGAAGGGCCTTAAGCATGGCATACCCAAAAAGAAGCCATAAAGGAAAAGCTTAACAATTCTGACAGCATGAAAATTAAAAACTCATCTATGGCAAAAATTACACTAAAGCAAGTAAAAAAGAGTGATAGGAAAAAAGTATTTGTAATACACTTCATAGAAACAGACTAATTTCTCTTAATATACAAAGAATAATTTATAAGGCAAAATGAAAAAGACAGGAAATGCAATAGAAAAATTGGACAAAGAACCTGATTAGGCAGTACACAAAAAGGAATATAAATTGGCAAGAAATGATGGTCCACCTTTCTTATTATCAAAGAAATGCAAATTAAAATAAAACACTTATTTGTTACCTACTTGACTAGCAGAGAGTAAGGTCTCAGATCTTGGTGGCCACAGTACCTCTTGTCACAACCCTTTGGAAAGGTAGCCTGGCATTTTCGAAACTAAAAATGCATGCACCCTTTATCCAGTAATTTCACTAATGGGAATTTACCCAACAGGTGTTCTCTCATAATATGCAAGAATATTTGTATAAAGATGCTCACTGAAAGTTTGTTTACAATAGCAAAAAACTGTAAGTAATTTAAATGCCAATCAATAGGGGACTAACAAATTAAGATTTTCTATAAAATCAAATAGTATGCAGTGGTTAAAAAGAATGTGGCAGATGTATATAGCCTGATTCAGAAAATGTGTAAAATGTAGCTAGCAATGAGTGAAAAAAAACAAGCTGCAGAATAGCATGCACATGATCTAATTTGCATTAGAAAGACAAGAGAAAGATAAGTTAAGGTACAGAAAGCAAATTTCTAGACATAAATGCAACTCTTAGTATTGGTTATCTCTAAGAGGGACTTGGGATTATTAGGTTACTAGGAGGACACTTATTATCACTCTCTCCCAACGAAGCTGAGGAAATTCTTGAAAAGGGTCACAATAAAGAATCAGGAATTTAAGATGAATTTAAGTTCCTTAGTATAGCATTATGGCTCTAAAAAAGCCATCTACCAAATTGAGTGATCCACTCCAGTGGTTTGTGTACTTGGTGAGGGAGGAGGGTCGTAGGAACCACGAGACAGGGAGAAATCAGTTCCTGGATTCCAGATTCTGATACTATATACATAAAACCTTTTTTTTTTTAACATATTTTTCCCAGCATCAGATCAAAATAAAAAGATTACCTCACCTGGTTCAGGGTTGGAGGGTGTATTCCAGGAAGAGTCATAGTAGCATTTTCACTACACTTCAGATAAAGGAAATACAAATACTGGAGAAATAGCTAGGTGGGGCGGAGAAAAGAACAATCACTTTGATAGAAAAATTTTCTTTACGTAAAGCTAACAAAGAGACTGGAGAGAATTTTAAGAGGCTACTGAATTTAACTGTACATCAAACAAATATGCTAGACATCAGGGGACACAAAAATGAATCAAATGCACTCCCTGCCATCAAAGAAGAGTTCATTTGGTTTGGGAGGGGTGGGTGAGGAGCTTATTTTGTTTGTAAATAATAAGTAGAGAAGACAGAATCCTTCTCCGGGCAATTCTTTTTAGTTCCTACTCGTTTCTAACTTAGATGGATGAACCCGGCCTTCGGGTTTGGCACCAGGAACACGTCAAGCTCTGCCTCCCCCAGGTCACTCTAGTCTCCCAAGCACGATTTTTCACCTTGAGGGCTGGGAAACCTCTTACTCAGATGAAAGAACTTTATAACCTTTCGAATGCCCTAGAAGCTGGGTAGAGTTAAGGAGCAACACTTAACCCAGAAATAAAATCCTGTAGGATTCGTAAGAACACTCACAGTGATGTGTTGTGCTGGGATGTCCTTCAAATGAGGCAGAAGAAACGTCTCGCTATATGCTGAATGAAGAATTGCGTTTCTACTCGGGAATAAAGGAAAATCTCATTTCAACCAATAAAGGCTTTTCTACTGAAATAATGAGTAATTCCCTTCCCCAGTAACATTTTTCTAAATTTATACAAAAGTTCTACTTTTCTAGAAGAGTGCTATCACTGAACATTCTCCTCGTCACTAGAGATCATCTGGAATACTTTGCTATTATAGATAATTGGTGTTTATTCAGTATACTGATTTTTAGAAGGGATAGAGCTTCTATCTTAGTACAGCTTCTTAAATAAGAAGGTTTAAGTAAGTTGTTTGAACACAGCATTGAATGTAATCCATTTTCAAGCAGAAACTGAAAAAAACTGAAAGAAAGAAAAGGAAAAAACCACCTTAAATTATCTAATTACCCCTTAGTTTTTGCTTGGCATTTGACTACATCCCTGGGAAAGAGACAATACAAGGGAAGCTGTTCCAAAGGATACAGTAGCGCTGCTCTTTTCCCTGTAACAGGGCAGGAAGTGCTCTCCTCCGCTGCAGCCTGAGGCTTCTCAGTCAACTCCTGAGCACAGTTCTCACAGTTATCTTCTTCAGGATTGAAACCATTTTGAAGAATTTCAGTTTGTTCTTCTATTTCCCCATCTTGTATAATAGCAGTATAGTCAGAAACTGACTCCATATTGATATCTGTTTCTTGAAGACTGTCATCACCAATGCTATCATGTTAATTGAAAGCAGGAAATAATTCTTATCAGTAGTTGAACTTACTGGAAAATTTTTCATTTTCTAAGCCTTCAAAGTTTTAGAAATAAAATAAAACAATAGATTTAAAATGCAGTGAAAGAAAAGGAGCATCAGCTCCTAACTTACCTCAAGAAAATTTTTAAGCAAGCGCAGGTGACTGACTCAGGGATGTCAGGGAACTGCTGTAGGCAGAGCTGTAGGATCTGCACATCTGTCTTTTCTAAGGCAAACTCCATTAAGCCAGGGCACAAGCTAAGACCAAAAACATGAATCATTTTTATATATTAAGAAACTCTCAATTGCAAATAATTCATAAGGCTTTTTCAGAGTATGAAAATCAGAACTGCAAAAAACAAGGTCAAAAGAGTTATGCGTATAAAGTTTGGTGTACAGAAACATTTACCTGTAAGAAAGCACACGCGTTTGGATAAGCTGCATCAGACAGTTCCGAGGATAAAATGATGGTTCTGCTTTACATCTTCCCAGAAGTCCTATTACTACGTCCCCAATAATAGTATGAAAGTCAGGGGTCCGCTTAACAGCCAAAAATTTACGTAATTCTACTTCAATATGTTTTTCTGAATCTTTCTGAAAGGGCAGAAGTAAAGAGTTCAGTGTGGTACATTAATAAACGTTGCTCTGCACTTAAAAGTTCCTAGCTTAACATCGTCTTAAATCACTAACAGCATTCATGCATTCCTGTGAAACTGGAGTTGATACTACAATTTACTGCACAAAGACAAAATACAAAGAAAAAAAAACTCAAGGATTTAGAAATCAAAATTTCTAAGAAGCTAAATTGCAAACATTCAATGCAAAGGTGAATGAGATATGAGGCCACCACCATCACACTGATCTCACAAAATGCTTAGCGAGAGTCAAATAAGCCAAAGCATCACTCTGACAACCTCAATATACTATACAAATGTTAGCCATAGCTCTAAAAATGATCACAAGAGGAAGACAATAAAAAGTACATAGGATTTCTTTTAACCATGAGTTGACTTTTCGTATTTCTAATATTTTAAAATTTACCTGTACGGCTGCTAAGAGTTGTGTGGATGGTGGAACCTCCGGCTGTACACTCGCTTCAATTTTCCTTCTCCTTAACTGGAATTCAGTAAATTGATTAGGATCTCAAAACAACACAAAAGATGCAATAGACATTTAGAAGAATATAAAATATCCCAAAGAGACTGGCACACTTTTGCTCTAATCACAAACTTTTTTTTTTTTTAATTTATTTATTTTTGGCTGCACTGGGTCTTTGTTGCTGCGCGCGGGCTTTCTCTAGTTGTGGCGAGTGGGGGCTACTCTTCATTGCGGTGCACGGGCTTCTCATTGCGGTGGCTTCTCTTGTTGCGGAGCACGAGCTCTAGACATGTGGGCTTCAGTAGTTGTGGCATGCGGGCTCAGTAGCTGTGGCTCACGGGCTCTAGAGGACAGGCTCAGTAGTTGTGGCGCAGGGGTTTAGTTGCTCCAGGGCATGTGGGAACCAGACCAGGACTCGAACCCGTGTCCCCTGCATTGGCAGGCGGGGATTCTTAACCACTGCGCCACCAGGAAAGTCCATTCACAAGCTTTTTTAGGGTTTGGTTTTCTTATAGTGAAAAGTGGGTCTATTTCAACTTTTAACTTAAATGTCTTTAAGGTTTTCAGGTTTTCATTTTTTAATAAATAAAATCTCTATACTCAGGAAGGTATTATTACTAATTGCAAACTGGTCCATTTTTACACCTGGGTCTTACACACATGCCCATAAAAACTACTAGATGACATGTGTCACTTTCGGATAAGGGCTGTCAGGTTACTGGGTTCAAGCTTCAAATCACCCCAACATTAAGAGCAAGTTTTAAGAGTTGTACAAATGTGAATTATTAAAATAATTCAGCCTTTTCTGTTTTTTAACATCCGTAGTAACATTTCTATTTCAACTACCAAACTTACGATTCTCTTTGACTGCTCTGAGTTCTGAGATCCAAGTCCATATCCCTGTGATGTTTCCCAGTTTACAAAATGAGTCATGGCATGAATGTCTAAGAAAACACAAAACACACAATTTCTGGAATTTTCTGACCTATTGGTATTTACCCAGCCAATCAATCAAACAAAGAACAATAAAACAACCACCACTCATGCACAATTCAAGAGCGGCTTTAAAGTCCATTTCATTCTACCAATAACCTCAGATCAGTAAATCATAATATCCTAAAAGGCTATGTGCCCAACAGATGAGGCCACTGGTAAACCAAGGAGGGAAAAAGCATTACTGATTTTGTCTGCAGGACTTTCCCGTTGCCCCTAAAGTCAGAACACTGGTGTTCAAAACGCAGCGTAGCTCTTTAACCTGCAGCAGTGTCTGCAGTGTGGACTGTTCCCAAGGTAGCTTCCTGGACCAATAAAATCTGAACGAACACTGGCAAATTTCAACATTAAGAACAGGTTATGCAAACCGATAGCTGTGAAAATCTACATATCAAACTAGAAGTTTATAAAATGGTTTTTAGTAATAAAACATTTAAGTTCCTACCTGGATCTTGACTATGCTTGAGTTTTCCAAGAGCACCTGCTAATGATGACACCTCACACTTGTATGGGATTACAGTTAGAAATTTTCCATGTAGCATAAACAAATTTTCCCCATGATACCAGAGCTACAAAAAAGTTATCAAAAATGTAAGCAACCCTTTTTCTCTTCTAAGATCTGATTCAACAAAGCCATATAACTTATAACAATAACTTGTGGTGGAAGTAATCTTAATATAACAGAAAGAATAAGGTGAAGTTAAGCAACTTTCCAGAATAATCTCATATGTTCAATTTATTAATTGAGGTAGGTTTACAAAGCTCTTATTTTTGCCCATGTCTGAATAAAGTGTAATTTAAAGATAATTTCTTTTGACTCATAAAAATTTGATCAACACATATATTTAAAATAAATGAATTGTTTAAAATATTGTAAGTATTACACATCTATTAACGTGATACTCACAAAGGCTATTGTAACACAGGCAAACTGTTTTGATGTACGAAATGAAAAAAGCAGAATTTAACACTGTTTCTATCTCATGATCTCAATTATAAAATTGTAAAACTGAGACAGGTATATGAACAAAAAGCTCAAAGGAACATGGAAATCAAAAGTGAAGTTTGTTAGAGCAGTGGAATTGTGAACGGCTAATTTTGTGAAAATTACTTGTTTAAATATAAATTAGAATTCTATGCTAAGAAACATAGTCTCCTTATCGTCTAATTACAATGATCAAAAACATCCTATATCTTGATGTATTCATATCTTATATTCACTAAACAACCAGTACTTACTGAGTACCTTTGTTAAGCACTGAAGATATGATGGAGAACAAAAAAGACAAGGTCCCTTGCCTCAGAAAGTTTATAGTCTGGTCACCTTAAATTTTAATTCTTTAACTATTCTTATGTAATTCCATGATAACATTTAACATATAACCTAAAAGACTAATTTATTAGGCAAAGTAACAGCCCTTGGATATAGTTCAAAATACAAAAGTAAAAAGATCAAACCAAAGTGAGATTAAAAAGTTTTATTAACTAGCTAACTGTTCTCTCCTGATCTAAAATTAGCTTATAATTTAGTCTTTTGAAAGTGACAAACATAAGGAAACTATAAAAACAATAACCAAATTAAATATAATCTTGCAGGTAGAAAATATTTCTTAATTTATTTTAATCAAAACTGACAAAATATTTAGATCCGAAGAGGTCTCTTCCCTGACAGTCTATTTGTCAGACACAAAAATAAGTACATTTGAAAAACACCCCAAAGTGCAAAAACTTACTTGACCGCTGGTCCCTTGTGGTAACTCTTTTGAAGCCTGTAGTGTTTGAAATTTTGTATTCCATATGGAGAGGCATTCTGTAAAATAAGACATACAAATTCAGAAGTTGGGACTTCCCTGGAGGTCCACTGGTTAAGACCTCCACGCTTCTACTGCAGAGGGTGCGAGTCTGATCCCTGGTCGGGGAACTAAAGATCCCACATGCCTCGTGGTGCGGCCAAAAAATTAAAAAAAAAAAAAAAGTCCAAGTTCAGAAGCCAGCCAAATATAAATATATGGTGCTGGGGGTGCGGAGAAGGGAGGGAGGGAGGAGGGAAGTCATAGTTAAACACATAGGTCTTGCTTTATTAAGAATAAAAATGAGTAATGAAGACAGAAATTCACAGAAGAAGTGGACACATGTGCAGGCAGGAGGCATATGGGAATCTGTGTACCTTCCCCTTGATTTTGCTGTGAACCTTAAACTTCTCTAAAAAAATAAGGCATTTTTAAAAAAAAATTAATGAATTTTCTATTGAAGTACAGTTGTTGCACAATATTACATAAATTACAGTTGTACAATATAGTGATTCACAATTTATAGTTATTATAAAATACTGGCTTATTCCCCATGTTGTACACATATTCTTGTAGCTTATTTTATACATAATAGTTTGTACCTCTTACTCCCTCCCCTACCCCTATCTTGCCCCTCCTCCCTTCCCTCTCCCCACTGGTAACTACTAGTTTGTCCTCTGTATCTTTGAGTCTGCTTCTTCTGTTTTATTCACTAGTTTGTTGTACTTTTTAGATTCCACATATAAGTGATGTCATACAGTATTTGTCTTTCTGTGTCTGACTTATTTCACTTAGCATGTCCTCCAAGTTCATCCATGTTGCCGTAATGGCAAAATTTCATTCTTTTTAATGGCTGAGTAGTAGTCCATTATATCTATATGTATGCACACACACACACACAAATATATATACACACATACATATATACACACCCACACCACTTCTTTACCCACTCATCTGTTGATGGACACTTAGGATGCTTTCCTATCTTGGCAATTGTAAATAATGCTGCTATGAACACTGGGGTCCAGGTATCTTTCTGAATTAGTTTTTGTTTTTTTCAGATATATACCCAGGAGTGAAACTGCTGGGTCATATGGTAGTCCTACTTTTAGTTTTTTGAGAAACCTCCACACTGCTTTCCACAGTGGCTGCACCAATTTACATTCCCACCAACAGAGTACGAGGCTTCCCTTTCCTCCACATCCTCGCCGACACCTATTATTTGTGTTCTTTTTGTTGACAGCCACTCTGACAGGTGTGAGGTGGTATCTCATTGTGGTTTTGGTTTGCATTCCCCTGATGATTAGCGATGTTGAACATCTCTTCATGTGTGTGTTGGCCATCTGCATTTCCTCTTTGGAAAAATGTCTATTCAGTTCTTCTGCCCATTTTTCAATTGGGTTGTTTGTTTTTTTGACTTTGAGTTGTATGAGCTGTTTATATATGTTGGATATTAATCCCTTATCAGTCATATCATTTGCAAATATTTTCTCCCATTCAGTAGGTTGTCTGTTCGATTTGTCGATGTTTCTTTTGCTGTGCAAAAGCTTTTAAAATTTAATTAGGCCCCATTTGTTTATTTTTGTTTTTATTTCCTTTGTGTTAGCAGACAGATGCAAAAAACTATTGCTGTGATTTATGTCAGAATGTTCTGCCTATATTTTCCTCTTAAAAAAATAAAGTCAATACAGATGCTGCTATGGAAGGCTCTCTATGATATCTCAGGTGAGTGGATAAATTAAGGTGTACAACAGAGGATATGGTATGCTACCATTTGTGTAAAAAGAGGAAGAAAAATAACTAGTAGTATTTGCATATATTAAAAAAAACTCTGGAAAGAGACATGGGAAACTTTACTGAGGTTAGTGAATTTTTTGGGGGTTAAAGCAGGAACTAGAGAGGGAGAATGGGGGTTGAGAGAGGAGAAGCATAGCTTGGTAAAGTGGTTAAAAGCCAGGACTTAAGAGTGGTAAGATATATGGCGTAAGAGTCAACCTGCTTGGGTTGAACCCTAGTTCCACTACTTAGTTACCTAACATCTCAGTTTCTCATTTGTAAAATAAGGGTGATAATAACTGGACTTTCTCTCATAGGGTTGTTGGAGGATTAAATGACACAAATAATGAAATAATACAAGTAAAACACCTGGCACAGGACAGTATGCTGTAAGTGGTAGCTCCTAGCTTAAAAAGAAGAAACAAAACAAAATACACAAGGATGGCCATATCAAGTTTGTAGTCAATAGGGAGCCTGGCCTGAATAAAGCGGAGAGTTCTTGCTTTGAAACTGGGAGAAGAGACTGAAAAACGTGGACAGGGTCTAGACTGTGGCGAGAGTTGAATGCTAAACCATAGATTTGGAGTTTTATCGTGTAGGCTGGGAGACCCCAATCTTGCACTGGCCAGGTACAACTGTGTCCTTCATGACAGACTACAATTGTGTGTGTGGAGGGGTGCTTGGGGGTGAGGAGGTGAGGTGATGATGAAAATCCTGCTCTGAAGTCACAGAGACAAAAGGCACATTAGTAGTCCCCAAATTTCAAGCTGTCCAAGACTAATGAATTTATATTCTGCTAAAATGTCAGCAAGGTATGAATTCAATCCTCTACTGCAAGTCTTACCAATGTTTCCAATGCCTACAGGCTGGCACAGATATCTGCAGTTTTTATTTAAGACACTGGTGACAAGCAAGGTAGTGAGTGATATAGGAAATGTTTTAGAGAAACTGATCAAGGCAAGATGAAATCAAAGACCTGTTCAAGAATTAGGAAGCTACAGTGAAAAAGAGAATGAATTAGGGTGGTAATAAATGAATGAAAAAGAAAGAGGAGACTTAAAAGTACACTTTGATGGAAAAAATCCAAAGGACTTCTTAACTGATTGGATTTTAGTTACCCTTAGAAGCTGATAGTGGTGGTCCCAGGACTGCTACGTGATCTTGGTCCAGGATAGTGAGTGCAACACCACTTCGAGCACTGCCAGACACCACGGACTTGAGCAACAGTGATCGAACTACCCTCTGATTTTTTTCTGGGTCACCTGGATGTATTGGTATCAAGGTTTCATATACACATCCATCAGAGCCTGTTGGAAACAAGTATTTATTGTTCATTATTGGATAAATGATAGTTCTATATCTGTTACAGTTAAATGTACTAAATTGTTTATAAGATTTTACCAATTTGATAGAGAATCCAACCAGAAAAATAAACAAATGTAATAATCACATGACTCTATGCTTTCCCATAAAGAATATACTACAGGGGCTTTCCTGGTGGCGCAGTGGTTGAGAATCTGCCTGCCAATGCAGGGGACACGGGTTCGAGCCCTGGTCTGGGAAGATCCCACATGCTGCGGAGCAACTGGGCCCGTGAGCCACAACTACTGAGCCTGCGTGTCTGGAGCCTGTGCTCCGCAACAAGAGAGGCTGCGATAGTGAGAGGCCCGCGCACTGCGATGAAGAGTGGCCCCCGCTTGCCGCAACTAGAGAAAGCCCTCGCACAGAAACGAAGACCCAACACAGCCAAAAATAAATAAATAAATTAATTAAAAAAAAAAAAAAAAGAATATACTACAAACCTAAAGTTGAGGGAGGAGAAATATTAATAAAAATCTCAGTAAGAAATGTCATGATAGCCATGAAATAAAAATTGTAAATATCTGTAATAACTTAGAATATGAGGGGACTGCCAGGAGTACAGACAATTCAGTCAGTAAAAGGCTGTATCTCTTACTAGAAATTAATTAGCATCCTGGTCTAAATATTACATTTCTTGTTACTCCAGCACCCTAAAACCCTATTAAATTGCTGCGTTTTGTAGGTCAATTGTATTTTTGGCAATTTCATGTGGTTCTAGCTATGTTACATGAAGATTTTATGACCCTTTGGTTCAGATTCCCTTACTTCAATGTTCAAAAGCTAAAACACAACTCACAAACTTCTGTGTAACAATAAATATGTCCTATAGGCTAAACTTTAAGAAAACCAGTCCCTCTTAAGCAAAGGTATTAAGCGGATTCCAATGACACTCTAGACATGATAAACGAAGGGAGCCTTTTTCTTAACAGCCACTGCAAACGTTTGTACATTGAAAAACTTCACAAAGATTTTAAACTGTGATAACATGAAAATGTTTCCTATATACTGCTGTTTCTTCCTCCCTTAACCTTCCCAAAACAACTTCAAAAGAAGCCATAAACGGCTGGGGGGAGAAGACCACAAAGGCATTTTTGCCCCCTAGATGCATAAGACTGGGATTAAACCTTAGAGCATTAGGTAGAGGTAAACTCCAAGGCATTAAAAAAAAAATCTGTAAAATGGTGGCTAGTAGAGTACAAGACTGCTCTGTTAGTGTCCTTTTACCCACCTGTCTCTGTCACTGTTCAAAGAATGGCACACTATAGGTTGGAAAAGAGGAATGGGGAGTTCATGCAGTACCAACCTTAGGTATTTCATGGTTCACTAATAATAATATAAAAAAAACTGGACTTATCATAATAAAGAGTGATTTTTCCTTTTTTATTGGTATTATATTATTTATTGCTTATGATAAAATTTTAAGACATAAAATTTACCTGCAGAGAATTACTGACCTAATGCATGACTAGACATGGCAAAATGCAAAAAGTGAAGGCATAAATGCTTGTAAGGAAGCATGGAAAGGGAAATACTACAACAGAAAACTGTAAAAACTGAAGACTCGAACTTAAAACACTATCCTGTAATACCCCTTTATTTATAAACTCTGAAAGTTAAAAAAAAATACTTACTTAATGACATCAGAGAGATGAATTTCCGATACACAGATGCACTAAAACTCTGTGCAGCCGATTTTTCTTCTTGTCCAAGTAAAAGTGTGTATTTGCTTAGGATACGTGAGTTAAACTTTTGTACATAAGCAAAGTAATTTCCATGCTGGAAAAAAAAAAAGGTTATTTTACTTTAAAAGTATTCCCATTTCCACCGACTATATTTAAATGTTGAGACCAGTTGTTGGCCCACTGTAATTACTTTAATGAGTGCTTAAAAACCTCTTGTCCAATTAAATTTAAAAAGTTATAAAAAGTATTTCTTTAATTCAGGCATAGAAATAATTATTACTAATAGATTTTTCAGTATTTTAAATATATAAAAATTTTCTGAAAGAAATACTAAAGTCCAATTTTAGTTTTAAAAATCATACAGATGACTCTGAAATGCCACAAAATGGGCCAGGAATTAAAGGTATCGCTTACTTTTTCAGTAATAAAAATCAGCACAGGATGCCTAAATACCATAAAAAACTTTGTCCACCTAAAAAAAGAAAAAGAAAAATTATAAAATGCAAAATCACCAGTTAAGAGAAACACATCATCAATCTAAATTTAAGAGATTATCTTTTATTACATATTTTTTAGAGCCAGAGAGGTAGCAGAGAACACTTAATTCAGTGTTTCAAAATATCTACCATGGGGACCTAGAAGGCATTCCTCTGTCAAACGCATCTCTGGATTAAAGGCAAGTTGCTGAGCTTCCCAGAACTTTAAAGACAATAACGTGAACTATAAAGTACCAAGGGTGTGTAAGACAAGATGCGGTGTTCCCCAAACTTAATTGACCCACCCCTCCTTTTTTCAGAGTCATTTTGGGGCCTCGTGTTCTCAGGAAAACATTAGCATCTCACCTGCCTTCTTCAAGTGACAGCGGGAACTGAGGCATAGGGAGGGTAAGGGGCCTGTAACCAAGGCTGCACAGCCATTTTCTGGCAAAGTGGGGATTAGAACCCAGATTCTCTACCTATATCTTTTTGTGTAAAGATTTCCTCCAAACACAGTTGCTCACACTTTAGAGGCATTCACTGAGTCTAAGATATAACTGGTCACCGTCCACATTGTTCAGTGACTATGTACAAGTCTTTGCTTGGACCTTTAAAGATTTAGTTTGCATCAGGTGGGCCTGGAGGGGCAGCAAGTTAACCAAACAGGAAATGGGATGAAAGAATAGGGATTGGATAGATGTAAAACTGTGAGATTTCCTTCTATCATTTGTGCGAGTCATTTCCCAAGTTTTATTCCAGAATCTGGGAAAGCAGAGGTCTCAAAGCACTATCCTGATTCCACTAACAACAAGCTGCACATTTCTTCAGGCGAAAGGGTTCTGACCTTGGCAGTCAGGGCTATATGACAGAAGATTCTGGTCTTGTGGGATTACTCACTTAATTTTCAAATAACTGACTATTCAGTTCGGTTATTAGGACAGGACTCATTTGGCCCCAGTTTCCTCAATCACTTATCACGCCAGAGGCTTTTGAGGGATGTTATTTTGGCTACTATCTTACAGACAGTTTTCAATCAGCTTACTTTTATCATGTTTATAATCAAAATACTTTTGAACAAGGCAAAGAATATTATAAAAAACACAGAGTGCATTTTCTTTTTGGTTAAAAATTACAAGCATTAGGGGCTTCCCTGGTGGCGCAGTGGTTGAGAATCCGCCTGCCAGTGCAGGGAACACAGGTTCGATCCCTGGTCTGGGAAGATCCCACATGCCGCAGAGCAACTAAGCTCCTGCGCCACAACTACTGAGCCTGTGCTCTAGAGCCCGTGAGCCACAACTACTGAGCCCACATGCTGCAACTACTGAAGCCCACGCGCCTAGAGCCCGTGCTCTGCAGCAAGAGAAGCCACTGCAATGAGAAGCCCGCGCACTGCAATGAAGAGTAGCCCCCGCTCGCCGCAATTAGAGAAAGCCCGTGCGCAGCAACACAGACCCAACACAGCCAAAATAAATAAATAAATTTAAAAAAAAAATTACAAGTATTAGAACTTACTTAATCACTTCTTCATCAGAGATAACAGTTTCAATCTTCTGCTGGGGCTCTGCAAGCAAGGCCTCTAAACCACGAATGGCACCTTCCTTGAACAGCACCAAGGGTTCTGTCCCCTGTATCGAATGTATCCTATATACCTCAGCGGACAACTAGAAGAAAATAAAAACATTTAAATTTTTATTCTAAAGGAACTGCCACCTAATAGAATCAGGACATTTACAGAAGGCTTATATTTAAGGGACTGATTTGCTTTCATTTTTATTCAATTTTGTTTTATAATTATGTATGGTTCCAAAGTTAAATCTAAACATAAAATACAAAGTTAAATCTAACACAAAATACATTCAGAAGTCTAACTTTTGATCCTATTCTCTATCCTCTCCCCTGCTCACCCCCATAAGTAATCACTTTTATTCATTTTTGGTTTATCTTTCCACTGTAAATACTGGAGGTTAGGCTATAACCTGGGTCTCTCAAAACTGGAGGTGAGGAGAGGTACAAACAAAGGCACTAATGCAGTTATAAGCGGTTCTGGTATTAGAAAAAGAAAGATGCCATATATAAATACATGGGCCACACACACATATTTATATATGGGTGTGTGTGTGTATGTGTATATGTATGTATGTATGTACATATAGCCTGCAAGCCCAGGAAAAGAAGTTAACACCATATGTAGGATTAAAAAAAAAAAAAAACCCATTGTGTAAAATTCAGGATCGTGTTACTTCAGGGTGAACAAAATGCCTGGAGCCAGTGGGCAGCACAGGTAGCTGGCTAGAGGTTTCAAGGGTCCGGGTGACAACTGCGGTTGTATGTGAATCAGCTCTGTTGTGAACCACTTCTAAAATATGCCAATTGTATTTAGAGTTAGACATTTAGAACCATAAAGAACTTTCAAGATTAACCTAGTTAGAGAACTTCATTTTATAAGAAAAAGTTAATTAACATACTTTAGGTCATTAGGAGAAAAGGCACAGTTAGTTAGTCATGGTTCTTTTTCACTGCAGTATGTGCCACTTTTAAAATGTATAATGCCTGAAACTTGCAGGGTCTGTTCTACCTATTTTAAGAAAGGGAACAATGAAGTTCATTTGCTCTTGCAAGGGACACACCACAAACATTTAAACTCATGGAAATAACTATAAATGTATCATTCATGAATTATTTAAGTCCTCAACCTCATATGAAAATAACATCATGTCACATTTTCTAACATATTAACTCATAAATTGAGACATTTTACTAAGATATACTGTACGATAGCTAGAATGAAAAACTGGTTATAACCTTTATGTCATGTTCACAGACACTTTAAGATAAATAACTGCTACATTACAAATTATTCCGTCTCACCAATAAACTAAATAAATATGTTGGAAAATCCAAAGACTTACTGTCGCTTTAAATACTTTATCCAGGTTTACGTCTTCATTATTCCATATTCTCAAGACCTGAAATAAAAACATACAACTTAAAAAAGCATTCCAATTTCGATTTACATACAACATGAATAGTTAATAAATCAAAATTTGATTTGTTTTGTATATATTATATAAAAATTTTAGAACTCACCTTATTATCATGGACAACAATATACTCTCCAGTTTGAAAGTTGCACACAGCTGGACATGTTATAATTTGACCTTGTTTCACTGACCAGCTCCCCAAGGGTTTCTGATCAGAAACCTAATGAAATGAACATACAATATTCAAAAAGTCAGTCTCAGACATTAAAGCAATTAAATTTACATTCGAAAGAAATCATTAAAACGATAGTATTTAACAAATCTCCTAAATTAAAAAAATAGCTAGTCACAAAAAGACAAATACTACGTGGATTCCACTTAAGACAGAAAGTAGAATGGTGGTTGCCTGGGGTTGAGGAAATTGGGAGTTATTATTTAATGAGTACAGAGTTTCAGTTTTGCCAGATGAAAAGAGTTCTGGAGATGGATGGTGGTGATGACTACACAACAATGTGAATATATGTACTTAATACCCTGAACTGTACACTCATAGTCATTAAGATAGTAAATTTTGTTATGTGTACTTTACTGCAATTAAAAAAAAAACTTTAAAAGAGTAGTTAAAATGAAAATATAAGTTCCTAAAATGAAAAAAAGTAAATTAATATCGGCACTTTGATAATGAACAATATTAGTATATTTAAAAAATTGATGCAGTTGTGCCCTTGAACAGGGGCATGAGAAATAAGAGTAAGGATAGCTGGAATCATGCCAATTCTAATCAGCCACTCTATTCCTATGCAGGAACTGCAAAAAGTCCACTTGACAGCCAGCTAAAAACCAATGGTGTCTTCAGAAGCATCAAAAGAAGCAAACAGGATAGTACTGTTGGCAACCTGTTCCCCAAACTTCAAAGCAGACAGCTAGCTTTTTTTTTTTTAATTGAAGTATAGTTGCTGCACAATATTATATGTTACAGGTGTACCATCTAGTGATTCAGTTTTAAAGGTTATATACTGCACTTATAGTTATTATAAAATATTGGCTATATTCCCCCTGTTGTACAATATATCCTTGTAGCTTATTTTATACATAACTGTTTATACCTCTTACTCCCCTATCCCTATTTTGTCCCTCCCCCCTTCCCTGGCACCACTGGTAACCACTAGCTTGTTCTCTATATCTGTGAGTCTGCTTCTTTTTTGTTATAATCACTACTTTGTTGTAGTTTTTAGATTCCATACATAAGTGCTATCACAGTATTTGTCTTTCTCTGACTCACTTCACTTAGCATAATGCCCTCCAAGTCCATCCATGTTGCTGCAAACGGCAAAATTTCATTATTTTTTTAATGGCTGAGTAGTATTCCATTGCACATATATACACCACATCTTTATCCATTCATCTATTGATGGACGCTTAGGTTGCTTTCATATCTTGGAATGGAAGATAATAAATAATAATAAATAATGCTGCTATGAACACTGGGTGCATGTATCTTTTCTAATCAGTGTTTTTGTTTTTTGGGTTTTTTTGGGATATATACCCAGGAGTGAAACTGCTGGGTCATATGGTTGTTCTATTTTTAGTTTTTTGAGAAATCACCATACTGTCTTCCATAGTGACTGCACCACTTTACATTCCCACCAACAGGGTACAAGGCTTCTCTTTTCTCCACGTCCTCACAAACATTTATTTTTTTGTGTTCTTTTTGATGACAGCCATTCTGACAGGTGTGAGGTGATACCTCATTGTGGTTTTGGTTTTCATTTCCCTGATGATTACCGATGTTGAGATACCCAACAGAAAACTGTTCAGCAGCTCACATAAAAAGAATTACTTTCTAAGGAACCACTAAAAGCAAAGTTTAGAAAATGTGCTAAAGCAGTCCTTAGGTTAAATGGGGGCGGGGTGTGTAGACTTCAAGGGACGCAAATCCAGGATTCACAGGGTGAACCATAGCTGGCAACAGGTCACTCGGAATCAAGATGCCTACTAAGCTGCCAAGAAAGCAAAAAGCCAAAACAAAACACCGACAAAACTTTCCCCCCTAATGAGTGGGTAAGAAGTGTACGGACACAAGGCTAAAGCACTGTTCTGGCAGTGACATCTTCTCCCACCCAACCAATCTCCGTTCAACCCTTCTGCGGGCAGCTGGGCTGACAGAGACCCCAGAAGGGGATCTTAGCAAGGATATCTCCGGGAGATATGAAGCGAAAAGCACAGGTTTCCTTTCCTTTCCGAATGTAGCCCACGTGCACTTAGACGCTCTGCCGCCTGCAACTCGGAAATATGCCTCTCCGGGAGAACAACCGAGTCAGATTCTAGACCTCATTCAGCGTCCCGAAAAGGCCACAGCGGCTCTCCGCTAAGCCCGCTGCAAGATCTCTTTCCAAAGCTGTGAGAAACCTGAGGTTCCGGCTCCGAACTCAGAAAGGGGCGAGACAGCAGCGGGGGCGCTCCGATCCTATCGCTCTCACCTTATAGAGGATGACGGTCCTGCCGCTGTCCGTCACTAGAAACTGGTCTGTTTTGTCGCTCTGCTCCACTCCAAGGGGTCCGTCAGGCCCGGAACCCAGCGGTACCGCAGTCAACGTGAACCCTTCCTCCAAGGCTGCCATTTTGGTCCAACTTGCGGAAGGCCGCGCGTCCGTCCCGGCAGGCTTCGCGCTTTCTCTCGTGAGAACTAGATTAGTTCTCGCCGACTGGATTAGTCGCTCGCTAACTGAGATACCTGCTCGCGGAGCCTGCGACCTCTGGCGGGTGGAGATCGCTAGCGGCGCTGCGGACGCCGCGGGGTAGGCGGGGCCTGGAGTTTGCGTCTAGACTCCGCCTCCCAGGCCACGCCACCGAGTCCCGGTGTACTGCTCTAGACGGGAAAGAATGGGCGGGCGGGGGAGATCTTACCTGTTAGGTACTGCATCCGCTGCCCCTTATTCAGCTACGGACTTGAGAGGCTGAAGGATGAGCGTGGCAAGTGGCCGAATATAAACAAACTAGATTTTTTTAGTTGAAGCGAACTCTCTAGGAATTACTAACACGGCTTCATAGAACAGTGTCCCAAAGGAAAAATATTTCTCTCTTCAGATTAACTCTTCATAACGTGCTGTACCTAACTGAAATGCCTAATACCCCCTGCTTCTCAGAACCCGCCACAAAGGTCTGATCTCTGCGGCCTTTTGGGCCTCCCAGCTTGTCTGTCCCCCTTGACTCTCTGAGCACCCGCGGGGAAGTCTCTCCAGCTTACAGGAAATTCAAACTTGTCTGATGAAGCAGGTGACGTTCAAGATCCCTCTGGGCAATTTTTGGCAAGACCATTTCTGGGAGAGATTTTTAAGATAAACATGACTGATTCAATCAATAATATAAAAACTCAAAAAAGATAAATTGTGCATGTTCTTAGGGCGAAACTACGTAAATAGGCAATTAACAGATATGTACTATGTGCTACATCACAAAGCAAAATGCCTCCACATCAGTTTAGATTACGCATCCACACAGATCACCTTGTGTGTGTTTGCTCGTGGCCACAGCATTATAACACAGGAGATAGGAGATTATGCAGCTATTATGAAAGAATCAAATACCTACAGTAAATTCTTTTTTTTTGGCCTCACCATGCAGCATGTGGGATCTTAATTCCCTGACCAGGGATGGAACCTGTGCCCCCTGCAGTGGGGGCGTGGAGTCCTAAACACTGGACCGCCAGGGAATTCCCTACTGTAAATTCTTAATAAGGCTAATAGGTCTTTTTTTTTCAAAGTGCCTAAGGAGGTTGACTTTGAATTTGTGGCCCCTTTGTTATTTGGAAAAGAAGTACAGTGAGATTCAGCCTAGACATCCTGGCCTCTGTGAAACCTTTCTTTTTCTCTCAGCACAGTCTCTCTACTGAACCGTGTTTTGCACCTACTGCCCATATTTGAGATGACGGGCTAGACACCTCCTCCTCCAGGAAGTCTTCCCTGACTGAGACTGGATTAAATGTCTGATTCAGGGCACCAGTGTTATTGGTACATCCAGTACCGGAATGGCCCAGTTACTCATGTATTTCCCCCATTATGTTTATTTCTTTGAAGGGACTCTGGATTTATCACTAGTATCTGGCATAGTGCCTGTCCCATTAATATCTGGGGGACTAATGAATAAAGAGTGAAAGTTTACTCATAATTCTGTACGTGTGCTTTCCCTCTTCTTCAGCTTGAAGACTTTAAAACAGGGGTTCTCAAACTTTGTGATTTCAGGATTCCTTTACACTCTTAAAAATTATTGATGATTGCAAAAAGCTTCTGTTTTTATGAGGTACATCTATTGATATTAACTGTATTAGAAATTAAAAGTGGGGAGTTGAGAAATATGTATTTATTCATTTGAAAATAATAAATGTAAACACATTAACATAAATAATAAAACTTCCCTGGTGGCGCAGTGGTTAAGAATCTGACTGCCAATGTAGGGGACACAGGTTCAAGCCCTGGTCCAGGAAGATCCCACATGCCGTGGAGCAACTAAGCCCATGTGCCATAATTACTGAGCCTGAGCTCTAGAGCCCGTGCTCCGCAACAAGAGAAACCACTGCAATGACAAGCCCACACACCGCAACAAAGACCGAACACAGTCAAAAAAATAAATAAATAACTTTATATAAACATAAATAACATTTTTATAAAAAATAATTTGAGAAACAATTTAGTGAGAAGAGTGGCATTGTTTTACATTTTTGCAAATCTCTTTAATGTCTGGCTTAATAAAAGGTAACCAGATTCTCATATCTGCTTCTGCACTCAGTCCATTGTGGTATCACATGTCATACCATGCCAAAAGAGCTCCGTAGTACTCCCCAAAAGGAAAATAACATCTGAAGAGTTTGTCTTCATGGACCCTCTGAAAGGGCCTCAGGACTCCCAAGGGTTGTACCCAGACTTGCGCTTGAAGAGCAAGTATAGGGATCAAGTTTACCTGCCTGGGAAGGGCGAGATCAAAGTTCCTGGTTCCAGAAAAGAGAGATGGAGCAACCTTTCCTGAGTTCTGGAGTCTGGACTAGGTGTAAAGACCCTGAGGGAGTCAAAATAGGAAGAAAACGTGGGAGGGCTTTCACCTTGGAAGTGAAAACTAAGCCCCACCTTCCTGGTACCCAAGAGACCTTAGGGCAAGGAAAAGAACAGCTGCTCTAGGAAGGCTACTGAACTTCTTACAAATGCTAAGAATTGGAACAACTCTGACTCTTATTTTTAGCCCTAGAAAAGATTATGTGACTGGAGATAGATCTTTAAATTTTCTTTGTTTCTTTCTCTTTTTGGATCAGTGTTATGAACTAAATTGTGTCCATCCTCCCACCCCACCCCCCAACTCAATTTATCTGTTTCCTTTTTATCACAGTTTTAAACTATTTTATCTATTTATTTGCTCATTACCTAGGCTCCCCCACTGTATCATAAGCTTCTTGAGGGTAGCCGGTCCCTCTCTGTCCTATTTGCCTATGCATCCT
The DNA here is from genome assembly GCF_009873245.2 of Balaenoptera musculus. Classification (NCBI taxonomy): domain Eukaryota; kingdom Metazoa; phylum Chordata; class Mammalia; order Artiodactyla; family Balaenopteridae; genus Balaenoptera; species Balaenoptera musculus. The sequence goes on along the minus strand of NC_045804.1, from coordinate 13,871,021 downwards.
CATTTCCGAGCACTTGATAGGCACTCAGTAAAAAATGTGCCATTTGATTGAACGAATCACTTTACATCTTTGTATTCATGGCACCAGCAGTTGTATCTGATCTATATATAGACTTTAATACATGCTTGTTGAATAAATCACACTTATATGGCAAGCCATTGTAATAAACGGGAAGCGCACTTGACCCATTAGGATAAAGTAAGACTTAACAGATTGAGAAACCCAGAACTGCACTGGCATGTTTGTCCGTAAATTTGAGTCTAAGAAGATCGCGGTCCTTTTTGGAAGGACACCAGCTGTAATGAGGGCACTAGGAGTCTTCTGCAACCTAGCCTAAGATAAGAACGGGTCAAAGTGTTCCACTTCCAAGATGAATCAATCAAGGTCAATGAGCGAGAGCAAGGCCTGGCTATCCATCACTGGTTAGAGACGTTTAAGGGCTGGTCTTCAAAGGCAGCTGTGACCCTGTACATTTTAATGTGAGCTGTGGATGTTCATTCTGTTTGGATTGTTTGGCATGTTTATGCTGCTTGGCTGCCTAGCTATGAAGGCTGGGGGAAGATACTGCCTCTCACATTCAATTCCTAGAATAGAATCAGGTGATAAATATACAATGAATAAGTCTAATTATATAGTAGGGATGCGTGCCCATATTCAAAAGGGAGAATGTTACTCATTATAGATTTTTCATGGAAGGTTGACAGTTGATGATTTGTGCATTGCTTGAATGGGATATAGTAAATGCTTTGCCAAAGGAACATTTCTGGAAGCACCATTCTGAGAACAGGATGGATGGTAGATATATATATTCTACCAAGTCTCCACATTATATGGAAGTTTTAATGGTGCTTAAATAAAGGTTTAAGTTACTCTGAGATATGTTTTCCAGTTTTAGACTCTCAAAATGCCTTTGAGGCCACAGAAATGAACTGGACAATATTACTGGCACTCAGGCAGACACCTCTGAAGATGTTTCCCACAGCAAATATCAGAGATAAAGGAAGAATCTAAGCTCTCTTTTCATAATCTGTATACATTTCAGTCTAATGCTAGTGCCCTCCCAGTGAATGCCAAAACCCAATGGCTGTGTCTGGAATTTGAGGTCAAGCAAGCATTTGTGGTTTAATTGTAATAGGATAGGGAAATGGGAGAAAAGACCTGGGTTGAGGGGTTTTAGATGGGTGGGCAGAGTCAAATGCTCACAGAACCCAACAATCTTCAGGAAGAGTTTGGGCTGGGCAACTTGTCATCACCAGGGGTCCAAGTTGAAGTCAGGGGAGCCCTGAACAGTGAGCAGAGCTCTGGAAAAGGGAGTGCTGGCAGGTGAATGAATAAACACCCTGAGAAAGGTCTGGCCACCGGAAGTAGTTTCCAGTCACCGGACTGAGGTTCAGGGTGAAGCAAGAGCAGGGCAGGGCTTCAGATCTGGTTGGAAACCCCTGAAACTTCTCCCTTGTCTCCCAGATCCAAACTGTACCAATGCACTCGTTCATTTCCCAAATACTGATGAGTGCCTAGGAGCTGTGAATTCCGTAGCGAAGGAGACAGGGGAAGTTCCTCTTCTCAGAGAGCTCGCAATCCAGTGGTGGGAGACAATCTGCTCAAGAAAAGTCTCCCTAAAGATGAGACCTTTCCACTGAGATCTGATGGACAAGAAGGGGTCAGGTGAGGGGGAGACTAGATAATGATGAGATTGAGGCAGGCAGGGACCTTAATTTTGTAGGGCTCTCTGTAAGCTAGATGAGGAGTTGGCATATTCTAAATGCAATAAGAAGTCATTGAAGGGTTTTAAGCTAAGGTCTGACTTCTGTTTCGAAAAGATCATCCTTGCTCCCAAGTGGAGAATGGTTCAGAGGTGAATAATAGTAGAAATAGATATACCAGTTTTGAGGCTCTGGCATTCTTCTAGATGCAACAGGTGGTGGTTTGTGGTAGGTGATAATAGTGGAGATAGAAAAAAAATACACCAATTCAGGATGGGATTTAGTGGGTAGGGTCAACAGGATGGTGGATGGATTGAATGCGGCAGTGAGAGGAAGAAAGGAATTAAGGGCATGTTTGCCTTGAGGGCCCAGGTGGGTTGGGGTGTTCTTTACTGACATGGGGAAGGAGATGATTTCGCAGGGAGTGGTTTGAGGAAGTAGACCCAGAGTTCTATTTTGACTGTGTTCAGTTTGAGATGCCAAATAAGTGGGTAGCTCATCGGATCCTGGCACTCCTGGCAGAGGCTCAGGTTGGAGATGTAGATTTGGGCCTCATCGGCACATGAAAGGTGTCTAAAGCAATGGGAACCGAGTAGATCCCAAGTGCTGTTGATTTTATCTTCTAAAATTCACTCCAGTGGTTCACCTCTCTCCTTCTCCACCGCCACCCCTCCAGTCCAAGCCCCTCTTACGTGGCCAGTGTAATTGCCTCCTTGTCTCCCTGCTTCTCCACTTGCCCCCTTTCAATCTGTAGCCAGTATGATCTATTTAGAATTCTAATCAGATTATGCCACCTCTGCTTAAAATCCTTTAATACCTTAGTCTCAAGATGAACAAGATCAAATCCTTCCCTGACCCACAAGTAGGGCTGCCAAACAAAACACAGGATGCCCGGTTGAATCTGAATTTCAGATAACACATAATTTTTTAGTATAAATATATCTTATGCAATTATTCATTGCATATCTGAAATTAAATTCAACCTGGCATCCTGTTTTTTTTGGCCATGCCATGTGGTACTCAGGATCTTAGTTCCCCGAACAGGGATCGTACACGTGCCCCCTGCAGTGGAAATGCAGAGTCTTAACCACTGGACCACCAAGGAAGTCTCCATCCTGTATTTTTATTTGGTAAATCTGGCAACCCTATCCACAAGGGCTTTGCAAGATCTGACCCCTATTACTCTTTCCTGCCTCATCTCTCATCAAATATCCCTTGTTTCCTGACTCAAGCTATACTGTTTTGGAATAGGCTATGCCCTCTCCCACCTCAGGGCCTTTGTACATGCTATTTCCTTTGATGGGAATGCTTTTAGCTTCTCCTAAATCAACTAACTGCCGCATACTTTTCACATCTCAGTCTCCACTGAATAGCCCTCTTTTCCTTGTGGTCTACGCTCTCCTAATATGATGTAACTTTCCTTCACTGACCCTGTATCAAGTAGCAGTTACACATTTATTTGTGTGATTATGTAAGTATTATATATCTTTTCCATTAAACAATAAGGTGAGAGACCAGATTTATTTTTGCTCACTTCTATGTCCCCTGTGCTCTCCTAGTGTCTGCTACATAACAGGCACCATGAAAGGAAAAAAGGAAGGAAGGAAGGAAAGGAAAAAGAAAAAAAGGATGAAAGACTCTACTAGATTATAGACTAAATTGTATCAGGACCAGAATGAGGAATGAGGACCAAAGCAGAGATTGGCCCTGTGACGCAGTTCACAAGGAGGGCCAGGAGGGCATGCAGGCTGAAGATAAAGCACCCAGGTCAGCCTAGGAGGAGGGTCACTTAATAGTTCGTCTCCATGTTTTGGGGATGGGGCTAAAGAAGAGGTTTGAGGCTGCTTAAACTCTTTCTACCCCTAAACTCTATTTGGTCTGGCACATGGGGCAGCCTGGGGGTGGGCACTGACGGGCTTCTTTGTGGAATTGCTGCTAAGGGAAAGGTCAAGTGGGTCTGGGCTAGGCCCCTGTTCAGCTGTCTGGGAATTGTTTCCCACCACTCCCATGTCCCATGAGTAAGTATGAGGGTGTGTATGGATTAAAGACAAGCAATGCAACTAAGCCCCTCCTTCTCAACCAGCCCTCCAAAATAATTTCATTCTATTCTTAAGCTAAACTTTTAGTTGACTACCTTTTTTTGTATAAATACAGATTTATAAATTGCTTATGTTTTGTCTTAGTTAATGAAGTCAGTAGGAAAGGAGCAAGAGGGTTGGTGCTATTGACACAAACATTTCCACTTTTCTGCTAAACATTTTTTTGGGGGGCTGTCTTCATGGCAAATGTTAGCTATACGTAGTTTTTTTCTCATCTAAATTTTAATGTTTGGAAACAGAGTGGCCACTTATGCTTAGAATTTTGCAGTTTATGTAGTGTTCTCATATCAAGAAATTATTTTTTATGGAACTAAATTAGATTTAATTCCAGTAAAATTAAATTCATTATCTCAAAATACAGATGACTTATTCCCTGAATTACATTTAATTAGTATCTATAAGTGTTATTAAAAATATGCACACACACGAGGAATCCCCAAACTCTAGAAGAGCTACGTTCCCAAAGCTAGTTTGAGAGTCAGTTGTTTTGAACTCAGTCCAAATTTCCTCATGCTCTTTAGGGAAACCAGGCAAACCTCGGTGCAGCTGAAGGACCATCAGTATCACCTTTATGTTAGCGTTCAAAACCCCAGAGAACACGGCTCAATAGGAAAATGTTTCCCAGAGTTTGGGATGTCAGAAAGACATCTTTTTTTTTTTTTTGGCACGTGGGCTCAGTAGTTGTGGCTTGCAGGCTCTAGAGCGCAGGCTCAGTAGTTGTGGCGCATGGGCTTATTTGCTCCGCGGCATGTGGGATCTTCCCGGACCAGGGCTCAAACCCGTGTCCCCTGCATTGGCAGGCAGACTCCCAACCACTGGGCCACCAGGGAAGTCCCAGAAAGACATCTTTATCTGCTAGAATCTAGACAAGGGTGGTGGCTTCCACTGTCTCAGTGGGGGTAGGCGATGGGGAGGTGGATTTGAGGGAGGGTCTTGGAGACCCAGTGGCAGGCATTACGGAGGCTGGGACTAGGGTTAGAGAGCCATTATGTGTACAGCCATTATGAATAACCCAGATGTTTGAGCTGGAGACCACCTTTGAGAGGAAAGTAAAATAGCAAATGCCTCCAAATAGGAGAGAAGAGAATACCACGTGACATCTTAGGGGGTCCCCTTTACAGGTTCCAACGCTCCCTCTGGGAAGAAAGACTCTCAGATTGTCCCCTCGTAAGATTTTGAGGTATTCTACTTTTTAATCCACCTTTCCTTGGTTTTCACTTGAAGAATCAAGGAAGATGTAGTGAGGAGGGGAAGGAAAGGAACTCACCCAAAACAATGAAAATAATTGATTCATATTTGGATCCAGATTTGAAGAGGCTAATGTTTAAGCTATGGATGCTTCTTTGGGTACATTTGGTTTAATTTTATTTAAAAGGAATCAATGAAGAGTTTCAGTGGAGGTGCTGGTATTACTTAGCAAAACAAATTAACAAAGTTTTGGCCTTTCTCTTAAACTTTTCTGTGTATTAATCAGATCTGACTCAAAAGCTATTCATCAGGTTGGGGAGGGTATCTTATTATGCTAAAAAGCTTTTTCATCTAGATGTAAATTAGATCTAGCATATCAGAAAAAAGGGAACTTTTTGACATTTTTATATTCTGACAATAACATCATATTGCTCAAAAGAATCTGAATATAACACACTATTGACCCACCAGATAATCTGAATTAGTCAGTTTGTTGTTGTTGTTGTTTTAAAAATCGAAGCACCCTCATTTAATTCTCTTTACTGGAGTAAAACATAATTATTTTACAACTTGCATGCATGGAAATGAAGCAGGTTTTGCATGTCTGGATTCATCTGTACCATTCTTTTCGAGCAGAAACGTCTTTCACCTTATTCTTGAAACATCATTCTTTTTACTTGAGGTGTTGTTAATGTTTGTTTACGTCCTATGAAAGGAATACAAATTTGCATTTCTTACATTTGTTTCCTTCGGAAAACTTGTTTCTAGAAATGACATTTCAACCTACTTCCCAACTGCTTTTAGCTACCTCGTGTGGTTGAAAGGAAGGGACTCACTCAAAATAGACTCAAAATGGAAGGAGCTTCACACAATGATGGCGCTCTAGGGAACAGCCATCTTTTCTTCCTCATGAGCTACCTGCTCGTTCTTTTTTTTAAGTTCTTAAATTTTATTTATTTATTTATTTTTGGCTGCTTTGGGTCTTCCTTGCAGTGCGTGGGCTTCTCATTGCGGTGGCTTTTGTTGCGGAGCATGGGCTCTATGTGCGCGGGCTTCAGTAGCTGCAGCACACGGGCTCAGTAGTTGCGGTGCACGGGCTCTAGGCACACAGGCTTCAGTAGTTGCTGCGCGCGGGCTTAGTTGCTCCGCGGCATGTGGGATCTTCCTGGACTAGGGCTCGAACCCGTGTCTCCTGCATTGGCAGGTGGATTCTTAACCACTGCGCCACCAGGGAAGTCCTTCCCTGCTCTTTTTTTTTTTTTTTTTTTAATAAATTTATTTATTTTATTTATTATTTTTGGCTGTGTTGGGTCTTCGTTGCTGCGCGAGGGCTTCCTCTAGTTGCGGTGAGTGGGGGCTATTCTTCATTGCAGTGCGCGGGCTTCTCATTGCAGTGGCTTCTCGTTGCGGAGCATGGGCTCTAGGTGTGCGGGCTTCAGTAGTTGTGGCTTACGGCCTTCAGTAGTTGTGACTCGCGGTCTACAGAGCGCAGGCTCAGTAGTTGTGGCACACAGGCTTAGTTGCTCTGTGGCATGTGGGATCTTCCCGGACCAGGGCTCGAACCAGTATCCCCTGAATTGGCAGGTGGATTCTTAACCACTGCACCACCAGGGAAGCCCCCTACCTGCTCTTTATCATGGAGCTTTTGTTTGAATTTGCCTATACCCTCTCTTTTCCTCATGATTCTTCAGCAGAAGCTTCTGCTAGCAAGTAGCAATCTTATTTTTACATACCTGCCATTAAGATATAAAATATGCCACTTACTGTTACACTTGAAGAAATGAACACTCAGAAAGATGAAGTGATTTGCCAACATCACACAGCTTTAGAAAACTTCGGTTAAAAAATGCAATACAGGACTTCCCTGGTGGCGCAGTGGTTAAGAATCTGCCTGCCAATGCAGGGGACTACGGGTTCGAGCCCTGGTCTGGGAAGATCCCACATGCCGCGGAGCAACTAAGCCCGTGAGCCACAACTACTGAGCCTGCGCGTCTGGAGCCTGTGCTCCGCAACGGGAGAGGCCGCGACAGTGAGAGGCCCGCGCACCGCGATGAGGAGTGGCCCCCGCTTGCCGCAACTGGAGAAAGCCCTCACACAGAAACGAAGACCCAACACAGCCAAAAATAAATAAATTAATTAATTTTTAAAAAATGCAATACACAGGAAAGTATGTTTACCGGCTTATCAGATATTTTTCCCCACAAAACAATCCTTTAAAATGTCTGATACATGCTATAAAATGAACGAAACTTGAAAACATTATGCAAAGTGACATAAGCTAGATACACAAGGACAAATATTGTATGATTCCATTTATAGAAAATATCCAGAATAGGCGAATTTATAGAGACAGAAAGTAGAATAGAGGCTATTGGGGGCTAGAGGGAGGGAAGGATAGGGAGTTATTGTTTATTGCGTACAGAGTTTCTGTTTGGGATGATGAAAAATTTCTGGAAATGAGTAGTGGTGATGGTTGCACAGCATTGTGAATATACTTAATGCCACTGAATTGTACACTTACAAATAGTTAAAATGGTAAATTTTATGCTTTGTATATTTTACCGCAATTTAAAAAGAGCCAAAAAAAAAAAAAAATGTTTGAGAGCTGTAATGAGTATGTTTTAGTAGAAAGAAAAACTGATACGGCCTCAATGATATATTTTCTTTGCTTTTATTTTTATTTATTTAATAAATTTATTTATTTTATTTATTTTTGGCTGTGCTGGGTCTTCGTCACTGCGCGCAGGCTTTCTTTAGTTGAGGCGAGCGGGGGCTACTCTTCGTTGCGGTGCGCGTGTTTCTCATTGTGGTGGCTTCTCTTGTTGCAGAGCACAGGCTCTAGGCGCATGGGCTTCAGTAGTTGTGGCACATGGGCTTAGTTGCTCCACGGCTTGTGGGATCTTCCCAGACCAGGGCTCGAACCCGTGTCCCCTGCATTGGCAGGCGGATTCTTAACCACTGTGCCACCAGGGAAGCCCTTTGTTTGTTTTTAAAATTAAAGGTTTTGTGGGGCAAGGTGAGGGGCGTAGGGTGAGGGGGCTTGGCTATAAAGGGACAGTATTCGAGAGTTCTGCAATGATAGAATAGTTCCATGTATCGAATGTGGCAGTAGTTACATGAAGCTAAACAGGTGATAAAATTGCGTAGAACCAAACACATACACACTTGCACACACACAAATGGGTGCATGTAAAACTGGTGAAATCTGAATAAGCTTTATGGATTGTACCCATGTCAGTTTCTTGGTTGTGATATTGTATGGTAGTTATACAAGCTGTTATCATTGGGGGAGGCTGGGTTAAGGGTGTATAGGACATCCATGTACATTTCTTTGTAACTTCCTTTGCATCTATAATTATTTCAAAATAGAAAGTTGACATCAGCACACAAACTGGGACTTCCCTGGTGGTCCAGTGGTAAAGAATCCGCCTTCCAATGCAGGGGACGCAGGTTTGATCCCTGGTCGGGGAAATAAGCTCCCACACACTGCGGGGCAACTAAGCCCGCTCTCCACAACCACTGAGCCCATGTGCCTCAACTACAGAGCCCACGAGCTCTGGACCTTGCATGCCACAATTAGAGAGAGAAAATCCGCACGCCACAACTGGAGAGAAGTCCGCGCCACAATGAAAGATCTCACATGCCTCAATGAAGATCCCGCATGCTGCAACTAAGACCCAACATAGCCAAAAAAATAAATAAAATAAATATTAAACAGAGACACCTTTTTGACCCAACCCCTAGAGAAATGGAAATAAAAACATAAATAAACAAATGGGACCTAATGAAACTTAAAAGCTTTTGCACAGCAAAGGAAACCATAAACAAGACCAAAAGACAACCCTCAGAATGGGAGAAAATATTTGCAAATGAAGCAACTGACAAAGGATTAATCTCCAAGATTTACAAGCAGCTCATGCAGCTCAATAACAGAAAAACAAACAACCCAATCCAAAAATGAGCAGAAGACCTAAACAGACATTTCTCCAAAGAAGATATACAGATGGCCAACAGACACATGAAAGAATGCTCAACATCATTAATCGTTAGAGAAATGCAAATCAAAACTACAATGAGGTATCATCTCACACCAGTCAGAATGGCCATCATCAAAAAATCTAGAAACAATAAATGCTGGAGAGGGTGTGGAGAAAAGGGAACACTCTTGCACTGTTGGTGGGAATGTAAATTGATACAGCCACTATGGAGAACAGTATGGAGGTTCCTTAAAAAACTAAAAATAGAACTACCATACGACCCAGCAATCCCACTACTGGGCATATACCCTGAGAAAACCATAATTCAAAAAGAATCATGTACCAAAATGTTCATTGCAGCTCTATTTACAATAGCCAGGACATGGAAGCAACCTAAGTGTCCATCATCGGATGAATGGATAAAGAAGATGTGGCACATATATACAATGGAATATTACTCAGCCATAAAAAGAAATGAAATGGAGGTATTTGTAATGAGGTGGATGGAGTTAGAGTCTGTCATACAGAGTGAAGTAAGTCAGAAAGAGAAAAACAAATACAGTATGCTAACACATATATACGGAATCTAAGGAAAAAAAAAAAAAAAACGTCATGAAGAACCTAGTGGCAAGACGGGAATAAAGACACAGACCTACTAGAGAATGGACTTGAGGATACGGGGAGGGGGAGGGGTGAGATGTGACAGGGTGAGAGAGTGTCATGGACATATATACACTACCAAATGTAAAATAGATAGCTAGTGGGAAGCAGCCGCATAGCACAGGGAGATCAGCTCGGTGATTTGTGACCACCTAGAGGGGTGGGATAGGGAGGGTGGGAGGGAGGGAGATGCAAGAGGGAAGAGATATGGGAACATATGTATATGTATAACTGATTCACTTTGTTATAAAGCAGAAACTAACACACCATTGTAAAGCAATTATACTTCAATAAAGATGTTTAAAACAAAAAAACAAAAAAAACCAGCAATATGAAAACCAAAAATAAATAAATAAATAAATAAATAAAATAAATATTAAACACAGACACACACACACAACACTGACAACAAAAAAGTAAAGACTGCAGTCAGATTCTGAACTAACCTGCGGGTAAATCTGATACCTTGTCCTTATTATGAGTGAGAAATGGCCATTCTCCCTGAGAAAAACTCTGTTCCCCAGGAATGACTCTCACGTGGCTCAGGAGGAGATGACACACAGACTGTTACCTTCCTTTTTTGGTGCATGTGTGCAATCCATCATCGCATTCTTTCCAAGAATTCAAATGAAAAGACATTGAAAGGACTCTGCTCTGTCCTTCCCAAGGTTCTATCAGAATCAGGAAATCACTGATTCTAAACTAAAATTCTCGAGTTTTTACTTTGATTCTCTCTTGGTTAAAAAAAACAAGCAAAAAAATCAAACAAACAAAACTTGTTGGCACATATATGGTAGTTTTCAGGAAATACTCAAGTAAAAATGCATTAAATATTTGTTATCAATGAAAGCTTGAAAAAAAATCACTTAAAATTGATATTTGTTCAGAAACAGACTCACAGACTCTGGAAACAAACTTATGGTTACCAAAGGGGAAAGGCTGTGGGGAGGGATAAATTAGGAGGTTGGGATTAACATACACACACTAGAATATGTAAAATAGATAATCAACAAGGACCTACTGTATAGCATAGGGAACTCTACTTAATGTTGTGTAATAACCTGTACGGGAAAAGAACCTGAAAAAGAATGGATACATGCATATATATAACTGAACCACTTTGCTGTACACCTGAAACTAATACAACATTGTAAGTCAACTATACCCCTACATAAAATAAAAATTAAATTAAAAAAATTGATGTTTGTTTATTCAATTAAATGCAATTCCTTATGCTTTTCTTTCTGTAGTAGCCAGTCAACATTTCTAAGCTAGGGAAGGCACTGAACATTTAAATAAATCAGAGAACTTCTTTGTCTAGACTTGCCCTTCATCATATGAACACCCCAAAAGAGAGTATTAAGACATTAAACAAACAAAGGACTTATGTGGGAAGTGGATGCTAGCCATTGCTTAATAACTTGAGAATAGTGAATTTTTAAAACTACAAATACTTGTTTAAAAAGACAAATGTTCTTATTCATACGCTGTCAGTGGAATTGTAAATTGGTACAATTTTCTACGGAGGAGATATTGTCAGTAAACACTCAAAGTCATAAAAATATTTATATCCTTTGACCTAGTAATTCAATTTCTGGGAATTTATCCAAAACAAATAATTAGAAAGAAGACATAGGGACTTCCCTGGTGGTCCAGTGGTTAAGACATCGCCTTCCAATGCAGGGGGTGCGAGTTTGATCCCTGGTTCGGGAGCTAAGATCCCACATGCCATGTGGCCAGAAAACCAAAACATAAAACAGAAGCAACATTGTAACAAATGCAATAAAGACTTTAAAAAATGGTCCACATCAAAAAATCTTTTAAAAAAAGACAAAAACTATATTACAAAGATATTCTTAACAACCCTATATATGATAACAAAATCCAGAAAATAACCTATATGCCAAATACTAAAGAAATGGTTAAGTAAATGATAGATTCCCAACCCAATGGAATATTACACAGCTATGAAAATGATGGCCATGCTAGGTACCAAATGTAAAGGTGTTTATAAAATAATTCAAAATCCTTGAAGTATTTTGTAGAAAGGTATGCATCTATGAGTTACCTTCCACAGAAGAAAGAGCAAATTCCAAAGTACTTAATGAAGGTGAAAAGAAAATTCACGATCTTGGGTCTGTATAATAGATTTTAACAAGAAGCAAAGAAATGGAATAACCCTAAGATAAGAGTGGGAAAATTCAAACTCGTAGACATGTTTCTAAATTTCCAAGTTGTATTCTGGGAAGAGGTACAGCACACGTTAATGCTGATGACCGGCTTTAACAGCAGACTGCACACAGAGAGCAGCAAGCTATCTTCGGACTGCTCTGAATATAATCACTTGTGTGCTGAAGATCACAGAGTGAGTCCCAAGGGTTGCTAAAGAGCAGTAAACTGTCAGCATCTTGCATGCAGAAACCCTTGGGAGCAGGAAAGTTATTTTGGAATACGATTTTTTTAAAAAAATCACAAAGTTCCAGATTTGTCTGCCCTCAAACACCCTTGAGTAACAGATGGCCAAATCTCCTTTCTATAAGTTAAAAGAGGGGGAAATGATGATTCCCGGTCCTTAGTGTCTGCCTTTAGTGAAGACAGTTGGTACTTCTAGTTAAACGTAATTATCCCCTAAATTCCAGGTGTTTAATTCAGCTGTTTAATGTTGCTGTACTGAATGGCTGGATTCAGAAGGACCTGAGGCCATGTCCAGTTTCTTTGGCTACTTATTAGCTCAAGTCCTCCATGCTGGGACCGGGCAAGAACATTAAGGCAAAGTTAGTTCCAGGCCGTTTCCAATTTTCCCAAGTGAAGGAGAAGTAGTTAAATGTTTGGACTTGAATGAGATATCCTACTAGGTTAGATGCTGTAGAAAAGGGAGAATTTATGGAGGTGTGGAATACTAGAGGGCTAAAAATTAAGCAGAGAAAGTCAATATAATAAACTTGTAAACAGGGCTTGTCTGGATCAGCCACACAAGTTACAGGCTCACACACACACACACACACACACACACACGTGCACACGAATGTACACGTACACATAGGTTGATTGTTGTTCCAAAGCCATCAAATCTTCAGGCTTGAGACTAACATTTTCATTTAGGGATATTTCAGATCAGGGCTAAGAGAAACGATACATGATTTATCTTAAACCTGAGAGGCCAAGGTACAGTTGGAAGTTGGAGGCAAAAAATCCCAAGTGAATATAGTGAAGGAAACAGGAAGTTTTAGAAAAGAACGTGGGTGTGCAGAAATCTAAGAGTAACACTCAAATGAGATAATATCATGATTAAAAGCTGTACAGGGAAACTGGTGATGTGATAAATATCTATACATTTAACATCAGGCAACCTATATAGTTTGGCCCCAGGAAGAAACAGCCAGCCTGGCTGTACCGAGTTCGCTTTCAGCCAGCGACTATGTGTGGGAAGTTCGTGTGTTTTGAAGAACAAATGAAAAGGCGGGGCAGCACGTGCCATAACTGCTGAAGCTTGCGCTGCAGCAACGAAGACCCAATGCAGCCAAAAATAAATAAATAAATAAATAAATTTATTTTTTTTAAAAATGGCAGGGCAGGAATGGTAATGGTGAATTTGCAGCTCGAAACTCAAGCATGTTTTAATTAACTGAGTTAGTGTACATAATCTGGCGACAATCTTCAGTGTATTTATGGTGCACTGTTAGAGGAAGCTGTGGCCTGGCACAATCAGAGATTAAGGTACACAGTGTGGATGCCCCGTGGCATATACCCGGACAAAACTCTAATTTGAAAAGATACACGCACCCCTATGTTCACAGCAGCACTATTCACAACAGCCAAGACATGGAAGCAACCTAAATGTCCATTGACAGAGGAATGGATAAAGAAGATGTGGTACATGTATACAACAGAATATTACTCGGCCAACAAAAAGAATGAAATAATGCCATTTGCAGCAACATGGATGGGCCTAGAGTTGATCATACTAAGTGAAGTAAGTCGGACAGAGAAAGACAAATACCATATGATATCACTCATATGTGGAATCTAAAAAATAATACAAATGAACATATCTACAAATCAGAAACAGACTCACAGACATAGAGAATAGACTTGTGGTTGCCAAGGGGGATGGGGGGTGGGGGGGGAGGATTGGGAGTTGGGGATTAGCAGATGCAAACTATTATATATAGAATGGATAAACAACAAGGTCCTATTGTATAGCACAGGGAACTATATTCAATATTCTGTGATAAACCATAAGGGAAAAGAATATGAAAAAGAATATATATATATATATATATATGTATAACTGAATCACTTTGCTGTACAGCAGAAAGTAACACAACATTGCAAATCAACTGTACTTCAATAAAAAAAAAATAATGTGGATATTGACATGTGTTACAGGATTGAATAGGAGGGAGAGGTGTGTCTCTGCTTAAGCTCCGAGGAGACTACTGAAAAATGGGTGCTAAAGCATTTCTGTGCTCCCCTCCCGTCCCCAGAGGACCCTTTTGTGAACAACAGGAGCTACTTGAGATGGAGAAACCACCATCAGATCAGAGGCATTTCAGCTCAGCTTAACTGGCTTGCCCTGCAGTGGAGAGAATCTGGTGTCCCCCTAAGATGGTGTTCCTACAGATTCCCTGGGGGATGCTTTACCTTGGTTACCACTCAAGACTCTTGCCTCACATTCGATGAGGGGTAACCAAGCACCTGATGGGTGGATGGATGAGTCAGCATGTGTATCCCACTGGGTTATATTCACCTTGGGTACTTTTTGGCTGGATAGTTAGAGCTGGCACCCAGGCATTTCTTACCAAGGGCCCAGCCCTGAAGACACCATACGCCTATTAGCAGGCCAGGCTTCTTTGCACACAAGTCCCCTAGAACTGGGTCTAAGTACCGGCCTTTGGCTTGTTCTTTCTCCCTTGATAGCTTCTTTCCCATCAACCCCCAAGTTCCCAATAGTTAACATTCCCTTGGGAAGATCTGAGAAAGAGAGAGGAAGCTACACTTGGAAAGAAGATTGCTTTGTACTTTATTTACAACAGAATGTAAGAAAAAGTAAGTTATTATCAATAATAAATAACTGGGAAAAAAACACAAAACAGCCATAAAATGACACAGGAGGATGGCGTGTGTGAGGATCAATTTTGTTTGCTTTGCTTGCTGTCTATAACACTGTGCATCCCAAAACTTGGTCCCTCAGCTGTGGCAGTGGTATATTGACTCATTTAATCAAGATCTCAGCTCGAAATGTAAACACTAAAAATTACACTTGAAGCTATATACAAGTGGCACAGGTATAACATCAACTCAAAGAACCTCTCCTGGGTGACACACAGAAACTGAAGGGAGACTTGCAATTCAACAGACAGGCTTTCGATTTTAAGCAAAAACATTTGAGAGGCTTATCCTAAAGCATTTGTTAACTTAACGACAAAATAACAATAACAGCATCTGGAAAGGTCTCAACATATTCACATTCTCTTATTGCACTAACTCCTAAAAAGCTTAAACACTTACATTTCAAATGAAACAGATTGTTTTGAAGGTAGAACACAGAAGAATCTGGTATATGTTGCCTCCGTATGCCATTGCTGCGCTCTTGTGTAACACTCGGTTTCAGCAGGAAAGAACAGTATTATATGATTTATGATCAAGTGCAGTCACTGGTTTTTTTTTCTTTAATTTCAAGAATTATGGCTTAGATGGCATATCGTCACCCAGCCTACTGAATCAGATGATCAGAAAGGGCCTAAAACTATTTAAACAATCTTCCCCTATTGGATTATCTGAGTACGTATTACACATGGAGTAAATTATTCTCTGGCCCTTCTGAAAAGTAAAATTGTTGTTGACCTATGCCAGCCAGTGATGTGTCGTCTCTGAGCCACTGAAAAGATGCTAAGGCGAGTAGAATTTTAAAATACGCATAAATCCATTAGCCTTGAAATTTTCATGGAAAAATGATTTCTTGAGAAGTGTCAGAATCTATTCTCTTAGGTCACTGTTTATTACAGTGTCTTGGAAGAAAACCACATAATAACTTTTGGGGGTCTTTTTGTGTTTTTTTTTGTGTGTGTGTTTTTTAAGTGTCTACATTAGACACACACAATTGTGCTATTTAGAGATTTATTTTCACAACCAAAAACATGGCTAATAAATACCTCCAAATAAATTAAAGCCATTTTCCCTCACACAAGTGCAAGACCCAAACAGAAGGGTTTATAAATTCGTTCACCAGTGAACTCGTATTGTTTTGGTTATCACGTAGTAACAAAAATGTCACGGACTCCTTTGTTGTTTTGCTTCTTCTTTGCTTTGTCTTATTCCAGCCCAAAAGTAGGAAAATGAAATGGTCTTCAGAGCTGACTTCTGACAAAGTTTATGTGGTAGAAACACCAAGGCCTTCTTATCCTGGGAAAGCACAGCAAAGCCACAGTGCTGTACTATAGCCAATGAAAAGCACAAGGGCATTTCGTAATTTGAAGTCCATCCAAAGTAATGAAATTTATGGTCATTTTGATGGTCTCCATTAACATGAGAGACAAAGATCGGGTGAACATACGTGTTATTCTGTGGATTATTTATTTTAATTTGGCTACCAGAGACTTAAAACTGGTGGTGTCGGATTCACTATATTTATATATATACAGGTATAATACAGTTTTGGTGAACAAGGTTGAAGGTTTCCACATTGCAGACAGAGGCACTGAGTTAAGATTCTATTCTTCCCCCAAACATGCTTAATGAATTCAAGTTTCTGCTTTTTTTTTCTTCTAAATTTCCATCATGCAGCCATTTAATTTCCAGCCTTATAGGAATTAATAATGTTCTATATACACATTCATCGCAGGCTTGTACCCCACAATAAACAAATTCGTGTATGGAGACTGTGAAATGACACTTGAAAATCAAGACAAATAAAATACTGAAGTCATTTATGCCTTGTGATGACTGGATTAAATATTCAAAGCAGCTAAAGGAGTATCTGCACCCCTCCCCCCCTGTTAAAATGCACACAAACCACATGTAGACAGAAAAACTGAACATACTTTAAGAGCACACATACTTGTTGGCTAAGAATCACACTATCAGTGGTAGTTTTGCAAGTAATGTCTGTGGTATTGTACTGGCTATAAGAAAACTCACAGTAGGAAACCAGAAATTAGCTTTCTAAAGCATATAGAATTGCTGACCTTGATAGCAGAAGCTACTTTACAAAAATGGAAAATTAGCAATGGCATCAACAGAAAAACTAGGTCCAGATGTGTGAACAACACGCACAAAATAAGTTCATTCCATGCAAAAATCACGATCCCACCCCATCCTGATTTCAGCTTGCAAATGGTAAGCAAATATACACACTATGTCAGTGTCTTCTGAAAGGAGAATTTTACTTCCAAAGGGAAACATTCTTGTTAAGTGCTACTGTGTCGAAAGAGAGCCATTGAGAAGTCCAAGAGGTCTTGATAAAAGACTGAGTTTTCCCACAAGCAAAAATCATGCTACCATACCATGCAAAGGCGGTGTCTTACTATGGTGCTATCATTCTTAGGGAAGAGATGCACTGTTGATCTAAGCTATTTGCAACGGGTGCCCTTTGAGTTCTGGGTTTATTTATTTATTAAGCTAAATGTCAACCTATAGATAAAGAAATGATCTTGACAATCTGACATATGACTTAGAACACTTGGTGCTGGGCTCGTGGGACCAGCACCTGCACCTTGGGAGAGTTTGTCAACTGGAAGGACACTAGGCAGAGTGCTGGGCTCTGAGAGAGAGAAGCAGGCAGGGTCCACTGGCTGAGAGGCTGTGTAAGAGGAGGAGGATACGCTCCTTGGTCTATGTTGTTTCCTTTGGAATCTGTGTTTGGGGAAGGTCCCTTTCCTGAGGTTGGAGGTTATGGTCAGGAAGGCTAGCTGGGGCCCTGGAGTTGCCCAATTACCTTGCTCTCTTCCTCTCTTGGAGGACAAAAGGAAATGCTAGATTCTGTTTGCTCTTCCTTCTGTGTTTAAAGGCAGTGAGGTGCGAAGGTGGCAGAGTCTTCTCTTTAGATCAAAGGAGAGTTCTCTTTCTGCCACTTTGGTGAGTGATCTTGTCTCCCGTCAACCTCGAGTCTAATCTTGCATTACCAATACTCTCAGAAAAGAAAGCTAGACAGAGGGGCATCTTTTATCACTTTTCCTTTTTACTCTACAGATAGGAGTCAGCCATTCTGCTCATTTTCTCCTCCCACTTGACTGTATTCACTCGACTTTTGTGACATTCCCAATATTTGGATTTCGAGTAAGGAGCAAGAGAATGACAATCTTTTCTAAGGTCCAGTGATGGGCAATCCGTTCCAGGGAGGTCTGGATGTTATTAAGAGTAAAATGAGGAAGGGGATGGGAGACAACTCTGACAGCGTTAAAGTCCAGGTAGCTTACTCTACCCTTGAACTTCTTTGAATGGGCAAAGAGTCAATGAATTCTACTCAATTAATTGCAAATTCTGAGAATCTTAAAGGATGACGGAAGGTGACAGGTCAAGGTTCGTTGGTACCTGTAGAAAAAAAAGACGTTTGCCTCACCTGGGCCTCTTGGTTCCTAAACCAAACCATCCCCAATCAGACAGTTATGGTCACATTCATCCACGTAATTCTTAAAGATTTCTGAGGCCACAAGGGCACGAAGGGGAAAGTTATTAAAAGACAGAAACAAGTGGAATCTTTATTAAATTCTGTGAAAGGTATAAATAAGTTATTGTTAATTGCACTTGGAGCCTCTACATGTTGATAATTAAAATTTCCAAAAAATTTAAAGAGTTAATTAGGCCCCAAATCCTGAGTCAGACTAACCCAAATAGGAATCTCAGTAACTACTGGTATTCAAGTATTGGTAAGGAGCAGTTCAAAATTTAACAATTAGGTATGTTACGCCTGAGAATATTTTTGAGAATTTCAGGTTTGACGGGAGGAAACTGACTTCACTATTTCACTACACCTTGTAACACAGTGGTGCAAAGTTTTCACTTATTTACTCTTGAAGTCCATGCCAACCTCATCAAATGCCCAATAAACAAGGCTTCCTCCCTGGCATCCAGCTGTGGGCTACAGAAGATCCCTTCTGTCCTTTGCAAGTCTTACATTTTACATCTAATATGACGCTGTGTGGCATACTTAAGGAATCATAGGTGAAATTACTTAACGACATGCACACTCAAGAGATCAAAGGGACATGTTTGAGTGACAAAGCAGTCTTTTTCTATATCAGGGTATTAAAAAAAACAAAACAAAAAACAACAAAAAAAACAAGACCCCAAACCGAAAATATAAAACCCCATGAAATATTCTTAGGAAGTTACTCTGATTTGGGCCAACATGGCTTATCTGAAGAGTGTATGCCAGGTAAATTCAGGGTGGCTTTTTTCTCAGGGTCTGGAAGCGTGAGAGTTTCTGGGGCAGACTTTTTCCGGGGCCGATCTTTGGGAACTGACAGAAATTCTGGTGCATCCGTGGAGAGAGGAGTGGATGGGGCACTGGAAGGGGCACTGCGGACTGAGGAAGGCAGCAGGGGAATGCCGGAGATAGAAATGGCAGGTGGGAAAACGCCAATTTTCTTGTTGGTGGCTTCCTGAGTGGCTCGTTCAAATTCTCGGACTTCATCCATTGTCATGTCTTAAAGGAAGAAAAACAGAAAGAAGGAAAAAATGAGCAGGTATTTAGAAGAGATGCAAAGGGATTCATCTCTCTGCCTGTTTTTAAAGGACCCATCAGAACTCTATGATAAAGGGATCTCTCCAGATTATAAACCCAAATTATCATCGAAATACTAAGCCCTGAATTTTTTTCTTTCGACTGAGGCAGACCTCTGAAAAAAAAATTCCTTTATAAGTATCCATCCAAGATTTTCCAAAGCACTTTTCAGTGAGTACTTTAAGTATTCTGAAAGAAGAACTTATCAGGAGAGTACAGAAGCACACCGGAGCTGTGTGTGTCTGTGTGTTGTGCGTATGGTATGGTATGCAAAGCTATTATTAGACCTGGCCATCTTTTCTATAAAGGGAAGATTATTAAAGCAATCAATGGCCCCAAAATGATACATACTGTTATCCACTTTAGATTGTGAAAATATAAGTTCACCTTTATAGGGTAAATAGGCAGATCATCAGAATTTTTCAACATGCTATCCTCTTATCCAATGAATATACTTTTTGCATTCTAGGGGTTACTTGTTTCCTGACTGTGTATCCACCCTGAGATTTTTCAGACGCTGTGTTTTAATTATTTCTTCTTAAAAAACAAGTAAGATATGACAATTACAACAACAAAATCTGCTAACTATCCCCAAACCAAAAAAAAAAAACCATTTCTCAAGGAAACATAAAAAGAAAAAGAGCAGAGAACAAAAGGATAGTATCACATAATGGGTGAGAATTTTATTTAAAAGAAAAAAGAGCATTATTTGGCATTCAAGAAATAAATTCAGTGACGCCTCATTTAACAGGCATTGTCAGATGGTGTAGACTTTCCAAATACCTGAAATGTTATTATGTGAGAAAGTAAAAAAAAAAAAATTCCTTTAAATGTAAATCCTTCCCTAATGTAACTACAGTGAATAATGTATTATATACACTTACTATATTTTAGACATAATACACTGAAAGAATATCACTGTGTTATAATACAGTGATGCCTTCTTTCTTAGGGCCAGTTTGCTTTATATAGTTTAGTATCTCTTCTCTCATTCTTAGAAACTCTATTATTACTACTACTATTATGGTTATTATTAATTACTCTCAGTCTGGCTATCCTTGGTATCCTTTGCCAATTTTATTACTGGTAACAGGGAAAACAGGTAACTGGGCATATTAGAAAAAGCTCAGTGAAGGCCTAAAAGCTTGTAAAATATGAAATCTGCTGCCCATGGATTTCTACATCTGTTTTAGCTTCCAGAGACCCATTTTTCATTTGTGGCCTCTCCCATGAACTTAGTAGGTGATACCACATTAGATGATACCACATAAACTAGTATGAAACATAGAGCCCTTTGGAAATACTAACTATGGAGTTAATATAGTATTAATCATTAGGAGATATATATATATATATATATATATATAGAGAGAGAGAGAGAGAGAGAGAGAGAGAGAGAATCATATCATAACATATGAGCAAACCAGGAATATTGCACAAAAAACAAAATCCTTAAGAGGATTTCCTGGGAACAATTATTAAAATTTTCTGAAAGGAAAAAGTTCTTACAAAGGAAATAAAAAATTATGCCTGTGTTGACAGAATATGAAATTCAGAATATAGCAAGAAGTGTACCTGTAAACTTACCACTTTAAAAAAATACTAAGACTATTAAACATGCTCAGAAATAAGATTAAGTTCTTTAAAAGGAGGTATTTCAAAACAAAATTGAGAAGCAGCCGCATAGCACAGGGAGATCAGCTCGGTGCTTTGTGACCACCTAGAGGGGTGGGATAGGGAGGGTGGGAGGGAGACGCAAGAGGGAGGGGATATGGGGATATATATACACATATAGCTGATTCACTCTGTTATACAGCAGAAACTAACACAACATTGTAAAGCGATTATCCTCCAATAAAGATGTTAAAAAAAATAGTATAGGGAAAGTAAAAAATAAAAACAAATTGAGACTCAGAAAAATTTCAGTGAATTTCAGCAAAATCTCAGCAGTATGTTTCTACTATAATAAATGATATCATCTTTGAAAAATCAGGTTTTCTATACAAGTGGCTGAATATAGTGCTCTACTCCACACATCCAGCAGGGGGCAGAAATCATCCAAAGTACAGAATTTTGATTTTACACTCCCGTTCAGTCTCTTAGAAGTTCTCTTCCTTGAAAGTATTGAACCTACTCAATTGAACAGGAGACCCTTATTTCCTTATTGCCCGTGGCCATGGATGTTCATTTTGCCTAATTTCAACCTAGCTTGTCTCTACTCAGGTCAATGATTTAAATTTACTGAGCGCCCATGCAGTTTTTATTCGTGATGGACAGCAGCCTCTTGATTTCAACTTTTTCATTATGATAGAGAAGAAAAATATAGAAAAATAAATGACCCCCAATTTGATGGAATTCAAAGAATAAGGGAAATGGTGGTAAGCATTTAAAGATAACCATGTTGGGACTTCCTTGGTGGTCCAGTGGTTAAGACTTCGCCTTCCAATGCAGGGGGTGAGGGTTCCATCCCTGGCAGGGGAACTAAGATCCCACATGCCTCCAGGCCAAAAAACCAAAACATAAAACAGAAGCAATATTGTAACAAATTCAATAAGGTGTAAGAACTTAGAATGAGGAAAGCACTGTTTAGTATCCTTTGGCTACCCGGCATCTTCCCCTTTCCTCTGGCTTCCTTTGTCTTGTGGTGCTTATATATAGTGAGTGGCTTTCAGAGAGCAGCTGAGAGGGAACAGGTGTCTAACATTCCTAAAGAAAAGGTAATTGAAAGTGATAGAAATTCAAGGACAGTTTCCTTAATGAGCACTTCTAACTTTAGAACAGGGAGAGAGGAAGGGGGAAGTCCTACAGGAACTGGTCGGTGCCTACAGAGGAACACCTCCTGATCCAAACAGCTTTCTGCAAATCCAATCACTGCATCCAAAATGGGGAGGAAGAGTTAGGGCCATTTCAACCTCAAGGGCAGTCACATGCATCCAATAGCAGTGCATATGTCTTACAGGGCACATTCCAAAGACATGCTCTCAAAAGTTCACTAGAAATTTCCAAAGTGCAACCAAAGGTCTTTGCACATCTAAAGCATTTACAACAATAGCCATCTGTCAATTTTCTATAACTACGCTGTCAATTTCTTAAATATCTAGCGTGTATTATTCTGGGGCTAACAGACATGTGGGCTCAAGCTGGCACCCAAAGAGATCACAGCTCTGGCCAAAGATACATTTAAATGACTTGGCAATTACATTTTTCTTTGTTATCTGTCACTCCTCTTCATTAGCACGAATGATTGAGATAGAACTATATTTAAGATGCTGGCATACCCCATACGGTCAGCTCTCAGTCACCAATGTGCCATTAAATAACCTCAGGTTCTCTGATGCTTAAGTCACGGGCTAGATCTAGCTCACCACACCTTCACTGCTCAGCCAGTATGTATGCATAGACGGCAGCCCCATCTGGACATGAACCTAAGTAAAAAGGAAGTGATTGGGTAAGACAGCCATAAAGAGCCCTAGGAAGCATTTCAAAGCAAATGTAAAGAAACCTAAAATACTAGATGAGCCAGAATGAATGACTTAAATGAATGACTGAGTGTTAACTATGTCTTTAAAAGTTACTGGCATTGATGGTCTAGCTTTCTTATGACGTCCGTTTTTACCACTCTGTTCTTTTGTGGTGCAGGCCACACAGTGTTTCCACTCTACATGCTCTTGGTTTTATGACCAAAATAACCCCCGCGTCAAGCGGCTTTAAAGAATGGAAATGTCTGGAAGCAAGAGGTAACACTGTCCAATTAAGACCCAGCTCAGGTTCTTCACCAACAGCCTCTGGGCGACGACGCTTTTTTGTAGAAGTTTGAGAATTGATGCATTTGAAGTCTTTTCAAAGATCAGTTTATGTGTACGTTTGGTAAAGGGTGGGCAACATGTTTTAAAAATTCTACATACACTTGTTTGGGCCTGGCTCTCTATTTCATCCACAGTGGAGGAATGCTGATTGCAAACTTTTATGTTGGTTTGTTCATGCATGTTTTTCTCGTATTCCCGAACATCATCCATTGTCATATCTGAAAGAAGGTCAAGATGTTGGCAACTTCCGTTATTAAATGCAAACTTTCAATGGGGGAGACTTCAGGGGAAGAAGGCAGCTTAGCAGAAGCCAAAGAGAGGAGTAAAAAGCAGGGAACTCACTAACTTTATGAAGAGTCAATCATAAAGTTAGCTAAACCAGCCAAAGGGGGAGTGAATACAAGGAAGTTTAGTCAAAATAGTCTTAGAACTGAGAAGAGTGGAAATTATTTAGGGGTGATTCTTGTAAAGTGAGCTAGGTGGGTAGAAAGTATTAGCTCGTGGATAGGGCTGTAGCCTGAGATCTCCTAAAAGCATGGTTAGAAGATCCCTTTAAGGCACAGGGTCAGGTTTGTGTGGTCTAATACTTACCTTCCAATACCTTTCAAAATAGATTTGGAGATTCTTTACAACAATGCATTCAACAACAGAAAGGACACTTTCATTGCTATTGTAAGAGACATGACATAGAGGGCAGAGAAATGATGTTCACTGCTACCAGTGAGATTTGGTGCAGTGCTCACACAGAGAGGTATTTTTGCACGGAATACATGGTGTCAGAGAGTACAGGTCTACACTGAACTTCAAGTCTAGCATAACGGCACAAAGATGGCTGGCACTACTTCCACCCACACTGATCTCTAAATAAAATGGCACATGACATTATGATTGTGTTGGCCTGAGTCTTCACTTTTTCAGTATTTCAGAATGATGATTTCTTAATCCAGTGGTTCTCAACAGGGAACAATTTTGTGACATTTTTGGTTGTCACCACTGGGGTGGAGGTGCCACTGGCATGTAGTGGGTAGAGGCCAGGGATGCTGTGGCACATCCCACAGTGCACGGCCCTCCCCGCCTCCCCAGCAAAGCATGATTTGGTCCAAAATGTCAGTGGTGCCAAGGTTGAGAAGCCTTGTCTAAATCCACCTGATAAAAAACTTCAGCAAAGAACCTGTTATCTTCAATAGGTGAAACACATAAAAATAACAATTGGTCTCACATTAAATACTTCTGTTGCTTTATCCTCAACTCCCCACTCCACTCCTTCATTATTTTACAAAATTTTATTTGCAGTTTCCCCAGATGGGCATTCTTCTGTCACTCTCACGGCAGAATTTAACTTCATGACTCTTTACAATGAATGGTACATGCACAACAATTGGTTAATCAAGCTACCGCCTTGGTCACTAGTTAGCTTGGTGGGGATTTAGAGTGGGTATTTACAGCTGCAATTTTTCCTTAAGTCATTCCTGCATCATGTGGTCTGGTGTCTTTTTATATCAATCCATGTGTGTCATGTGAGAGTCTCTTCAGTTCTGAAGGGCAGACTTGCCAGAAGTTTATGAATTAATTCAGTGTAGTCTTGCGGCCAAGATGGAGGGCAGCTCTAAATCCACACCTGGGCTATTTTATTTAGCTGATGGTCCCCCTCCACACCCCGAAACCGTTAAGCAAAAATGCTGTCCATAAGCAATGTAAGTATCAAGAAAGCTAAGCAACAGTCTGGCCAAGCAAAGAGCATGCTTTTCTTTTAGAAAATCAAGGTAACTGGAAAGCAGTAAAGAGATGCTGCTTTGTGATTGAACAAATGCGTCTTAGTTAACAATAACAGCCTTTCAATACAATCACTTTAATTTCAATGGTTGGTTATCAAAATTTCTTAAACACAAATACACCTGGAATGAATACTTAGGTCATTTTAAGTTAAAAGTTTAAAATTTAAAGAAATTTCTTTATACATATGTTCATTAGACCCTTTATTTCCCCCCTCGCTGGCATGCCAGTAATTTTGAAAACAAAAACAAAGGCGGTTTCATTTCTTTGTTCTAGTGAATCTCAAAGGAAATCATTCTTTATCTTTAATTAGCTCAATGTTAAGAGAGGGGCTTAAACTGTGTGACTATGGGCTTTCAAAGATATCTCAATTTTTATGGATGTGAAAAAAGATTTAATAACAAAGATACTCATTATTATCTTGTTCATAATAGTGAAAAATTGAAAACAACTCAGGGGCCTGATGGTATTATGCAGCGGTTATAAATGATGCAGAAGGATATTTAACACTATAGAGAAATGTCCTTGGTATATTGTTAAATAAAAAATTGGAGGTAAAAGAAATCATTTTTTGCCAGAAAAGCATTATATACATTTAAAAAAGACTTTTGAAAGGGTACAGTTCAAAATGTTAACAGTGATTGTTTTGAGGAGTTGGAATTATAGGTAATTTTCATTTTCTCCTTTTTGTTTATCTGTATTTTCTAAATTTTCTACATCAAATATGCATTACTTCTGTAAGAAAGAAAAAGAGAACATTATTTTAAAATCGATTATTTGGGGTCATTAGAAGATGGATACCATCAATTTGCAAATAGGTAAGAAGATATACTTTTCTAGAATTTTTGCCTACTCTAGAAGCATGATCCCTTTTTTCTTAAAATGAAGAGTTAAGAAACAAAGTTGCAGAAAATTTCATCTAAAAGAAAAAAAAATCTCTCAATTAGACCACATAAGAATGAACATTTCTAGGGAGTTCCCTTGTGGCCTAGTGGTTAGGATTCGGTGCTTTCACTGCCGTGGCCTGGGTTCAGTCCCTGGTCAGGAAACTGAGATCCTGCAAGCCAAGCAGCATGGCCAAAAAAAACCAAAACCAAAACCAAAAAAAACCGAAGAACATTTCTAGTAGTTCTCTAAAAGATGATGATAATTTGGTCCCAGCCAATGCTGAAGGAAAATATTGGGCTGGCCTAAAAGTTCATTTGGGTTTTTCCATAAGATGTTATGGAAAAACCCAAATGAACTTTTCGGCCAACCCAATACTTTTGTCTAAATTCTGAACTATCCCCGCATACCATACACGCTTATGGAAATGATGTCAACATTTTCAATATTCCTCAATAATTTATGGAAAGCCTAATCAAGTGAAAATGTTCCTATTCAGGTTATCTGGTAGAATGCATTATGTCTTGCTTCGGCAAAGTATATTACCTCAAAATCTACACATGAACCAATTTTTTAGTAAATTCAATTACACACACACAATGACAGATTATACTTTTGGAGATGATTCATCTTCATTACTGATTGATTTTCAATGATCAGAGTGACTTCTCACAGTTTAGGTTCAGATCTCTTTGCTCCCAGCAGACAAATGCTTATGTGTATCAGAGAAACTCAAAGGAATCATATGTCAATTATTTTGCAAATAAACTGATCAATAATCATCCCTTACTTTATAGATTTGAAAGGTCACAATTTACTTTTCTTAAGTAAAGTTTCTTAAATGAAGTGTTCTTAAATAACACTGGCCTAACTCCCTGATTTAAGAGACTATTGGAACTAGTACCAAATTTCTTCTGATAAGGAAGGCATATCCTAGTATCTTTGACACTTGGCTATCAGAGTGTGACTGATAATCTGGGGGTATAAATGCCCTCTTCATCTCAAGATTTTCTGTCTTTGCCCTCTTGCAAGACCATTTCTGTCCTTCTCTTTCTCGCCCTCCCTCAGGTGAGGAGAGTAAGCAGACCCCAGACTTCTGTCCCAGCATGTAGAGGTCACACTGAATTGGCCTGGGTAGAACCCTTTTCTCTACCACCAGCTCAGCTTCGTCAAAGAAGCTCTGGATTCAGGGGATTTGTTAATTGAGAAGCTTCTTCAATTTCTTAAACCATGAACTAAGCAAAATATACCTCTGTATGAGTCTTGGTCTGCTTCAACTATTTTCTGCTTTGTTATAAAATGCGGATTTCAGTTATTATTTACTTATTGAATCACTCAAGTAATGCATGAATTATTTTCCATAGAAATAATTCAAGTAGTACTGGATTACACAGAGAAAACAGAGTAATTCCTTTTAACTTCCCTTATCAATCCTGTTCCTTCTGGAGATAACTGCCAGATTTTTTTCTATGAATTCACGTGTATGTTACTATTACACACAGTCTCATTTAATTTCACATTTATGGAATCATACTATAGTATACTATACGATACATATTATTCTGGCTTTTTCCACTAATGGAAAAAAACTATTTCCATACCAGTATGTAGAGAACTACCTTATTCTTTTTAACTGTTACACACAATATTTATAGTATGAGTCTATCATAGTTTACTTGACCATATTTCTGCTAATGGACATTTACATGGAGACTAGATTTTAGCTCTTATAAACAACACTACACTGAACAGCTTTGTATTTATATTCACGAACATGTGTATTCCTCAAGAATAAATATCTAGAAGTGGAATTACTGGGTCACAGGTTATTCGTACTTATCACTATCATTTTTTTTACAGAAACCGTTAGTATGTTCTCCCACCTATCCAAAACTGGATTATTATCACTCTTTATAAAACTTTGGCTATCAGATGGGCAAATGTCATATCTTCTTGTTGTTCTCATTACGTTTCTTGTGATTAGTAGTGAGGTTATTGGTCATTTGCATTTCTTCTTCCATGGTTTACCTATTCATGTTCTTTACCTTTTTTTCTACTGAGTTGTTGGATTTTTGATTTATATACTGTAGATATTAGTCCTCTGTTGGCTACATATGTTGCAGATAGCTTCTGTTAGTCTTTCAACTTTGTTTCTGGTGGCAATTTTCTTTCAATCATTTTATTAAAGAAGGCAGGTTTATTTCACTGGAAGTGGAGGCAAGACTGTATATTTGAAAAGCCTTTAGGATAGAAGTCATTTGAACCTACAGAGAAACTGCAAATGACATGGAGCAAAATGTCTGCAAGCAGGGATTTTCCTTCATTGTACTGCACAGCTGCAGCAGTGACAATTTTAATAAAGCGCCATATACCCTAATTCAGTGACCTGTCCAATGGCACATTATATTTTATTTCCTTCTACAAATGTTTTCTCTCCATTTCCAGGCTCCTCAGCCTACACAGAAGTAAATTTTTTTTTTTTTTTTTTTTTCTCTAAGTCAAAATGGAAGTCTTAAACAAGTGGTTGGTCAGAGGAAGCTCCAGCAATCATGAATTAGGTTTGATACACCTTTGACTCCAGGAGAATGGTGGCCATGCTTTGGGAAGTGCTTTTTTTTTTAAAACTCTTTAAAATGGTTATAAATTCAATAGATGCTTGTTATAAACAGTTTACGGTTTTTTTTAATAGTTTACTTTTTTGTAGTGAAAGTAGCCAATCCTCAAGGCTTGGTGCATACCCTTTCCATGTAATTCAGACCACTAAGATCTAGAATTGTAATCTATAGTTGTGATTTTTTTCCCATAGTTCTTAATTTGGGGAGGTGGAGGAGGGCGCATCACAGATCCCTTTGAAAATGTGATGGAGAGCAATGGGTTCTCTCCCCAGAAAAATGAAGGTAAGCACACACACACAAAATGTTGCATAAGGGCCACAGCACTCAAGTTCATGTTTCAGGAAACCTGAGGCCATTGGAAAATGCTGGCTTGGTGAACTCAGTCAGCTAATGCTGGTCCCTAAGCTGGCTTCTTTCTCCACCTTGAGCTTGCTTCTCTCGTTGTTAGGCTGCTCTGAGGACTCCAGAATGATTTCTACGTCACTTTCATGAGGGAGTTTCATCTATACTAGCCAGAGCTACCCCCTCTACTTTTTTAGAAGGGTCAGGATTCATGAGGTTCCACTCAATCACAACCTCCCTTGGGAAACCCTCTGTGTTCCTCTCTCAAAATACTGTCAGATTTGTGAAGCAAAACCATGCTTTGGTGAAGCTGGGCTGCCTATTTTTATCTACCTCCCCTTTCACCCCATCTTCTGAAATGTGCAGTTGTTTCTTCTGATTAGTGTTGCAGTCATGCAGGAGACACCCAAGGCTCATGGATAAAGACCAATCAAGCCTTTGAAAGACAAACTCAATTCCTCCAGCAGTGGAAATGGTTACACTTTACAATGTACAAGAGCAGAATAAAATCTGTTTTGGGAAATAGTTATTTGACAGTCAAATGCTGAAATTCAGAAAAGATACAAAATTAATCCTTGGGCAAGAAATGATCACCATCATCTACAGTGTCTTTTTTTTTTTTACTCTTAATTAGGCACTGGAGGTGGTGAGTCTAATCAGGGAGAAGGAGATCATCCAGGGCTGCCAGTGGATAAGGGTGTCCGGTTTGGGCACTGCAGGAACACACAGCCCAGGAGGTCAATGGAGCTAAAATTCAGCCCTAAGCCAACAGCACCTGCTGAACCTGCCCAGAAGGGGCGCCTTTTTTCTAATGCTTACAAGGCATCAGAGTTTAGCAGTTGGCCCTGAAGACATCTACCATTCTCTAGTATAATTAAATTTGGATTGAATTAATTAAACTGTCCCTTCAATCTAATCTGATTAAAAGTCATTCTTAAAATTTTAGTGAGCGTCGGATTCATCTGGAGGGCTTGTTAAAACACAAGATTGCTGGGCTGTACCCCTTGAGTATCTGATTCAGTAGGTTGGGGTGGGGTCTGAGAATCTGAACTTGTAACAAGTACCCCAAGGATGCTGATGTGGCAGGCCCACTTGCAGAATAAGTGCCATAAGCTATAGGAAAGGATTTCTTTACTTTGAACCTTTTCCATGTTTACTATGAGAGCCTCACGGAGCCTGTAGAGACCAAAGAAAAATAAGCAACTTCAGGTACCCAAAACTGAAGGTCTGTTCTGGTGGGCCGTGACACAGCCATTTACCTGAAAGGCCCGCAGTCTGCAGCATTACCTTGAATAAGGGGCTGTGGGCAGGGCTATTTTCATTTATTTGACTGAGTGTCTGCATCTGTGTAATGAAGGAGCTACTGTTCTCCTGGCAAGCAGCTCAGCTGGGGGCAATGATGCCAGTAATTTACATGAAATTGATGGGGTGGTTCTCAGACCCCTTGCTGAGTGAAAAGGCTGCTTGTTTTGGTTGAGGCTAGGATTGTATATATAGTGGGTGGATGCCTTCTCTGGGGAGTACAAGGTGCCCTGACCATCTATATCTGCTAAACCACACGCTTTTTTTCTGCACTCAGATACAGAAAGGGCTTTTTGTCAGTAGACTCCCTGAGTTAATTCCTGTCTCCACCTTACCCATCTTAAGTAGATGTTCTCATCTTAAAGGTCTTCCTTTGATGCATTATTCTAGCTTTGGGCCCCTGTAATAGTCTGAGTTTTGTGGGTTTTTTTTGGACTAAAAGTCTTTAAGTCTCTTCGTTGCTGCAGGCTCGGGTGAGATGGAAAAGAATCGGCCCCCATCCTCTGCACTCCAGCCGTTCCCTTACTAGACTCCCGCCCACATTTTCTTTTTCTATATCTTGCCTCTACTCTAATTCTCTTTTCTGACCAACAGGCTTGCAGTGTTTTGTCCTCTTAATCGGGGCGTGGCCACCCTTTTCAATGCTGCCTTTTCCCAAAAGTCCTCTAAGGCATCCTGGCACTCAGGAGAAATCTACTGAAGTGCCCTGTCTCTTGGTCTTCACTGTGGCAGAGTTTTGGCCCTTCAGGCCTCTGTTCCCTTGCCAAACTTCTCACCAGTTTTGAGCCTCTTATTTGAAGAACCTTTTGAAATTCCTTTAGTGTCGGTGGCAAGGATGCCGGGAGCGTGGAGGAGTGCAAGTTGGGGGAGACCAGCAGTTCTTTACCTTTGGGGTGTCTGTACTCCTCCTAAGAATCTGAGAAAAGTTCTCCAGAAAAAAACAACCAAAAAGATTTGTTTAACGATCTGGGGAAGTAATCACAGGAGACTCTCCCTCCCCCTGTCTCTCCGTAGACAACCACACATAGGCGTTCAGGAGGTGTGACAATGCGGCTGCCTGTGAGCGGCGTCCTGGGGGTGTGCGATAAGAGAGAGCAAATGATGATCTTTCCAAAGAGTCTCTTCCAGAGGTCTGCATTTGAGCAAACCCAGGAAGATGCAAAGATGCATTTGCTTTTCAGAAGATGTGGATCTGGGAAAATTGTGCAAAAAAAAAAAAAAAAAAAAAGCACTCCCATAGCCTACAGAACCCTCTCTTTTAAAATGTGGTCAGAAACAGCTAACAACATTAATAACAATCACTGTCTTTGCCCATTCAGTCCAATGTAACTTTTCACTTCAAATTTGATACCTTCTGCTAAGAGGAGGGAAGGGATTGGTGGAACAATGACAGAAAGGCACCAAAATGCAATCTAGGTTACGCTGAGAACAAATTCAATGTGACTTAGGAAAAGGCCAAGGAGAAGGGCATTTCATTAGGCAATCAGATACGACCCAAGTCACCAACTGGGTGTGTTTGTTTCTTTTTATAGTCAAGGACACTAGCCTCCGATGACTGATTCTGGGAATGTCAAGGATTCACATGGACAAAATGATAGCACTGGGGATATGGGAAGGGTCGTCCATCCATCATGGGATGAAACAAACCTTGTTTCTTTCCATTTACTGGAAATATACAGAACTTGTTTAATTCTTCCCAAAGCATTAAAAAAAAAGCCAGAACAATAGTCTCAATTAGAAATAAGGGGGTACCAATGCCTTTGTCCTTGAATTTTTACAGAGTCCTTATGTTTTTGGTGAGGGAGTGTTTCCAGTAGTCTCTAAATCAAAGGACTGCTTTCACTTGATATGATGCTTCAGACAGCACTGATCTTGAAGTTTGGGATAAATTAGGATGGGTTTGAAGCCCATCCAACAGAGAATTATGGAGCCCTGCATTATCAAGTATGAAAGCATCAAACATACTGAGGCCCTATTTAGTCAATAACTAAGTGTTGTGGTTATTTTAGACCAAACTTCTATCATTACATTCTTCTTCATTATGTCCCATGGACAGTGCTGTTTCCAATACAGGAAGCAATAGCCCTGCCTTTGTTGTTGTCTTTCTAGGTAGCAGCTGAAGCCAGATGGACTGAAAGCCCAAGCCAACATGTTATGAAGTTGTTCTGTGAGTGATTTTGGGGAAGTTGACTTACCATACCACTCATCAACCCATGCAAAAGCCTGTCTATGTCCAATCAGAAGAATATCTCGGACCACCTAAAAAAGCAAAAGAAGGATGTTTGACAGAATACCAGGTTTGATTAAAACTATCTGGAAAAGGGATGGTTCCCAATTCTTGGAATCCTGGCAATTACAAATTTCTCCATCCCTCTGTCCATATGTGATGACAATTAGGGGCTGACATACTTACTCTCAGCCCTTTCCATGGTGTCCATACACTTGCTGTAAATTAATCTCTTTATCTTATTTGAAAGTTGGGCTGGAGGTTGTTCACACTAATGAAACGACTTGGCAGTCACACAGCAGTGACTGGACTGAATCTCTAGGACTGATCACCTTGAGATTTTTCTCTTCATTTATCTTTACCTAAAACAGGTCCTACTTTTCTTTTGCGGAAGGGTGCGTCACACTGGTGCCGGGAGGTCATAAATGTTGGAAATCAAGAACATCTGTCCGGGTAGCAAGTCACTTCTAAGCCAAAAGCACTTAAAACTCTCTCTTTTCTAATGAAGTATCCTAAATATTGCTTAATTTTTTAAAAAAATAATTGAAGGTGTGGGATTCAAGAGAAGTAAATATCTTTCTAGGCCTGATTTTCATGTAATAAAAGGGGGGGGGGGAGCAGTTTAGTCAACTATTCTTGAAAGAGATGAAATAAGAGACCTGAACCAGAGTAGAACATAATGGGAATAATGAACTTGACTGGAGACAAAAGGAATGAAATTGTTTCTTATGGTGACACATAACGGCAACAGAAGACTAAGAAAAATAATTCTATAGGGTTTGTGTGTCATACCATTTATGTGCTTTTATTTCATGGTATTCTTTTCTTGTCTTCTGTAAATATGCCTTTTTACATTTCTTAGATACTCAACGCTCTCCCTCCAACATTCCTTTCTTCCTGCCAAACAAATCTAGCAATTGTCAAAAACCTCTTGTAGAAGGTTCAAGCATGTTTCAATAAATGAAGGATTTTAATTCAGTGAATTTGCAGAAACAAGGGAAGCTTTCATAATGAAGTGTTTATATTACTCCAGGCCTCTGGATATCTAGTGAGGCTTTTGTAATTCAGAAGGAGGAAACATGTAATGAAAATAAGAAACAACATGAAGCCATACACACTTGAGTGCTGAGTGTGTCAAATTCATGGAAATCAAAAGAACAGCATTGAGGCATCAGTAAATACACCCTATTGCATTAAGCACAACACAGCTGTCTACTGGAAACAAGAATTCAATAATGTGCTAATGGCTTGCTTTCGAACATTTTTTCCCCTTAACTGTGAATAGATTCTTCAAACACAAAGGTGTTCAGAGAAAGGCATCCCTGGCACTTAAAACCCATGCAAATGCTAGCCTCAGATACTCATTAGTGGCTCATGTGCCACAGCAGGTGTGTTTTGGGGGTGTTGATAACACTTCATTATATTTGGAAATGGGCAATGGGAATGCCTATTACTAGAGCGTAATTCTTGCAGGTATTTTAAAGAAATGGATTCTCAAAACTAGAAAAGAAACACAATGAGCCCTGTGGCAATCTAAATATGCTTTGTGAGAAGAGGAGATAATAAAACATACTACGGTAGTGGCCCTAATAAGAGGAGATCATTTGAGGTTTAAAAAAAAAAGGTGGGATGTTGTAGGAAGTGAAGAATATATAGCTGGAGCTCGACCCAGAGCTGAGGCTGGAAAATATTTACTCTGAGAGCCCGGACTGTCTTCCTGCTTAATAACTGGGACACAGCAGGAAAACAAGAGGTCCCAGAACTTGATTTCTCTGTGTGCCACTTGGCTCCCACTCCGGGCGGGGCAGAATGGATTCTGGAGCTCAGCAGATCAGTACACTTCTCTGCTTCAAATTTGCTCAAGGGTCTGCTATTATCAGGAGCCCAAGTTCAATCTCTTTCTTGGACCCAAATTCAAGATTTACACATTTTATTGTCAACTCGCCCCCCCAAGCTCAGTAGATAAATCCATCTAAGTAACAAAAAGCTCAGTGCATTAAGGTTAAATTCCAGTGCCCCCAAAAGAATTTCAGAAAGCTATTCTTTATCAGTTTTTGAGTGGAAAAATAAACAGATATCCAGCCTATCTGGAATGTAGAGACAACTTGGGTAGTATTTATTTTCATGAAAATAGGAGTTACAAAGGGCAATGCTCAACACTGTATTTCCCATTAATTTCCATGCGGATAAGAGTTATGTTAGAAGCCCCTAACAAACTTAAATCATCACCCCAAATGGGTTCCTGCTACAACATTAACATGTTTAGTCAAAGTAGGCATACAATTGAAATCTGTGTTTTGAGGTTGTTAATAATTCTTTGGTAGTAGAATTATTAAAAGGGCAGAAATGCTGGGGTACACCATCTAATGGGACCACTGGGATTTCCTGTTCTGTCTCTTGGGGCAACTTCTACCTCAGGTGTCTACATTTGCAGGATCTTTTGAGTGAGAACTATCCTTGGGGGGAACTGCACATACAGATAAACCCTGTGCTTCTGTCTGAACCCAAGTACCCAAGGACCAAGTACAAGTACCTCTCTCTGGAACTAGATTAGCCTGATGCCAAAGAGAGAAGTATATTTTGAAAGCCCAACTTCCTGAACATACTCACCCAACAGACATGGAGGTCACAGAATGAGAGATAAAGTGTAAGATATCTATTAGTGGAAGAAAATTAAACAGTAGACAAAATGCATTTTCATGAAAACAGGGTTTTCTAGATGCAGGTACCTCGTGTTGGCTCAGCGCTTATACATCTGTTGGGCATTGGGCACTCCAGCTCACAACAAAGACAGTTATTTTGTCCATAGCCCAGGAACTGCTGTCCATTTACTTACCTTGTGTACAAATTGTTCCACTCTGGTCTGAAGCCCCCAGACCTCGAACTTCACAGTCACCAGCTTGTAGGAACACATGATGGGCTGATGACTATCTCTCCAGCCTTCCCTTAACTGGCCCCGTCCTGTCTTCTCTGACTTGAAGTGTTTAGGATCCTGGAGAAAAAAAAAAATCAGAGAAATGATAACTTAAAAGTTCAACCATCTTTTTACATGAAATAAGTGAATAAGGGAAGCCAAGTGAAAGAAACCAGTCACCAAAAGCCACAGTGTCTAATTCCATTTATGTAAAATATCCAGAATAGGCAAATCTATGGAAAACGTAGATTAGTGGCCTAAGGCCGGGGGAGGGAGATAGTATGGGGAATGACTGCTATGGGAACGAAGTTATTTTTGAGGTGATGAAAATGCTCTAAAATTAGATTTAAGGTGATGGCTCACAACTCTGTAAATATGCTAAAAACCATTGAGCTGAACACTTTAAATGGATGAACTTTATGGTATGTAAATTAGATGCCAATAAAGCTATGAAAATACATAAATGAAATATAAAAAATGCTATCTACTACCTCAGTAGGGTTTTTCAGGGTGTGCACTGGCTCTGGGTTTGCTGATATTCTTTTTTTTTTTTTGGCCATACCGTGCTGCTTGAGGGATCCTACTTTCCTGACCAGGGATTGAACCCGTGCCCTTGGCAGTGAAATTGTGGAGTCCTAACCACTGGACTGCCAGGGAACTCCCTGCTGATATTCTTGCATAAAGTAATACTATAATAACCATTATCCTGGGGCTTCCCTGGTGGCGCAGTGGTTGAGAATCTGCCTGCCGATGCAAGGGACACGGGTTCGAGCCCTGGTCTGGGAAGATCCCACATGCCGCGGAGCAACTGGGCCCGTGAGCCACAACTACTGAGCCTGCGCTCTAGAGCCCGCGAGCCACAACTACTGAGCCCGCATGCCACAACTACTGAAGCCCACGCGCCTAGAGCCCATGCTCCGCAACAAGAGAAGCCACTGCAATGAGAAGCCCGCACACCGCAACGAAGAGTAGCCCCCACTCGCTGCAACTAGAGAAAGCCCACGTGCAGCAACAAAGACCCAATGCAGCCAAAAAAAAAAAAAATCATTATCCTTAGTGTGTTTACTGAATGCACACTGTGGGCAGGCACAGAACCAGGTATTACATTATGCTTCCCCTCAACCAGGTTTCTTTGCCCTGGGGGTTGTGGGAGGGCACCAGGTGCATGTGTGGTCTGAAAGGTATGGTCTGTGTGTGATTGCAGGGCACTTCCCTCCACTCAGAGAATGGACTCAACTCTACTTGGATGATCTCTGTTCCCTGACTTCCCTCCAGGGTCCTTCCTTACTTGCATCAATGGCAGGAAGATGGTGGGTCTGGGGGTAGACAGGGACCAGAGTGGGACACATATATAATTAATGGAATACAGAATTGACAAAAGGGATTCTGGAAGGGAGTAAGGAAAGAAGGATGCATAATAACTACCCCAAGGAAATAAGTGCTTCTGGGGAGGGAGGGACTTGAGTGTGGGCAGCATTTTTGAATCTTTGGTACCAACTTTTTGCCAAGCTATATTTTTATCACCTGGACCAACCCAGAAACTGCTACTGAAATTATGTGCATAGGCCTAGAAAGATTATGATAATAACATGAAATATGAAAAAGGCATAAGCATAGAGTTTGGCCCATAGCAAGTGCTCAACTGATGTTGGCCATTATTGTACTTCCCAAGGCAGTCTATGAAGCCTCTGAGCTCAGCCCCTACAGTCCAGGGCAGAGATAGCAATGCCTTTCCAAAGCGCCCTGGAATTGCTGGTAAAAGATGTGATGTTTAAGACCATGGGACTAATTCCTGCCTGACCTGTATTCCTACACCACAAAATGTGCAGTGGTTAAGAATCCACCTGCCAATGCAGGGGACATGGGTTCGAGCCCTGGTCCGGGAAGATCTCACATGCTGCAGAGCAACTAGGCCCGTGCACCACAACTACTGAGGCTGCGCTCTTGAGCCTGCGAGCCACAACTACTGAAGCCCGCGTGCCACAA
Source organism: Balaenoptera musculus (assembly GCF_009873245.2). Taxonomy (NCBI): domain Eukaryota; kingdom Metazoa; phylum Chordata; class Mammalia; order Artiodactyla; family Balaenopteridae; genus Balaenoptera; species Balaenoptera musculus. Next base: position 13,833,820 of record NC_045804.1, on the reverse strand, counting down.
CTACTGAAGCCTGCACGCCTAGAGCCTGTGCTCCACAACGAGAAAAGCCACCGCAATGAGAAGCCCGCGCACTGCAGCAAAGAGTAGCCCCCGCTCGCCGCAACTAGAGAAAGCCCACGCGCAGCAACGAAGACCCAACGCAGCCAAAAAAAAAAAAAAAAAAAGAACAAAGAGAGAAGGCCAGTAAATGAAGAGATATATCACCAGGGAGACTACGGGAGATAATCTCCAAAGATGGCCCCCATCAATTCCCTCCCTCACTGTGCCTGTAGGAGGTGGAGGCTACTTCCCCTCCCCATGAATCTAGACCGGTCTGTGATTTGCTTTGACCAAAAGAATGTGGCACTGTGAACACTGTGTCAGTTCAGGTCTTTAAGAGAAGCTGGGAACCGGAAGTCTGCCACAATGTAAAAAATCTAGCTTGATCACCCTGAGACCACCATGCTGTGAGGAAGCCCAAGTCTGCCATGTGGAGGGCCATGTGGAGAGATGCTCGCTCGTTCCAGCTAAGAAGCCAGCACATGAGCGAAAAAGCCGTCTTTGATATTTCAGTCCAAGCATATACCACGAGGAACAGAAGATCCTGCCCAGCTAAGCCCAATCGAGATGGCAGAATCGTGAGAACTAATACACTGTTGTTTTAAGCCACTAAATTCTTGGATGAATTGTTACTCAGCAAGAGATAACAAAACAGGAGCATCAAATGGATTCCAAAACAGATGCAATAACTGGATCTCCAAAGACGAAGAGAAGGAATGCTGCTTTCTTTTTTCCCAGAACTCACCGAAAGTTCATACAATTAGCTACACCCTTGAAAACTATACACAAGGAAATGTACGGCTGCCAAGCAGTTCCTGCAACTTAAAATACAAGAGCTGGAGTTAAACAGGGGAAGCTGGTTTCTTTTCCCACCTGCCCTTCGACTTCCCCGCAAGAGGCAAGTGACGAGTATGATTATCAGCACACGGACAACTATCTTGAGGCTTAAAAGACACGGCCTCCACGCTGTGGCCGACCAGAATACACACAGGCGAACCCTCGTGAACCTGAGTGGAGGTTATCCTACTCCGGTTAGCAACTGGGTAAATAAAGGACAGTTGCAGGGCCAGCGAGCAGTTGAAAGCAAGAGGGCAAAGTTCCTGGCAACCCAGACATGTAAGAGACAAAGGACCCAGTCAACAAGGAAGTGTGGCCGTGGCCTGAGCTGCTTTCACTTGTCTCAGGTCCTGTGCACTGGGCCTGAGCGAAGCCTGAAGATGGAGGCCCCTGGGTCGTCTGGCTGCACCCCACGCTCCCCTCCCCAACGTGAGTCCCTGATTTGTGGGCTAGCCTCGGCTTGTTCCTTCAGCCAGCCACTGTGGATCTTGAAATGATACCTATTCTAGAATCTTGGTGTAGATTCCAGACATCTCAAGAATAACGTAAGACTCTGTAATATCAAACGTGGAACACCGGCAGATTGCATTTCCAAAGCAATTAAGAGTTGTGGGGCCTCACAGCAAACTTCACTTCTGAATAAGACCTGAAAAGTATTGCCTGCAAAGTGAAAACTATGCAGACACTTAAATCCACGTGTGGCTCCCGATCGAACCACAAAATTATAAAATGACATCAGGCATTCGTGAAACAGAGCTTTGGGAAAAGGCTACATGGGTATGAGAAGTGTGCTGTATTTTCAAGACGCGGAATGGGATTTTAAAACTGGAAGTGGTAATTTGACTTCATACCCTCGGTTTTATGGATAAGGATACTGAGGCCTGAGAGAATGAAATGTTTTGTCCCCAAACCACGGGCACTTGGTAACAGAGCTGGGACAAGAATCCCCGCCTCCCCTAATTCTAGCCCAATGTTCTTTCCAGTACATTTACTTTGAATATTAAACAGCGAAAGGGTGTTTTTGTTATAGCCAGATGCCAAAGAAGCAATTAACAATTGGGCTTTTTATGGCAACAGTGTGTTGATTTTTTGCGAGTCTGGTGTCATATCCACAGCTGCTGATTTCATCTAGTAAATCTCATACGTGGCCTATAATTAGGGATTCACTTTCAGAGAGCTGGAGGGAAGTAAGGGAGAGGGATTTACCAGAGGACTCCTTTAACCAAAACTCAAGATCAGAAACGAACATCCAGCTGAATACCTTTGAATGACAATGAGCAAAATAAATAGATAAATTAATAAAATTAAAAAAATCAAACCACTGGGTCTTATCTGAAGTATTCTGGTCACTGCAAACTTTCTGCCTTTTCCCCTCCCCCTCTATTTCTCCTCCCCACCTTCCCCCCAAATACTCATTCTTCTGGAAATTATTATCTTCAACTCTCATTCTCTCAGTTGAGTTTGTGAACATAAATATCTAAATTGCCCCATTCATACAGCAGTCGATCTTTCTTACAACTTTCTAAATTTTTTTATGTTTTAATATTCTAGTTTGTATTTCTTTCTATAGCTGCTATAGTATTTTTTATTTTTAATAAATTTATTTATTTATTTATTTATCTTTGGCTGCATTGGGTCTTCGTTGCTGTGCACGGGCTTTCTCTAGTTGCGGCGAGCGGGGGCTACTCTTCATTGCAGTACGCAGGCTTCTCATTGCAGTGGCTTCTCTTGTTGCAGAGCATGGGCTCTAGGCGCGCGGGCTTCAGTAGTTGTGGCACACAGGCTCAGTAGTTGTGGCTCGAGGGCTCTAGAGTGCAGGCTTCAGTAGTTGTGGCGCACGGGCTTAGTTGCTCCGCAGCATGTGGGATCTTCCCGGACCAGGGCTCGAACCCGTGTCTCCTGCATTGGCAGGCGGATTCTTAACCACTGCGCCACCAGGGAAGCCCTGGCCTATTTTAAAAGGACATAAAATTTGACTTTAGTGTGACTGAGAGATTATGCATCTCCAAACTCTTGCTGGATCCCAACCTGGTGCAATCAGAAAACACAGTGAAAGTTCTCTGTAGTGGGTTGGTGACACCCCCAAAAGATATGGTCAAGTCCTCATCCCTAGTACCTATGAATGAGATCTTATTTGGGAAAAAAGGTCTTTGCAGATGTAATGAAACTAAGGCTCTAGAGAGGAGCTCATCCTAGATTAAGAGGGTGGGCCCTAAATCCAATAACAAGTGTCCTGATAAGGGACAGAAAAGAAGACACAGAAAGGAGGACATGTGAAGTTGGAGGCAGAGGTTGGAGATATGCAACCACAAACCACAGAACTCCTGGAGCCGCCAGAAGCCAGAAGAGGCAAGAAAGGATTCTTCCCTAGAGCCTCACAGTCACTAAGAACTTCTGTCCTCCAGAACTGTGAGAGAAACCTCTGGGGGTGAGGAGTATGGTTAAATCCCCAATGCTTCTGATCAAATCGGTCTTGGGTGGAGTCTGTGCATCCAGCATTTCAAAAGCTCCCCAGGTGATCCAAACATACAGCCAAGGTTTAACCACTACCATAAGGTACGAATGTCATCTCTGTGCTCCACATGAGGAGCCTGAAGCTCAGAGGTGATTGCTGACTTATCCACAGCTCTCCAGGCCACAAGCTCAGGTCAACCTGACTCCCAGACCTGGGCTCCCTGCTCCTAGACCATGTGGATTCTCATCTGAAATTCTGGCACAATCTGTCAGAGGGGGATGGTGTTAATACTCCTCATCTGCAGGATGGTGTTAATACTAATTCCCTTGTGGGACTGTTGCAAGGCATAAATTGGATAATGTCGGTGAAGTCCCCAGCCCAACACCCAACAGGCGATGCATGATATACAGGAGATATCCCAGAGCTTTAAGAAGCACATAATACTGAAACATCCTTAAGAGATTTCAATTTCCTCAAATCTCACTTAGCTCCTCAGAAGAAAGGCAGCAGGAATATCTTAAGTGCTGTAGGATTATTTTTACTTTATTGTTATCCTGTGGTTGAGTGTATAGAAAAATAAGTGCCAAAAAATATGGCTGCCCACCATAATGCTGGTGCCCTTGTATCAGTGAGAGGCAGGGTGGGCATTTCCATTTTCTGCAAGCTGTCACCTGTCAGTGTCCATAAGTACGGTGGTGGAAGAAATCCCAAGAAAAGGGTTTTTGCTTATTGGACTCTCATGACTAGGTTCTGGGCCAAGGACAAGTGATAGTCTTCAATCTTAGAATCAATTCCTTTCCCTCTTTCTCTTATGTTTCAGGAACACTGTTCCAAGTTGACAAAGCGGAGAGCAAAGCAGATTGCCCTACTGTAGGCTGCTCCCTTAAAGGAAGGGATTTTACTGATTTCACCAAGGTTCCGGAACCCCATAGGGGCACACAAAGCAGCTGGTCCATCCAAGCTGGGAGCTTCCCTGGCAGATGGACACACTGGGCAGCTATCTCCCCATGTCAGGATGGGCCAGCCTTGAAGCCAGACAACTTCGAGCATCTTAGGGGTTATATAAAAGCTTTCCTCCAGAAGAGTTGAGAACTACACAGAGATAAATGCAATCCTTTCCTTCCAGTAATCATCCAAGCTAGGGTGGAGCTTGTTTCCCTAACGGGGAACCTAGCTGTATAAGTTTGCTAGAGCTATCATAACAAAGTACCACCCACTTAACACTCACTTTGTGTTAAGCCACCCACATACTGGGTGTCTCACGGTTCTGGAGGCTAGAAGTCTGAGATCAAGGTGTCAGTAGGGTAGGTTCCCTCTGGGGGTTGTAGAGGAGAATCTGTTCCATGCCTCTTTGCTAATTCTGGTGGTTTGGTTTGCTGGGAATTCTGGTGTTCCTTGACATGTAGATGTACACTCCGGTCACATGGCGTCCTCCCCGTGTGTCTTCACATCGTCTTCCTTCTGTGCATGTCTGTCTCTGTCTCTAAATTTCCCCCTTTCATAAGGACACAATCATATTGGATTAGAGCCCACTGAACCTCATTTTCACTTGATTACCTCCGTAAAGACCGTATTTCCAAGTAAGGTCACCCTCTCAGGTACTGGGGGTCAGGAGTTCAACATATCTTTTTGTGGGGAACCAGGCCAACCTCTAACACCAAGTCAGAGAGGTTTTCACAAGGGAAATCCTCTAGATTACCCTGTAACTCTCCCACAGCTTGTTCACCTACTCGGTCAATGCTCTTGCCTTGAGGGCTGTGCCCAGCAGCTGGCTAGCTGGGAATGCACCAGGCTGCAAGTTCCTCCAGCTGGGGGGCTTCTAAATTCATCCCCAGTGAGAGCTCTGGCTCTGGATCCTATCGGTGCTCCCCAAGCTTGGCAGATGGCAACTTGGACCCTTGTCATTAAAGCCCATCTTTATGGAGGGAGCCGTGCTGGTGCCAGGGCTTCTCTTCGGGGCCAGATGGACCTCGCTGGTCACACTCCCTTCCGTGCGGGCGCATCTTCTTTAGAAGCCTTCCTCTTTCCTCTCCCCGGGGTCAGTCACACCTTCAAATTTCATCCATCTCGCACTTGGACAAAGCCGAACAAAGGTGACGCTAAGGGCTTTGATTAGTGCAGCCCATGTGAAACTGTGTCCCTGGGTTTGTCAGGATCAGTCTCACACCTGGGAGGTGCCAGGAGAAACCCACAGGAGATCTCAGCCTGGCTGGAGCGCAGCTTGCATCTCAGAGGCAATATTATTAGCCAACGTTCACTGAGATATAAAGTCTCTGTGATTAATTACGCTTTCAGTTTGAACCACAAAGGACTATAGCCAACAGGGGCTTGCCCTGTTAACTGAAATTAGAAGTCTTTGATAAATGTTAAATAAAAAAGGGCTAAGCAGTAACTGGCTAGGAATTGCTATATTATGTAACCATAATGCTCAGCCCTCAAATAGAGATGAACTAACCAATCTGAAAAATATCAGATTTTTTCCTGCATTCAGGAACTCTTCCTGATGACTCCAAGGTGGTATTATTCTCATTCCCCTTCAATGAATGGCCGTTTCAACCAGCTAAAATTTAGCCACAAATTTGGACCAACATTTCTTTTTCTTTTTTTTTAAAGAATTTCACTTATTTATTTATTTACGGCTGTGTTGGGTCTTCGTCTCTGTGCGAGGGCCTTCTCTAGTTGCGGCAAGCGGGGGCCACTCTTCATCGCGGTGCGCGGGCCTCTCACTATCGCGGCCTCTCTTGTTGCGGAGCACAGGCTCCAGACGCGCAGGCTCAGCAGTTGTGGCACGCGGGCTTAGTTGCTCTGCGGCATGTGGGATCCTCCCAGACCGGGGCTCGAACCTGCATCCCCTGCATTGGCAGGCAGACTCTCAACCACTGTGCCACCAGGGAAGCCCCTGGACCAACATTTCTTAAACCTGAATCCTAAAAGGGATACACATAAAAATTAAAGCGCTTTCAAAGAAGCTAGTCCCAACAGACCACATATTAAAGGATCCCATTCAGATGAAGCGTCCAGAACAGGGAAATCTACAGAGATAGGAAGATCAGTGATTGCCTAGGGCTGGGGTGGGATTGAGGATAAAAGAATAGGGGGTATGATTGCTACAGCATACAGGGCTTCTGGGACTTCCCTGGAGGCGCAGAGGTTAAGAATCTGCCTGCCAATGCAGGGGACACGGGTTCGAGCCCTGGTCTGGGAAGATCCCACATGCCTGCGGAGCAACTAAGCCCATACGCCACAAGTACTGAGCCTGCGCTCTAGAGCCCACGAGCCACAACTACTGAGCCCCCTCACCTAGTGCCCGTGCTCTGCAACAAGAGACGCCTCCACAGTGAGAAGCCCGCGCACCACAACCCCTCTCGCTGCAACTAGAGAAAGCCCGCGCACAGCAACGAAGACCCAACACAGCCAAAATTAAATAAATAAATAAAAATAAAATTCATACAGGGTTTCTTTACTGGGTTGATGAACATGTTTTAAATTTGACTGTGGTGATGGTTACCCACATCTGTGAATATACTAAAATCCCCTGAATTCTACACTTTAGTGGGTGAACTGTATGGTATGTGAGCTAGGTCTCATAAAGGTGTTAAAAAAATAAAAAAGCCAACAGCACTAAGGAGCTTTCATCACAGTGCACTTGAGAACTGGCCAGAAACTTTACTTAAAAGGTCACCTGCTATGCATCAGCCTAAAAAAAAAAAAAAAAAATCCCAAATGCAAATTGTAGCCAGAAGCAGCCAATTCTTGCTTTGTTAGCAGTTAATACCTAAAGTGCTATTTTTAAAGCATTTGCTCTTGGCACTAGCGTGTACTGCAAACACAGAGTGATTTGTGTTAGTCCTCTGCAAAGCAACTCTTAAAGGAGCTTGACTCAGAAGGTGTGTCTGACATGTAGAAAGGCAGAGAAAAAGGTGGCTGGGTGGGGGGTGTGTTTTGGTGGGTGTTCTGAGCCCTTCGCAGTTCTAATTCAAGGCCGGGAGAACTCAAAACTCTCTACCTGAAGAAGAGGAAGCATGAGAATGGAAAATTTGAGTACAAACCACAAAACCACTGAATAGTCAGCAGCCTCTAGCCCTGAGGGTGACCACTGGTGATGCCTTTTAGGGGGGAGGGAGGAGACGAAGGCAAAAGAGAACCCTGAGAGAGGTGGTCAGGAGAAAGTGGAGGATGGAAGGAGGTGGAAGTCGCCACACTAGCTAATGTTCATCAAATGCTTGCTGGGTACCAGAGCCTGGGTCGAGCACTTCAGATATGCTCTCTTATTTAATCTTTGTGGTATAAGAAATATATTTGAGGTGACTTAGGGTGCAGCCCTTAGATAGCCTCAGGATGGAGCTGGTTCCTGGAAAGATCAAGGGCTTAGACCGCTGACCTCTGGGGAGGGGAGAAGAGGGAGGCTGGCGATTGAAATATACAAATTCTTGACAATGAGATCTGGAGAGCTTCCAGGTTGGTAAACACATCACTGTGCTGGGGCGGGGGGGGGGGGGGGGGGGGGGGGGGGGTGGGGGTGGGTGGAGGGGTGCAGCGGGCATGCCTGGAGAGGACGTGCAACCTTGTACCTCCTTCCCTCATCCTTTGCCCTGTGCATCTTTTCCTTTTGGCTGTTCCTGAATTGCACTCTTTCTAAAAAACTAGTAAATGTTTGTTAAACATAAGTCAAGTAGTTTCCTGACTTCTGTGAGCCTTCCCAGCAAATTCTCGAACGTGAGGTTGACTTTGTGGGAAGGAGGGTAAAAATAACCATACTAGTTAATGTGGTGACCCTGGACTTGTGACTGGCATCTGAAGTGGGAGTGGTCTTGTGGGACTGAGTCCTTGAACTTGTGCTATGTGATGCTAAAGCCAGGTAGTGTCAGAACTGAAATGAATTGTTGACACTGGGTTGGTATTAGAGAATTGGAGAATTTGTGGGTTTCAGGGCAAACGCCCCAGAATTCTCCTGACTACAAACCTCTAAAGTAGTACATTATTATCTTCATTTTGTATAATGTCCAAAGGAACGCCCCCATCCTATTCCCAGACTCACTCTCCACAGCTCCACCTGAGCCCTTGCCATGGGCTCCTTCCACAAGCCTCCTCCTTCAGAAATCTCCAGATGGGCAGCAGGCATCAATCAATCTCTATGATCCCCTACAAACTTCTGGGGCCACTTTGCAGCCTTGCCCCAGTCTCCCTGGATGGCAGAGCTGCATGTGGACCTGCAGGTTCCCAGCTCAGCAAATAGTCAGCTTTTTTTTTTTTTTTTTCTTTTGCAGATGCTCCAGTTTTTGTAATTAATTCTCTTGGAATTCTCCCGTCACATGGCTTTGGGGTTAGGCAAGAAGTGTACCCCCAATGACTCTGAGAACTCCCCTCCCCCATCTTCAAATACAGACTAGGAATGGAGGGGAGATGGATGATGGGTGCCATGGCGAAAGGGCCAGCTGGGCCGTCTGGGCCAGCTCTGGGGAGAACCTGGCCTCAGTGATGAGCGGCTGCCCGGGGAATGTGCAGTTATAACTCCTCTTTGTCCCCAGCTTTGGGCCTGGTTCCCAATTCCAGAGCAACAAGAGGCGGCTCCCTAATATCCTGTTACATGAAGCTACTCTGTTCCTTTTGGCACAGATATGACTATATTTTCAAGATCACCTCTAATCAAAACCAATAAAGTTATTCAAGGACCCACCGGAGAGGACCCCGCCTTACGATGTGTGACAGTGAGAGGCTAGGCACCAGCCTCCTAATAGCCAGGGAGCCAATCTCTTCCCAGAAAGGAGGGCCGTTAGGACCTGGCTCCGTTGGCAGACTTTGAGCTGGGATTTTGTGTTGTGGACTGTCCCTGCTCACTCTGATCTTAGCTGTGCTGTTTGGACACAGGCTATGAAGCATTAATAACCATATCATATATCCATACTGAGGATATACAATTTGGCCCACAGATAGTGTAAGTTTCTGAAATCAAAAGCTGATAACAGGGGCTTCCCTGGTGGCGCAGTGGTTAAGAATCCGCCTGCCAATGCAGGGGATATGGATTCGAGCCCTGCTCCAGGAAGATCCTACATGCCACGGAGCAACTAAGCCCGCGAGCCACAACTACTGAAGCCCATGTGCCACAACTACTGAAGCCTGCGCACCTAGAGCCTGTGCTCCACAACAAGAGAAGCCACCGCAATGAGAAGCCCTTGCATCACAAAGAAGAGTAGCTCCCTGGCTCGCGGCAACTAGAGAAAGCCCGAGCACAGCCACAGAAGACCCAACGCAGCCAATGCATCCATCAATCAATCAATTAAAAAAAAATTTTTTTTAAAAAGCTGGTAACAGACTAAGAAATATTCTTGATGAGTTGCAACATGGCAACAGTGATCAGCACTGGATTAACTGTCCCTGAATCTAGTTTGCTCCTCATGTATGGTATTGTTTTGGGAAACTTGGACCTCCAACTTGTTGAACAGAAACTGGGAGAGAGAGAGTCAATAAGCCAATCACTCTGTATTTGAAGGCAATAAAGGATTTCCTTTTTTTTTTTTAAAGATTTGATTGATTGATTGATTGAATGCTATGTTGGGTCTTCATTTCTGTACGAGGCCTTTCTCTAGTTGTGGCAAGCGGGGGCCACTCTTCATCGCGGTGCGCGGGCCTCTCACTGTCGTGGCCTCTCTTGTTGCGGAGCACAGGCTCCAGACGCGCAGGCTCAGTAGTTGTGGCTCACGGGCCTAGTTGCTCCGTGGCATGTGGGATCTTCCCAGACCAGGGCTCGAACCCGTGTCCCCTGCATTGGCAGGCAAATTCTCAACCACTGCGCCACCAGGGAAGCCCAGGATTTCCATTTTTAAAGCTGGAATAGATTTCAAACTGATTTTAGCTTTAGAACTCATTTTGTTTTCCCAAATATAATTATTATTTGGAATCCCAACATATAAAGAAGGTAAAAATGATGAGTGGATTCCTTGGACTGTTTCAAACTTCATTGTTTGACACAATATATGTCACTGTTTACTGGGCTCAGAAGCACCTCCGTGGGGCCCAAGGTTCTGTGGAGCAGAACTGTGGACCAAAAAAGCTTTGCAATGAGACACCCATGGGTTTGAATTTCTGCTCCAGCGACTACTACCTGTGTGAACCTGGGCAAGTTATTTAACTCCAAGACTGCTGAGGGAATGATAAAAATGAGAAAAGGAATGTTTCCTAAACTGGTGTCTGTGGGTGTATTCTTTGGGGGCTATGACTTTTATTTTTTCTTTAATGGGTTCCTGTATTACTCCACTGTGGGATGGCCACGTTTTGTTTTTTCCAGACCAGGTTTGTTTTGGCCAACCCACTATTTTCTAGAATGTTCACAAGGAGGAAAATTTTCCTAAAAGATGGGGAGTCGACTTCCATCAGATCATTAAACCTAAGGAGGGTAACCAAGGGACTGGAAAGGCCCTTCCTCTTACTTACTCTGTCTTTCCCTAAGATCCTCCATTCATATGGTCAGTGAGACTCGGGGTTAACGAATTACATTTTAGGAGGAAACAAATTTCCTAGAGTGCTTTATAAAGACAGACAACAGTGTTTGTAACTTCAGCTTTGCCTGAAGGGGCCAGCTTGGTGGAGGAGGAGAAGCACAATCTTTGGGGTTTGAATCAAGGCTTCCTGAAACGTCAGCAAGCTACTTAGACTCTCTGAGCCTCAGTTTCCCTATGTATAAAATGGAAACAATATCTATTCTATTGAGTGGTTAGCATTAAATGATATAACTGAATAAAATAACTTAGCAGTGACCTTTCTTTTTCTCAAAAGTTAGTTCCTGTCCCTCTAAAGTCAGGTTTAGCAATTCTGTGAGAAATCTGTTGAAACTTATAAGGCCCAAGTTAATGAGCTGATTATCGTATGTCTTTCTTTGGGTCCCTTAACAATAAAAGATGAAGACAAGCCACTAAACAGCACCTATTCTTTCCTGGATATTTTTGGAGCAGAAGCTGAACAGCTATACTTGGGAGTCTGAAAAAACAGAAGTGGAGGAGAGAATCACTGGGTCAGGTCTTATTTCTCAAGAGAAAAAATATCACTGCCATCATCCCAGAGTCGCAGCCCTAGATTCTTAGAGCTAGTTGGGAAAGGGCTTGGGCAAGATCTAGCCAGAGGCTCTGACGGACACCGATTACGGTCTTCAATGAAGGAAAATAAATTTGGATGAGGGTCGATCCGAAGCCAGCCCCCAGCTCAGCAGCAACTTAGGAGAAAACTGCACAAATGTATATTATGAAAACACTGTTGGCTGGCAAGGAAGGCATTGAGTATGACTCTACAGATGACAGATGGTATCAGATTCTCAACAGATGGAATGAAAATCAAAGGTATTGACCCCTCCCTCGGTAGGGGATTGGGCAGTCTTCCAGGCTTACATTGCTGTTTCCTTTAGCCTCTACAAAATTAAGTAACAATAAAATGGTTTTAAAATGCGAACACGGTAAATGGAGCTTGCTTAGGCAGAGCTTCCCTACCTTGAACAGATAAACAGGTGTGACAAGGTCCGGGTCCCCTTGGCCCCTGGGTGAGCAGACTGGGCCTCCTGACCCTGGGGGGTGGTCCTCTGTGACCAGGAGCTCCCTGACATGCCAATCAAAACCGATCATTTTCTATGTGCATTATGGCATGAAAAAGGTTGGGAAGCTCTGCTCTGAGGTTTTTCCCCAAACATGATGCATTCATACACAGATCCTTGGGTCCCATCTTACTGCATCCGGTTTGGTAGGTCCAGAGAGGGTCCCAGGCATCTGCATTTGTTTTAAGCTCCTAAGGTGATTCTAATCTGATTTGGGAACTCTGCTCTAAGGGCCAAGAAGTTCTGGTGTTTTAATAAGGCAAAAAATCAGCAGGGGCTGATGTAGGTGGCAAGTTGTGGATTTAATGCCTGTTTTCTTGAACGTACAGATGGAGGTTCTCCATGAGATGGGACTGAAGAAGAGCTTGGTTGTATCTGTTCACTTCTGGCTGAAAGCCTTTCCTTTGGATCCCGCTTCCTTCTTTTAAAGTCTTAACTACTATTCTTTTTTTTTTTTTAACTACTATTCTTCTAAAATACACCTGGTAAAAGGCTTGTGGTAGACAGTTGATAAAATGCCCAAGCTGCCTTGGGTAGCATCCTGGGACTCCAGTGCTACAGACTGCCCCAGGTTGGCACAACATACAGTAAATGCAACCTCTAAGGTTTCTTAGGGGTGAAGTATAAGAAGCACATGCCAGTCTGAATTCAGGTTAAACAATAACAGAAGTAATAAGAACACATTTTTTAAAAAAGTCTCAGCAGTACAAATGGCTCCATTTTCTGAAGGATCTTGCTGTACCTGCAGCAAATTCTGTCATCTTGTGAACTGGAGTGATTGAAACCAACTCTCTGCTTCTCTTCTGCATTCATGCCAACAAATAAAAAGCAATAGGCAAACAAACTCCCATAGCGCCACTCATGGCAGCCACTTTCCAAAGACACTTGGGGGACTTCCCTGGCTTTGCTTTCCAATGCAGGGGGTGCAGTTTCGATCCCTGGTCGGGGAGCTAAGATCCCACATGACTCGTGGCCAAAAAAACAAAACATAAAAAACAGAAGCAATATTGTAACAAATTCAATAAAGACTTAAAAAAAATGGTCCACATTAAAAAAAAAAATCTTAAAAAACAAAGACACTTGGTTTCTACTGAGCAACCATCCCAGCAACACATCTGCAGATCTCAATGCCAGTGTCAAAGCAGGGAGAAGGGAACATTTATTAAATGCTAACTGTGTGCCGGTACTGTGCATTTTAATGCTTTGCCTTTCACATCATCTCATTGCATCTCATCTCATCTCTCCATCCATCCACTCATTTGAACGGAGGAAGAGATTCAAGATGGTGAATCATCATTGGTGCTGATGAAGTGCAATGGCTGTGATCACCTGGGAGGCCTCCCAAAGCCTGAGCCCCTTATTACATTAGGGTTGAGCTCCATCTACTCAGGGAAAGCATGGGCTGGGAATCCCCATCCGTAAGTTCTAGAGGTTATCTTTCGCACAGATCCGTCTTCAACAAGCCCAATTGTTTCTCCCTTCAATGGATGTTTTACTTGGTTGAATCCTCCCTTATGGGACATGGGGCCATTTCCCCAAAGGCTCTTTCTATTGACTCAATGACCCAGCACCACAATCAGCAACTCCACTCCTGGCAGAGACTTAGAATCTCTGGTTTTGATCTGATATTTAGGAATTCATTTGCCTCAGTTTTGTTTGACTCACATGGTTTGGCATTTCACTACCCAATCCAATTGGTAAGATTTGGAACTGCTATTCTGGGCACTGAGCTCTGGGGAACCTCATTCATGCAAATTATTGCAGCAGTTTAAATTGGTTATTTTTCCCCTTGAAAAATTAAAAAACAAAAATCCTTTCTCTAGGATGGAGTTGGGCACTACCGTTTTCCTAGTACTCCCAATAAAAATTGGCTTTGCTCACAACATTGCAGTAGCTCCACATGATTAGGCCAAAAGAACAGTAGTGGTTTTAAACACCAGCACTAGGCATGGTATTTCAGTAAGACTTGGTGACCCAGCTTTCTTTTACTTGGAAGAAATGAGAACTGAAAGAGAGTACCTATTTGTTATTGGTCTAAAAACGATGCAGCCAGGGTTGTTGAAGACTGGACTACTGTTTAGTGCCCTGTTATTTCCAAAAGTTTCTTTTCATTAACAAAGTTTTATTGCTGCCAATATGGCTGAAGATGATTTGTTCACGAAAGAGGTAGCAGAAGAATGAGAGAAGTAAGTTGATGGGTTACAGGGTTCTAAACCTCTTGGTGTCCAGGGGTCTGCCCTCACCACCGCCGCCCTCCCCGCCCCCCCGAGAAAGTCAGTTTCTCTGGTGCAGCCACAAATGGAGACGCCTTGCAAGGGGGCTGGTGACCCTGCTTTGAAAGTTCTCAGCTACTTGCAGAATAAAAGCCAAATTCCTTGGCCTGACATTCGAGGCTCTTCTCTTCTGCCCCGGTTACTCACTGACCCTTGAACGTGCAGTGGGATTCCCCACCTTTTCACTGCCTTTGCTCTCACTCACTACACTGCCTTTCCAATCTCACTTCTTCAAAATTCAGTGTGTTCCCACACAAGTGTGGGTCAGAGAGTCATTTAATATAGCTTTGGAGTGGGGGCAATTTGGCTATATCTAAAAAGATTTAAACCCACATACCCACTGACACAACAATTTCACATTTAGAACTTATTCTACAGAAATATTAAAACTATGCCAAAAAAAAATATAGCATGAGGATGTTGCCTGAAGTACTATAATAGCAAAAGAATGGAAACACTCTAAACGTCCACCAAATGGAGAATGGCATAATCATACACTGGCACATCATACAGTCATTACGAAGTCTGCTAGAGAGACGTGTACTGCCCCAGAAAGACGGCAAGCTTATATCGTTATTGAGAAAATGCATGTGGCAAAGTAGCATCGTGTGAGCTCATTTTTATAAAATAATGTCATGTATGCGTTATGTTTAAGTATAAAGCCCCATAAACACCAACTTTAACAACCCCTGACTCGGGACTTCCCTGGTGGTGCAGTGGTTAAGAATCCGCCTGCCAATGCAGGCGACAAGGGTTCGAGCCCTAGTTCGGAAAGATCCCACATGCCGAGGAGCAACAAAGCCCGGGCTCTGCAACTACTGAGCCCATGTTTTCACAGGGGATATGTTCTTGAAGATCAGAAGAATGGCAGAACTTCTCTCCAGCCTTGCTGGGATCAAGTCTTCCTGGCCAGGCTGACCGGATCCCCACTCCCACACACAAAGGGAGACACTCAAATATCACCGAAGCCTCCCACTGGGCTGGAGACCCATTGCCCTTCCAGTGCAATTGGAACCTGGATTGATGTACAGGACATCACGCAACTTGTAAAGTGGGCTGGGGGACAGGGAGAAAAAAAGGCAGTTTCCCAGCAGGTCACTCACGCTCTCCTGCGTGGTCAGGAGGGCCTTTGTAATGACACTGCAGTCCTGGGACCACGCTGCTCTCCTCCTGGGACCACTTGAGGCGTTTGTGTTGTTGCCCAGGCTTCCGAGGAAGCAGGTAAGAGAACCTGCACTGAAAAATGTTCTTCTTTGGGGCTTCCCTGGTGGCGCAGTGGTTAAGAATCCGCCTGCTAACGCAGGGGACACGGGTTTGAGCCCTGGTCCGGGAAGATCCCACATGCCGCGGAGCAACTAAGCCCGTGTGCCACAACCACTGAGCCTGCGCTCTAGAGCCCACAAGCCACAACTACTGAAGCCCACACGCCTAGAGCCCATGCTCCTCAACAAAGAGAAGCCACCGCGATGAGAAGCCCGTGCACCGCAAAGAAAAGTAGCCCCCGCTCACTGCAACTAGAGAAAGCCCGTGTGCAGCAACGAAGACCCAATTGCAGCCAAGAAAAAAAAAAAGTTCTTCTTCCAATGGCTTTCCTTCTCATCTATTGCTCCGGCCACTTCCAGAGGCCACCACGTGCTTCCCTCTCTAATAGCACTGGCCTCATGGAGACCCTGCGAAGGGAGAGGCGCAGAGCCCTGCGATGCAGCAGCTACTGGAGACCCTTCCACTGACTATCTCCTTGCAGGCTTTCTGTGACAGCTTTGGAGGCTATCACTGGGGAGCACTTTGGCGGTGGAGGCTTCGCCCCACACCAGCGGGCGCAGACAGTTCTTATTATCCCAGAGGTGGCCAGCGCCGCCAAATTGGAAGCCATCACCAAACAGCTGCGTTATTCTCAGAAAGAAACAGACGGACGGAGGGAAAAGGGAAAAAAAAAATGACAATAACAGAACAACAACAAATTGAACTCCACAGTGGACCCCAGCAGGAGGCAGCTGTGTTAAATCTGACCATTTGGAGATAACTGAAAATTTTGACCACCCTCAACCATCAAGATATAGACCGACATGAAAATATTCTTAATTTGAGGGAGCAGAGTGGTTTGGATGAAGCACTTTGTACTGAAGGGTACAGCTGAGTACGACAATATTTACTCATTTCATCTCTCTGTTCCCTTTCTGGGGCCCGTTGTACTTAGCAAACAGCATTTAATCTCTTACCCTTGACAGTTACTGGAAAAGTTAGAGGTATGTCTTTGTTCGCTTCTCTCTCCCTTAAGAGAGAATTCAGCAGATATTTAGATCGGGTGTGACCAATGAACTGGCTGCCCAGTTTTCCTTAGTTCAGGAAAACTCTATAATCCAGGGGGCCTGGAGACTGAGTTCCAAAAGAGTCCCCTAGTCACCCAACTCAAAGGGAAAGCTCTAAATCAAATCCTGCCTAAAAACTTGCCTGGTACTCTCCTACCTTCAATCATACCACTTCAGGGGTACTTGCTTCTGAGACAGTCTCACATTCTCCTTCATTGCTACCCGAGTTCAAAATGTTGTAAATTTCCCTAATTTCTCCATTAGAATTATTATGATTTAACACTGGTAAAATGGAGACCTCTTTTACATCTTGCAAAACGAAGAGAAAGAGGAATTTCCTTTTTCTCTTAAAAAAAAAAAAGGATCCAGTTCAAAGGGTAGTGGACTCTAGACACGATTCTGGCCTTTGTAGCCCCAGTGCCTAGCACAGAGCCTGGTACACAGTACGCACTTAATAAATGCAAACGAAAGAAATTAATGAGTCTTGCTTCTAATAGGTTTCCCTGCATTTCCTGTCCTTGGATTGGCCTACAGCAGAGTTTCTCGACTTTGCCACAACTGGCATCTCGGGCTGGGTAACCCTCTGCTGTGGGGCCGTCCTGTGCATCGCAGGATGTTCAGCAGTATCCCTGGCCTCTGCGCACTAGATGCCACAGCAAACAACCCCCTGCCAGTGGCGACAATCGAAAATACCTCCAGACGTTGCCAGATGACCCCTGGGGGGCAAAACTGGCCCTAGTTGGAAACCGCTGGTCTACAGACTCCCGTTTGCTTTACATAAATCAATGAAGATTTTTAAAAAACAAAGCACAAAACATCCTCTACTTCTAAACTTCCTCCCCCAGAAAATGACATTTCTTTTTTCTTTTTCTCCTTTTCTACTCAAGGCTGAACATTTAGAAACTGCATATGACTCCACATTCGTGTCTCTGGGGGAGAGCTGCGGGGACAGACCTCTGGAAGGCCACTAGAGATGCCACTTTTTCTGGTCCCTCTTGATCTTGTAATGGAAGCCGAACCTTAAAAACGATGGCAGTGAATCCAGGAGGAAGAGCACTGGACTTGAGCCAACACCAAACCTCTGAGTTAGAGCTCCCTAAGCCTGACTTTCGGAGACTGTCTAGGCTGGACCAGTCCTGGAGGCTGGGTGTTGAGATTTGTTCCTGCATCCCAAATGGCCAACTCAGCTTTGCAGGTGTGGGCTCACTGCCCATGTCCTCTGAGGGCATGCTACAACTGATCGCCCTAAGTTCCTCCTTCCTGGGTTGGGATTTTCACCTTGAAATTCTGGCAGAGCATCAAAGGGATGGACACCTTGGCAGAAGAAAGAACGCACGTATCATCCACATAACAAGTACAACCTGCTCAGACATTGGCTTCTCTTCGTCTTTGCTGCTTGGGTGGTGCTGATGTGACTGGATGCAAAGAGCTTCATGATTCTAATGGGGGCAGGGCCTCGGTGGGGCCCCGTGGAGGTGCACGTGGAGGTGCTCTCTGGGCCCGAGAAATCACACTGGTTTTTTTTTTTTTAAACAATGCAGCGCTGCCCTGCAGAGTCCTGCCACAGATAGGAGAGAAAAACTTGAGATTAAGAAGTTCTTGGGAGCTGCAGCTTAGGCCCCTGATGTGGCTGGGAAACAATGGCACCACAAAATGAGAATAAAGAGAGCGCTGGGCTGAGCCACCAGCCGATTCTGAGTCCTTCTGAAACTCTGCTTAGTGGGGGCCCTTGTGCCACTAGGCAGAGGGCACCCAGCGGAAAATTTCCAGCTCTGGTCACCTTAATGAGAGAGGCATTCTTGCCTCTCATGTGGTTCGGAGGTTTCCAGGGACAAATGGAAAAAGAAAAGAAATTACTTCAATCCCCTGCTTCGGCCTGGGTGGTGGGGTGTGTGTGTGTGTGTGTGTGTGTGTGTGTGTGAGACGGGAGCTGAGTGGTGACCCAGATAACCCTGGTCTGAATGCATAAGCCTCAAAATCTCAGAATAGATTGAGCCCACCAGCATTTCAGCTTTCTCTGCAGAAAATGTGCTCCTATTTACGATGCTGACATAGTCAACTTACAAAGATGGACGGGAAGAAAAAGCTCGTAAAGCTGTAGGCCTCAGATTAAAGGGAAAAAAAAAATATATATATATATATATAAGGAACTCTGATTCACAACTGTTAGCTTAATGGCCACAAATGCATTTTCTTTGATAGCGCTCGCTCTGCAATTGTCACTGCTAGAAGGAAAAAATAAAGCCCGTGGCTTTCACTCATTCATTCAATGACCGTTTTGTGAGCAGCTGCTATGTGCTGGTTCTGTCCTAGCTGCTGGGGAACGGTGATGAAGAAGACAACCCTTGTCTTCGTGGAGCTCAGGGTGTAACTGTGAGCTAGCACGAGCTAGCATGATCTAGAAGCCACAGACCAGAATTCTTGCTGCCAGTGGGTAGGGAGTGGGGTGCCCAGGAGAGTCCAAAGAGGAGAAGTCACATTTGAGCTGAACTCTAAAGAGTAATGACTAGAAGCTTCCAAATTGAGAGGCACAGAGGTGGGGAGGGCTGGAGGGGAGAAGGCAGAGGACCATGCTAAGGGGACCAGGCTTTTAAGCAGAAAATGACAAGGTCAGATTTCATTTTAGAAGGAAAATCTTGTGGCCGGGAGGAGGATATTAATTATTTACAGCGTGCAGAGGAGAAATGTATTTGGAAGTGGTTTGCCTTCTGAATCGGTTGTTTCCCTTATTCTCTGTCCCTGGCTACTGACACACAACCCAAACAGCCTAGGAAACTCACTTCTCTCCCTTCTGGTAGGCTCATACTGCAGTGTGGATTCTGGAAGTCGAATGATGGTGGGTTTGGGTCATAAGGGAGTCCCATGGAACATACTTTTCCTATGATTTTATTGCAGGCTCCCAAGTATGCCTTTTCCTTTGTGGTCTAACCGCCAGGGCGAGTGAGAAAAAATTCTACTTGTAACATAGGCTGGCGATCGTTTGGGAAGCAGTGCTTGACAGAGTGTGCAGGGCTGAGCCCTCTGGGGCCCCTTCCTCCACATCCATTAAGTAAGCCTAAGACTCCAGGACAGGCAGGGGTGGCTCTCTGAGTGTGAGAGCTGAGTCCAGACTTCCATTCATCTCCAACGACCTTTACTTTCAGGGTAGGATTTCCCAGCCTTGGCATACTGACATCTGAGGGTCGATCACTCTTGTTGTGGCGGGCTGTTCTGTTCATTACAGGATGTGGTTAGCGGCTGGTAGCACTACCAAGTTGTGACAACCAAAAATGTCTCCAGGGACTTCCCTGGTGGTCCAGTGGTAAAGAATCCACCTTACAATGCAGGGAACTCGGGGTCGATCCCTGGTCAGGGAACTAAGATTCTACATGCTGCGGGGCAACTAAGCCCGAGCGCCACAACTACTGAGCTCTACGCCTCAACTAGAGAGCCTGCGTGCCATAAACTACAGAGCCCATGTGCTCTGGAACCCGTGCACCACAAGTACAGAGCCCTCATGCCCTGGAGCCTGTGCGCCACAACTAGAGAGGAGCCCACGTGCCACAACAAAAGATCCCGCGTGCCTCAACGAAGATCCCGTGTGCCACAACTAAGACCTGACACAGCCAAAAATAAATAAATAAATAAAAAATAAATAAATCTTAAAAAAAAATGTCTCCAGACATTGTAAGCATCCTTGTGGGGCAAGATCGCCCCCAGTTGAAAACCACTGCTCTTAGAGACAGTTTTCCATTCTCATCTTATTTGATCTCTCACCAGCATTAAGCATAACCAATCCCTCTCCTCTCTTGCATTCCTTGGTGCTCTTGCATTCCTTGGTGCTCTCTCCTTGTTTTCCTTCTAATTCTCTGGCCAGTTCTTTGTAGATCCCTGGGGCCTCCTCATCCTCTTCCTGATCTCCAAATATTGCTGTCATAAATTTAATGCTCGGACCCGAACCCCTTTCCCATTATACTTTATGCTTGCTCACTCTCATCCATCCTCAGGACTTCAAATTCTTCTATTTCCCAAATACTCTCCAATTTGTCTCCGGCCCAGATCTCTCATTTAAGCTCCAGACCCATTTCTATTTGTTCTAGATGTCTCATTGTCATCACAAAATCCATCCATCTTTCTCCAAAAGCCACTCCTCTTCTCACCCCCATCTATCTGTTGCCCAAGCTGTGAACCTTAAGGTCATCCTGACTCTTCCTCTTCTCTCACCTTCACACCTAGTCCACGACCAATCCCTGTCAAGTCTCTCTTCAAAATATACCTCCAAGCCATTTGCTCCCAGCCCTCCACTTCGAGCTGCCATATAACTTCAATAACCAACAACGTAGACAACGCCGATGACCTCAGTGGTTTCCTGACTTCCACTCTGCTCCCGGCCAGTCCCTTCTCCATCCAGAGCAATCTTTTAAAAGCACAAATCAGATCATATGATGCCCCGGCTTTAATTTCTTCGAAGGCATTCTACTGCATGTAAATAAAATCTAAGTGTCTTAACATGGCCCCACCCTCTTTTCCAACCTCCCTTTGTGCCATTCTTCCTTCTGTTTCCGCTGCTGCCGCCACACTGGTCTTCTTTTGTTTCCTCATAGGTATCACCTTGGGACTCCCAGGCATGCTGTCACCTCCCCCTGGAGCACTGTCCCCCAGCTCTTTTCATCCTGCGGGTGGGTCCCAGCAGGTCATTTCTTCCTGCGCATCTTTCCTGATCCCATCCTCTTAAATTCAGTTTCCCTATCATGGTCTCTCCCTGCAAGCTTCCTTATGGCACCTGTGACTTTTAACTCCACATGTGCTCATGTAGTTATTTCTTTGTTGTTTGGCTCCCCTGCTAGATTGGAAATGTTGTGGGGGAAGAGACCCTCGGTGTCTCTTCTGTTCATTGCCACGTCCCCATCTAAATATTGTCTGTGACGCTCAGTGAGTACTCAGTACATATTTACTGGATGAATGACTATTCCCCTCTAATTTCCTCGGTCACAACTGCATCTAGTAAAGAATATTTTATGACCCAGGAAAATGAACGACTGTGAAGCATGAAAAAATGCTCTTTGAGCATCTGTGTCAATGAGAAAAAGCTTTCCAGTGGTGGTTCCTGGGAGCACAATGCACAGGGAGATGAGTCAGGTACACGATGACTAGAAATGAGACTTGTTGATTTCGTCATTAGTGTTCCATATCTGTCCTAAGACTTTCCTCCGAATCAGAAGGGAACTCCCTGAGTGCCAGGCAGGACCACACCAAAGCTATCTAAGAGGAAGAGCTGAAATCAGTTCAGAGTTTTCTGGCAACGCTGCCTTTCTAGAAGCCTTGAGCTACCAAAGAGGCCAGGACGTCCAGGTAAGACAGCAGCCCCCCAGGCCCAAGGAGCCTCAGAAGCGACGGGGCAACAGCTTCACCCAATGCACTGCATGATGCTTTGCACATCACTGAAGCCCCATAAGTATTGGTGGCCTTGAGACGAAACCACAGAAGTACCTCCTCTAAGACAAGGGGAGGCCAAGTTTCTCCTCTTGAGCAGGTCCACAGTTATAGAGAGCATTTCATTTTGTTTTTCTGAAAATTCACAAGTGTGGTTGGCTGCAGAGTGTAATGCAAATTGCTGACGTTCAAAAGCTCATCCTTGAGTCCCACCAAGAGTAATTCACATCAGCCTCTCCCCGACTTTAAAGAGACAGCAGCTGCAGAGCCCATGCCTGCAATTAAGCAGCTAAGCATTTGCTAACATTGGGTTGGACTCTCATATCCAAACGAATCCCAAAAGGTGGAAGCAAAAAAAATCTGAACCACACTGGGAGCCCAGTGTGTGTCACGGTAGAATTCATTTATACCGGGTTTATTTATTATGTCTTAAATCAGCCTTAACGAAGCTGAGGGAAGAGTTTCAAGGTCCATGTGTTACAGCTCAAGGACGAGACTGGGGCCCCAACTCCAAACATATTGTGATTGGCTGAATGTTGCTAAACAACAAAAATAGCCCAGCATCTGTTGTCGTTGCAGGGCTGGGACGTTATTTCCAAGGGGGTCACCCAAGTTCCGTCAGCAGCCATTAATAAAATACTAACAGGATACAAATGGGAACTTGCACTAACAGTAAAACAGAAAGTTCGCACTGAGGCACACAATGGATTCTGGTAGGTGGGAGTCATACAGAAACATGTTCTCTTAAATTTATTCTTAGTCAAGATGAAAAAAGGAGAGGGCTGCATGAAGGCACTTCTGGTTTTGAGAGAAAGGTTCTGTGCAGAGATGACCTGTCCAAGTTTCAATATGCACTCAGGGAGGACTGATGGAGCATTTTCTTTGTGTTAGACCCCAAAGGTACAAATAAAACACAGCTCCTGCAGAGGCGGGAGACAGGCTGGGCCCAGGCCTGGCCAAACAGGAAGCCAGTGGTGGCTGCTGCGTTTTATAGGCCAGTTATCGTTGGGTGGTTCAGCCTTGTGAGTATTTTGCTGCCCAGATTGATGGCAGAGCTGGGGAGATAGGAAGACTACATTGAAACTGAGTGGCAGCCGGGGTTAACCACGGGCCCCAAGCAGTAGGCACTTCATTTTGAGACTCGCAGTAAAGAGTCCAGCGAGATGTGAAAGCAAACTGAATCAACACAAAGACAGATGGAAGTGTCCCGGGTCAGGGCGGACTTAATACATGTTTGTTGAATGAATGATTGAATGACTCTCTTCCACATGTCACCCCATCTATTGCTCACCTCAGATTCTTTGTAGTAACGTTCTGGAATTTCATCGCAGGCAATATCGATAAAGCAGACTTCCCTCTCCAGATCTTTGGCTTCATTGTCAAAAATCTGAAAGAGCAGAGCAACAATATCAAAGGTTAGTGATAGTGGGTGAGATCCTCAAGGTGCCTGCAAGTTGGCCCAACAGTGCCTGAGGCGGAATAACTCCCCACAGAGCATCTTCACACGGCTCAGTGCCCCCGGGGAGAGCTTTACGCTGCCCCCGAATGTGCAAGAATCATGAAAAGTTTTTATTCATCGCTTACATCTTGTCACATCAGAGGCAGGTGTAGCATCAATCATCACTTGGTTAGGGGAAGAAGAAAAACAGGCTGTTTTTAGAAGTTCAAGAGTGAAGAAATAAATCTCTTCCAAAAGTCTCTTCCAAAAAGGAAGTCTGCTGATTTTTGGCAGTTAATCTAAACAGGGGGAGGGAAGAGGCTAAAAAGGTTCTGGGTAGATAGGAGACAAAAAGCAGTAATACAGCCTGAGATTTAGAGAAGAAAAATGTGGGTTTTTTTTTTTTTCATTAAAATGTTTACATATATTTAATTTCAGAAATAACACACACTCATTGAAGAAAATACAGATAAACAAAAAAGAAGAAAATAAAGATTGTCCGTAATCCCATTACCCACTGTCTTATTCTTGATCATTTAAGGGCATGATTTCCTTGGTACACACAGTGGTAAGAAGGCGGAGCTTGAAAAAGTACTGAGATGGCTTCCTGCCAAGCTACGCTTGGTTCCACTGGCCCAGAATGTCCACCACTTGCAAAGAAATATGTAAGACAGCCACATATATAGATATATGCTCTAGTGGAAAGATTAAGTTCCTCTACTTTTTCCCACTGCCACTTTTTCTGATCTAAAGGGATACACTTCTGAAGGATAGTAAACAGATTAAGTTTGCAAATCACTTCATCCTTGGAGAAAGTCTTAACTGTATCCCTATCTCACTGTTTAGCTAATTCCTACAGGGGAGTCATCCACTAACACTAATTAAATCTGACTCTCCAGAAGAGAATGAAATATTTTGGAAGAACAGAGTGGTTGACGCCGAAGAACATTGTCTTGACACAAATTTGGAGCCTATTAATAACACACTCTCCCACAGGAGAGCATCTGGAGGGCTCTTTACAAGTTGAAACTCCTAGTCCTTTCCAAATGCTTTCTGAATAATATCTGTGCTGGTTATTATCTGCCCAGTCTGCTGTTTGCTCTGTCACCAATTTTCTTCTATAATGATTAGATACTGGACTCTTCAGATTTATTCAAGGAGATGAACTCCCCAGTCTGACTTGAGGAGGCCACTGCATTTTCCTTAAAGGCAGAGAAAGACTGGTTCCTGGATCAGCTCTGATTCCTTCCATGGCCAGTTGAAGTCAAGAGCTTGGGGACACTCTCAATGTGTTTGGGAGGGACAAGTTGATTGCTTTGAAATGGAATGGAGAGAGGGAGGGAAAGTAAGTTCAAGGTTGAGTGGAGAAATAAGTTGTGAAATGAAACACTGGGTCTCAGGGTGTTTGTGTGTTTCTCTCTCTTCGCATGAGTCTCTCTTAAAGTGTGTGCAAGAGAAGACACGTGCCTCATTAAGAAAACAAAACAGAAGGGAACACCCCAGAGGCAAATGAGCTGCTAGAGAGTAAATTACAAGAGAAGTAAGAGAGCTTTGACATTTATTGGTGGTAAAATTTATGGGACTGAAAGAAGGGAAAATGAACAGGGGTTAAGGGAGTTATTGACAGATTAGGTGGCTTTTCCTAATTTAATTCAAATACTTTTGGATCACCCATTATCACATTATTACATTATTGCCCTTCTGCTCCAAGCTCACCCTTAAGTCTCTGCTCTGAGATAACAGACTGGACCCTGTAAGCACTTCTCCTTGACGGTGAGTAGGACACTAAGCCATGTATTAGAGGGACCCTGCAGGAAGAAGGGTGCTTCTCTTCCTGGTTTGAATCTTATTCCTGCTGCAGAATCTGTTGGGACGGGGGACATGCAGTGCTGCTCTGTCCCAGCTGCATGCCCAGAGTGCACAGTTGCCTGGTGACCTCGGAGTCCTGGCCTTCACCATGGCCCTCCTGATGTAGGCACCATGTGTGCCAGGCCTCGCATTGCCAGTGGTGCCCTGACCCTATATACCTGCCCACCAGTCTCATCTCACCTGAACCCAGAGGGCTGTTTTCTGTTGCCCAGCAACTGTGGACAAGCTCTGGTCCAGGAAACCCAGCAAACTTCTCTGCCATCCAGTGGGCTACGACCACAACTCCTGCAAGGAGGTCTGAACTCCAGCCATGGAGGTGGACCCCTTTCAAGTTTGTTCTTGCTTGTGTCTACTCCCTCAGCCTTTGACTTCTCTTTACATCTTTGTGGTTACTCCAATCAAAGTTTAATAATTCCTTTTATTACTTATATACTCTCCCTGTTCAAATTATTGTGTGGTTTATGCCTCCCAATTGGGCCCCAACTAATACCTCCATTGCATACAAAATGGCGCCCTTGGCTTTGGGGGCTGCAAAGATAAGAAGGGCTGAGTTCCTGCCCTTAATGAGTTACCATCTAGTGGGAGAGACAGACTGGGAAGCTACTCCCCAAAATACAAGATGGAAGAAAATATTTGCTACAAAAGAAAGAACAGACTGTCAAGCTAGAGAGAGGAGTCATTTATGTTGACTCAACAACTACATGGTCAAGATAGTATTATTATTTCCAATTTTCAAATGAGAAAACCAAGGCTCAAAGAGCTGCCTGCGGTCACACAGCCCGTTGGTAGAGAAGCTCAGATTCAGGGCAAGTCTCCAGGCTTCACAACCAGACTCTTCCAGGGATAAAAGGCTGCCTCTTGGCACCCAACCGAGAAGATAAATATCAATCAAAAGTACTTCCTATTTCTTTCCAGAAAGATGAAATTGGACTCTGGTTCTCTTCCTGCTACCGAAAAATGTATGTCCTGAGTAGCTATTATTGGGAACTCCCCAATGACTTGGAGCTTTTCTGCTGAGGCTGCAGTAGAATCTACTTAGGTAGCTTTCAGTTCCAACTCTGGACTCCTTCTTCAATATGACACTTAATTCTTGCATCCAAGTCCATGAAATACCAAGCACCTTCGCAGTCAACGTTTCAGGGTGGGGACCTGAAAAAAAAAAAAGCTACAAAAAAATCAGTTTGAGGACCTCAACATCTTCTTCAGGCTTGAGATTACAAAGAGTCTAAATTTCCAATAAATAATAAATCTCCCAATGATTAAGAGCCTTTAGGAGATGCTCGTAGGTGCTCAATACATGACTGCTGAATTACTGGAAGACATCAGCTTCTACTTTCCAAAGAAGAACCTATGGCACGAATATTGCTTACTGATTGATCTCACATTCCTTTCATGAGCCCAAGTTCTATTTCTTTGCTGGTAAGCACCCTAACTTTCTATAATTCCCAATATAGGGCTCAACATAGAGTGGAAACCTCATAGTATTGGCTGATGGATCCCACATTGGGAATCAGGACAGCTGAGTTTGAATTCAGTTATCACCTCTGTGTAACCTTGGGCAGGACCCGGCACCTCTTTTGGGTCTCCATATCCTTATCTGCAGAATAAAAGGCGTCATCTAGATGAATGGGTAGCAGGGACCTGTGAAATATCCTGGAATTGTACCCAGCATTTGAGGAGATGCTTTCTTTCTGGAGAGAGGGTTTGACCACTTTCATCTGATTATCAGGGAGATCTATGGCCCCAGTGTGGTTGAGATCAAGTGACCCACATGACCACTAGAATTCTTTCCAGTTAAAATGTTGGTGATGTTGAGGGACTTGCGGGTCATGTTAGGCTCCTACATCCTGTTTTTTGCCCCTTCACCTACATGCAGCTGACGTGGGTGGTGCACAAAGGGGCTACAGCAGGGAAACAGGAAGTGGCAGTGGTCACGACGTAGCGTAATCAGAGGCCACAGCGGGGGTAAGACAGCCTCATGTTCATCCTTAGTTTAGGGCATGATCCAGAATTAAGCCAACACTATTACAAACAGAGGCTTAGCCAGGCCCCAAAGGAAAACAGCAAGAGTCACTATTCATTGGGGCTTCCCCAGAGGCAGCCGCAGCGGCAGCGGCTGCCAGAACTCTGGTCCAACCACCAGCTCTTTGAGGTGGAATAAGAGATCTGCTGAGATAGTTTAGGACGAGATACATCTTAATGTTGATACATTAAGCCAAAGCTCCACCAGGATCTCACCTGACACAGGTGCTGTGCACCTTCATGCTCTTGGGAGCTTCTTGGGCGGAATTTGTCCCTTTCTGAGATGGGAGTTGGGTTTGGGAGTCAAATATGGTACTTTCCCTATATCCCTTATAATAATGTTCCCATCTGTGGTTATTTATCAGAGACATACCCACCCACGAATCATCTGTAATGGATTTCAGTGCCAATCTGGTTGACTCTTCTGAACTCCACCCCCCAACTACACAATGAACATCAATAAACAAACTCCTTTTAATATGAAATAAGCAATATTACAATGAGAAGGCAAATCTCCTGAGTAAAAACTATCTTAAAGATTCCAAAATGAAAAGGGAGTAATTCTCCCTTTTTTGTAAAGCATTATGAACATTAAGTATCAAGCATCTTTAAAATCTCCATATACTTTGACCTGGTAAATTTAAGCTTTGAGAATTCATCTTAAGAATATTAAATAAATGAAAACCTTCATGTACAAAGATTTTCACTGTAACATTAATGTAACAGCAAGAAAAAATAGAGAGAGAGAGGAAAAAAAAAAAAGCCAACAGTCAAAATATCCCAGTATGGGAGAATGGCCAAGGAAATTATGATAAATCCATTCGATGAACTATTATGTAGCCATTAATAACTCCATTCTTAAAAAAGATTTTCCCAGGAGGGTAAACATGGGCGTGGGTGGGATGGAGAAGGGGACATGCCCCATATTTAATACAGACAGATGTTGAGTCATGTGGTTGTAACTCAGAAGGGAAAGGTACATTGATAAATATGGAATGTGTTTTAACGACGCACTAGATTTCTTCCTTGAACAGGGGTGTCTT
Organism: Balaenoptera musculus; assembly: GCF_009873245.2. Lineage (NCBI taxonomy): Eukaryota > Metazoa > Chordata > Mammalia > Artiodactyla > Balaenopteridae > Balaenoptera > Balaenoptera musculus. The sequence continues at coordinate 13,805,545 of NC_045804.1, read as the reverse complement.
TCTAGATTTAATTTAATCTCTCGTCTTGCTTTTAGATGTTTCTGGATTTTGTGATAGCCCAGCCAGGGAGAGCACTGTGTACAGCGGCTTTTCAGAAATCCACAGTCCTGGGAATCATGGCTTCCGCAACCCCTTTCTCTATAACAGTAAGTTTGTGGTTTAAGATCCAAGTTTAGATGGGAACTGTCTGTACTTTCTGCACGATTTTTCCATAAACTCAAAACTGCTCTAAAAAATAAACTATATTATTAAAAAAAAAATGGGGGGGGAGAGGAAGATCCAAGCTTAGTAGTTGTGTGGATTTTATCTTCCTGCCATCTGTCCAAACTACCAAGGATGCAAGGTAGAGGTGGCTGATTAGTAGGGGTTTTGAGAAAAGTCCATCAGTCATCTCATTTTATGCTTCACATATGATTAAAGGGACAAAGAATCCCAGCTAAGCTGCTGTTCTGCTCTAACTTTTTTTCGCTGCACTTGGGACGTTTCAGGGGGAGGCAATTGACTAACAAAGAATAGGTTCAGCAAGAAGGAACACTGGAAGCAGAATTATTGTTTTAACAATGCTTTCATTTCAGTGCTCTGGATTTGAAAAGTGGACAATTGGTTTGGTGCAGGGCAGGGGATACGGGTCCCTGGTTCATACATTAGGCATATGGGGCTAGAGCTGGTTCATGGTTCTATTGATTATTCTCTAACAGTACCATCCCTGGTAGGGAGAGCCTGAAAAGCACTTATGGCTGGGAAAAAAAATAGTCCAAGTTATTGACAAAGACAACCATCATTTCATTACCCCATCTCTACTGGTATTCCCACCAAGAACATTTTCACGCCTACACAATTCAATGGTGACTGTTTCACAAATATGTAAGCTATATGATCCAATCCAAGAACATGAGACTTGTCTTCTCCATCGCCATTAAGATAGAGGTAAAAAAGGATAGTCTTCTTTGGTCTCTTTAAAAACGTTTCTGCTTCTTTCCCACCCCCATCCCCAGAATAGAGAGTTGGGTAACTTATTTGTTCTGAAGGTGGACCTACTTAACGACAGTGCTCTGAAGAGAGGAGACTAGGCTTCCAGCAATCGATAAATCAGCAAATACTTACTAAGCATCTGCTATGTGGTCAACACTGTTCCTCTTAAAATGTGTCAGATAAGCTCCGTTTTCAAGGGGCCTTATGATTTTGTAGAAGACTCGATTCAATGCAAGACTTAATTAACAGCACCATATAAGATATAATCTGTTACTAAAGTAATAAGTACTAAAAGGTATGTATCAGACAAGAAGTACTCCAGTCCAAATTCAGCAAGGAGGAATTACATATATATATTCTTTTTCAGATTCTTTTCTATTATAGGTTATTATAAGATATTGAATACAGTTCCCTGTGCTATATAGTAGGTCCTTGTTGATTATCTATTTTATATATAGTAGTATGTATATGTTAATCCCAAACTTCTAATTTATCCCTCTCTCCCCTTCCCCTTTGGTAACCATAAGTTTGTTTTCTATGAGGAGAGACAAAAGTTTAAAAGTTAACTTCAGGGGCTTCCCTGGTGGTACAGTGGTTAAGAACCCACCTGCCAATGTAGGGGACACGGGTTCAAGCCCTGGTCTGGGAAGATCCCACATGCCACGGAGCAACTAAGCCCGTGCACCACAACTACTGAGCCTGCGCTCTGGAGCCCGCAAGCCACAACTGCTGAGCCCGCGTGCCTAGAACCCGTGCTCCACAACAAGAGAAGCCACCACAATGAGAAGCCCGTGCACCGCAATGAAAAGTAGCCCCCTGCTCGCTGCAACTAGAGAAAGCCCGCGTGCAGCAACGAAGACCCAACGCAGACAAAAAAATAAATAAATTTAAAAAAAATTAACTTTACATGAATGCTAGTGCCATCTCGTCATTCACAAAAAATAAAATAACTCAGCACCTTTAGTAAGGTGTTGATCCTTGTTTTTTATTTTGGACTCCCTGCCCCTGAAACAATCTTTTTTAAAATTGATTTTGGGGGGAGTGTACAGTTCTATGAATTTTAACACATGTATAGATTCTTGCAACCACAACTATAATTAAGATTCAGAACAGTTTCACCACCCCAAGAAACTAATTTATCATCACAATTTCCCCACACCCCAACCCCTGGCAACCACTCATGCATCCTACATTCCTACAGTTTTTGTCTTTTCAAGAATGTCTTACAAATGGTATCATATAGATTTTAACACTTTGAGACTGGCTCTTTTCACTCAGGACCATGCCTTTGAGATTTATCCTGTGGTTGTGCAAATCGAAGCTCATTCCTTTTGCTTGCTAAGTAGTATTCCATTGTATGAATGTACAGCAATTTGTTTATTCCCCCATTAAAGTTTGGGGCAATTATGAAGAGAGCTGCTAAAAGCATTTGTGTGTACACAACTTTTCACTTCTTTAGGGTTCATACCCAGGAGTGGGATGGCTGGGTTATAGGGTATTATGTTGATTCTTCTTTACGAGAAGAGGAATCAATACTCCCGTAGTGAATTGACTAGTGCCTCCCCCAAATTCATGCCCACCGGGAACCTCAGAACATGAACTTATTTGGAAATAGGGTCTTTGCATATATAATTAGTTAAGGATTGCTATGGACTGAATGTTTGTATCCCCCGGCCCCCAAATTCATATGTTGAAAACGAATGCCCAATGCAACAGTATTAAGAGATGGGGGCTTTGGGAGGTGATTAGCTCATGAGGGTGGAGCCCTCAAGAATGGGATTAGTACCCTATAAAAAAGAACCCCCCCCATAAAAAGACCCCATAGAGCTCCCTAGACCCTTCTACCATGTGAGGACACAGGGAGAAGTTGGCGGTCTGCAACTCAGAACCCAACCATGCCAGCACCCTGAAGTCAGCCTGTCTTCAACAAGTGTCACGAACAACTTTTTCTTTAACATCAGCCAGTGGTGGAGATTTGTCCTTTTCCCTTCTCCACCCACCTCAAAGGTTGCAGAAAATTCAAAAACAGGCAGGAACCTGATGATAACAGTAGAGACAGAAGGACAGGAACAACACAGGGCACTGCTCATCAGTGAAGTCCAAAATAAAAAGCTGCTGATAAACATACCTGGGGCTGAGAACACAGAGAGATGTAAGAGGAAAGGATGCCTGGGGAAAGGGCAGGGAGGAGACCTAAGGGTCAAAGGGCATACATAACACAGTAGATATGAATTCACAGTGTGCTCCCTGTGAGGGAAAGAATACTTCTTTCAGTTCCCGGATTTGTGACTAGAAAGAGCGCTGGCAAAACCAGTGGAGGGTTGACAACCATTTCGTGCTGTGACCTGAAGTCCCATGCAGGAAAACAATGGTGAACCCTGGTTCATTTGGGTAATCAAAGTGACATGGTGACTGATGAGAAAAAGATTCGGACTGGCAAAACAGTGTTCTCGTAAGGTGCTCTGATCATGGTAACTAATTAAGAAAGGAACAGAAAAGTACATTAAAACAACCCAGTAGGGTCACAAATGCTATGACTCAATTCATTTAGTGAAAAGGCTTTAATGGCACAAAAATGCTTCTAAGTTACGGTTCCCAGGGCAGCTGTAACAAGGCTCTTTTCATAAGCTTGGTCTGATTTCAGCACAGAACAGCCTCGATTCAAATTCTTCCTGTGGCCGCAGCCCCCTTTGGACCCATAGGCTGTGTCATGAGATCAAGCCAACACGTCACGTGGGTACATGTGGATACTGGCTCCTGACACCCAAGAATGTGTATAGTTTCCCTGCAGTATGATCAATAATGCTTCTTAAAATAAGTCTCAGAAGCCGAGCTTAAAATAGTTTCAATTTCTCCTTGTTCCTTCTGATTTCAGTTCACAAGGTGGCCTCTGGGAACTAGAACTGCTGGTTTTCCTGCAAGTTGACGAATGGCTATTTCACCTGAAAATGCTCACGGGCTTGCGACGGGCCAGCCCTCAATAGCCTCACTGTGTGAGGGTTGCTACGTCACCTTGACGTTGATTCGGTCCTTCTCGAAAACTTTTGAGTCCAAACAATGAAACCTTTGCACAAGAGGTAATGTGCCTGACACCTGTCCTTTTCTTTTCCCTGAGAAGCTACTGACTCAGCCTTAAGGGAAGGGACTAAAATGCTGAGGTAGGTGGCTTGCTGAGGCCTGTGCCTGGTGGGGCGGCCACACTGGGAAGTCAAAAAACAACGCGGAGAGTCCCCCAAGAAGGCTGCCAGCAGCCTTACTCTCCAGAGGCCACAGAGGTTCCTTCTCTGGTTCACCAAACAAGCGTCCTGAGGTGCTTCGGGGCCTTGTGTCTCCTTCTAGCTCATTCCTGGCGTGCCTCTCTGGGCAACACAATGGAATGGACACCGGCCCAAACCCACTTAGGAAGCGTGATAGATTGCATCTACTGTCAGAAAAAACAAAATCAAGGAACAAATGGTTACATTTTCCTGGTAGGTTGTGTTTTGTTTGGTTTTTCCTTTTGTGTGGACTGGTTCTAAATACCTCCCAAGGCAAAGTCGGGGAACGAGGCAAGGCTTCTGGCTGAGCTCCACAGACCTGCCCCAGGCAGCCGACCGGAAGGCTCCAGAAGGAGCTCTCCAGGCGTGGGTAAGACAGACATGGGCCAGCAGATGGGAGGGGGCTGCTTCCTGAGTGCTACCCAAGGTCAGGGTGTAATTAGGCCCGAGGCCCCTGGAAGGGCCTGCCGTTTCTGTTTACTTCTTTATTATGGAAAACAGAGTCAGAAAATTGTAGAGAGAGGAAATATAGTGCAGTGGTGATGAGCCCAGACTCCAGAGTCAGCAGACCTGGGCTCTGCTGCTCGGCTGGGTGACCTGGGGTTGCTACTGAGGACAAGTAGACCTCACTTTTCCTCATCTGTAAAGAGCAGTATTAGTTCCTCCCTCATCTGGTAGCAGCGAGGACACAATGACATGAAGCAGTGATGACAAATGGAAATGAAAATGGAGTAATCACAGTTCAGGCGCACAAAAATGAGTTGGGTGGCCATTGAGAATCTGGTCTCAGACACGTCTCTGCACCCTGAGAACTTGAACTTTCTTTGAACTGTACCTGACCCAAGGACACCTCCAGCCATATTCAAAACACCACCTGCCAGCTGCAACCTTATGGTCTCAAGGTCTCCCTTTGTCCCCGTGCAATCATTTCAGACCCCAACCAATCCTTAGTTAACAAACACCCTTAGTCCTTGCCAGCTCCAATTATAATTCCTGAGAAACAATTCATGTAGCTGACCGTAACCTTGTGTTTTTTTTTTTGCCTTCATAAGCCTCCCCCATTTTGTAGTCCAGTGGAACACAATTCAAATGCTTCTTTGAATCTGTGTCTCCCAGGCCGCAGTGTTAACAAATATTCAATAAACACCTTTTTATTTCACCTAGGTCTCTGTTTCTGGAATTTTGGTTAATGGCAGGTAAAGCCCACTTTATTTGGACCTGGTTAAAAACTTATGGTTACCAAAGGGAAAACGTTGGGGGGAGGGATAAATCAGGAGCTTGGGATGAACATACACACACTACTATACATAAGATTGGTAACCAACAAGGACCTACTGTATATGTATAGCACAGGGAACTTTACTCAATATTCTGGGATAACCTATATCAGAAAAGAATCTTAAAAAGAATGGATATATGTATATGTATAACTGAATCACTTTGCTGTACACCTGAAACTAACACAACATTGTAAATCAACTATATTCCAATGAAATTAAAATTTAAAAAAATCATTGTATTCAAAATTACATTCATCGTCTTCATCGCTACCCCTTTGGCTCCAAGGTTTGAGCCTACCCTTCCTCTTGTGGTCCAAGGTAGAAACTTGGGTGTCACCCTAGGCTCTTCTTTCTTTTGTATTCTTACATCGGGGCAGGCAGTAAGTCTACGAATCCCTCTATGTCTGCCTCCATATCTCACCAATCCATCTCCCTGACAGACCTTCTATTCTCTATCTCACCTGGACAACTGCAGAATCCCTAATGCCCTTTCTCTTGAGATTCTGGTTTCCATCACGCATCCATCCATCTATCCATCCACCCATTCATCCATCCACCTATATACACCCACCCGTGAGTTTTCTTCCCAATATGCTAGCATGGTTTCTTCACTGCCCCTGGAACACAGTTTATGGTGGAAAGGGCCTAGGAGTCAAAATATCTGGGTCTAATCCTGGTTTCATGAGTTGTGTGAGCCTAGACACTCCTCCATGCCTCCATTTCATCATCCGGAAGTGAGCAGGACCAGTCAGGGCCAGGTGAGATAACCAGGTGTGAAGGGGCTTTGCAAACTCCAAAATGCTGCACAAATGTATGGAATTAGTATACCTGCTTCTACCTGTCAACTCACACTGCCTAGAATTCCTCCTTTCTCTCTTCCTTGCTCCAGGCATGCCCCACTCACTCCTCTGAGCATCAAGCTTCCTAACAACTCACCATTTCAACTTTCCACACCCTGGCTCTTGCTCATCCCTTTGCCTTAAAGGCTCTTCCCCACCCCATCTGCCTGGCTCACACCAACTCATCTTTCAAGGTCATGCCAAGCTGTGCCAAGCCCTTCTTGATCACCTTTTAGTAAAGCAACGATGTGTATAATTCATTATTTTGGGTAACATCTGGTTATGGTTAAATCCTTGGCCTCCCAGAAATCCCAATGCGTATCTCCCTGATGGACTTGCCAGGGGAAACACTACCTATAGTAAGTGGTTTGTCTCAGCTGTTGCTACTTTGGTTAAATTAGAGGCTTATAAGTCATTAACACTCAAGGAAAGGTTGAACAATTATCTTTCAGCTCCAGGCTTTTGAAATCTCTCCAAGTAAAGCCAAATCGAGCAAGTGGCAACAGACTCATTGTGATTTTTGTTTTAAAAACTATCAAACTGGAGAATCCAGAGGAAATGTTCTGGTTTGGATACCTGTCTGGACATGGAAGATGAAATAAACTTGACAGGTGACAGCAAAAGTCTTTTATTTCACTGAATTCTGCAAATCAGGACTGGTAGCACCCCAAGGGCTCTAGTAAGAGGATGGCCACTGCTTGGGTCCCATTAAGTGCCCCAGCACTATGAGCCCATGTGGTCCCCAAGGTAGTGGGCAAAAGGCTGTAACAAATGTATCTCATTCATCTGTGCGTTCTTCAATCTTTTAATGTCTCATATATAATCAAAGCTCAACAGTTAATTTTTTTGTTTTCTTATTTTTTGCTGTTTTGGAACTGAACTGTTGCGCTAAATACCACCAACTTTGAGTTTTAACATTAGCATTTGTTTGCCGGTAGTTGGTTCATTTTGTTGACTGCCAGCAGATGACATCTTGTTAGCCAAGAAGTAGTAACAGATGTCAAAGTTTAGAAAAAAAACTGTGCGAGGAAAAAGAAAAATTGAGAAAAATCCCATGCATGAAATTTCCTTCTTCCTGCAAATTAGGAAAAATAATTGCAAAATTTTAGACGCTGAATCCCTAGGTCAAAGAATAGTTAGAGACTCATGCCTCAAAACCAATGACAGCTAGAGCCTGAGGGGCAACTTAAGATCTTTCCAGCATGTTCTAAATAGCACTTCCTATACTTTAATGTGCACATAAATCACCTGGGGAAACTTGCTAAAATGCAGGTCTGGTTCAGGGGGTCTGGGGTAGGTCCTGAGGTTCTAATAAACCTCAGGTGATGCTGAAGGTTCTATAAACATGTGGTATTTGGGGAATATAAGTTTGAGGCAGGGAGTATGAAATCAAGAAACTGTAGAGGGAAATAGTGGTCAGATGGAATTCCACCCTGGTAATGGAAGCCAATGTGAAATAATCAAATTTGGGGTCTAAATGGATCCCCTCAGGCAGCTTTGTGGGAGATGGGTTTAGTGAGAGATGGTTCTAGAAAAGAGATAAGCAGTTGAAAAGAAGAAGATAGGATGGAAGAAATATTTAGGAGGAAAACCATCCAAATGGAATTCTCTAGCTCAGCAACTTGGGTACAAAAGGCAAATGGAGGGAGGGAATTTGGCCCCTTTTCCCTCAAATCCCATCAGACCCACTTCTGCTCTAAGTGAGCCTGTTAGGGCTTCATCAGCAGTTTGCAGAAGTTAGAGGTCACCTTAGAAGTCCACTGCTACTCCTGCTTCGGGATTTTCCCTGTGCTCTCTCCCAAGGGGACTTCAGATCAGGCAGCCACTAATCCTTCTTCAGTCCTAGAACACGTCAGCCTGAACCCTCAGCCCACACAGACCCCTCACACTGGGCCCCCAACTCCAGCTCTGTGATAAACACAGCTGGGAAAACCAAAGGAGGCCACAGTCTTCTCAAAGGCCAGAAAATAAAACACAGGGGAGCCACACATGTTGGGGAAGGACATTTTGAAAGACCACCAAGACCCAATGTTACTTCTATAGAGTTTCTACCAAAGATGCCAGTCTGAATCTAATCATGAGAACACAGTTAGGAAAACACAAGAAAAAGGGACATCCCCTAAAATGGCCTGTGCTTTTCAAGATGCCAGTGTCATGAAAGGCAAAGAAAAGTTGAGAAATTGCTCCAGATTAAAGAAGTCCAAAGAAAGTAACAACTAAATGTAACATATGCGCCTGGATGAAAACACAAATCATGAAGGTTTTTATGGTTGCTCACTATAAAAGACAATTGGCAAAATGTAAATATGACTCTATATCAGATAATAGTATTGTATCAATGTTAAATTTCCAGAATTTAATCACTGCACTGTGGTTACGTAAGAGAAAGTCCCTGTTCTTAGGACATGCACACTGAAGTCTTTAAGGGTGAAGGGTCATGACGTCTGCAACTTACTCTCAAAGAGTTCTGGAAAAAATAATAATGTGTTAATATTTAGGGAGAGAGACAAAGCAGATGTAGAAAAATGTTAACCATGGGTGAATCTAGAATCGCTGTGTTATTCTTGCAACTTCTCTGTAGGTCTGACATTTTTTTAAGTTAAAAGTTAAAAAAAAAGTCACAACCAATCAATAGTTTCGCTGCTTTGGAGAAAGCAGCTAAAATGCCAGAAGAAACTGTTAACGGGAAAATTGGGCATGGTGTCCAGTCTCAAGAGTTACTTGCAACAGAGAACCTCCACCTGTCTGCAGTGGTCCAGCTCTGAGCAGTGCTTGGTGTGTGCCCTGGAATGGGGCTGGCCGGTCCCATGGCTTTCTTAGAAAATGCTACCTCGGCTCTGCGGCATCATGAAATCCCGGGGCTGGCTCCCTCTCCCGAAATCTCAAAAGGCTGCACCCCACAGGGAGCAGCTTGTGAGAAAAAAGCTGTCTTGCAAGAGGTCTTACTGGGCCCCATGACTGACGCTCACCATTCCGGGGAGCCGCTTCCACAAGCTTCCACCCCCTGCACGTTTCTTTCCTAGAGCTCCGTAGGGCAAGAGGGTAGCAAACCCAATTTTTGCTCAAATGGAGCTTCCTCCAACTCCAAGTGAAAAATGGACCTTGCTGGCCACTATTTCCCTGATGCAGATAACATGCCCCATTCTGCACAGGGGCCAACCAAGGACAGCCGAGGGGGTGCCGGTTGGAAGGGTTTCTGCCAAGACCATTTTAAGGTCAAGCAACTGCCAAATTTTCAGACAGACAGCAGTTTGTTTCTATGCTTATCTGTATATCGCAGGAGAACCACCTGAAAAAGGGTTGCTAAATAAGAGTTCTCTTGCACCTTTCCTTTTTTTTTTTGGTTTTTTCTCTCTTTCTTTTTATTATTATTTTTTAATGAAAAGAAAAGAAAACCTCTCCTGGCTCAGAGCCTAAAATCTCTTACTTGTGATGCTAATCTCTCCTCCCTGGCTCCAAGCCACTTCTGCTGGCTCCATGCCTGTTTAATATTGTGGCTGCTGAGAGCAGGTTGTGTCAGCGTTTCCATTATGAAGCTCAGCTTCAAAGATGTTTCTGAGATGGACGTACAGTCTTCCAGGCAAAGGGTCCTTATTCTACACCTGGTCATCCAAGCGTGGGCCAGGGGTCCCCAGCCTGCGTTTACGTACCTTTTCTCTTCACGGCCACTTGGCTGAATATAAGGGTGCTCCTTTGAGCTTTTTAGAAAAGGTGGTTGTCAATGCAATGCTTCATTCTCCAGACATCTCTTTGAAGGCATCCGAATTTGGGTTTGGGTTAAAAAAAGGGTCACTTGTCTTAGTAATTAAAAAAAAAAAAAGAGAGAGAGAAATACCATGTTGGGTGTTTGAGGAAAGAGTGTTTTCCCCCAAGGCTTGATAAAGAAAATATTTTTATCTGTTACTCTCTTCTCTCATTTCTCTCCACCCCATTTTTCATGACTTATGTAAGACTTGTTTACACACTGAAGACTTGTTCAACCAAACTACTGAATAATTCCCTCATTTATCCCCCACTGCCCACTGTTCCATTAATTCAGATAGCCAGTTTAGGGCAGAAAGCTTCCATCTGATGCCTTCCCACTGAGGTCCACTCTGGCCACAGGATCTGCTTCTTGGCAGCTGAGGTGGAGTGTGGAAAGAACAAAGAACACACAATCAAAAGACTGAGGACCTCAGTTTTGTCGGTTATTAATTGTGTGGCCTTGGGCAATTTATTTAAACATCTCTCAGCAGCAGTGCCCTCATCTGCAAACTGATTATAACCATATCTACCTTGAGATGTTGTGAATGTTGACTGAGATAATACACAGCCCAACGCTCTTAAGTTTAAATGTTAGGTATCAGGCTTGAGTGCTGGTACCTAAAAGGAGCCCTGTGAATGCCAGCTGAATTCACTAGAATTTCTGGTAACTGCAGGAGCCATTTTCCTGTCTGGCGCTGGAGGGGTTTTCCGACCTGGTTTTAAGAGCTGTCGTCCTGCCCATTACTTATTATTTTATTGTCCATTATGACTCCCAGGCACAGCCCATAACAAATACAGGAGTTTACTGTACTACCTTCACTTACCACTAACATAATTGGGAAGGAATGACAGAAATACATGAGCCCACTAATGCAATTTCTCCTAACTAAAATCTTCATTAAGAAAAGTCTGGGAGGTTTTCAGGATGAATGTGCAAAACAGGGGAAAGTCACAACAAACCCAGTGAAGACTCCCCAGCCTCGAGGGCAAGGTCTGTCCCCAGGCTGGAAGGCGGCTGCCAGTTGGCAGGTGGCATACATCCAAGGTCTCGCCCAGACTATGGAAAATCCATAAACAGTTCAGGACAAAGGCTTTTGCAGAGCTGTCTCTCTCTCTGCGTGGCGAGATATGCTGAGTGGTTTTGGCTGTGGGTATTTTGAGATGTCCTTTGGCACTAGATCTCAGCTGAGAAAGGCACGTGGGGACTAAAAGGTAGGGAAAATAAATTGTTCAGACATCGGGCTCTAGGAATAGAGTTCTCGGTTCAACGTTGTTCCTTCAAGGAGCCTTTTGGTTTATCATTGGCCTCAATTTATTTTGAACTTATTTCCTTTGCCTTTATCTCTGGGGCCATTCTCTCTTTCCCACCTAGATCTTCTTTTTCTCAGAATCCGATCATTTTTATCCCCTTCTGCATGTGCCACCAGCATCCCGCTACTGGCTGAACATCCTCACCTTCTAATCCCAAGGTATCTGATTGGAGCCAGACTCAAGATGACCCAGCTCTGTCCCACCACTCATACTGGAAGATATACAAAAACTGAACACATGGTTGGAAAGCAATTTTCCTGACTCTTCCAGTTGATAAACTTGCCTTATAAGGCTCTAAACCTCTGAGAAAATTCCTACTAATAGAGTTTTTAACAACCCAAGAGGACAAAGGATATCATTACCACGACAATTCCTTTTAGGAATATTTGCTGCCCTGCAAAACTTGGAAGGAGAAAAGAAAATTGTTTTTGGACATTGCTTCTATAACACGGGAGGGACTATTTCCCTTTCCTCACTATGAAAATTTAAACCTTCAACCAGGCTTTAAAAACCCAGGCGGCAGATTCCACATACGGTCTTATAACTCTATTTTTAGAGCCAAAGAGAGCATATTCATTATATGAGAGTTGGTGCTTTGAGGCTAAACTAACCCAGAATCAAGTTCCAGGTCTGACACTTGCTAGTTCTGATCGTGGGCAGACCACTTGCTCTCGTGAAGCCTAAGTTCTCAGCTGTAAAACGGGGATAATAATAGTTGTGAGAATTTAATACGATAATGGCTACAACAGGTTAGCAGGATGCTGGGTTCATGCTCAGTAAATATTCCTGCAAATAGCCTTATAACTATCATCATCATCACTAGCCATTATCCACATCACTTTCATGATGATGATGATGATGATGATGATGATGATGGTGACGATGTTACTATTATCACTATGACCCTCCACTCTTGAAGAAGTTACTTCCTAGTTGGAGCCTGCTGGTTTACCCTCCACCCTCCTTGCCTTCCTTTCGCTGAGCAGAGGGGCATCGAAGAGCTGTCTTTTTCCACCTGTACTTTACAAAAGGGCCATTAGGTGGGGCCCTCCCATCATCACCCAAGTCAGCAAGTGACTGATTCTGGACTTTGGAGCCTGGGGAAAAGGTGTGAGAGGACTACTGAATTCTGTGATTACTGCTCAGATTATTGGCTCTGGTTAAGAGGTAGCCCAGGGTCTGTCACGTAGCAAACACCACAGCCCCCGTGGGTTGGCACACATCTGTGATAAGCTGGGCATGAAGCTTATTGGCATGAAGTACAAGAGATGTCCTCCCTTAGGATACAGAGCTCAGTATTGAAGAGGCAGCATATTCAGAATCACTAATCAATCCACTTCCAGACAATGCTTGGGAGAAAAGTCAAAAGCCCATTAAAATTCCTAGAGGTTAGTGGTCACTTGTAGAATCATTGGCACTTTGGGGGCCCCTCTTCCTTTCATGCTCATGCTTTCTAGCCACATGGTCATGCTGACTGGTGTTAGTTACAGACCAGTGATCTGGACACCCCTGGCGCTTCACTTCCCGCAACACCGTGGACCACATTCCAGGTTCTGCTTTATCCCAACTCATGTCCACGTCTCTGTGATCTCAGTGTCCATACGGACAGCCCATGCAATGCCACAGGCTCAGCCTCCTAACTCCTTTTTTACTTCTCCTCCAATGACCTTTACCTCCATTTGACCTCCTCCCCACTTCCTCTCCCTCCCCAAACCCCACCCTGGTCTTGAATCTCCTGGAATTAGTCCACTTTTGAAATCTGAAAACTCTAGGTACTTTTTTTTCCAACCTCAAACTCAATCTTCTCACTCCTGGTACCGCTTCTCCTTGACCTGGTTGAGCTCTCTGATCCCTGAGAGCCTCCAATGGACTCAAGGCCCACGATGACCTTCACTTTCTCACTCCACTTTTCCATACCCCGCTGAACCCACACTGAAAGCGAATCCTGAATCAATTCCACCGTTTCCTCTGCTCCGACAGGCAGGCTGCAAAGCACAGCTGGGAAAATGACACCAATACATAGGAAGGCTGGTGGCACAACTTATTCAAAATTTCCCAAATCACCGGACTGCCAAAGCTTTCAAGTAAATGCTTTTCCTCTTCTGGAGTTGGTTCCTTCATCCATTTCCCATTCAGGTTATCTTTGACCTTGATCCTCTTCTTTAAGCCCTCTTGCCTGTCTCCTTCCCTTTCAGTAGATGACCTTTCTTCTCACATTACTGGAAACTAGAGGCCATCAGGTGTGAGGCTGGTGACTTTCCCTTCCCCATAGACATATCCTCACCTGCTCTGCTCTCTGCCCTCTCCTTTTTTTTTTTTTTTAAGGGGCTCATGAAGACCATTCACCCCCTGACTTCTGGGAACAGGTCCTTGCTCTTCTACTTCTAAACTCTCACTTGCCTGCTGGCTCCTTCCTCTCGGTACTTCACAGTCAAGAGGTGATTTACAATATTTTATCAGTCAGTGGGCCCATGTTTGTTTCTTGTATCCCATGCCTTTCCCTGGGTTCACTTTTTAAATATAGCCCCTCATTAACTTCTTTTTAAAATTTTTTTAATTTAATTTTTATTTTATACTGGGGTATAGTCGCTTTATAATGTTGTGTTAGTTTCAGGTGTACGGCACAGTGATTCCATTATAGATACACATATATATCCATTCTTTATCAGATGCTTTTCCCATATAGGTTGTTGCAGAATATTGAGTAGAGTTCCCTGCACTATATGGTAGGTCCTTGTTGATTACCTATATTTTACATATAGTAGTGTGTACCTGTTAATCTCAAACTCCTAATTTATCCCCCACCCCCGTTTCGCCTTTGGTAACCATAAGTTTGTTTTCTATGTCTGTGAGTTGTTTCTGTTGTGTAAATAAGTTCATTTGTATCATTTTTAAAGATTCCACGTGTAAGTGATATCATATGATATTTATCTTTTCTGTCTGACTTACTTCATTAGTATAATAATCTCTAAATCCATCCATGTTGCTGCAAATGGAAATATTTCATTTTTTTATGGCTGAATAATATACCATTGTGTATATATACCACATCTTCTTTATCCATTCATCTACTGATGGACATTTAGGCTGCTTCCATGTCTTGGCTATTGTAAATAGGGCTGCCAGGAACACTGGGGTGCGTGTATCTCTTCGAATTAGAGTTTTTGTCTTTTATTTATATATGCCCAGGAGTGGGATTGCTGGGTCATATGGTAACTCTATTTTTAGGTTTTTGGGGGTTTTTTTTTTTGAATTTTATTTTATTTTTTTTATACAGCAGGTTCTTATTAGTTATCTATTTTATACATATTAGTGTATATATGTCAATCCCAATCTCCCAATTCATCCCACCACCACCCCCTTCCCCCCTTGGTGTCCATATATTTGTTCTCTACATCTGTGTCTCTATTTCTGCCTTGCAAACCGGTTCATCTGTACCATTTTTCTAGATTCCCCATATATGCATTAATATACGGTATTTGTTTTTCTCTTTCTGACTTACTTCACTCTGTATGACAGTCTCTAGGTCCATCCACGTCTCTACAAATGACCTAATTTTGTTCCTTTTTACGGCTGAGTAATATTCCACTGTATATATGTACCACATCTTCTTTATCCATTCGTCTGTTGATGGGCATTTAGGTTGCTTCCGTGACCTGGCTATTGTAAATAGTGCTGCAATGAACATGGGGGTGCATGTGTCTTTTTGAATTATGGTTTTCTCTGGGTATATGCCCAGTAGTGGGATTGCTGGGTCATATGGTAATTCTATTTTTACTTTTTTAAGGAACCTCCATACTGTTCTCCATAGTGGCTGTACTGTTAGCTATTTATTTTTAAAAATTCTTTATGCTTCTGTGCTATAAACTGGGTTGTATTCCTCAATACTATCTTCCAATTTACTAATTATCTCTTTAGTTGCATCTAGAGTTTGTCTTATCTATGGAGTCTATCATTTCAGCAACTGGGTTCCCAAATTTCCAATTGCTTCTTTTTCAAATCCTCAGTCGCTTCTTTTTGTTTGTTTTGTTTCTTAATTTCTCATTCTTTTATTTTTATTTTTAATTTTTTTGGCTGTGCCATGCACAGCTTTCAGGATCTTAGTTCCCCAACCAGGATTGAACCGGGGCTCTTGGTAGTGAAAGCGTGGAGTCCTAACCAAAGGACTGCCAGGGAATTCCCTCATTCTTTTAAAATGGACATTATTTCCTTATTTCCCCCTTCAAGCAGCACAAACATACTATTTTAATCAGAACCATCTATAAGGTTTTTTCATTTGCATTCAATTTGTGTTTTGATTGTTGATCATACTGGTTATCTTTCTTAACAATTGGTTTGGGGGTCTCTTTGAGTAGTAAGCTTCTCTTTCTTATTCTTTTTTTTGGTTGGTGCTCTGTTTCTCCGTCTCCAACCCATCCCCCACTCCTTGCATCAGTCTTTAGGTTTTACAGTTGTCTCCAAGAGCAAAACCAGTTCTTTTAAGCCGTGGCCCAGGCAACCGTCATAGAAGATGCTTTCAGTTTCCTTTTACCAATGGAGATGCTTTCAGTCTCTTCAAACACTGAACCTGGCTCTGGTCCCTTGTTTTGCATGAAACACTTTTAGTCCCATTGCCTCCTAAGACCCACAAACACCTGCCCCCAGACTCACAGACCAGCCACTCCATGCATCCCAATCCTCCTGAGTTTCTGTCCCATTTCCACGACTCTAGCTATATCGTTTTGGTTTTCTCTTTTTGTATTTTATCTGTTATTGCTAACTGTTTGGAACAGAGGAGAGGCATTTGAACATGAACTTGTTTTCCACCAAGATGGGAAGTCTTCCATAGGCTTCTCACCTCAACCCTGAGTCCCATTCTGATTCAATTTCTTTTCTTCCTTTCAGAGCCAACCATCTCAGAATTCCTCTTTGGTACAATGCAAGCTGGGTTCCGCCACTATCACTTCACTCGTTTTCATAAAGGTCACCAATGACCTCCTTATTGCTCAATCTCACATGACCTTTAAATTCTATCTTCTTGAACTCTGTTGCTACTGTCATTGGTGACACTTTCTTTCTTGGCATTCTCTCTTTCCTGGGCTTTTGTAACTTCCTAGCTTCCCAATTCTCCTCCTAACCTCTGAAGGATCCCTTTTCTCATCCATCTTTATGGGATGCTCTTCCATTTCCTTCCCCTTAAATGTCAAAACTCCCACAAGCTCCATTCTTACCCTTCTTCTCTCTTTACCCCTCACATATCCTTTGGGTAATATCCTCTGTTCCTATGGCTTCAAACTACCTTTGCTTTATGACTTTCAAATTTATATCTCTAGGTCTCAGCTTTGGATTTATAGGTCCAATTTCTTACTGGTTATTTTCACTAAATTTTCCATAAGCACTTCAAACTCAGTTGGACCAAAACTGAACTCATCAACCTCTCCTAAACCACTTAAAACAATTCCTTGTCTTAGTTGGTGGCACTACCACCAATCCATGACAAAACCCTGAATCATCCCAGACCCCTGAGCCAGTCGTCCCAACCCATTCCCAAATCCAATTAGGCACCGATGTTCCTCTCTCTTCCTAATTAATCCTCTCCCATTTCTTCTGTCAGTGCTTTACATTTTGGGCTGCATTCTCTCTCATCTGATCTACTGCAAGTCTCCTGTTTTCTCAACTAGTCCCTCCTTGCATGATCATCCTGCCTTTCTTTTCAGTCTCGTCCTCCACCCTGTGTTCTCTGGAATACCTATCACATCATGCTGCAATGACAGTACTTGCCTCCCCAAACTGACAACTCCTGGTACAAAACAGATGCTTGACAAACATTTCCTGTATAATGAATTAATGCATTATTGAGATCATCCTCTCCTTTCAATGCAAAATAAAGGACTTCTCAGATTCCCACTGGGAGGTTATGACAAAGGGATCAATGAAGAGAATTGGTATTTACTAAACCTCTATTACCGGTAGGAACTGGGATAGGTGGTTTATATCAATTATTTGGTTCAGAACATTCATTATCATTCTTAAAACTGATCCAAGGGGTAAGGAAAATCCAGGGGGAAGAATCTTTACAACATAAGAATTTACTGCAGCTCTAGGGAATAAGGAACACCCAAGGGAACAGTCTTTAAACCAGAAGACTTTACATCCTTGTCAGTTTAGAATAATGATTGGGAACAACACGAGTAAATCTAGGTCTGTTGAAAATGGTTACAACTCCTCCATCTCTCAACGCTGGTGCTGACTGCCCTTGAGACACTGTCAGACTCTTCCGATAACTTGGCAGCAGGAGAAACCTGTTAAAGTCCCTGAATCTTTTGACCAAAGAACCACTTCTTGACTTTGCCCAGTGTAACAAACACCTGTTATCTGTAGGGGCACTGGCTTGGTACAAGATAAAGCAAACAGAGTTGGAAAAGTCCTTTACATTGGACATTCCTGTTTGTACATTGAGTAACGATAAGTGTCACCCATTGTACATTCTGTTCCTCAATACCCCGTGGTGCAAACTTACAAAGTGTGTGCTAGAAGGCAGTTTTCAGGGCAGCTAGACAACAAATCTGGCACAAAAACATAACTCTTAAAAATCTCTACCCAGAGGGAGTAACTAATTTTTATCCTTAATTGTATAAGAAAGAATGTTTTTCCCAACAGTAAGATTTTTTGAATAAAATCTTAGAAATCTTGGGAATTCCCTGGCGGTCCAGTGGTTAGGACTCTGTGCTTTCACTGCCGAGGGCGCGGGTTCAGTCCCTGGTCAGGGAACTAAGATCCCACAAGCCTCACGGTGCGCCCCCCCAAAATATATATCTATGCGTATGTGTGTGTGTGTATATATATATATATATATATATATATATCTTAGAAATCTTAGAAAGAAGAAGCAATGCAATGATACGAACTCTTAGCCAAAGCAGAATATTAAGTCACCCTGGGTATCACATGAAACTACTTTTTATTTTAAAGTAATGTTTTCTATTTCAAACTGTTACAAAAAGTCTCAACAAAGGCATACCATGTGTGCAACTGGTGTAGCTGGTTTAACATCATCTGTTTCAAGAGACCCAGATGGTTCTAAGCAAATTTAGCTGGGTGATGAAAACAAGGCTTCACCCATAGATCAAAATTAAGTTACTAGAAAAATCATTCTTTCCAGTGTCCTTCATTGCTGAGGTTCTTCCCTAATACGCTTCATATTTTATTTCAATATTTCACTCTGGTTTTGACATGCCAACCAAGGTGAAGTTGAGTTAATAACAAACTCAAACTCATGACAGATTTCTGATTTCCTTTGAACCTAGGTATGAGTGATAATAAAACACTTCAGCACCAAAAAGCCAATTATTTGGTTTCACCCCTGAGTATCTACTCCATGATGGCATTTAGTTGATGCTTTTCAACATCTATTTATTAATAATCTGATTGGCATAGCCAAAGAAAATTATTACTCCACATAATGGTATGCATATTCCAAAGGTATTTATGACTGTCTCCTTAAAGGGCTGGAAACAAGGTGAAAGATTTTCAGATGCAGCTCCATGAAGTTTTTATTTACTAAGTTTATGTACCAAATGGCTGTAAAGCCTGATGGACTATAAACAGGTTTTCAATAGGTATTAGTGGGGAAATGTGATTTAAATTTGACTTAATAGCTTAGTATTGTTCAGACAGAATTACTATCTGTCTCAGAAGATCAAGTACAGAATTTGGTGGGCAACAGCTGACACGCTGCTTGGTTCAAATACAGAGTCTGTGTACAAGCAGAGGAGCAGATAGAAGCAATGCTTTCAGTGCATCAAAAGGAAAAAATTGCTTTGAAACCATGTCCATTGGAAATCATTAACTTCTTTTCTGTAAGGTCAGCTATCAGCATCCCCTTGCCTCACTTTTTTTTTTTTTTTTTTTTTAAGAAGACTAAAATACTAGTGGAGACTTTTGTCCTTGAAGGTGTTTATCAGATAGATGACATCCAGGGATTTTACAGAGAAATTCATTTTATAAAGATGAAGGCTCTGAATCTAAGAGTGGGAAGAGTCAAGTGATCCTTTTTCGGACCTCTATCAAGTCCTTTGCATCGTGAGGAAGCGGATCAGTGCCCTGGAAAAAGTTAAACAACCTTCCAGGCCTGGATGACTAAAGAGCTTATTTATTCAATGACTCTTCTTCAACAGAATCCGGAACAGTGTTCACACTTCATATGCACACAATCTTCAGGGCTTAAGTTCACTATTCAGACGTCTCAACATCCTGGGCAGAAGGAGGTCTCACGCTCAATTCATTGAACCCAAGACACTACCAGTTATACCACCAAAAAAGAAAAATGTTGCCACTGATCACTGCACAATGCCATCGACTAACATATGTTTCATTTTTAGGGTTGTTAAAGCTCGCAAAACAACGGCCACCTTGGACTTGATGAAATATGGGAACACCAACAACAATAACACGTTGAGTGTGACTGGGTGGACCAAGCACTGTTCTGAGTGCTTTTCATGATTAACACATTTAATCTTCACAAGTACCTGATAAGTAGGGACTATTATTATATCCATTTACAGGGGCACAAAGAGGTGAATAACATGCTTAACTAGCTGCTAAGTGGCTGACCCAGGAATCAAACCCAATTGGTCTGACTCCAGTGCCTGCAGCCTTCACCTCTTCACCATTCTGCCTCTATGCTGTTGATGACTACTTTGGAGCAGTAGGCAGGTGGCTTGTCACCTCTTGGGGTCAAGATGTGCCAATCAGGATGCCCTCCAGGTGACTAAGAGAGCCAAGGAAGGATGGGTTCTGAAACCAGAACTTCCAGGCAGGAGGCCAACAGGTTGCAGGTCCAGGGCTCTGGCCAGTGACCACTCCCCTCCTTCACCTTGGAAAAGTGAACTCAAAAGCTCCCAGAAACATGTGACTCCCCAGCTTATGTCTGAGGATGTCCCTTCCTGGACGGTAGAAAAGGAGTAGGGACTACAGGCTTTGGAAATGTGAGAACTCAGCACCTTCACTCCAAAAGAACTAACCTGATTAATTTCCCCACTTGCAGATCTTGTACTTGCCAAGGGTCTAACTCTGAAGTGGTTTCCACGAAGCATAACTGAAGTTAGAGAGAAGAAAAGAACAACTGTTATGGAGTATTTGACATGCATCCTCTCACTGAATCCTCCCAATTATCCTCTGAGGTGGGCATTGTTTTCCCCTTTTCACTGCTGGGGAAGTTCAGAACAATGAAGTCCCATTATCACTGAGCTCCAGAGCTCTGCTTTGGACCCTGTTTGGTTCAAGGCCGGTGAGTTCTCTGAATCTAGTACATTATCCTGCTAAATGGGCCTGGCCAGCTGCGAGCTTTTGGCAGGTTCCTAAAGTGTCCTCATTCAAATGGCTCCAAGACCCAAAGGTTGTCGGTCACCATCTGTTCTGAGCAATCCATTCACTAGCTACTAACAATTGGGCTCAACAAACATAAACACAAAGCTCTAGGTAAATAAACAGGAAAGCTGTGCCTTTTTATTTTTTTTTAAGTGAAGTGCACTGTTTTCCCACAGTAATTAGGTCTCTTCTGAGGGGGAAAGAAAAAGCCAAATATTTGGGAAGCAACTGCAAAGTGACAGGAACTAAGGATGGATTACAGAAAATAGAAGAGGTTTGAGTCTCACTGAACGAAGAGTTGAATGAATATTTTTTTCAAACCTCAAAAGACCGACATCCACGGAACTATATTCAATATCCTATGATAGAGGTTGGTTCAAGATGGCGGAGTAAAAGGACGTGTGCTCACGCCCTCTTGCAAGAGCACTGGAATCACAACTAACTGCTGAATAATCATCGACAGGAAGACACTGGAACTCACCAAAAAAGATACCCCACATCCAAAGACAAAAGAGAAGCCACAATGAGATGGTAGGAGGGGTGCAATCACAATAAAGTCAAATCCCATAACTGCTGGGTGGGTGACTCACAAACTGGAGAACACTTATACCACAGAAGTCCACCCACTGGAGTGAAGGTTCTGAGCCCCACGTCAGGCTTCCCAATGTGGGGGTCCAGGAACAGGAGGAGGAATTCCTAGAGAATCAGATTTTGAAGGCTAGTGGGATTTGATTGTAGGACTTCGACAGGACTGGGGGAAACAGAGACTCCACTCTTGGAGGGCACACACAAAGTAGTGTGCACATTGGGACCCAGGGGAAGGAGCAGTGACCCCATAGGAGACTGAACCAGACTGACCTGCTAGTGTTGGAGGGTCTCCTGCAGAGGCGGGGGGTGGCTGTGGCTCACTGTGGGGACAAGGGCACGGGCAGCAGAAGTTTTGGGAAGTACTCCTTGGCTGAGCCCTCCCAGAGTCCACCATTAGCCCCACCAAAGAGCATGTAGGCTCCAGTGCTGGGCTGCCTCAGGCCAAACAACCAACAGGGAGGGAACCCAGCCCCACCCATCAGCAGACAAGCGGAGTAAAGTTTCACTGAGCTCTGCCCACCAGAGCAACACCCAGCTCTACCCACCACCAGTCCCTCCCATCAGGAAGCTTGCACAAGCCTCTTAGATTGCCTCATCCACCAGAGGGCAGACAGCAGAAGCATGAAGAATTACAATTCTACAGCCTGTGGAAGGAAAACCACATTCCCAGAAAGACAGACAAAATAAAAAGGCACAGGACTTTGTACCAGATGAAGGAACAAGATAAAACCCCAGAAAAACAACTAAATGAAGTGGAGATAGGCAACCTTCTAGAAAAAGAATTCAGAATAATGATAGTGAAGATGATCCAGGACCTCGGAAAAAGAATGGAGGCAAAGATCGAGAAGATGCAAGAAATGTATAACAAAGACCTAGAAGAATTAAAGAACAAACAAACAGAGATGAACAATACAATAACTGAAATGAAAAATACACTAGAAGGAATCAATAGCAGAATAACTGAGGCAGAAGAACGGATAAGTGACCTGGAAGACAGAATGGTGGAATTCACTGCCATGGAACAGAATAAAGAGAAAAGAAGGAAAAGAAATGAAGACAGCCTAAGAGACCTCTGGGACAACATTAAATGCAACAACATTCGCATTACAGGGGTCCCAGAAGGAGAAGAGAGAGAGAAAGGACCCGAGAAAATATCTGAAGAGATTATAGTCAAAAACTTCCCTAACGTGGGAAAGGAAATAGCCACCCAAGTCCAGGAAGCACAGAGTCCCAGGTAGGATAAAAGCAAGGAGAAACACACCAAGACACATAGTAATCAAATTGACAAAAATTAAACACAAAGAAAAATTATTGAAAGCAACAAGGGAAAAACAACAAATAACACACAAGGGAACTCCCATAAGGTTAACAGCTGATTTCTCGGCAGAAACTCTATAAGCCAGAAGGGAGTGGCATGATATATTTAAAGTGATGAAAGGGAAGAAACTACAACCAAGATTACTCTACCTGGCAAGGATCTCATTCAGATTCGACGGAGAAACCAAAAGCTTTACAGACAAGCAAAAGCTAAGAGAAGTCAGCACCACCAAACCAGCTCTACAACAAATGCTAAAGGAACTTCTCTAAGTGGGAAACACAAGAGAAGAAAAGGACCTACAAAAACAAACCCATAACAATTAAGAAAATGGTAATAGGAACATACATATCAATAATTACCTTAAATGTGAATGGATTAAATTCTCCAACCAAAAGACACAGGCTCGCTGAATGGATACAAAAGCAAGACCTATATATGCTGTCTACAAGAGACCCACTTCAGACCTAGGGACACATACAGACTGAAAGTGAGGGGATGGTAAAAGATATTCCATGCAAATGGAAATCAAAATAAAGCTGGAGTAGCAATACTCATATCAGATAAAACAGACTTTAAAATAAAGAATGTTACAAGAGACAAGGAAGGACACTACATAATGATCAAGGGATCAATCCAAGAAGAAGATATAACAATTATAAATATATATGCACGCAACATAGGAGCACCTCAATACTATAAGGTCACTGCTAACAGCTGTAAAAGAGGAAATCGACAGTAACACAGTAATAGTGGGGGACTTTTAACACCTCACTTACACCAATGGACAGATCATCCAAACAAAATTAATAGGGAAACACAAGCTTTAAATGACACAATAGACCAGACAGATTTAATTGATATTTATAGGACATTCCATCCAAACACAGCAGTTTACACTTTCTTCTCAAGTGCACACGGAACATTCTCCAGGACAGATCGCATCTTGGGTCACAAATCAAGCCTCAGTAAACTTAAGAAAATTGAAATCATATCAAGCATCTTTTCCGACGACAACCTTATGAGATTAGAAATCAATTACAGGGGGAAAAAATGTAAAAAACACAAACACATGGAGGCTAAACAATATGTTACTAGATAACCAAGAGATCACTGAAGAAATCAAAGAGGAAATCAAAAAATACCTAGAGACAAATTACTATGAAAACACGACAATCCAAAACCTATGGGATGCAGAAAAGCAGTTCTAAGAGGGAAGTTTATAGCAATACAAGCCTACCTCAAGAAACAAGAAAAATCTCAAATAAACAATCTAACCTTACACCTAAAGGAACTAGAGAAAGAAGAACAAACAAAACCCAAAGTTAGTAGAAGGAAAGAAATCATAAAGATCAAGAGCAGAAGTAAATGAAATAGAAACAAAGAAAACTATAGCAAAGATCAATAAAACTAAAAGCTGGTTCTTTGAGAAGATAAACAAAATTGATAAACCTTTAGTCAGTCTCAGCAAGAAAAAGAGGGATAGGACTCAAATCAATAAAATTAGAAATGAAAAAGGAGAAGTTACAACGGACACCACAGAAATACAAAGCATCCTAAGAGACTACGACAAGCAACTCTATGCCAATAAAATGGACAACCTGGAAGAAATGGACAAATTCTTAGAAAGGTATAACCTTCCAAGACTGAACCAGGAAGAAACAGAAAATATGAACAGACCAATCACAAGTAAGGAAATTGAAACTGTGATTAAAAATCTTCCAACAAACAAAAGTCCAGGACCAGATAGCTTCACAGGTGAATTCTATCAAACATTTAGAGAAGAGCTAACACCCATCCTTCTCAAACTCTTCCAAAAAACTGCAGAGGAAGGAACACTCCCAAACTCATTCTATGAGGCCACCATCACCCTGATACCAAAACCAGACAAAGCTACTACAAAAAAAGAAAATTACAGACCAATATCACTGATGAATATAGATGCAAAAATCCTCAACAAAATACTAGTGAACAGCATCCAACAACACATTAAAAGGATCATACACCATGATCAAGTGGGATTTATCCCAGGGATGCAAGGATTCTTCAGTATATGCAAATCAATCAATGTGATACACCATATTAACAAATTGAAGAAGAAAAACCATACGATCATCTCAATAGATGCAGAAAAAGCTTTTGACAAAATTCAACACCCATTTATGATAAAAACTCTCCAGAAAGTGGGCATAGAGGGAACCTACCTCAACAAAATAAAGGTCATATACAACAAACCCACAGCCAACATCATTCTCAATGGTGAAAAACTGAAAGCATTTCCTCTAAGATCAGGAACAAGACAAGGATGTCCACTCTCACCACTATTATTCAACACAAGTTTTGGAAGTCCTAGCCACGGCAATCAGAGAAGAAAAAGAAATAAAAGGAATACAAATAGGAAAAAAAGAAGGAAAACTGTCACTGTCTGCAGATGACATGATACTATACATAGAGAATCCTAAAGATGCCACCAGAAAACTACTAGAGCTAATCAATGAATTTGGTAAGGTTGCAGGATACAAAATCAATGCACAAAAATCTCTTGAATTCCTACACAGTAACAACGAAAGATCAGAAAGAGAAATTAAGGAAACAATACCATTCACCATTGCAACAAAAAGAATAAAATACCTAGGAATAAACCTACCTAAGGAGGTAAAAGACCTGTACTCCGAAAACTATAAGACACATGAAAGAAATCAAAGGTGACACAAACAGATGGAGAGATATACCACGTTCTTGGATTGGAAGAATCAATATTGTGAAAATGACTATACTACTCAAAGCAATCTACAGATTCAATGCAATCCCTATCAAATTACCAGTGGCATTTTTTACAGAACTAGAACAAAAAATCTTAAAATTTGTATGGAGACACAAAAGACCCTGAAGAGCCAAAGCAGTCTTTTTTTCTTTTTAATTTTTTATTTATTTTATTTTTTATTTTTGTCTGCATTAGGTCTTCGTTGCTGTGCGTGGGCTTTCTCTAGTTGCGGTGCGCAGGCTTCTCATTGCAGTGCCTTCTCTTGTTGGGGAGCACAGGCTCTAGGTGCGTGGGCTTCACTAGTTGTGGCACATGGGCTCAGTAGTTGTGGCTCGCAGGATCTAGAGTGCAGGCTCAGTAGTTGTGGCGTACGGGCTTAGTTGCTCTGCAGCATGTCGGCTCTTCCTGGACCAGGGCTCGAACCCATGTCCCCTGCACTGGCAGGCGGATTCTTAACCACTGCACCACCAGGAAAGTCCCGCCAAAGCAGTCTTTGGGAAGAAAAAGACTGAGGGAAAAAAACGGAGCTGGAGGAATCAGACTCCCTGACTTCAGACTATACTACAAAGCTACAGTAATCAAGACAATATGGTACTGGCACAAAAACAGAAATATAGATCAATGGAACAGGATAGAAAGCCTAGAGATAAACCCATGCACCTATGGTCAACTAATCTATGACAAAGGAGGCAAGGATACTCAATGGAGACAAGACAGCCTCTTCAATAAGTGATGCTGGGAAAACTGGACAGCTACATGTAAAAGAATGAAATTAGAACACTCCCTAACACCATACACAAAAATAAACTCAAAATGGATTAGAGACCTAAATGTAAGACCGGACACTATAAAACTCTTAGAGGAAAACATAGGAAGAACACTCTTTGACATAAATCACAGCAAGATCTTTTCTGATCCACCTCCTAGAGTAATGGAAATAAAAACAAAAATAAACAACTGGGACCTGATGAAACGTAAAAGCTTTTGCAAAGCAAAGGAAACTACAAAGAAGATGAAAAGACAACCCTCAGAATGGGAGAAAATATCTGCAAATGAATCAACGGACAAAGGATTAATCTCCAAAATATATAAACAGTTCATGCAGCTCAATATTAAAAAAACAAACAACCCAATCCAAAAATGGGCAGAAGACCTAAATAGACATTCTCCAAAGAAGACATACAGATGGCCAAGAAGCACATGATAAGCTGCTCAACATCACTAATTATTAGAGAAATGCAAATCAAAACTACAGTGAGGTATCACCTCACACCAGTTAGAATGGGCATCATCAGAAAATCTACAAACAACAAATGCTGGAGAGGGTATGGAGAAAAGGGAGCCCTCTTGCACTGTCGGTGGGAATGTAAATTGATACAGCCACTATGGAGAACAGTATGGAGGGTCCTTAAAAAACTAAAAATAGAATTACCATATGACCCAGAAATCCCACTACTGGGCATATACGCAGAGAAAACCATAATTCAAAAAGACACATGCACCCCAATGTTCACTGCAGCATTATTTACAATAGCCAGGTCATGGAAGCAACCTAAATGCCCATCGACAGATGAATGGATAAAGATGTGGTACATATATACAATGGAATATTACTGAGCCATAAAAAGGAACGAAATTGGGTCATTTGTAGAGATGTGGATGGATCTAGAGACTGTCATACAGAGTGAAGTAAATCAGAAAGAGAAAAACAAATATCGTATATTAACGCATATATGTGGAACCTAGAAAAATGGCACAGAGGAACCGGTTTGCAGGGCAGAAATAGAGACACAGATGTAGAGAACAAACATGTGGACACCAAAGGGGGAAAGCGGTGGGGGTGGGGGGTGGGGGGTGGTGGGGGGTGGTGTTGGTGGGATGAATTGGGAGATTGGGATTGACATATAGACACTAATATGTATAAAACAGATAACTATTTAATAAGAACCTGTTGTATAAAAAAATAAATAAAATAAAATTCAAAAAAATTTTAAAAAATCCTCTGATAAACCATAATGGAAAAGAATATGAAAAAGAATATACATATGTATAACTGAATCACTTTGCTCTACAGCAGAAATTAACACAACATTGTAAATCAACTATACTTCAATAAAATTAAAAAAAAAAAAAAAAGACCAATAGCCAGAAGAATACCAAGGATCATATAATAAAGAGTCACTACTCACCACTCAAAATGAACACATGTAAACGGTTTGCCATATTTGATTCGGCCCCTCCTGTTCTTTTCTTTTTTAAATTAATTAATTTATTTATATTTATTTTGGGCTGTGTTGGGTCTTCGTTTCTGTGCGAGGGCTTTCTCCAGTTGCGGCGAGTGGGGGTCACTCTTCATCGCGGTGCGCGGGCCTCTCACCGTCGCGGCCTCTCCCGTTGCGGAGCACAGGCTCCAGACGCGCAGGCTCAGTAGTTGTGGCTCATGGGCTTAGCCGCTCTGTGGCATGTGGGATCTTCCCAGACCAGGGCTCGAACCCGTGTCCCCTGCATTGGCAGGCAGATTCTTTTTCTTTTTCTTTTTTTAATTTATTTTATTTTTATGTATTTTTGGCTGCATTGGGTCTTTGTTGCTGCACGCGGGCTCTCTCCAGTTGCAGCGAGCGGGCTCTAGGCACGTGGGCTTCAGTAGTTGTGGCTCGCAGGCTCTAGAGTGCAGGCTCAGTAGTTGTGGTGCACGGGCTTAGGTGCTCCACGGCATGTGGGATCTTCCCAGACCAGGGCTCGAACCCGTGTCCCCTGCATTGGCAGGCAGATTCTTAACCACTGCGCCACCAGGGAATCATTCTTTTTCTTTCCTTTTCTTTTTTTTTTTAAAGAAAGTTTCACATTTAAAGTTAAAATCCTTTTCCTTTCTATTCGAGGCTGACAGCTATCATAAATTTGTTGTGAATCTGGTCTATATTTTTATAAACCTTATATTTTGTACAATATGTAAATGTATCCATAAACAATATATTTTTTTAAATTAATTAATTAATTAATTAATATTTGGCTGCATTGGGTCTTTGTTGCTGCACACGGGCTTTCTCTAGTTGTGGCAAGCGGGGGCTATTCTTCATTGCAGTGTGCAGGCTTCTCACTGCGGTGGTTTCTGTTGTTGCGGACCACAGGCCCTAGGTGGGTGGGCTTCAGTAATTGTGGCTCATGGGCTCTAGAGCACAGGCTCAGCAGTTGTGGCACACGGGGTTAGCTGCACCGCGGCATGTGGGATCGTCCCGGACCAGGGCTTGAACCCATGTCCCCTGCATTGGCAGGCGGATTCTTAACCACTGCGCCACAAGGGAAGTCCCAACAATATATTCTTTTTTTAAAAAATGTTTTATTTATTTATTTATTTATTTATTATCATCTTTATTGGAATATAATTGCTTTACAATGGTGTGTTAGTTTCTGCTTTATAACAAAGTGAATCAGCTATACACATACATATATCCCCATATCTCCTCCCTCTAGCATGCCCCTCCCACCCTCCCTATCTCACCCCTCTAGGTGGTCACAAAGCACCGAGCTGATCTCCCTGTGCTATGCGGCTGCTTCCCACTAGCTATCTATTTTACATTTGGTAGTGTATATATGTTCATGCCACCTTCTCACTTCATCCCAGCTTACCCTTCCCCCTCCCCGTGTCCTCAAGTCCATTCTCTACATCCCAACAACATATTCTTAAATGACTTCCCACACTCAAGTTTATAAACTCCTTTAGGAGTTTTTTTGTTTTTTTGTTTTTTTAACATGGAGAGAGGTAGGGATCTAATATTTTATTTTTTCCATATGAAATGTCAATTGACACAATGTCATTTCCTGAGAAGTTTATCTTTCCAAGCTGCCTTGACTACTATGTATCAAACTCTCATTATCAGCTTGGGTCTATTTCTATCTTTGTGCCAATACCACACTTAACTATGGTTACGCTACCTGGTATGATCAATCTCCCTCCTTGTTCTTTATTCAAAAATTATACTGGCTGTTTTTGGACTTTTATTCCTCCATATGAATTTTACAATCAATTTTATGACAATCCTGTTGGGGTTTTGATTGGAATTACATTTAATTTGGAGATTAATTTTGGAAATAATTTCCTTCTTTATTGTATTTAGTCTTTCCATCCATGAACATGGAGTATTTATCATTTATTCAGGTCTCTGTTATGCCCTTCAACAAAATTTTGTCTATAAAAATTAGATTGTTCCTAGGTGCCTTAAGGCTGTGTTGGTATTAATGATGGTGTCTGCCTTCAGAGAGCTTTGAATGGGTTAGAGAAGACACTTAAATGAGCAATTACTGTATAGGTTGATTAAGGGCTGTACTTGGAGGGATGCAAACAGGGTAGTATACAAACATCTATGGTGGTACATATCCTGGGCTCTAACCCTTAGGAGGGTTGTACACTTAGAAGTCTAGTCTGAATCATCTCCATCTGCCTTTTCAAAACTTCAAGACACAGCCCAGAGGGTGAAATTACAAGAGAGAACCTAGGGTTTCTGCAATTCAAAAAATCTCTTCGTAAACATCTTTTGGGTGAATAGAATCAGTGTTGATGCTGATAATATTTATGATTAGGCTGTCTCATTAATTATTTTGCTGTTTCATTAATGAAATCAGGATATCACCAAAAAGAGAGAGAAGACTGAAAGCTTCTGCTTCGTGACTACAAAAAAAGAAAAACACTGTGTAACTTTGTTATTTGACATCTCATTGCAACATGTGAATAGTTCCTCTATTTTTATAAGACTTTTTTAAAGAAGGAAAAACATACACATGTAAATAAATTTTTTTGGCTGAACCATATGAGAGTAAGAGTATGTTGCAATGGTACTTCCTTCCTAAATATGTCAGCATGTATTTCTAAGAACAAGGACATTCTCCTATATATCTACAATATAATAATCACAGGCAAGAAATTTAATATTGACTCAATACTATACCACACTATTATGTAATATATGGTCCAGACTCATTTCCCAATTGTCTTATAATATCTTTTCTGTGTCCTGCACAAGCCCACCCCTTTTGTTAATCCAGAATCTAATCAAAGATTAGGTGTTAAATTCATTTGTCAAATTACTTTAGACTCCTTTAATCTAGGGCAGTCCCCCAGGTTTTTGTTTTGTTTTGGTTTTTGGTCTTTGATGACACATTCTTTTTTGAGGATTTTTGGCTAGTTGCTTTGTGGAGGGTCCCTCAATTTGGATTTGTCTGATTGCTTCCTCCTGATTGGATTCAGGTTAAATATTTTTGGCAAGGATAATCCATATTATGATTTGTGACGTTGTGTCCTCAATGTATCACAATGGGAGGCACATTATGTCATTCTGTCCTATTATTGGCAATGTAAAATTTGCTTACTTGATGGCATCCACTAGATTTCTCCGCTGTTTGTAATTAATAAATAATCTCTGGGGTGATGCTTTGAGGCAGTGTGAATTCCTGTTCCCAAACGCTGCTTCACTCAATGGTTTTAGCACCCATTGGTGACTCCTGCTTGAATCAATTATTACTATGGTAGCTGTAAAATGGTCACCTAGACCTTGACACTTGGTATTGCTTTTCTGGCTCTGCCCACTGGTTTCCTAACCATGGATTCAGGCTCGTCCCTTTGATGTTGCTGCTTTTGACCAGTTTGGTTAACTGTCTTCTTAACCCTTAGTACTAACAGGTCAGCACAGTCAGGTCTTTTTTAGATTTACCACAGCACCAGTGAGCCAGGCCTACACAGAAAGCGAATACTACTTTGAGCTATATCTATTAATAATAATGATTACTACCAATAAGCTCTAGCTTCCCTGACGGCAGAGATAACCTGCATCGTGACTCTCCTCAATTAGAAAGCTAGTCCTCATGCTGGATAGATGCACTTTTTGCCCACGTGTTGTTTTTTTTTTTTACATCTAGCTCTCAGATGGCAAACTGTACCACAAAGAGCAAAGGCAACATCTTAAGGAATGAAATATAATCTGTTTTCCATTGTCCTCAAAATGATACTATTAGACACAGACTGAGTAAGGACACTGACTTTCCACTTCATGTACCAAAATGGATAATAATCCTTCAAAACTGCAAATGGGGGTGTTTTGTGCAAACTTCTTTTTAGCATGTACCGATGACTTATTAGAGAAAATTGCAGATTTTGTAGGTGGCTGGTTATAATAATCTAAGGTTAAGTTGAAGACATCAGACATCATATCTAAAAATAAAGCAAATGCTTTTTCCTTTCTATAGTCCTCAATTAGAAGCCATTTAAGGAAAGGATAATCAGCTTGAGAGGCTTGTAAATATGGATTCTACAGTTCTCATGGGCTCCCCTGCTTTACAAATTAATTTTAGTACATTTTGAAATGTGTAAATAAATTATTTTACCCTACATCCATCCATACTGCCCTCTTGATTTTAACATCAATACAAATACTAATACTAATGAAATGAACTTCATGATGACTATTGCAATAACAAATCCTCAATAAATACAGCTCTCCTTAGATGGTGAAATTCCCTCTTTGTCGGTTGGTAACTTCCAGTGGGAACTATTTGTGGTCAGGAGGAGAACTCTTTTGGCCACCTCTCCAAGGCAATGCAAATTGAGCCAAGTCAAAATATTGAAATGTTTCCTCAATTCATCCAAAGAAGACACCCATCCAGGGGAAGAAACTAGATTTCTCAGGTGGACCTACGTAGTTGACTAAACGAGATAATCTAATTCCCTAAAATCAAGCACAACTCATTGACTGAAAATGACTTGGTCTTAACCAAGGAGAAAAGAAAATAGTCAGAAGCTGGATTGAAAGCCATGGGAAAGTCCTTCTCAGGGCCAGGGTGCTCTCCATCCTGGAGCAACCAGAACATTCTTTTTTCTGTCACTCCTCTTCCTAAATAACCTCACTTATTTCTATCTCTGAATCATGACCTTACACCTCTCTCTGAACTCCAGATTCATATATCCAACTCCTTACCTACCATTTCCACTTGGAAGTCTCATTGGTATCTCAAACTGATTGTGTCCCTGCTGGAGCACTTGACTTCCTGCTTCTCCTGCACTGCTCCCCACCACCCACTCAGGGTCCAAAGACAAAGCTAGAAATCCTGAGG
The DNA here is from genome assembly GCF_009873245.2 of Balaenoptera musculus. Lineage (NCBI taxonomy): Eukaryota > Metazoa > Chordata > Mammalia > Artiodactyla > Balaenopteridae > Balaenoptera > Balaenoptera musculus. The sequence goes on along the minus strand of NC_045804.1, from coordinate 13,773,026 downwards.
TCATCCTTACTTTGCCCCCATCTAATGCATCAACCCCCAAAGAAAGTCAGTCTGTTTACAAAATACACCTATCTTTATCCACTGCCGTCTCTCCAGCCCAAGCCACCATCATCTTTGGTCTGGATTCTTGCACTTGCTGCCAAATGGAATCCCTGCTTCTATTCCCGCCGTCCTCCCACCACTCTCCACAGAATGGCCAGAGCAAACGTTGAAAAACATAAATCACACACTGTAATATGGCATCCTAAACTGGATGCTGGAACAAAAAAAGGACATTAGTGGGAAAACTGGTGAAATCTGAATCAAGTCTGTAGTTTTGAAAAATGATTCATGGTTATATAAGATGTTAACATTTAGGGGAAGCTGGGTAAAGGGTATATGAGAACTCTCTGCACCATCTTTGCAACATTAGTGTAAATTTAAGACAATTCCAAACTAAAAAATTTATTAAAAAAAAACCAAACCCTAAATATCACGTCTCTCCTTTGTTTAAAATCCTTGCATAACTTCCCACTGCACTAAAATCCAACCTCTAGCTATGGCCTCATAGGTTTTACATGATTTGGCTTCTGTTACTTTCTCCATCTCACTTCCTACCAGTCTGCTCTCATTCCTATCGCTCTGGCTGCTGGTTTTCTGACAGTTCCTGGATTATGGCAGGCTGCATCAGGGGCTCGGGCCTTTGCCCTTCTTGTCCCTGTATTAGTGTGCTAGGGTTGCTATAACAAAATACCCCAGATGGAGTGGCTTAAACAACGCAATTCTATTTTCTCAGAGTTCTGGAGGCTGGAAGTCCAAGATCAAGGTGTTGGCAGGTTTGGTTTCTTCTGAGACCTCTCTCCTTGGTCTACGTATGGCCAGCTTTCTGCTGTGTCCTCACATGGTCATCCTCATGTGGTCTTTCCCCTGTGCTTGCACGTCCCTAGTTTTGTGTATCCAAGTTTCCTCTTCTCTGAAGGATAACAGTCAGATTGGATTAGGGCCCACCCTAACGGCCTCCTTTTAACTTAATCACCTCTTTAAAAGCCTTATCTTCAAACACAGTTATAGTCTCAGGTACTCCAACATGAATTTTGGGGGGACACAACTCAGCTTACAACAGTCCCCTTGCCTGGACAACCCTTCAGAGGGTCGGCTCCTTCCCAGCCTCAGGTCTCACATGGATTTGTCACCTCTTCTGAGAGGCATTTCCTGACCACATGGCTTCTAGCTGAGCTCCCCTCCATCCTATTTATTGCCTTCTTAGCACTTCCTACAACTGGAATCCTTTGTTTACTTGCTTATTATGTGCTTTCCCCCATTCCATGAGTAGTGGAGACCTTGTCTGTCTTATTGCTGTATCCTCATTGCCTCTTACAATGCCTGATACATAGTAGGTACTCAGAATTTGTTGACAAGAAATGGTTAATTGACAATTCAGACAAAAGCAGAGTCTCATTAGAAAATCATCTGTAATGCAGTTAATTCCAAGGTAGGACCATAACTGAAGCAATACCTAATATTTGTATAGCACTTTACAGTTTATGAAGTGCTTCCAGGTAAATTAACCTGGACGAATCCTCCACGTTGTGATGCAAGCATTATTTATTCTATTTTCTTGATAAAGAAGCCAAGACTGGGGCTTCCCTGGTGGCGCAGTGGTTGGGAGTCTGCCTGCCAACGCAGGGGACACGGGTTCGAGCCCTGGTCTGGGAAGATCCCACATGCCACAGAGCGGCTAGGCCCGTGAGCCATGACTGCTGAGCCTGCGCGTCTGGAGCCCGTGCTCCGCAACGAGAGAAACCACCACAATGAGAAGCCTGCGCACTTCAACGAAGAGTAGCCCCCACTCGCCGCAACTAGAGAAAGCCCACGTGCAGCAACAAAGACCCAATGCAGTCAAAAATAAATAAATAAAATAAATACATTTATATATTAAAAAAAAATCCAAAAACTTCTTCTAGGCAATTTCGAAGGACAGCTCTGTGAAGGACAGAGCCTCATGCTTCCAGGAACTAAACTGGACATTCTTTCCATCTGATCAGAGAAGTTTCATTGCTGAGGAATAATGGCTAATGAGAAGAAATACAGTGCCCTCAGGCCCCTTTATTGTGTGTGTGGGGTGGTGGTGGTTATAAATATGCTTTTTGTAAACTGTTCTGTTTCCAAGGGTATGAAGAAGTGAAGAAATTTGGAGAACCTGATTTCCTAAGTATTCATTGTTGGTTTCAAATAGCACTTAATATTTCCTTTAAATCTGTAGTTCTCAGGGGCTTCCCTGGTGGCGCAGTGGTTGAGAATCTGCCTGCTAATGCAGGGGACACAGGTTCGAGCCCTGGTCTGGGAAGATCCCACATGCCGCGGAGCAACTAGGCCCGTGAGCCACAACTACTGAGCCTGCGCGTCTGGAGCCTGTGCTCCGCAACAAGAGAGGCCGCGATAGTGAGAGGCCCGCGCACTGCGATGAAGAGTGGCCCCCGCTTGCCACAACTAGAGAAAGCCCTCGCACAGAGACGAAGACCCAACACAGCCAAAAATAAATAAATAAATTAAAAAAAAAATTAAATCTGTAGTTCTCAGCCTTGATGGCTCTTAGGTTCCCCTGGGGGAACTCTACAAATCCCAGTGACTGGACCCCAATCCCAGACAAATGAAATCAGAATCCTGGGGAGTGGGACAGTGGCATCAGCGAGTCTACAGCTTCCCACGTCACTTTAATATGCAGCCATGACTGAGAATCATTGGTCTAGATCCTCAGATGGGGTGGGGATGGCATATCCTACGCCCTCCAAAAAGAACATATCAGGTTTGACTGGAGGGTAGACTCTAAAAGTCCACACACTTCTATGTGAAATCTAGAAAAATGGTACAGATGAACTTATTGACAAAGCAGAAATAGAGTCACAGATGTAGAGAACAAACTTACGGTTACCAAGGGGGGAAGGGGGAGGTGGGACAAATTGGGAGATTGGGATTGACATATATACACTACTAAGTATAAGATAGATAACTAATGAGAACCTACTGTTTATAGCACAGGGAACCCTACTCAATGATCTGTGGTGACCTAAATGGGAAGGAAATCCAAAAAAGAGCAGATATATGTATACGTATAACTGAATCACTTTGCTGTACAGCAAGAAACGAATACAACATTGTAAAGCAACTATACTCCAATAAAAATTTTTAAAAAAGAATAACCACAAGAGCTTGTTAAATATGCTCATTCCCGATTACTCTGCAGATTACTTACTAATTTCAAAGGAAAAATGTACCTTTGCAATGAAGAGTTCTAGAAGACACCACCTTAAATAAGTGATCAAATTTAGCATCACCAATAACAGGGCAATGGCATATGAACCTCCTGATGTGACGCAATGGGAAGTAAACAACATTACTTCTGTAGTATTCTTGCCAAAGATGTTTAATATGAATCTAATCGCGAGGAAACAATCAGACAAATCCAGATTGTAAACAAGACAACTGACCTGGACTCTTCAAAAATATCAGTATCATTAAGAAAAAAAAGCCAAAGGTACTATTCTAGAATCTAGATTAAAAGAAACTAAAAAGAAGAGATAATCAAATGAAATCCATGATTCTTGATTGAATCCTGTATCAACACAAATAGCTAGGATGTTTTGGAGATAATTTGAGAAATTTTGATATGGACTCAATATTGAATAATATTATTCTATCAATATTGCATTTCTTGGATGTGATATGGTATTATTATTATGCAAGAGAACGAGAGAATGCTTTTGTTCATAGGAGATACATGCTGAAGTATTTAGGTGCAAAGTGGCATGATACCTGCAATTTAATTTCAAATGTTGTAGCTAAATGCATACATGTTTTTACTAAAAAAAAAAAAAAAAGGTCCACACACTTCCGATTGGAGAATTCTGTGTTCCTAGAGGGACAGTGTCAGAAGCACTGCCCTAGACCAGTCTGCACCCTGGACCAATTAAATCAGAATCCCAGGGTGGGTGGAACCCAAGCAGGAGCCATTGTTAAAGTTTCTCAGATGAGTCCAACGTGCAGCCAAGGCTGAGAACCACTGCTTTTAAGTGGTACCTGCTTTGTTTGGAAGAGGAAGTGGACGCAAGGCTGCCCTCCCATTAACCACAACGAACGACAGTAACCTGGCAGCAGCCGACACTCGAATGATAAGCACTGACTCTCCCAGATCTAGATTTACGGCCTTGGACAAACAACAGAGCCTTACTTTGGCATGGTGCCATCCTCCTCAGCACTAATTAAGGCCTAAATAATTCTCATCAGTATGTGCATAAAACAAATGGGCCTCAATTTAAGACAACTTCCCCATTGTGTCCTGGTTAATGTAATCACAATTTACAGGTCTTCTCAATCATAAATATACTAGTTTTATTTTAACAAGGAGAAGAAAATATTTAAATCTAGATATCCCAATTTTTATATTTTTACACTAGATATTGGGTCATGTAAAAGGATGACTTAGGTGGTAATTGATAATAGGATAACAGCATGTACTCTATTCGATCAGTAATCAATATGATTATCACTAGCGTCTTTCAATTTAATTATTGCTTCTTATCGTCATCCATTTCATTACAGTTTTGGCAGGTAGGGAAGGAAACAGGGTGCAGATAGCAGTATGAAGGATGGTAGCTGAATGATAAGACTATATACCCAGAAAATGCAAAGAAATGACCTGAGTTTATTAAATAATTTGGCAAAGCAGTGAGACAAGAGAAACATCCACCACTGCACTGCTTTCTTTAGCAATTCTGCCTCCCACCAGAAACTCCATACTCACCCCTGGACAGAAAAAGAGCACGCCAGCACACGCCATCTGCTTAAGGCTCCAGTTTTGAACCCCTGGACAAAGCTATCTTTTAATGGAGTATTATTACATAAATATATATTTCTCAAGTTCTGATTTGGAAACATTAACAAGTGTGAATGAAAACCAATGGAGTCTTCCTTTTCTGCCTCCAGGGACCAAGCTTGAACCAGCTGGGTGACCAACAGCTGCTGCTGAATATGGAAATCAGAGGAAGACGAATTGGCAAAGAAGAAGTCTCATCAAGCTGGGGCTGGCCTGTCTGGTCCAATAGCTCAGAAGCAAGACCTGGGGATTTATGGATCAGAGCCAGGCAGAGGCTGGGCAAAAACACTTAGGGCCTCTTCAGTGAACTCGGACTTGGGCAAGTTGGGTGCCACGACAGAGAGATAAGGAGCTGGCCCCCCGGGCAGTCTCAGAGCCAGCAAGTTGTGGAGGAGGAGGCAACACAGGGTACAATAGCTGGCATTTCTCCCAGAGGAAGCAAATTGTGTTGACATGGACTGCCCACAAGTGCCCTGGGGTTCAGTGTTTCTCTTGCAAGCCGGCCTAAGTCTCAGAGAGAACTGGCCTTTGGCGTGGGTAGAGGGTGCTGACTCTAGGCATGGATCCTGACTTTAGGGTGACTAACCTGGTATTTTAAATTCCTAAGAGAGGAGTGACAAAGCTAAATTCCTGGGAGAGTAGTGAAAAGACCTTAGCACTTGCCAAAAAAAGGGATACAAGACAGTAAATGATAACCATGTGATTTTTTTTTTTTTTAGATTAGACCTGAGCTGAGGATAAACCAGGAGATTACGCTGGTCCTATCAACCTATAAGGATCAAGGCAAGGCCGCACATCCATTCCATACCTCTACAAACGGAGCGGGTTTTAACTATTCATGAAGACAGGACAGAGCGATAGAGAAAAAGAGAAAGCAAGGCAATTTGTCTAGAAAGATTAAAAGATGTTTTAACCCCCTTTGCCTCCCCCGCACCCCGTATTTTTTAGATTGTGCCGGGAAAAGCAATTCAGGCACGTCTGATCTCTATCACCCTTTTCCTGATGGTCTACAGCTACATCAAAATGGTCAAGCCCACTTCAAGATCCAGTGACTGTCAACTGTTCAAAGAAGTACATTTAAGTAGGGAATGCAGTGCAGCCATTAAAAATTACTGGGAAGGATACTTCATGACATGGTAAAAACAGGATGTTGTATGAGTCAATTTTAGGGAAACTGGTTGAAAAGTAAATTCATTAATACTTTGCAGGATGAACCAAAATGCTAACAGCAGTTATCTCTGAAGTATGGGATTACTACTGGTTTTGCTTTTTTTGTGTGTGTTTTCCAAGTTTTAAGAACCATGTTAATTTTCCAATCAGAAAAAAAGTCATTACTCTACAAGGGTTCAAGGTACATTGTGCAACACTATTTTAGACAATGAGGCTTTGACGCAGTTGGCCAGCAAAGTACCTCTGATTTCAGGCTGCTGACAAGGACACGGGACTAAACGGCTCTGTTAGGTCACCCACCACCAGGGGACGCTAACCACCGAGGATCCTGAACTTACTGGGGGAAGAGTACCCTTGCAGGTTGCATTCTTCTCTCCTCTGGAAAGTTTCAGGAACTCTGGAGAAGGCATTCAGCTGGGATGGATCTATCAAGGGGTCAAATTTGGAGATGTGGTGTGTGCCGCTCTGATCTGAGTCTCTCTGACCAGGGGTTAGCAAACTTTTTTTCTGTAAAGGGCCATGTAGTAAATATTCTAGGCTTTGCAGACCACATGAGCTCTGTTGTAAGTACTCATTCTGCTGGTGTAGCATGAAAGCAGCTTAGATATTCACAGATGAGTGAATGAATGTAGCTGTGTTCCAAAATAACTTTATTTACAAATAAAGTAGTTTGTCGACCCCTGATAATCTTCAGGTTTCCAAACTTAGTTCAAGAAGCTGAAGTGACCGGGCACAAGCCACGTCAGTCCCTGTGAATAGATGGGTCATTATGGAATGTCACTCCTCAAGCGCTTTCCATTCCAAGGGTTGACTAGTGGTGACTCTTCACACCGAAGGAAGGGACGCCCATTAACGCGCTTATGTTTTTAGTCACTTAATATGTTGGTTCCCCCCCAGACTAAACCATGAGTCCCTGGAGTTTGAGAAACATATCTGCATTTTTAACACCATCCATGCAGCTCACACAGTGACATCTAAATAGAAGGTGCTGGAGGTGCTCTTGTTGAATACTGAGTGAATGAACCGGTGTCCTCCCTCACCACGCTGGTGTGAAATGTAGTTCTTGGGTGACTCCTCTTGGGAACCACTCAAGCTCTGTCCAGGCAGACTCCACCTTGAATGGGACACCCTGAGTTCTGCACAAACGCACCCGTACCTTCTAGAAGAATTTGTTCTTGCCAAGGGCAGGAAGTTTCTAGAAGATGTTTCTAGAAGATGTCAACATGAAGAAACAGAGTCAGCCTGGCCAAAGCTGTCCCTTCTAGAGAGTTTCTTAGTTTATCTCAGTGACTGTTTTCACATAAAAAGGTTTTCAAATTGACAATGTTTATGAGCCCTTAGATAGTTCTTCCGGGCACTTAGGTATCTCCATGGCCTCCTGCATCTTGTTTTGCATCTCCTTGGCTCAATGAAGGCACCAAAGGGGTCGCCTTGTCAGAACTCCCTTACTCATTTTGCCACAGCCTCAATTTTCATCTTTCTCCACAAATGCAAAACATGAAAATGAAGTAGAAATTAATAAGTGAAGCCCTGCAGCTTCTAGATACAGGTTCTTCCCTCATTGCGTCCTGATGGAACCCACAACCCAATGTCAGGCTGAGGTTCTTGTAGGTCAAATCATCCACTCCCAAGGGGATGGGGATTTAGAAATGTATCGCCCCGACAGAAAGAGGTGGGGCGAAAGCCAGGTCAGAAGTGAATTTTAAGCAATACTAATGAACAAAGTTCTTGGCTAAAATTTAGCGAGAGTCAGAATGCCTCACGAGGTAAACATTTGCTAGAGGGTTACGCTGATTTTTAAGGTGGGATTCGTTGCATGTGTGTGTGACTGCGTGAACATATGCACAACCCAGAAAATATGTGTATACATGTATGTGTGCACACATACACCTGACTGCATTCATTCTTCTAAGCAAATGTCATCGAGAAGATTTGTGTTCAATCCAATGATCTAGAGTTCCAAGGTCCCCATCAACCTTCTTGATCCCCAGTGACAATCACTCCAGACGACAGAGATTTCTGCACAGAGGCCATGGAAAGTACAGAATGATGAGAAGAAAAGCCAGAGCTTCTCTGAGGTCCCGGGCACAGATCGTGCTGCTGGCCGTGGCCACACAGGAGCTCTCAGAGTCCGTGAGGGGAGAGCGCGGTATGGACTGGGGCGGGGCATGGGGTGGGGTGGGGAAGGGGCTACTCACGCTGTTGTTGCTTCCTTTGTTGTCCTCATACTTGGTTTCTATATGAATGGAGAATTTTGGCAGAAAGGAACACTATGGAAAAAAAGAAAAGTTTCATCAACATACCGTTTTTTCTCTCTTCACATCTTCACTTTAGCCTCTGGCTGCTCTCCTGACCGCTTGGTTGCGAGCACTGTCCACGATCAGAAATGTTAAGATACTAGGTGCATGTCCACATGCAAGGAAAGCCACCTTTTTGGCAACGTGAACACGATTTCATCCAGGAGTCAGGCCAGAGAGAATAACTAAGCAATCAGGCAAGTCGCCGAAGAGGACATCTCCAAAAAGAATATGCTTTACGAGTCCGACCACAGGCTTTAGGAGAGCAACCCACTGGAACAGAGACAATTCCAGTTCCAGGGTGCTTCACTTCAGGGAGTAGCTGCCACTGCTGGATGCCTGGGAACCAGCCTTAGCCATGATGTACATATTCATACAAAGCTAGAGGCGGTAGCGTAGAGCTTTAAGATTATAAGTTATGGAAGTCAGACAGACCTGGTTTTAGCTTTGGCTTTATCACTTGATAGCCATGTGACTTTGGACAAGTCACTGAACTTGTCTGAACCCCAGCAATATTGAAACAGGTAAAATAACGATTACTTAACAGTGACATTGTGAGGGTTAAATAAAATCATGTGCATAAAACGTAACAGGGCTGGGCGTCAAGCCAACTTTGCACAGAGGGCAGCAAATCAGTATGAGGCTGCAGCTGAACTTGACATAAAAGGCGGCCTCTCTTTTTGTCGGCACAGGGGAGAAAAACCCCAAATGCACACCATCCTGGCGTCCCCATCTCCTTGAGCCCACTCTCCGTGTTCGGTAGACTACAAGGGTCAGCGTAGCCTGAGAAGAGGATGTTGACGGATGTCGATGTAGCCTTCCTCCTGCTGGCACTGAGCAGGGCGTTCACCTTCTCTACCACCGGAGGTGGGACTGGATGGAGACCACTGGCTAGAACGACCTAGCGTCTCCACTGGGAGCTGCTGCTGTTGGAGGAGTGAAGCTTGGGCCAATATGTTCACAGTCCAAGAGGTTGGCTCCTTTATTTATTTATCCAATGTACACAGAGCACACATTCTATACCGGGCACTGGTCTAAGAGCTTCCAAGTTCTAATTCCTTTATTCCTTGTCACCATCCTATGAAGTAGGAACTATTATCATCAGCCCTGTGTTAAAGATGAGGAAACGGAGGCACAGAGAGGTTAAGTCAATGGCCCACGATCACACAGGTAGTGGACAGTAGAGTTGGGATTGAAAGTCTGGTGGCCTGGTCCCCGAGTCCATGCTCTCGATGACTACCCCACTGGTTCTCAGCATGGGCTCTCTGAACCTGGGAACAGCAGCACCCTGGAACTTCTCAGAAAGGCAAATTCTTGGGGCCAGCGCCAGACCCACTGAATCAGAAACTCTGGGAATGGAGCCCAGGCATCTGTGTTTAACAAGCCCTCCAGGGATGCTGATGCGGGCTTAAGTTGGAAAACCACCTCACTATACCATGCACGGGAAGGAAAGCGAGAGAATGCATTGTCTAAAACCCCGAGGTCCACAACATGCACCCTCGCCCCACACGGTCACCCCATCGTGACTGTGATCCCCTTTCAGCCCAGCTGAGACCCCCCCCCAAATGGCATCTGTGCAAGAAGGCAGAGGCCTTCGATGTGCCATTGATAATTCTGACATCACATGCCTGTGCGCATTCGGTGTTCATCTGTCTTAATCTGAGTGAAACAAGCAAGCTGAACGTGACTAAGGAAACATCAATCCCAGTAACTGCCTTCATGGAGAATGAAGCCCTGCGATTATTCATTAACACTTTCTTTGCTGTCTCCTCTCAAACCTCTCACTGCACAACTGCTGCCCTCACACCCAGACCCAGGGAGTTCCAAGGAGGGGCCGCCCATAATGAATCAAGATGGAGCGGCTCAGAGCCCCACGGTAGAGCTCTCAATCAACAAGTGAACTTGAGGACACGCACCTACAGAGACCCTTTTAAAAATAACAAGCTTCAGGTGAACCGATTTGTCCTTTTTAACCCGTAATTCATGAGGCTAAATCCAACGTGTGCACAGTACCAGGTGGCGAGAGAACAGAGCTATCCAGGGTGGGGAGGTGGGTCTGGGTGCATCAGAGTGGAACCCCGCAAGGAGTTTTTATCGGTTGAATCTCTAAACCACTTAACTAAGGTCAAACAAATGAATTTTAGCATTTGGGTATTAAACCCAAATACAAAATGCAAAACTCTTATGCAAGTTAACAGATGTTGTTATTTTTGAGTCAAGGACTTAGGTTATTTTCATGTCAGAATGGCAACCCTGCCAGAGGCTAGAAGTGCACCTGGTTTCCGCAAGGCAGTGGGCAGACCTGGGTCAGCTAGGCCAGCTCCAGGCTGGTCAGTGCTGTCTCCTTCAGCAGTGGTTTGGGACTGATAATCCCCTTGGGATATCTGATGTCTGGTTCTCGGAGCCTTGGAGTGTGTGCTGTCTCATGTTAAAATCAGAAGTATCTCTGGCTTGGGGCATTTTTAGTGCTATCACTAGAATCTTTCTGGCCAGAATCTTTTTATCCATCTTGAGATAAACTCCTGCTTACCCCAAGCAGGTTAGCTTCCCTAAAAATCCAGCCCTCTAATCCTAGTCGAGTCTGAACTGTTAGGCAAGGCTTTTTTCCTTTCTCCCTGGCTGGCTCCCTACTGTATCTCACCACCAAGGTTATCTTAAACCCCCTTCCCTTCTCAAGACCCCACGCCTGGTTTCACTCTTCCTCCCTCGCAGTTGATAATTTTGATGCATAGTTTAACTGAAGACACAGACCACGTGACAGAAACACCTACAACTTCCTTCTCTTCCATTGTCGCAAATCTTCTGCTTATTCCTTTATTTTTTTAAAATTTATTTATTTAATTTATTTTATTTTTGGCTGTGTTGGGTCTTCGTTGCTGCACGCGGGCTTTCTCTAGTTGTGGCGAACGGGTGCTACGCTGCTGCAGTGCACGAGCTTCTCAGGGTGGTGGCTTCTCTTGTTGCGGAGCACAGGCTCTACGCATGCAGGCTCAGTAGTTGTGGCTTGCGGGCTCTAGAGCGCAGGCTCAGTAGTTGTGGCGCACGGGCTTAGTTGCTCCGTGGCATGTGGGATCTTCCCGGACCAGGGCTCGACCCTGTGTCCCCTGCACTGGCAGGCGGATTCTTAACCACTGCGCCACCAGTGAAGTCCTGCTTATTCCTTTATGATGCTTCTTATTCTTCATGAATCAGAGAAAGATGCTGCCTTCTTTATCCCAACGGAAAAATAATATAATGATCAGAACTGAGACATAGGAGTCATCAGACCTGAGATGTATCAACTTAGGCAAATTATTTTCCCATCCCCAGCCTGTTTCCTCATTTACAGAATGGGGACTATCCTTCTCTACTCTGTAGGCATGCTGAGAAGATAAATGAGATCATTCAGGTAAACCCAGCACAGTGCCTGGCACAGAATAGGTGCAGGGTTAAAAATATATGTAAGTCTCTTCTCTGGAAACTTGTTTCACTGATTATTTGCATCTTCTCCCTGCTTCCTTTCTACTGCCTAAAAATATAACAAAAAGTATCACATTCTTTCTTTCTTCCTTTCTTCCTTCCTTCCTTCCCTCCTCCCTCCCTCCCTCTTTCTCTTTGGCTGTGCCGGGTCTTAGTTGCCGTGTGTGGGATCTTTTAGTTGCGGCATGTGGGAATCTTTAGTTGCAGCATGTGGGATCTTTTTAGTTGCGGCATGCATGATCTAGTTCCCTGACCAGGGATCAAGGCCGGGCCCCCTGCATTGGGAGCGTGGAGTCTTAACCACTGAACCACCAGGGAAGTTCCCAAAGTGTCATATTCTTAAAAAACAAACAAGCATCAAGTTCCCTCAGTTATGTTTCTTCCTCAATCTACAACCAATCCCATTCCTCCTCGTCTTCACAATCAAACTCTATTAAAAGAACAGTCGATGCATGCTGGCTCTACTTTTTCATCTCCTACCATTTTTTTCTCAACCAGTGCAATATGGTATGGAAATGACTGATGATCAAAGAATTTCCAAAGCAGCAACTGATTCTTCATCCACGCCCTGTAGGGCTCTCTACACTGTTCTATGTGACAAAGCAATTCCTCCTACGACAGCAGCTCCTTCCCAGCCTTCTCTTCCCTCCTCCATTCCTTCAGTGAAGAATGAAGGTGGTCCCTGAGGTTCTGCCCTCCACCCTATTTTCTTGCACTAAGTGATCTCATCTGCTCCTGACTTTTCCATGACCCTTTTTTATGAATCCTCCCAAACTGACATCTTTCACCCCAACTGCCCTTCTCACATGTCCAGTTGCCCACTGGCTGTCCCCAGCAAGGGTCCTCTAGGCCCACCAAACTTGAATGGTCCGTACCGAACTCGAATGTTCTTCTGCACTGCACGAGTTTCCCAGGGCTGTCAAATTACCACGAGTGTGGCTTAAAACACCAGAAATGTAACCTCTCACAGTCCTGGAGGCCGTAAGTCTGAAATCAAGGTGTTGGCAATGTCGTGCTCCCTCTGAAGGCTCTAGGGAAGCATCCTTCCTTGCCTCTTCCAGCTTCTGGTGGTCCCAGGTGCTCCCTGGTCTGTGGCTGCAACTCCAATCTCTGCCTCTGTCTCCATTCACCTTCTTCCCTCCGTGTGTCTCTGTGTCCTCTTCTTGTAAGACAAGTTATTGGATTTAGCCCACCTTAAATCCAGTGTGATTTCATCTCTCATCTCAAGGTCCTTAAGTAATTACACCTGCAAAGACCCTACTTCCAAATAAGGTCACACTTGAGGTTCCAGTGGACACGAATATTGAGGGGGACATTATTTCATCCACTACACTCACCCATCACATCCAGTGAACCCCCAAGTTCTGCTGACTCAGTTTCTCTCCTTAAGGGGAAGACCTGGAGTCTTCTGTATCTGACCCGAATCTTCTTTCTGGGTTTGCCCTGTATTCATCCCATGGCCAGTCACAGAAGACCGCTTTCCATTCCCTGGAACACTTCTGGCTACCATGCTTTTATGCCTACAGTTCCCCCAGCCTGACATTTCCTTCCTAAATTTTACCCATCAGCCATCTCAAACCACTTCAGAATGATTATCCCTTGTATGCACATAGCATTCTGTCTGTTCCTTTGTCACAGCACTATCTCCTTTTCCATCATCACAATGAGTTGTCTATGTGTCTGGCTCACCAACTCTCGTTAAGCTCCAATACTATTCCAACACGAGGCTCCCTCCCCTACTCCCCACTACCATTAGGAATGGCTTAAGTCACTTTCCCTCCAGTTATTCAGGCATCAGAGCATCTACTTTAATTTCAATTTGCTCAAATCTGCTTTCTGTGACAAAGGGCTTTGCTCCAGCTGGGAAGATACCACCTAACCTAGTCATTCTCAAATATCCAGGGGGTGGAGAAGGGAGCACCCCACCTTCCAACTCTGGACTTTCTCAAAATATATGCCAGCCCCTAAAGATTCTGACACATTTCCTAGGGTGAGGGGGATTCCATATCACTAAGGGAACTGTCAGAGTGTAGGAGCAGAAAAAAAGTTGGGAATCCTGACACAATCAAACTGTTACATGATGCAAGAAGAGAGACATCAGGAGTGTCACCCACTGGCTAAAACTGGAAGCTGTCCAAGGGATTCAGAGGACTCTTATGCTCTCCATGTCATTTGGGAACACTGAATGCTTAAAGTTCCATTTGGCCCATAGCCACATGGAGGAAAGACTAAAATACCCAAGGTAGGGATCTCCCTGGTGGCTCAGTGGTTAAGAATCCGCCAGCCAATGCAGGGGTCACGGGTTTGATCCCTGGTCTGGGAAGATCCCACATGCCACGGAGCAACTAAGCCCGTGCACCACAACTACTGAGCCTGCGCTCTAGAGGCCGAGAGCCACAACCACTGAGCCCGTGTGTCACAACTACTGAAGCCCGCGTGCCTAGAGCCCGTGCTCCACAACAAGAGAAGCCACCGCAATGAGAAGGCTGCGCACCGCAACGAAGAGTAGCCGCCACTCGCCACAACTAGAGAAAGCCCGCGCAGCAACAAAGACCCAATGCAGCCAAAAATAGATAAATAAATTTAAAATACCCAAGGTAGACAGAATTCTAAGATGGTCCCCAAGATTCCCAGCCCCTGGTATAATCTTGCACGCTTTATATAATCCCTCCCCTTAAGTGTAGACAAGACCTGTGAATATGATGGGATAGTTGCTCTTCTGATTAGATTACAAAGGTGATCAGATTATGTTACATTATATAAGACTTCTTTTTAGAAGAAACAGGTTGATTTTGAGGAAGTAAGCTGCCATATCCTGAGAGGGCCACGTGGCTAGAACCTGAGGGAGGCCTCTAGGAGCCAAGAGCGACCCCTGGAGGCCAGCGAACTAGAAAACCAAACTTCAGTCCTACAACCGCAAGGAACAGAATCCTGCCAACAACCAGAGAGCTTGGAAGAGGACCCTGAGCCTCAGATGAGATTGGAACCGTGGCTGAGACCTTGATTTCGAACCTGACTGAGACTCTGAACCAAGGACACAGCTAACCTGAGCCCCAGTGGAAACTCTGAGAAAATGAATGTGTGATGTTTTAAGTAACTAAGTTTGTGGGAAATTTATTATATAGCAATAGAAAACCAATATAACACCAAACCTCAAGAATCCAACCATTGCTTCCCTGCCAAATCACCCATTTGGTTCTCATCTGAGTAAAGTATCACTGACTTTGAGGTTTGAACATATCTAGGGAAATGGGACGGGAAATCTGTACTCTTAGTTGTTCCACCTGTGATGTCATCCACTTTGTCAATGGCCACTACTTATTGCCCAGGGCGATATTTACTAGGAACTGATGCCACAAAACTTGCCATTGACTGGTGTCCAGATGCAGCAGTGTGCACCTAGCCCACAGGGAACAAGTAGGGTTGTTCAGTAGAAAGAATGCAGGTTTTGGAGTGAAACAGCCTTTAATTCAAACGCCAGCTTCTTTTCACACAAACTGAGACTTTGGGCAAATTCCTTAATCACCCTGAGCTTCAGTTTTCTCATCTGTAAAATGGATACAATACCAACCTCACAGCTGTGGGGTGAGGTAACAAATGTCCAAGGCCAGGCAGTATCTGGCTGAACAGATACTAGAGAAATGTTGGCCCACCCCGTTGTACCCCTCCCCATGAAATCCCACAGACTATATGGAGAGTAAATAGAGCTGGTATGTCTGTAGGGGGACCCTTCCACTGTGTATGTGCAAGGATGTCTTGGGAGGTTGTGGGTTTGCTGAAGTGGTGGCAACACAACACCTGATTGGTCCTTCTCATGACATGGATGGTGGCCAAGCCACAAAGCAGGCTTGGGTTCCTCCAGCCTTGCTGTGACCCCTGACCTGCTGTGTTTTGGGGACGTGTCATCACATCTTCCAGGTCCATCCTCTTACTGTCCTCCTTTACCTAAAGGCCTAGCAGCTCCTCTTTCTGCACAGGGGCCCTCTCCCCTCACCTCTTCTCAGATTTCCTTGATCCCCTGCCAACTACACGTAGGGAAACAAGAATACTACCAGAATCTCGGTGAACTTTCTTCTTTCCTAGATCTAAAGGCTTTGTGCCTGTTGGTTCACTCGGCCTTATTTTAAAAACCGAGGCTCAGAAAAGTTAAGAAGTAGCATCAAAAAACAACATTTGGGAACCGCAGGGGGTCCCATGAGATGAGCCTGCTGACAGGCGGAGGGTTGGGGCAGTGACTCCAGAGCAGTGCAATGAAGCAGGGAGAGGGGCCATGAAATGTCTTCATCCCCCGGAGCCTGGGGGACATCATGAGTCATTTCGGCCCCTCCCTGCCCTCCTTCCTCCCCTGGGCCCATTCAAGATCTGGAACCTTCTCTCTCATGAAAAATCTTTTTCTCTCTCTTGTTAACTAGAAAAGCAGCTTGGCCAGGAGACTCATAACAAATATTCACTTTATTACACCCAGGGTGTATTTTGTCCCTAACCCTCTAAAAATAACACTGGTATCATGGAGAAATCAGATAAAAAAGGCAAAAGATCTCCTATCATCTCCTCTTTGATTTTCTAGCTTAGATCCTCCCAAGCCAGAAGAGTCTCACTAGTACTGCTTTCATCTGCTCCCTGCCAGGACCAACTTCCTTTGTAGCCAGTATCTGAGCATCTTTAATTTGCCTTTCAAACACAATGTTATCCACTGGAATGAACCTCTTATTGCAAAGTGATCATCGGGTACCTGTGAAATCTCCAGCACCTAAAACTGAATGTGCAGAAAAGCAATGTTCTCTGTTGAACATGAAATACGTGTACTTGTATGTATTGGAAGTGATGGGAGAATCTGCAGTCGGGAAGAAGAATGCCAGGAAAGACGAGTGAAGTACCTGGGCCCCTGCAAGAATAATTTCCAGACACAGGCACACCCAGGTTCAGTGTTGGGAAAGGAAAGTAGCATATGCAAAATACATGGCAGAGCTGAATTTTCAATTCACTACAGCCATGCTTTGGAAAAATGAAAGAGATATTTTTAGTCCAGTGATTGATTAGGGTTGCTATGGCAATAAGAAACACTTAAGAGAAGGAAACTGAATGTAAGCAAGTCTTAAAGAGAAAGGTGCAAGTGCACTGGGAATTTCATAGTCAGTTTCTGGGTGGTGCTGGCTGCAGTTTCCACACCTGCCTAGGGCGAGAGGGGAATGTGGCTGCAGAGAACGGGCCAGGGAGACAAGTCTGAAGCCCTCTGGGGGCTCTGCACTTCAAAAACATGCAGTGGCGAAACTTCTAGAAGAACTGCACCATACACTTTGATGATCATCATTATTGTCATACTATACCCGCCATAGCACCCAGCACATGGTGAAAACTGTAAGCTAAAGGGTACTAATCCCTCCCCATACCAGTAAAGTAAAAATTATATTCTAACAGTATTTTTCAAAAACTTACTTAATGATGCTTCATCTGGTGGGCTTGTTAAAAACAGATCCCAGGCTCCTCTCCTAATGACTTGCTTTCAGAAAGTTGGTGGAGTCCCAGAGCCCACACCTGAACCTAGAACTTGATTTTTCTTTTCTTTTTAAAATAATGTTTTTCACATCCCATATTATTCACCCATTTCAAGTGTACAGATCAATGTTTCTTAATCTGTTCACAGAGTTGTGCAGCCATCACCACGATCTGAGTTTAAAACATTTCATCACCCTAAACAGAAGCCCTGTGCCCATTGGCACTCACTCCCACCTCCCCCTTACCCCATGCCTGAAGCAACCACTAAGCTACTTTCTGTCTCTGATTTGTCTATTCTGGACATTTCATACAAATGGAATCATATAATATGTGGTCTTTTGTGTTTGGATTCTCTCACTTAGCATCCTTTTTTTATGGCAGAATAATATTCCATTGTATGGATATACCATATTTAACTTACCCATTCATCAAGTGATGGACATTTGCTTCCAGTTTTTGGCTATTATGAATAATGCTGCCATGGACATTCTTGTAGATGTTTTTGTGTGCACATATGTTTTTATTTCTCTTGGGTATACACTTAGAGTGGAATTGCTGGTCATATGGTACCTCTACATTTAACTTTTTGAGGAACTGCAAGATGGTTTTCCAAAGTGGCTCTACCATTTTGCATTCCCACCAGTAGTGTCTGAGGGTGCCAGGTTCTCCACATCCTTGAAGCACTTATAATTGCCCAGTGTTTCTTAATCCCAGAAAGTTCTGAAATACCTTTGGGTCAAAATGATGATCCCAGGTAACCATTCCTCACGTCCAACTGAGACACACAAATATGACTCAATACTGAGGTAAAAATGACAATAGTATGTATACTGTACTAACTATCATCAGGCACTCTTCCAAGTATGTGGTATATAATAATTAATCTATTAACTCCATAACCCTCATATAACTCTATGAGGGATATACTACTGTTACCCCCATTTTACAGATGAGGAAACAAAGGCAGGGAAAGGTTGCGTAGCATGCCCCAAATCATAACATTTACATGATAGAGCTGGGATGGATTCGACTCAGGCTGTCTGGCTCTGAGTTCAAGCTCATGACTCCACATCCTGCTGCCTGCTGAGTATTAGGAAAGCACACAAGTGTTTCCAGTGGATTTGAGTGTTCAGTTGGGGGTGATGGTGGCTGAGGCCCCTCAGTATGTCCTGTGGCCACTGAGAGCAGAGAAAATATGTCCATGTGCATCCATTCAATGAGAGATGTGCCTCTTTTAAACAGGCCCAAAGAAGGAAAAACAGGAGGTACCCGAAAGATAAATAGGGGAAATATTCATTTAAGAAATTCACGGGACTTCCCTGGTGGCACAGTGGATAAGACTCTGCACTCCC
Organism: Balaenoptera musculus; assembly: GCF_009873245.2. Classification (NCBI taxonomy): domain Eukaryota; kingdom Metazoa; phylum Chordata; class Mammalia; order Artiodactyla; family Balaenopteridae; genus Balaenoptera; species Balaenoptera musculus. The sequence continues at coordinate 13,754,400 of NC_045804.1, read as the reverse complement.
AATGCAGGGGGCCCAGGTGTTTGATCCCTGGTCAGGGAACTAGATCTCACACGCATGCCGCAACTAAGAGTTCTTATGCCACAACTGAGGAGTCTGAGTGCCACAACTGGGGAGCCCGTGTGCCGCAACTAAGGAGCCCACGTGCCGCAACTACTGAAGCCCACGTGCCTAGAGCCCATGCTCTGCAACAAGAGAAGCCACCACAATGAGAAGCCTGCGCACCGCAACGAAGAGTAGCTCCCGTTCTCCGCAACTAGAGACAGCCTGCGCACAGCAACAAAGACCCAGCGCAGCCAAAAATAAATGAATAAATAAATAAATTTATAAAATAAATAAGTAAAATAAAATAAAATGGTAAAATGTTTTGTTTTTAAAAAAACAAAACAAGAAAAACAAATAAAATGTTATGCAGGGTTGTGGTGGCCAGTGAGGCATGTCCATGGAACTTCCTGGACCAAAGAAGAAAAGTTTGAAAACCGCTGATTGAGCCCAATAATTCAATGCTTTATTTCTTGTTAGCAGCCGGAATCCTTCCATGTCTGAGAGCAACACTTTACAAGGAGGCTTGGAGTCAAGAAAATTAAATGGAAGAGTTGAGAAGCTGGCTTGGGGTAGATGAAGTATTTATAGGCTTTTAAAAGATCATTTCCTTTTAGGACTTCCCTGGTGGTACAGTGATTAAGACTCCGTGCTCCCAATGCAGGGGGGCCGGGTTCGATCCCTGGTTAGGGAACTAGATCGTGCAGGCCGCAACTAAGAGCCCGCATGCGGCAACGAAGATCCCGCGTGCCACAATTAAGACCCAGCGCGGCCAAATAAATAAATAAACATTAAAAAAAAAAAAAAAAGATCATTTCCTTTTAGCTTTTATCTGGAATTCAACGCATTCCTCTCTGACCATCTTGTTCTGACTGCAAGCAACATGTGTTCCTTCCTATCAATGAACATAAAACTCTATATAGACTTGACCTTCTCTCTAATGGAACCCCACTGAAGACATCGATTCCCTGGTACTATATTCTACATTATCATATTAAATGCACTCCAAAGCCATACAGGGAATTTCAGCTTGAGATGGGATCCTTAATAAAACTGGATTTGCAAATGCTTCCTCCTGTCACCAACAGAAGACGTACATCCAGAATGTTCCAGTGAAGCTGGTGAAATAGGTGTAGAGTTTAGGATTTATTACCTTCGAGGAATCTGGGGCTGGAGCCTGTGGGCGGTGAGTCTGTATGTAGAGGCAGGAGACAACCTAGATTTTAAAGTACCTTTCGACTTTCTTTATTCTTCATCAGAAAAATTCTATCCTTCCATTTGGACAGAAAGTTTGCCTCATAGTTGGAAGGTAATATATATATATACTCTTTTGTGCATAGAAAATCTTCAATAGACACAACAATTTCAAGAAGGTGTATGTCTGGTTGTCCCGCATCTACTCAGAATCTCAGTCATCCTGCAGGGAAAGATGCAAAGGAAAGAAGGGGAGATATTTGGGCTTCCTTGGCTGTTCTGGGTTCCGAGGGTCACATATGATTTTATACATCTGGGTGGGTGGTCCTAGAGACAGGATAGTTGGAAAAAAATTGCAAAGAAGATCGGTCCAGAAAAATGAGATGAGGAACCCAAGTGGAGAAAAAAAGTGGAAGAATTTTAAAGCAAAGAGAAGGCAAAAAGGAATCACATGTAAATAATAAAGATGAGGATGAATCAGAGAGTGATTTCCCAAATATAGGCTGCATCGGAAGAAAAATGTGGCCAAGAGGAGCGGTGGGGCCTGAAAGAGAAGTGGGGGAGGGTGAGAGGAAGGCAGTGTGTAGAAGGCAGAGCATGGAAATACAGCAGGAAACAGCTGTTCGTATTCCAGCCCACAGTGAGGAAATGAATGACAGCCTCTCCGCTGCTTCTCACCAGCCTGCACCCTACACTGAGGCTTCTGTTCATTCATTAGTTCCTCCATTGATGAAGCCTCGTCCCTCTTCTGACATGCTGAGTAACAGCCACTCACTGGAGAAGCGAGGCCAGGAGGGAGAAGGAGCAAATGCATGAATGAAAGTATGTTTTCTCAACGGGGCATTGTTTGCTACTGGCGCGGCCATGAAAATTGAGGAGGGAAACTAAATTCAGGCTCATCCAATCTAGAGCTGGACCTGCCAAGGCAGAAATAAGCACAGGATGCTTGTGAATACCAATAGCTACACACGACAGAGGCAGGACAAGGAGTGAAAGAGCAGGCGGAATACGTCAAATGAAAAAGAACTGCATGTAAATAAGAGAGATTGGAACGAATCAGTGACTCCCCAAATATAGGCTGGCATATGGCCAGGCAGGAAACTTCCAGATTACAAGCCTTCTCAGTTAAAAATGGTAAGAATCACCCCTCTTAACCAACTGGGCAAATTCCTCACTTAAATACATACTATCATGTAGTTCTGAGTATCTTAGTGACTAGAAAAGTTGAAAGGCATGGGGGCAACTTGCATTCACTTTATTTAATCACTGAAATGTACTATTTCAGTATATCCATATCTATATGTGTTTTATTTTATTTTTGCAGAAAGAAAGCTGCCCTACAAAATCTTCAAGGTTGTATTACTCTGATCTCACCAACTTGAACTGAACATAACTCCGTAGGTATCAATAAATTGTAGAAGAGAAATCTAATTTTCAGTACAAGTAGAAAATAGAAAAGAAGGAAAGGAGTACTTCTTAGGGAAATCTTCTATTGAAAATGCCTTTAAACGGATATTTTTTTCTTTGGTGATTGTCCTCTGCAAAGTCATTCTTAGCGGTGTTTAAAAAGATGCAGGGGCTTCCCTGGTGGCGCAGTGGTTGAGAATCTGCCTGCCAATGCCGGGGACACGGGTTCGAGCCCTGGTCTGGGAAGATCCCACATGCCACGGAGCAACTGGGCCCGTGAGCCACAATTACTGAGCCTGCGCGTCTGGAGCCTGTGCTCCGCAACAAGAGAGGCCGCGATGGTGAGAGGCCCGCGCACCGCGATGAAGAGTGGTCCCCACTTGCCACAACTAGAGAAAGCCCTCACACAGAAACGAAGACCCAACACAGTCATAAATAAATAAATAAATAAATAAATAAAAAAGAACGTGAATTTCTTTAAAAAAAAAAAAGATGCAAACATGGACCTAGAGATTATCATACTAAGTGAAGTAAGTCAGAGAAAGACAAATATCACATGATATTGCTTATATGTGGAATGTAAAAAAAGATATAAATGAACTTATTTACAAAACAGAAACAGACTCACAGACATAGAAAACAAACTTACGGTTACCAAAAGGGAAAGGCGGGGCGGGGGAGGATAAATTAGGAGTTTAGGATTAACAGATACACAATAGTATATATAAAATAGATAAACAACAAGGTCCTACTGTATAGCACAGGGAACTACATTCAATATCTTGTAATAACCTATAATGGAAAAGAATCTGAAAACAAATATACATATATATGTATAACTGAATCATTTTGCTGTACACCTGAAACTAACACAACATTGTAAATCAACTATACTACAATTTTTTAAAAATGCAAATAACTTTAAAAGCTACGTTATGGTAGAGAAGCATATTTTAGCTTCTGCTCTCCCCCCCACCAAAATGGCTGAATTAATTTTCTTTGATGTACAAAGAAGAGCTTGGGAACAGCTAGAGCAAATGGAACTGGGATAAATCGGACAAACAACACTGTCTGTTCCAAAGTCTTCCCCAGGCAGCAATCAATTGGGTTGCTGAGATGTGGAGACAAGTCCTAGCCCTGCATAAGGACAAAGGCACTTCGGCAAATAAGCTTGTTTGTAACTGGTTCACCCATGCAACGAAGTTCATTTTCTAAATTGAAATAAATCAGAATGCATAAGCTCACTGTCATCCCCATGTACTGCTGCCTTGGCTGTTTGGTCTAACAGAATTGACTTTGCTTGAAAAGAACTTGCAGGTTCTGTGTCACCTGATTCTTAAAAAAAAAAAAAACAAAACATTACAGTTGGGAGTTCTTCCAAAAAAACTCTGGTATTTGAGTCATAGTAATCTTCAGGCAACACATTAGCCCACTAAAATTTAGGAGAAAAGTAACATTTACTGAAATAGAATTGGTCCACTGGCCTATTTAGTGGTCACGTAATAGCTCTGACCCTGAGAGGAGCTTCTGGAGCATCCCTAAGTTTTAGAAGACTGGCTTTGCAAAATCCAAGGTCTCATGGACAGAGTGTGGGAAGTGTTGCCTACTACAGCCTCCTTTTGGAGATTCAAAACGATACTGTTATTCTACAATAACAAAATGTGTTAAAATCAGTATAACCCGTTGTTTCCTTTACTTAACTGGCTATGAACCATCTTAGTGATAGTTATAAATGGTTCCAGACTGTTTCTGTCTAAGTTTTCTTGAACCTGGAAGACTTCTGAACTTGGTTGTTCTGACTCTATGACACCAGCCTCATGCCATGACCCATGACTCACCTGACTTCACCACCTTCTCTGGGAGGATGGCCTGCGCCTTGCTCATCCAGCGTCCCCAGCTGGACGACTGTTTCTATGGCCTGGTCCCTAACAGGTCCCAGCTCATATGGCCCCGTTTCTAAGAAGGGATACTTCCGTTGCCCCCTCCACCCCCAAATTACATACTGCCCCGGATACTCAGGGTTAACTGTGATGCAGAGACCTAACTGCCATCATTACCCCATCTCCATGATGCCAAAAAAGGAATATTTAGGGACCTCCATTCTATCTTAGCTCACATAGTAGCTGAGATGGCCAGATTGGCTTCTAATTTCCTTCCAAACAAGACCACTCCTAGAGTTCAGGTGTAATAATGTATTTGCCCTAGACTTGTAACTATTTCCTGGTTATGCAATTTAGGGGTTTCTACTACCCTTGGCTGGGACTCAGTGGAAGGTGGGGGAGGGGGAGCTTAAGAAGGACGAGAGGCCTGAGAGGAATGGAGGTCGGTCTGTACACACAGCACCCATCAGCTCTTCCTATTATCAGGGAAGCTGATGAGGTCAAGATTGAAAGTGAAATTCCTATCCAGGATAGTTAGCTGCTTTCAGAAAAATACCTCTATCTCCCTAGTGCCACTCCTGGGAAGATAACCTGAGTTCACCTTGGGTTACTGACGACTCAATTGTGAGCAGCCCGACTTTCTTCCCCAGCTGGACGAACCCAACACTGAACAACCGCACCTCTCACCGTGGCTCAGTACCATCTGAGGTTCTCAGGCAAGAGTCACTTCCTACTCCCTGGTTTCTTACAGTTGACTTTTTCTACCTCTTTCAACTAAATAATTAAAATGTTGGGTAGCACTGGACAGCCCACTACTATCTTTGGGGAACGGCTAGCCCTTCCAACTAACAGAAAGGTGCTCTCCATTTGTTATCACCTCTTCTGCGGATTCATATTAAAAGATGTTTTGGTGGAGTGGGTGCTCATGGCAGCAAAATATATATAGCAACTGTATATTCTAGGTCACTGCTATCGACTTATAATAGCTTGAGTTTTCAATTTCTTACAAATGAGAAGAAAAGCCTTTTCTTCCCCCCTTCATTACTACTGAGTTTGAATTGATGCTGCTGAGCTATATTCATACTCCAGTGAGGCCTTTTTTTAGCCCTAGAAAAACAAAATCGGCGACTTTGGAAAGCAGCCAGTCTCCTTGGGCACCTTCCTCTGTGACTTTATAAACTTCAGAAGAACCGGCAGGTTTTGAAGAACTGGTTAGATGGTCTGTCCTCTGGAAAATAGCTGTTGTGTTGTTCTTTGTTTACTGTACAATTAAGATTTTTTTTCCTATAACCGAGCTAAAGATATTTTTTTCCACTTCCTGGGCAAATGGCATTTCCACATAATCCTAAACACACACAGTCACTCACAGTGATGAAAAAGCTTTTACGTCTTAATAACTGTGATAACACCGCAGCCCTAGATGACCCTGAAGAGAAAGTTCCCTTAGCTGGATTTTCTCACAAATGAGGGCAGCGTGAGGTCTCAGTAATAAGCTGGACAGTCAGAAATAAGACCCAGGGGATCCTAGGAATAGACATACAATGCTCTGGACTAATCCTATGAGAAAAGACACCTGTCCGGAGTATTACTGACCCCCTCTGCCTCCCTGAGGGAGGGTGGAGTATGGTGACCCCAGTTGGGAATTTGGCTTTGGGGAAGTTTTGCTTTCGGGCACAGATAGGAAATATGGAGCTTGGAATGACATCAAGAAGAGGTATTTAGGATTAAAGGATCAGTGGATAAAGAAAGAGCCCAGTGAAAAAGCATTCAAAACAGGCGAAAAGATGAAGACAATTGAAAGCCTCTGTCCTAAATCCTGGGAGCAGACCCTGTAGTCAGAGAGAAGAGTGGGCTCTTCCTCCCGGGTAGAGAGCGTGAGAACACGGCTGAGTCCTAGTCAGGAGGAGGGAGGCAGCTTCAAAACGAACACTGCAGGCCTGAAAGTGTGCACCTGCAGCCAGAGAGAAAAAAACCCAGAGGTCCTCACTGGGGAGATGGAAAGAAAAGCTGTGCTATATTTGGGATGGAAAATAAAAGTGGACTAGCTGGGAACAATGTTGCTTCCCTATGGAAAATTAAATCCAGACCTTGCCCTGAAACTCAAAGCTACCACTACCTGGCCTCCACATGTCTGGGCAGCCAGGATCCAGCAACATCACATGCCCACTGAGCCTGGAATGACCACACAGTGGACTGAATGTTTGCTCCCCTCCATTCATATGTTGAAGCCCCAACCCCCAAATGTGATGGTATTTGGAGATGGGGCCTTTGGGAGGTAATGAGGTTTAGATGAGGTCATGAGGGTGGGGCCCTCATGATGGGATTAGTGCCCTTATAAGAAGAGACCAGAGAGCTTGCTTTTGCTCTCTCTCTGCCATGTGAGGACACAGCAAGAAGACTGTTAGCAAACCAGGAAGAGAGCTCTCATCAGGAAATGAACCAGCTGATACCGTGATTGTGAACTTCCTAGACTCCAGAACTGTGAAAAATAAATGTCTGTTGTTTAAGCCACCCAGTTTATGGTGTTTTGTGATGCAGCCCAAGCAGACTAAGACAGAACAGGTATCTACAGGTGGGAGTTCTACTCTCCCCAAGGTCCAGCTCAAACCCCACCTGCTCCAAGAAATCTTCCCACAATTCTCCCAGGCAGAATTTCTCTCTCCTTTGCACAATCCTCTGTTTGCACTTCGACTGTAACACATAGCACTGGTCTTCCTTGAAATACTGACAGCTATGTATTCACCTGCTCTCAGTTTATTTTCCCCTACTCCGCCCCATTCAGTCCATTTCACTTCCTGAGCTAATCCTAACTGAGGCAGGAAGCACTTACGTAGTTATGACATATCATGTGATTGGCCCCACTGTTAATGTGGCATGTCAACTGCAGGACAGTTTCCTGAGTTATACAATTCTCTCTCCTCCCTTTCCCTTGGCCTACCAATGTGCCCCTGTTCTTATAGCCTGATTTTTGTACATTAGTCTCTGAGACCAGTTCTGCCCCACTGTCACCCCTCCCCCCAACAGGCTTGCCAGATAAAATATGAGATGAGGGGACTTCCCTGTGCCACAACTGCTGAGCCTGCGTGCTACAACTACTGAAGCCTGTGCGCCTAGAGTCTGTGCTCCGCAACAAAAGAAGCCACCGCAATGAGAAGCACGTGCACGGCAACGAAGAGTAGCCCCTGCTCGCCGCAACTAGAGAAAGCCTGCGTGCAGCAACGAGACCCAGCGAAACCAAAAATAAATAAATAAAAAATAAATTGAAAAAAACATGAGATGAGCCCTCTTTTAGTATAAGTATAGCCCATGCAATTTTTGAGACATACTTATACTAAAAATTACTTGCTGTTAATCTGAAAATTCAAACTTAATTGGACATGCTGTATTTTTACTTGCTAAAGCTGGCAACTTTATCAGCTCAGCATCTCATGACCAAGTAACCTATGTAGGAGGGCTGTGTCCTGTTCTCACCTGTACATCTTCTTGAGGACTCTAGTCCTGTCTCTGAAGCTCACGGCCCCACTGCAGGGGCCAGGGCCTTCCCTTTCACATTGCAATCGCTTTTCTGGCTGGATGCCCAGTGCCGTTCATTCTGCCCTCTGGTCTGAACCTCTGCTGTTAGCCCAGCTCAGAGCTCATCCAGGTCTGAGTGCCAGCCTGTCCCCTGAGCTGTGTGATGGCCTGTCCCATCTTGCCTCCAGAAAACTCCAGGACTTGCAGATGACTCCCAGGTTTTGACTGGAATGTCTAACTATTTCCCACCAGACTGTGACTTCCTAAAGGGCAGGGGTCATTGCTTAATGAAGCCTAGCATCTAGCATAATGCTTTACACATTGTTGGTGCTCAGTAATAAATTACTGTTAACCTAAAATTGAAAGATGATGTTATGGGTTGAATTGGGTCCCCACTAAATATATGTTGAATTCCTAACCCCAGTTCCTCAGAATGTGATCTTACTGGGAATTAGGGTCGTCACAGATGTAATTAGTTAAGATGATGTCAAACTGGCATAAGGCAGGTCCTTAATCCAATATGACTGATGTCCTTATAAGAAGAAGAGAGAGACACAGTGAAGAGGATGCCATGTGAAGATACAGACACACACAGAGGGAAGACAGCTATGTGAAAACAGAGGCAGAGACTGGAGTGGTGCTCCCACAAGCCACGGAATGCCAGAGGCCACCAGAAGCTAGAAAGAGGCAAAGAGGGATTCCTTCCCTACAGGTTGCAGAGAGAGCACTGCCCCGCCGACAACTTGATTTAGACTTTTAGCCTCCAGAACTGTAAGACAATAAATTTCTGTTGTTTTAAGCCACCCAATTTGTGATACTTTGTTACGGCAGCTCTAGGGAACTACCCCAAGGATTACATTAGGGAGGAATTGACCAAAAACATGAGGGCCTAGAAGAAATCAAGTAATACTTAAAGAGTCAGAAGGGGCTGAGTATGAGACTATACGACTCTAACTTCTTCATGTTTTGTCTCCAAATTTCCTCAAGCAGAAATAATTTGTGTCCCTTTAAAAGTCTGAACTGTATGATTAGAACTGCAGCAGTAGTGTGGGGCAGAGGCTGGGCAGAAGTAAAGGCTATGAGCCCCTCAGAAATCCTCCGTGGCCTGCACAGAGGTGGGCGCAAGAGACCAGGGTTCATGGTGATGGAGACTGGCGGGAAAGGCTTCCATGGGAGGTGCGTCCCTGTGGGGATTGCTTTGTCAGGAACCATGGTTTCCATTCTGTTGCCTTCTGTTTTCAGTACTTTAATACATAGTCTTAAAAAATGAGCACAATACCACTAAACATTTTGCAGACTTCATTTCTCTGTTAATCACCCCCATATTTCACAGTAGTGTCATGAATTTATGGAGAATAAGTACCATCAGTTTTGGGTCAAGTCAAGGTGACCCAATTCTAAGGCAGCAAATAACTGCCTTTGCATTGTTATAGGGACAAGAATTCTCTTGGCCTTGCAACTATGGATTACATTTCAAATGAAAAGTCCACGCACAAGCTTTGGGAGACGTGGGAAATGGGGTAACATCAGCTATCAATAAAATCAAATTAAATCCTAGAAAATTAGTACCGTCCAGTCTAATGAGCCCAGTCTGCACTGAGGGGCACCAACATATAGTCCCATTTATTCATCCATAGAACTTCCATTTTAAAGATGGCAGCTTCCAGCACTGTATGATATGTAATAATAACGAAGGATTTACCATGAATATTGAGGATTTACCATGCACCAAGGACTAGGCTGAGATTTCATGTGGATTATTTGATATAATCTTCATATCAGCCTCAGGAGAAAGTTATCATATTTTCCCCTCCTACAGATGAGGAAATGGAGGCTTAAAAGGAATTAATCTGCATGACTGTCAATGGAGGTGGGATTCAAAAGATTCCTAAGTCTTCCTCTTGAAGACGGTGCAATTGATAGGGCTGGGAAGTGCTGTCTGGGAACCATTTAATTGCCTGCTATTTATAGGCAACATGCTAACAGTTTCCATACATTAGATCAGGGGTTGATAGACTATAGCCTGGGGGCCAAATGCAGCCTACTGCCTGGGTAAACATGACCAAGCCCATATCTCTACATATCATCTCTGGCTGCTTTCTCAAAGACAGAGACTGTTTGGCCCACAAAGCAGAAAATATTTACTATATGACCCTTTACAAAAAAAGTCTCCTAATCCCTGTGTTAGATCATTGAATCCTACTACTAATAGCTCTCTGAAAAAGGGATTATCCCAATTTTAGAGATGAAGAAACTTAGGTTCACAGAAGTTAAGCTCCTTGTTCTAGAACAGTGTTTCTCTGACTTCTAAATTGTAAAAATTGTATTTTGCCATAGAACTGCCTTTTTTTTCCCCAAAGATAGGGACATTGGGGAGGGTGCTATATATATTCCTTCATTTCATAAAAGAAAAGACATTTTAATACCCAAGAATGAGGGTTCTAATTATCAACAGTCCTTTAAGTGGAATAAATTAATTTTATGAAAACTTTTTTTTTTCTTTCATTTTGCAAAGGATGGGTGAGAACACAGTAATGGACCAGCATGAGTTCAAGAACTGGCAGTTGTGGGTCATTTACTTAAGAACTTTAGCTAGTAAGAACCAGAGGATATTCAGGCCTACCTGACCCAAAGCAGGTGACACTTTTGTATCTGTTGGGACTACCCATCTACCTTTGACCCATGCATTCCTTCTGTCATTCAATAACTATTCATTGAGAATCTACTATGTGCCATGTATGTACCATGCTCATACCAAGGACATGAGGAATCATTTTTCTCCATGTAGTTCTCACCATCTCTCTCCTCTTTGGCTGTTTTGATTAAGACTAAAAACTCAACTCCATCACAGCTCAGTTAACCATTTTCTTCTTATGACAGTTTGACCTGTTTGCCACTGGGGAAAATGATCCAAAGGAAAATACCACAACACAATGACCTTATAGACATTTTTTTTTTAGTGTAAGTAATGACTCTACAGGCTCTTAGGACAGGTAGAAATTAAACGACTTTATCAAGCCACCGAGACTGTCCAATCTGAGTAAAATAGTTTGAACGTAAGTCAATAGTTTGACCTTTCGTTTCAAGGTCTTTCTATGAGGGATCAGGTCACAGACTATAAGGAAAAGCCCCACCTTCCATTGATAACTACCATCATCTCTTTAATACCACATTGCTAGAAACTGTTCTTCTATTACAGTGAACTATCACAAGTAGAGCAGTCAAGCTATTTAAAAATACAAGCAAAAGTTAATTATGTAAAGGCATTTTAAATTAACATTCATACTCTTGAACAAATGAGAGCATTCAAATTATTGCATTATATATAACTATGTAATAGCCTACATTTAAATATTTCTGATTCTGAATTATTCCTCTTTTTTTTTTTTTTATTACATTGATAAGATGAGAAGCACAAGGGAAGTTCCAATTACTCCACTGATCTTAGGCCGAATATTTTAAAATGATTAAGTGAAACTTACTGTGTATTCTGGTCCCAGATGTTCATTTGGACAAGAGGGAAAAGAAAAAAGAGAGAGAAAAGGATGATTTAGACCACACTTAAATGCAATATAAAACCACAGAACTAATAAATATTGCTGAATTATAATTATTAAAAATGTGGTAAAGAAACCTTCCGAGGATTAAACTTTCATAAATACTAAGCGTCTCTATGTTTGCTCTCGAAACTCTTTCACATACTTCTGTGGTTGGGTAGATAAGGAGTGTAGACAAGATTCAATTAGCCTATAGGTTTGTGGCTAATTAAAAACCAAAGAGTTGGCCCTTAGAAAAAGCAGAATTAAAGACTAATAATTCCAGTAGAGAGCATTTCATTAACCACAAAGGAAATCTTTTAAGTGGAAAGCAGCTTTTAAAACCAGTAAGAAAGACCCTGTTAGGATGACATTCAAATGGGATCTTGAATTTTCATGTGTTCGAGGGCAGGAACCAAACCTTCTAAATTTTTGGCCAGTGTCTAGCTCAGTACCAACACTGAGTGTTATTATCACTCTACCACAAGTGAGGAAGAAAGTGATTTTCATATTATCCTATTGCAAAGGAAGTGGTTTGGAGCAGAGAGGACCCAACAGAACCTTTATATAAATTATAGTCAGGTTTTGTTTTGCGGGGGTGGGGGGGCATTTGTAAAGCAAACAAGTCAAAATAAACAACTTGTTTATGAACAAACCCCAACTCAACATTATTTGGGTATTACTGAGAAAAGAGGGAGAAATAAGGATCACAAAATCTCTAGAAATGTCACTAAAAGAGCTTCCCTTTTCTTCTCCATATGTTATTTACTACAATCACTTTAAGAAGGAAGATGGAATAGTTTTGCTTAAGCCCCCCAACCCCCTGCTAGGAAGAGTGCTGACCTAAAAGTATGGAGGCAAAGGGTCAGGGAGATATCACAGCGTTCCCACCAGTCCCTGCTTGGATAACCCACCCTCAGTCAGTGAAATCTGAATCCTCCTGTGTCCTTGCATGCGACATACTGGGTGTACAAGGACTTACCTGTAATCGTGTAGGGATAATAGTTCCACGCCTTCTCTGTAACATAAAATATCTGGGAACAACAGCTCTAGCCCAACTAGGCAGTTTGCTAAGATGAAAGAAAGACAGAAAAAAAGACAATTAGAGTCTGTCAGGGCCTCACCCTCTACCATATCTTTCCAGAGAAACTGACTGCTAGAGAAATCAGAGGACTTCTATTTCCTCTCTTCTCTCTTCAGCCACTCGGTCCCCACCCTCCCTGGTCTTTACCATAGTTAAAATCGTCCTCGGTTCATATTGTAGGACATGTAGGATGGCCATAGACACTACAAGGCAGGAGAGAGGCACAGAACGGATTGGTTCCCCAGAAAGAACCAACACTGCCAATACCTTGATTTCAGACTTTTGGCCTCCACCCTGGGAGGGGATAAATGTGTGTTGTCTAAAGCCACCCAGGTCACAGCCATTTGTTGCTGCAGCCCCAGGAAAATAATGCAAAGACAGAGTCATTCCTCTGGAACAGGCACCCGGGCAGCCATTTGCAGAAAACATTCTCAAAACAAGGAAAACCCAAGGGCACAGGTCCCAAGACCCTTGGTAAACCAAGGACTAATTAAGTTTTGCTTTGCTTTGTTCTGTTTTCCTTCTGAGGCAAACTCTACAGCTTACTGCAGGCACAGAGAATTCCTTTAAATATTATATTTAAATATATAGAATGATATACTACTGAAGTATGGCTGCATGATTTTATCCCCCCCCAGCACTCTACTGTGGCGTTTTCTGTCTTTCCAGATGCTACCATTTTGTTTCTTTCCTATGCTGGTGCCTACAGCTAAGTGTCTGGGACACCGACGTCTAGCAGTACCTCACACCCAGAGCGATGACGCAGACTCCCAGCTCCTGAGGGCTGCGTGTTGGCAATAAAGAACATCAAGAAGCGGTTGTGAATTGCAAGCTGATCTAGCTAAGAGAGGGGGGACATCAAGGTAAAAGAACCCCAAACCCCAAACCCCTCTTGGACATGGGGTTTAAATGACATCCAGAGCCAGTAAAATACTGTGCACCTTGCATGTCTTCCCAAATTGTTTCTCTGATTTCTGACAGTATCCAGTCCCTGCTTTTCAAAAGACAAATATATATTTTCGATGGCTGGTCAGACCTAACCCAAAGAAAGCTCCAGGCTGATACTCAGCGCTAAAACAAACGGGGAAGTCAGAGCCGCCCACCCCACCCCCCCGCCCCTGCAGCTGAGTGAGTGTCAGATGGAGGCCACTGCTCTCAGGTGTGCTATGAGGGGCGCACGGAGCAGTTTTATAATTCACAGGACAATTCTTCTTGCTGATCTAATGCAGAATGTCTCACTCCCATAAAATCATCTCTCACTCCCATAAAATCATTACTCCACTCTGCAGTAACTGCTCATTTACCTTCCCTTCAATCTGCTTAGAAGGAAGGGGCTGCTTCCCGACAGGGGTTTTTACAGCTTTCGCCTAGGATTTATTCTTTCAGTCACTGAAGTTGGAGGGTAACTGGGGTCAACGCTGAGAGTGGGAAAGTCACGTTGGGCTGGCTTGCGGGAAGTGGTCACGAGCATAACGTCCCCCAGGTGCCCTCCCGTTTGCCACCACACCCCAGAGTGATATGCCAAAGGGTCATACAGAGAGGTGTGGATTCTACTCACAGGCAAGTGGTTTTCTTGTGCTTTTAACGGGACCGAAACAGGTTTGTGGAATCTCCCCAAAGTAAGTTAGGCATTGTTCAGTTTAGACAAAGTACTTATGTCTCCTTACAAGCACTAGAGCCCTTTCCCCACTGTTCTTTAGTGGGGGAGGTGTTCTGTCTACACTGCACCCCTTCCCAGATTCACCAGCCTCCTCTTGATACCACTTTGGGGCCCGAGTCTTCCTCCCTCCATAACTCAATCCCTCTGCCATTTAAAAAGTCTCCCAGCAGAACCACATCCCTAAGCAACCATCATTTTCTGGAAGGAAGATGACAAACACTGGCCATTTTCCACTCATGTTGAAACTTGTCCTATTTGTAAGTGGTCACGACGCCAGGCTCTAGAATCTTTATCTTAACTGCTTCATCCACCAATGTATGCAGAATATGCAGCACTATACTCAAATACCTTTTCCAACGAGACGCCCGAAAACACATAACATTTAGCCAAGATGGCTGATATGATTTTATGTGACTTCTGAACAGTCTGGAAGGAGGCCCTTCTGGTATAATCCATTACCAGGCCAGGCACAGGGGGCGTTGGAAACAATTCTGTGATATGCCATTTAATATTTTTAAGCCCACTGGAGACCTTCTCCTAGCCCCTGACTTCCCTGGAGCACATTCACATTCAAATCGTTTTTGTCTGAGAAAGTAAAAATTCATTTTTCCTGCAGCAATATTATCAGGGCTGCAAAGAAAATGGAATTAAATTAGACCCCACTACTGCTGTCCCTTTCGTGATGTATACTGCCTACAATTCCAAGGAGAAGCCTGTCCATTCAAACTCACTACCTGGCATCAAACAAGAACCTCTCTTCTGGAAAGGTGGCAATGACTTGAATCACGTCCTCTTGGTCCAGTGGCCGAGACTAAACCTCCCAAGACCATCTCACCAGGGCTCAGCGTTAGGGACACTGAGGAAAAAGACAAAATTCTAATACCTTTAAGGAATTAGAAACGTGCTGATGTGGAATGCTACCACATTTCCCCAAACCTTTGTCCATGCCTACCAAAGATAGACGTTTCAAGTTGTTTTGTTTCTTACTTCTTTACTTCACATGGAACAGAACATATCAGTGACAGCTGGTCAACTTGTCCCAGGTTAAATGGGACTGTCCCTGGTTCTGAAACAGGAGGAGAAGGGGGCAGGGCACAACCTTTGAAAGAATGACATAGCCCGAGGACATGACATAAACTGATTAGAACCAATGGGTCCAAGATGGCGGACAAGTCGACTGCACTAGACCTTGAGCCTTAGTAATACGCTCACATCAGCAAGCTAAATGACACACCCACAGGCACCGTGACAGTTCCAAGACCAACCATAAGGATCAAAAAGTGGGCAGTGGCCCATTCCTGGAAATCCCCAGCCCTTCCTGAAATAGCTGGAATACTCCTCCCACTCATTAGCCTATGAAATTACCCACACCTATAAAAACTGACAACCCCATACCCTGGTGCCTTTCTCACCTTCTGAGATGGTCCACGCTCTGTCTGTGGAGTGTGTTTCTCTCTAAATAAATCCACTTCTTACCTATCACTTTATCTCTCACTGAATTCTTTCTGCGATGAGACGTCAAGAACCTGAGCTTCATTAAGTCCTGAAACCAGGTGTGTGATCTCAGTTGGAAGACTGTGGGTTTTGGCTGGGTTTGAGTCCCAGCCACATGGGTTCAAGTCCCAATCTGGGTTTTCAGCTGGGTTCGAGGCCCGGCTGTGTGGGTTCGAGTCCCATTCTTGGTTTTGGCCAGGTTCGAGCCCCAGCCACGAGGGTTTCGAGTCCCAGTCAGGGTTTTGGCTGGGTTCGAGTCCCGGCTGTGTGGGTTTGAGTCCCAGTCTGGGTTTGGCCAGGTTTGAGTCCCGGCCACGTGGGTTCATGTCCCCATTTCAGGTGCACAGTTTCAGCTGGCGACCACAAAGGGAAAGTGATAAGGTAAGAAAATGTTGAGAGTCAGCTCTTGGTCCTAAAGAGGCCCGTGGGATGCCGCAAAGCCGTGCATACTGGGGAAGATGCTCTGCCAATGTCTGCTCATTTTGATTGCGGGTCACCCGTATACTTATGTACATCCACAGCAGCAGGTCCAGGATAGAATTATTATCTCTATACTCGTCTCCTTGACCCTGAGGTTCTTCTCCTACATTCTTGTATTCTTGTTCATTCCTGCTCTATTTCTTTCTTTCTCTGTTAACCCAGAAGACCTGTTGACCACCAAGGTGTACTTTTATTGCTTTTACTCCCTCTCCTCTGACCCTTACAAGTGCTGACCCTTTATTCCCAGCTTATAGCTACAACCACTCCTGTTCATCATCAACACTGTTGGGGCGTCTTCTGTGCCATCTCTTTGCGACTTCTGGGGAACTAACACCTGGAGGGAGCTACCTTGGAAGGGATAGCATCTAAATTGTAAGTGCAAATCTTGACTGAATTGCGTGGTGGATTTTGACTGAGGAGTGGAATTTTAGATAGCTCAGGAGTTAGAGACGTCACCTCAGGGCTTGTCTGAAAATGGGTCAGGGCTGCATCAATCCCAACCAATACTCCTCTGGGCCACATACTCTGGGGTCGGGAAAGATTTGGACAACAGGAATTAAAAGGAAAAAAACTTAGTACGTTATGTAATCAGGTTTGGTCACAATATGAGTTAGGAAATTTAAAATGGAGTGAAGTACCCTATGTTCAAATTTTCATGGCCTTGTATCTAGGCAATGGAACCCAAAAGGAATTTAAGGCATGTGTAGCTCGGGAGGGATAACTCTAGGAAGGACACAAAGGACATTTTAACTGACTCACCCTACAAGGCCATGGATCCCGAATGAACATGGATCCCTCCTCCACTGG
Organism: Balaenoptera musculus; assembly: GCF_009873245.2. Lineage (NCBI taxonomy): Eukaryota > Metazoa > Chordata > Mammalia > Artiodactyla > Balaenopteridae > Balaenoptera > Balaenoptera musculus. Next base: position 13,737,306 of record NC_045804.1, on the reverse strand, counting down.
GGTACAGGCCCTTTTGGCTATGCATTTCATAGCCCAGTCTGCCCCAGACATCAGGCACAAAACTCAGAAAGCAACTGCTGGTCCTCAGACTCCAATCAATGAATGATTTGTTCCAATTGGCTTATTAGGTTTTCAGTAATAGGGATATGGCCAAAAAGCCTGAACGCACCCAGAGAAATATGCAAAAGGCCCACATGATTGCAGTGGCCTTGTCTGCTCAAAGACCACCAAAGGGGAAGCGGCTTTTCTGGGCCAATCTGGCCCTGGCAGACCACAAGGCCCACAAGGCCAGTGTACCCTGTGTGGACAAAGGCAATGGAGGGAGGATTGTGATCAATGTGCCCTTTGCAAACAGCCAGGGCACTGGAAGAGGGAATGCCCCAGATGCCAGAGAGCAACAGGGGCCCCTTGGCCATTGATGGTTTTGCAATCAGAAGACTGAAGGGGCCCAAGGCCGGAAGTGGCTCTGCCTAGAGACACCATCTACATAACTAATGTCATGCCTCGGTGGTCACTGATGTGGCAGGCCACTTGATAGAATTTCTTACAGACACTGGTGCAACCTTCTCCGTCTTAACCCAAAGGATTGGAAACCTTAGCAATCATAAGGAATACTTAATGGAGTTGTCAGGGAAGAGACAGGGGCACACTTTCCTGGAACCCCTTTTGTGCAAGATCAATGGCCAGCTGTTTTTACATTCCTTTCTGTTTGTGCCTTCCGTTTAATGGGAAGAGATTTATTAACTAAGTTAGGGGCCACTCTGTTTCTTGAGGGGCAAGGGAACCACCCTCATCACCAAATGGTTCTAACAAAAAGCAAAAGAAACAGATAAAATCTGAAGCTAAAAATAGAAGCCTTAGTAGACCCTGGAATGTGGAATATTGAGGTTCTGGGCTTGGCCAAAGATATCCAACCGGTGATTATTAAGTAAAAAGGGTTATATAGTGTCTAAATATAAGGTAACAAATTTCTTAAACCTAGGGAAGATCCTGAAAGATGTTTGTAAGTAGATTACCAAAATAGGAGGCCACTGGTCTGACCAAACTGACCATAGCTGATATTCAGAGCCCAAAATGAATTTTGGAAGAGGGCTTCTCCCCTAAACTAAATAAGGAAAAATAAAAGTTTCCAACAGAGGTGAATGGGTATGTCAGTCCTTCAATATCATTGAGGTAACCACCCAATTATTTGAAAAAGAAAACAAAACTGTCCTTGTTTTACAAATGTAGTCTTTACAGGACCAGAGGCCTGGCTCCAAAAATAATCCAAAACCCACACTCCCCAAACCTTCCCTATTTATTTTAAGAGGCTTGTAAATATTAAACAAAGGGGAAACAAAGTCATCCTAGGAGGAACTTGCCTGTACCTTTGAGATGCAAATGTCCTATCTGGTCTTCTCAGGAACGCTTATCTCTGCCATCTTTTTAAAATTTTAAAAAGAGGGGCAAAGTAATTTAGAACTTGACTGTCAAGGATACATAGAAATCTTAAGTGTCTTTTCTGTGAACAGCAGTAAAAAGGTTTAGCCATCTAGGTAGGTGAGCTTGATTTGTTCCATCTGCTAGAAGCCAAATTTGAATCCAGCTCCTTGTAACTGATGGCTTTTATGTTGCACCTTACTCAGGCCTGAAATTTTGAATGGGAACTATGAGGCCTCTGTGTTTGTGTGTTTCATATGTATCTATATGTGCATTGTAGGTGTATGGTATTGCCAAAAATAATTCGTAAAAGAGATCTACTTAATTGGCTTTTAAAAAAATTAAGCGCTTATATAAATACTCAGAATAAAAAAAACAATCTGGCCAAAATGGATCTCAGGTTCATGTCATCTGGAAAATATTCAGTACTAAAACTGCTCTCTGGTATTGAAGGTGGCTTAAGTTTGTTTGGTTTGATTAATACAGACAAGCTAGATCCTCATGTTAAGCATAATACTTCTGTTGTACCTAGGTTTATAGAGGTCAAATAAGACCTTATTCTTTCTGTTACAAATCTGTCAACAAGAAAAGTAACTCAATGTGAAAAATACTTCTAAGAAAAGTAAGATATGTGTTTTTAATAAAAGAAGGTGTGAAGAATGAAAAATACTGAAAAGAGTTATGCCTGATCAGGATTTTCTAAGACTGGATTGAATTTAGTTGGGTAAATGGATTTTGTTAGGAATGGGCTGGAACAAGACCGGATTTGGTTTCTCCAAAGTATTCTTGAAATGCTGCTTTTGACAACAGATTGTGTGAGTTTCTTTGCCTTTAAGTGACTTGTATTTGCTTTTGAGATCTTTTGTAACTTTGGTTAAGGAATAAGTATTGTCTCACAGTGACCTATGACCTTATTTGACCAAGTGTTTCAAAACTTTTTGACAAACTTCCCAAATATCAAATTTTAATTAAGTTTCTTTTGATTTCCAGCTAACTTTGGGGTACTTTAGAGGTCCCTGAGGTATCTTAAAGAGAAATATTTAATTAGGATTATTTGGTGTGCTAAGTTAAATGTAATCATTTGTAATTCTGGTTATTGTAACCAAGTTTCTTTATCGATTACACTGTAATCAGATGTTTAACCATGCCTTTTAAGTGTTTTGTCATTTATAGATATTTTTGTACTCTGATGCTGTTAAAAAAAGTGCTTCATCATCAAGGAGATTCATAGAAAGGCTACGGAAACAATTACAACACTTCCACACTAAGATGCTGCCTATGTGAGGATTCCAGCCCATATCGACTTAAAACAAGGAGCTGCCCTGTCCCTGGGGCCCCTAGATCCAGGCATCCAGAGATTTTTACTGCCTGACAGACAGGGTTGATGCCCCTACTCAGCCTGGAAGCAGTTACAGGAGACAGACTATCGCCCTTTGCTTCCCATAAGAATATGGAAGTAAAATCTCTGAGGGGGGAATGAAACGAGGGAATCGGGCAGGGCACAACTTTGAAAGAATGACATAGCCCGAGGACATGACATAAACTGATTAGAACCAAATGGGTCCAAGATGGCAGACAAGTCAAATTCCACTAGACCTTGAGCCTCAGTATACGCTTACATCATCAAGCTAAATGACATCCACAGGTGCAGTGACAGTTCCAAGACCGACCATAAGGATCAAAAGTGGGTGGTGGTCCAATTCCCGAAATCCCCGCCCTTCCTAAAATAGCTGAATACTCCTCCCACTCATTAGCCTATGAAATTACCCATTCCTATAAAAACTAACAACCCCATACTCTGGTGTCGCTCTCGCCTTCTGAGATGGCCCACACTCTGTCTGTGGAGTGTGTTTCTCTCTAAATAAATCCACTTCTTACCTATCACTTTGCCTCTCACTGAATTCTTTCTGCGATGAGACATCAAGAACATGAGCTTCGGGGATTCCCTGGTGGTGCAGTGGTTAAGAGTCCACCTGCCAACGCAAGGGACACAGGTTCGATCCCTCGTCCGGGAAGATTCCCACATACCGCGGAGCAACTAAGCCCATGCACCACAACTACTGAGCCTGCGCTCTAGAGCCCGCGAGCCACAACTACTGAAGCCCGCGCACCTAGAGCCTGTGCTCCACAACAAGAGAAGCCACCGCAGTGAGAAGCCCGTGCACCGCAATGAAGAGTAGCTCCCGCTCGCTGCAACTAGAGAAAGCCTGCGTGCAGCGAAGACCCAACGCAGCCAAAAATAAAATAATTACAAAAAAAAGAACCTGAGCTTCATTAAGTCCTGAAACCAGGTGTGTGATCTCAGTTGAAAGACTACGGATTTTGGCCGGGTTTGAGTCGTGGCCACGTGGTTTCAAGTTCCAATCTGAGGTGCACGGTTTCAGTTTTAGCACTGAAAAGTCCCACATGCTAAATTCCTTGGTCCTGAGCAAAATGGGACAGTTGGTCATTCTAGAGCAGTGGTTCCCATTTCAATGGGAGAGCAGTGGGGGAATTCAGCAAAGTCTGGAGACATTTTTGGCCGTGAGAACTGGCTGGGGGTGGGCGGGTGGGGAGATGCTGCTGGCATCTAGTGGGAAGAGGCGGGGGTGCTGCTCACGGTCCTGCGATGCTCAGGACGCCCCTCATGACACAGAATTTACAGACCCAAATCTTGAACGGCGCCAAGGTTGAGAAGCCTGGACATAAATGGATGTAATCACTGTAACCTTCTCATACTCTCCTTAAATCACAAATGATCTGATAAGAAGGGCCCATGGGCAGGCATAATCTGAACTGGCCTCACGTTAAGAGAATTTATCTACTTCATAAAGAGTTTCTGGAACTGAAACCTAAACCATTCCTCCCTTCTAGCGCTTTACATTCCAGATTATCACCAAATTCTCCACCATATCTAATGTCACTTTGCAATTTATGCTCATTTGGGGATATTTTTTGGATCTAGGAGGCCTTGAACATCATCAGGCCAAATGTGGTCTAAATGGAGTCTAATTTCATTTTCTCAACAGGGGTCACAATTATGACAGTCTCAACTAGACACTTTGGACTTAAACATTCCCGGCAGAAAGTCCTGAGTTCAAAAATAACAGTGCTTTGGGAATTCCCTGGCGGTCCAGTGGTTAGGACTCAGCACTTTCACTGCCGGGACCCGGGTTCGATCCCTGGTCGGGGAACTAAGATCCTGCAAGCCACGCGGTGGAACCTGAAACTAGCCACTGTCTATCTATCCTAAGATAAGGCTCAACGAACTGAAGCTCATTTAAGTGATTTTTAAAAGGACTTAGCTACCTTCATATCTTCATTTCCCACTGGTTCAGGAGGGATCTTCTGACCTGTTTTTTCTTCTTTATGCCCAAATCCAACATTTGACAGTTGTTTAATAATAATTATTTGTTCCTCTCCAGTTCTGTGTACAGTGATTTTCTGAGGTCTTTAAATTTCTTCTCTGCTGCTGTGATTCACTCATTTACTCTTCTTAATGGTTTTCTGGCTGGTCTTTCATCCTGATCTTAATGTAATTCTTTATACTGCAGCAAAGAGATGAACAGAGTTTCTGGACTAGAGCCATCACCTGTGAGAGACAGGTCTGCTGAGGCATCACCCACAGGAAGTTCCTTGAATGTGGACACTGCCACCACTCTTCCTATAAAAGGACAGTTTGCGCTGGGATTCCGGGAAAAGAAGCCTGCCTCGTGTCAGTTGTTGGCAGGCTCTGCGTGTGGAGAGTGTTAGGGTAACGTGGCAGGGGTGTGGGGAGCACCCAGCGGAGCCAGCCACATGTGTCAGGAGCGAGGCAGAACCAAGGTGGAAATCGCTTGATGAGATGCCCTGTAAGATCCCAACCAGGCCTAAACATTCTGTTTCTGTGATGTTCCATGGGAGTAGTTGAGGGGGCAGAAGGCAGGGGACCTGGCAGCATGAGAACCCCTGGCATGTTCTTAAGGATTGAGATGGGAACCAAACAGAAGAGCATGGACTGAAAGGTATGTCGGGAAGAAGGCTCTACGTGCTCTATTTTCTCCAGTATATATATATATGCTTTTTTTAAAAATAAATAAATTTATTTATTTTTGGCTGCCTTGGGTCTTCATTGCTGTGCACAGCCTTTCTCTGATTGCGGCGAGTGGGGGCTACTCTTCATTGCGGTGCGCGGGCTCCTCATTATGGTGGCTTCTCTTGTTGTGGAGCACGGGCTCTAGAGCGCGCGGGCTTCAGTAGTTGTGGCTCGCGGGCTCTAGAGCATAGGCTCAGTAGTTGTGGCACACGGGTTTAGCTGCTCCGTGGCATGCAGGATCTTCCCGGACCAGGGCTTGAACCTGTGTCCCCTGCACTGGCAGGCAGCTTCTTTTTTTTAGAAATTTATTTATTTTGTTTATTTTATTTATGGCTACGTTGGATCTTCGTTGCTGTGCGCAGGCTTCCTCTAGTTGCAGTGAGCTGGGGGCTACTCTTCATTGCAGCGTGTGTGCTTCTCATTGCGGTGGGCTTCTCTTGTTGCCAAGCACGGGCTCTAGGCGTGAGGGCTTCAGTAGTTGTGGCTCGCGGGCTCTAGAGCACAGGCTCAGTGGTTGTGGTGCACGGGCTTAGTTGCTCCGCGGCATGTGGGATCTTCCCAGACCAGGGCTCGAACCCGTGTCCCCTGCCTTGGCAGATGGCTTCTTAACCACTGCGCCACCAGGGAAGTACATCCAGTATATATTAAAAATACTATTAATTTATTTAATATTATATTCTATATATATAGAATATATATTTATATAGAATATATGACTGAATATTCTAAAACATATAATGTTCTTATATACATGGCTATTGTGCACCGCCTGTCACTCATAACTAGAACGCAAGTTCCCATCAGGGCAGGGATCTTTGTCCTGTCCACTGCTGCTCACCAGCCAGCACCTAGAATGATGCCTGGCACACAGCAGGTGCTCAATAAATATTTTCTGAATGAATGAAGATCGTCTCTGGATATTCAGAAGTCAATAATAACCATGAAGAGTCTTTCAAAATAGTGTGGAAATAAGCTCTTAGGTCAGAGTCTCTGGCCCCGACACTTCCTCTTTGACCTGTTGCCTGGGTAGTGGGCTCTCCCTCTGCCACATGAGCTGTGGGCAGTAAGCTCGTACTGTGGGGAAGATCTGGGAGAACAGGAAGAAGAAACGTGAAAGAAAGACCCAAGCCACAGCAACAAGGCTCTACCAATGAGCTGGTAGGTAAGGTAAAGTGGCCAGCTGGTGGCTTTGCTTATCCAGTTAAACAGGATTCATGGCTTAGGGAAGCTGTACCCTCTCCTACCCAGAGCCACTAGAAGCCAGGAGAGGTTGCCCTGGAAGGCAAGAGCCACGTAGTGGGAGAAATGTTCGCGTCGTGCAAATCGATTCAGGCATTAGGCGGAATCACCGTTAGAAGCTGGCAACCCTCCCTGACTGGCAGCTGCCAGCACAGCCTAATTAATCCAGCAGCCGTAGTGGAGAAGAACATGACACTTCATGACTGATAAACAAGCCTAAAAATAGGCTCCATCTTTTCTCCAATGCCCCTCCACCCCCACCAGATTCCCTCCCCTCATGGGCTTCAGTGGGAGGGGACTGGAGTGATGCTAGGGATGAAGTGGAAATGAAAGGGAACAAAAGAAGAGCCCCACCCTCACATGATTCTGGACAACAGGTTTTATTTAGAATCGCTGTTCCAGAGTTTGATTAGTATCTTGCCTCCTTTCCCTGGATGCCAGTTGAAACCAGGATTTTTGAAGACAAGCCAAGAAATACCACTTACTTGGTTAACTGAACTGGATCAAAGGCCCAAGGACAACCACCAAATGTACTAATGTATTAGAACTAATGTAATGTTCTAAATGCATTAGGCAGTCACCCAAATGTACTGCACATAACAGTGTATCAGACGCTATAGGAAGGGCCAGAGAGTGGAGTAACCCCACAGTACTGGGAGATAAGAGGCAAGTACTAAAAGGATAAATGGCATTTGAAAAAGACATTATGCTCAACTTAAAAATGGGCAAGGGATTTCAATAGACATGTCTCCGAAGAAGACATATAAATGGCCCATAAGCACATGAAAAGATGCTCAATGTCATTAGTCATTAGGGAAACGCCAATCAAAACCCAAGCAAGCTACCACTTCACACCCACTAGGATGGCTGTAATCAAAAAGACGAACAATAACAAGTGTCGGTGATTATGTAGAGACATTGGAACCCTCATACATTGCTGGAGGGAGTGTAAAGTAGTGCAGCCGCTTTGGAAAACAGTCTGGAAGTCCCTCTCCCCACCCACTAGGAGCCTGGCTTGGCCTGGGAACTCAATGGGAAGCTTATGTTTGGAATTTTATTTTATTTTATTCTATTTACATATTTTTTTGGCCATGCCATGAAGCTTGGCGGGATCTCAGCTCCCCAGCCAGGGATTGATCCCAGGCCACAGAAGTGAAAGTCTGTAATTGTAACCACTGGGCCACCAGGGAACTCCCCATGTTTGAAATTTTAGAACAAACGATAGAAAGAAAGAATGGACAATTGGGAGCCACCCACAGCAGCCATGATGGTAACGGCGGGATGAAAAGGTCAGTTTCACTTAAAGACGGTTGTCATCTTTGCTGCTCTTGGCCTCCTGGAGCTGCCTTGAGAGCCGTCCATTCTCGAGCCTCCAGCTAATTCTGTGGACCGCTAACATCCTTACACAAAATGTCCTTTCTGGTCAAGACACTCAGAGAGGAGGCCCTGATGACACAGGCACTGAGTACTTCCAATGCCCCAAATAGCTGCTTTGGGTAATAAATCAATAAAGCAGTTTCTGAACGTGATTTGTCTTCCCATACAGATTGACATAAGGAAGAGAATGCATTCCCTTTGCCAGCTCGTGAATTCAGGTCCACAGGACATTGATATTTCTCTGCGTAAGTTATTTATTTATTTGGCCACACTGCGTGACATGTGGGATCTTAGTTCCCCGAACAGGGATTAAACCCGCGCCCCCTGCATTGGAAGCGTGGAGTCTTAACCACTGGCCCACCAGGGAAGTCCCTCTGTGTAGGTTATTAAGTGGGCACTGGAACATCTTGGCTACTTCCAGTCCAACTGTCAGGACCCACTTCCCTGTGGTCAGTGAAGGGGTCCACAACATGCTACAGTGCCATCGGGATTATTTTGAGCTGAAGACATTTGAGAATCCAACAGTCGCAGAAAGACACTTTTTCTGAACTCCCCTTATCTGCATAAAAACAGAACCTCCCAAAAGAATTCAACTGTCATAAATCCCCTCTCCGTGAGTTTCGCAACCAGAGAAGATTGACTCCGATCACCAGAGACAAGAAGTAAGCACCAGGATAAGAAATCACCTAAACAGACATTGTCACAATGTCTATCTTGTCTCCCATCCATTCTCCTAAGGCCTCATTTATTTTTCGTACAAGACATTTGTTTTCCCATAAGTCTCTTTTCTCTCCCTCCCTTATTAAAAATGGTATATAAGGGCTTCCCTGGTGGCACAGAGGTTAAGAATCCGCCTGCCATTGCAGGGGACACGGGTTCGGGCCCTGGTCTGGGAAGATCCCACAGGCTGAGGAGCAACTAAGCCCATGAGTCACAACTGCTGAAGCCCACATGCCACAGCTACTGAAGCCTGTGCACCTAGAGCCCGTGCTCCGCAACAAGAGAAGCCACCGCAGTGAAAAGCCTGCGCACCGCAACAAGGAGTAGCCCCTGCTCACCGCAACTAGAGAAAGCCAGTGCGCAGCAACGAAGACCCCACACAGCCATAAATAAATAAATAAAAATTTATTTTTAAAATAATGGTGTATAAGCCCCAAATTCTAACCACCCCTTTAAGTCACATTTTTCTGGATGCTCTCAACTATGTACATGAATAAAAACTTGTCTTTTCTCCTGTTAATCTGTCAGTTTCAATTTAATTCTCAGGACCTGAATCACCAATAACTAAGTAGACTGAAGAAAAGTTTTTCCTCCTTGACACCACTCATAAGATGGACAGATGAACTTAGAAATAATGAAATCGGTTGACCTAGGACCCTACTTTGATCAGAATACAAGAACCATGTCTTAATTATTAAGAGATTCTCTCCAACATCAGAGCAATTTGTTACACATTGTCAATTTCAATACACACTCATTTAATGAATTACAATTACAAAGCAGCCTCACCAACATGGCAGTCCCATGACTTGTGCATGCTGGACTTGGGTTAACTTGAGGTGGCTTAACTCTAGTTTGTAACTACAAAGTAGTAGGTTTGGTTTACTTTTATGATTACGAAAATACTTATTATTTTATAGTTATGTCACATACCAATTTTTTCTTTCTTTCTCTCTTACTAAACCATAATCTCCCTGGTTCTGAGATAAAATAATGGACCTACTTTAGATTTGTGCAAAAGGAGCTAAAGGTATTTTTTTTTTCCTGTGCCTCACTGGTTATTCATTTATGTATGCTGGAGGAGAGATGAGATAATGTCTGAAACAGACTTTAAGCACAGAAAATTAGGGTTGAAAAGGATCTGAAAGGTTGTCCATTTTAACCACCTACTTGATGTTTGAATCTACTCAAGGACAGCCTGACAAGGGTGTGTTCTGCTTATGCTCAAACACCCCCAGCAGCAGCATAATTGACTATAAGTCACCTTACTGTGCTCTCTGATGGCTCAAATACTTAGATTTCTTCCTTAAACTGAGCCTAAATTTTTCTCCTGGCATTCTCACCCATTGGTCTTAGTCTAATTGGTCCTCTTGAGGTCATCTAGAATACATACGCTTAATCCTTCTCCCACCTGATCAAACCATTATACACCCCAGTCTAGCTTTTCTAGGTTAAATGTCCTTGGTTTCTTCCGGTATTCTTCATATCACTTGGGTTTCTAATCCTAAGATTCATATGAACAACTCTGGAAAAGTTCAGTAAGTAGGAGAGACTCACCCTACCAGACATTAAGACTCCTTATAAAGCTGCAGTAATTAGGAATTTTAGGATTATATTCTCAAATTCTGTTTAAAAATAACCTGGTTGGCATTTTAATTAGTTTTGCCTTAAATTTATAATTGATTTGGGAATTGATGGCAACTTTATTATACAGCTTTTCCCATCCATGAATATTCTCATTTGTCTAGGTTTTTTAAAATGTCCTCTGCTAATGTTTTATATTTTCCTCCAAAAAGATTTTGTATATCTTGTGGATTCTTTACTGGGTACATTTAGGTTTCCTTTTCTCTTATAAATGGAATTTTTAAAAATTATTTTTTCCATTTATTGCTCCCGCTCTATAATAGTGTTACAGATTTTTGTATTATGAATTTTATACCCAGCAAGCTTGTCAAATTCTCAAATTGATGTTAACAATCAGTCATAAATCTGATCAAGTCATGAATTACTATTACTATACTCTTGAGGTATTTGATTTGCTAAAGTTTCATATAGGATTTTCCTGTCTATGTTCTTAACTGAAATCAGTCTATAAGCTTCCCTTTTATACTGTTATTGCTCAGTTTTGTTATCAAGATTCATGTGGTAGGCACTATCAGTTGCCTTCCCAGCCATCACCATGTATTTCCCACCCCCTTTCTTAGAAGCAGATCATGCCTCTCTTGAACACCTTTCCCTTTTTAATCAGGGAGGAAATTTTTACATCTCATTGGCTGGAACTAGGTCACATGCCATCCCTAGCTGCAAAGGTGGCTGGGAAAATAAGTATCTGACATTTTCAACCCATGAAGTACTTACAAATTTTTCCATTTCTAAATGATGAGGGAGTTCATTTATTGTTGCTACCAATTTCTTATTGTCATGCTCTTTAATCAGCCAACAGGATCTACACAAAATTGATTTTCTGGTATTTGAGGCTGGTTTCTGGCCTACTTTGTATAATCAGTTTTTATACACTTTCATGTGTGTTTGAAAGGCATGTTGGTTCCAGGGTCTATTAACGTCCACTAGATCAAGCTTGTAATTCTGTCATTTACATCTTCTCTATGTTTGTTCAATTGTTTGTCTACTCGATCTATCAGTTTATTAAACAAGTAGGTTAAAATCTCCCATTATAACTTTAGGCCACTTGTGATTTTGTCAGTGTTGCCATATCTTTGTTGAGCTAGGTTCAGGTTTAGGGTTTAACACACATTATTATTGTGATCACTGACACATTTCGATTTATCATCTGACAAACAAAATTTGTTTTCTATTTACTGTGCTTTTTGTAGGCTTCTCTTTGTTCTTCCTCTGCCTTCTATTGGATTGGTCAAGTTTTCTCTTGGAAGTTACATATTATTTTACTATTCTTTTAGAGGTTACCTTTACATTTTGAATACACATATTTGCCTTAAATTAAAAAAAAATATTTATTTGGCTGCGCCAGGCCTTAGTTGCAGCATGTGGGATCTTTTAGTTGTGGCACGCAGGCTCTTAGCTATGGCATGCAGTATCGAACCCGGGCCCCCTGCATTGGGAGCACAGAGTCTTAACCGCTGGACCACCAGGGAAGTCCCGGCCTTAAATTTTTAAAAATTAATAAACATCTCTTTTTTCTTCCTAGATGATATTAGCAACTTAGAGCACTTTTTTTTTTTTTACTATACTTACTACCCTTTCATCTTCTGTTATTATTGTCTGTTATTTAAATTCCACAAATATACTTCCAATTACTAATTATTCATATATTTGAAACATTCTATGCTCATTCAGATTTGTCCAGATGTTTACCAATTTCTTTGTTTACTATTACTTCTAGATTCCCCCCTCCTGTTTCTTGGTTTCAATTTCCTTTTACTTCAAGTACAACCTTTAGTAGTTCTTTCAATCTGTGTCTCTGAATAGTAACCTTTCTCAGCCCTTGACTGTCAAAAATGATTTTTTTTGCACCATTCTCAGTCCCAACACCCCATTTACATGCACCGAGGCCACACTTCCTGTCCCCTTATGGGAATGACATCCCCAGACCCTAGATGTCAGGGCCCACACTCAGTTCTGACACCCCCCAGCTTACTTAGCATTAACTCATCTGCTTTCCACTCCAGTTAGTTTCCTCTTTATTTCTAGTACCTGAGGATTTCCCTTTCTTTGCTTTGAACTCAGCTTTATATTGTTATATTTCATCCTGTGTCTGTCATATGGGGTGGGGAGAGGGTCTGTATTAATCCTTTTAGTTATGATTACTGGAAGTCCAGATATTCTATTTATAACAAATTTCCCTCTTACTAATGTTTAGTATTCTCCTTTAAAATAAATGTCATATATTTTGATAGAGGAAACAGACATGACAGAGACAGCTGGACACTTCTTGTTCTGTTTCAGGAAAAAGTTATAAGGTTTTCTAATTTCTTGAATTTGGTACACAGGGAACATTCCCCAGGCAATTACTTTGGAAAATGCAATCGTCTGCCGAGAAATGGAATTTTCTGTAGGTTTGTATCTATTTCCTTGCACGCCCCCCACACTTCTCTTTGCTCTACTGAGGTGATCGATGCTCAATATTTGATTTACACCCTTTGCACTAAGAATGCCAAAGCAGCATATTGAGAAACCTCTCTCTGCAAGAAAGCCATCCTCAGGCTAGACCCGGAGCTCAGCTACTCCTACAAATCAACAGCTGGCTGCAGGCTGCACTGGTTCCAAATCCTGGGAATTCACAGCTACTGATAGATGAACAGGATCAATCTCATTTGCATTTCATCGTGACTCAGGAATTCCCTGGTACTGCTTCCCTGGGAAGATTAAAATGTGCTGGTTTAATCAGCCCAGTGTCAGGATATTGGCCTGAGAGATTTCCAAACACCCTGGTGACAGAACACAAACCCTCCCATCAAGAAGAAATAGTCCCTTTCAGCCTGTCAAAGGGTAGAGGTCATACAAGAATGGGGGAATCCAAATATGGCTCCTCTCAGAAACACCTGACCGTGCCACTGAGCATGGAGAAATATTCACAAGTGTCAGTGCTTAAACTGGGGACACAGTCCAGCTATTATGCTGGAAGTGCTTTCTGAATGAGAAATGGCCAATAGGAGCGGCCATAGATGGTGGTAAAGAGTATTCATGGAGATGATAGCAAAGACCACAATGGTCATATGCTGGTTCACTGACATAGACAGTTACTTTTGAGAAAATATGGCACGTGACTACAAATGTTCTGACCCAGAAAAGTGAAAGGAAGAAAGTGACCTGGAGGGGGGTGTAAGGTCGGGAGAAGATCAGACAAGCCCCAACAATCAATTATGTCATTAGTGATAAGAAAACAGAAGAGATTAAAGAATGTATTTTGCAAAACAGAAATGGCAGCCCTGATCAGCGCTGGTTGATGATCCTCGAATCTTTACCCTTTCAGAGGAGAGATGACAACCTTTACCTTGGGAAGGATGGGTCCACTTGAGAAACAGAAACCACCCGAGTACTCCATATCACTTTGGTCACAGGTGACAGGTGGTTTTGTCATCTCCCTTTGCAGACACCCGAGTCCGCAGGTCACTCGGCAGGAAGTGGAAATCTTACCGAGTCAAGACCCCAACAGCACACGGCCACATTCAGCACTTACTTTTCTACAACTTACAGGCAAAGCTGCCTCTTTCCTTCTGCTAACCTGGGACCAAGGGTGAAGACAAAGTCCTTTAATTCTTAAGATCAGATTTCAGCTTAACATGTCGTGGAAGGGTTGGGAGAGGTAAGAGGAAAGCTCCTCCTGATGAAAATGTGCTTGAGGACTATTTTGCAGAACGCAGGGGTTTCTGTTTGTGGCAGCAACTAGACTGGCAGTTTTGGAGGGCGGATGTAAAGACTTTCCAAGTCACCTTTTTATCCCAGACAGTCACAGCCTCTACCTCGGTCTTGCGGTGGGGCTGGGTGGGAGCCCCTGGGCAGGGTGGGCGCCCGGAGGCGGAGCACCGGCTGCCAGGACTTACCTGTTGAGATACACGCGTTTCTCCGTGAACTGCCCGTTCCCATGGTGAGGGTCCTCGAAGGGCTCGTTCTGGACGACCTCCACCCCTTCTCCTCGGTCGCTCTGTTCGTGGCTGTGCTTGCTGATCATGTAGAGCTGTCCGATTTTGTACTACAAAACACACAGACACAGAGGGGTCAGACCCATTGCTCGCCTCCGAAAACTGCCCCCGCACCACCACCGCTGCTGCGCCGCAAGCAACTCAGAGCATCGGCACTTCCCGTTGAGAAAAGCAACCAGGCACGTGGGTCTGATGTTACTCTTCCTCAGGAAGAAGGTGGAGAACGAGCTGTGAGTAGAATGCAGAAATGGCCTGTTCCTGTGAACATTCTGCATCACCTCGGCAGATGCCTGCCGGTGTGGCCGATGGTCTTCAAGGTTTGGCAGCCGATCAACCAACCCATGGGTAGCGGCCAGGAGGTGGGCACGCCAGAGTCTCCCTTTCCACTCTGGCCCTACAGGGTTAAGTGGCGCTGAAGTCCTATTCTGCTTGGCTCAAGACAGGCTCAGACAGCCTAAGGTTTGTGATTTCTGTCCCTTCTTTCTGCCTGATTAACTGCATTGCTGGGCACAAGAGGATTAGATGTCACCTGTCTCTCCCATCGCCTCTCTCAAAGTGTTCAACTCTCCTGGAGGCCTCTGTCCCACAGAACGGTGGTTCTCAAAGGTGGCTGGACGTTAGAGTCACCTGGAAGCTTTAAAAAAAACCCTCCAGATGCCCAGGCCCCACTATGAGTGGAAACTGTGGACCCACCTTTAGGCTGGTCCACAAGGAGGAAAATCTACAGTATCTTTAAGTCCTAGGGCCTTAGTGCGGGGCCTTGCAGGCTGAGATGCCAGAAGTTACATGTGCTTACACGAAATTGATAAAATGGAATAACGTCTAATGTGAACACTTTCCGTGCCGCCTGTATCTTTGAGCTGTTCCATTCTCTTTCTTGCCTCTCTGAAAACCCTGGGGCTAGCAGGCATCTCTTCACCCAGTGAACTTCCAAAGTGACAAAACTAATTTGACGGAGGGGAAAAGAAGAGAGAGAGGAAGGAGGGAGTCAAATGACTTTTGCACCGAGGAAGTCTGCTCAGAATCAGCAGGCAGGGCGATGAGACACTGCTGTGGTCCTTCCACAGATACGGTGTGAAACAAGACACAGTGTCAGCATCATCAAGGCCCGAGGGATGGGGGGAAGGGGCCTGAGTCTGTAGCAGGCTAATGAGGGCTCCAGGTTATTCCCAAAGAGCCCAGGCCAGCAGGTATGCAGGTCCCCTGTCTATGTGCATAAGAGAGAGAAATAGATTTTAAATTAAGGGGGCGTGTATAATGTACAAGTCAACAGTGCAGTCAGTTCCAAAGCTGAGAGGACACACACGTCCAAAGGTCCCTCTTCCATTCTGAGGCAGGTGCCGGGAGGGGAGTGCGAAGAGAATGGGAAAGGCTCTGGTGTGAGGCCAGCCTGAGGGACCAGGCCCAGTAACCATGACAATGGGAACAGCAGCCTTCTGGCTCTTCTCAAAGGGCAGTGCTTCTGGTCTGTGCCACGCCTCTCCCCCAGAAGGGTCTGCATTTAAAATGCTTTTAATGTAACTGTGTGTGTGTGCTGAGGGTAAGAGCAGGGAGAGGAGAGAGGAAAATCAAAGATAAAATTTATTTTTAAACAAATTTTGGGATTAGAAACTTGCCTTGGGACTTCCCTGGTGGCGCAGTGGTTAAGAATCCGCCTGCCAGTGCAGGGGACATGGGTTCAATCCCTGGTCCGGGAAGATCCCACAGGCCGCGGAGCAACCAAGCCCGTGTGCCGCAACTACTGAGCCTGTGCTCTAGTGCTCGCGACCCACAACTACTGAGCCTGCACACCACAACTGAAGCCAACGTGCCTAGAGCCTGTGCTCCGCAACAAGAGAAGCCCCCGCAATGAGAAGCCCGCGCACTGCAACAAAGAGTAGCCCCCACTCGCCACAACTAGAGAAAGCCCGCGCGCAGCAACGAAGACCCAACGCAGCCAAAAATAAAATGAATAAATAACTTAATTAAAAAAAAAAAAAAAAAAAGAAACTTGCCTTGGCTTCCCCTCTTCCCTTTGCTCATAAAGACTAATACTGTTTCAAGGAGGAAGACAGTGAGAAAAAGTTTACAGATTGGAGATATGTGAGATCAACACTCTACCTTATACGGATGGGCACACAAGCCTGGAACGGCATGTCGAGCTGCCCAGGGGGTGGAGATTTCACTGGCAGTTGCTTTGTACTTGGAGTTCAAAAAAATACGTGTTTACTTACAATGGAATATTACTGTGCCATAAAAAGGAAGGAAGTACTGATACTGATACTGCTTAATGTGTGTTACCAGTTGAATTGTGTTTTCCCAAAATCCATATGTTGAAGTCCCAGTACCTCAGAATGTGACCTTATTTGGAGATAGGGTCCTTACAGAGGTAATCAAATTAAAATGAGGTCATTAGGATGGGCACTAGTCCAATAGGACTGGTTTCCTTACACAAAGGGGCAAGTTGGACATAGGGACACTCATAGGAAGAATACGAGATGAAGCAATGCACGAAGATGGCCATCTACCAGCCAAGGACTGACCTGGAACAGATCCTTCCCTCCCAGCCTTCAGAAGGAACCAGCCCTGCCTGCTGACACTTGATCTTTGACTTCCACCATTCACAACTGTGAGCCCTTACAACTCTGGTAGGTTAAGCCACCCATTCTGTGGTGCTTTGCTATGGCAGCCCGAGCAAACCCATACAATGGGTATGGGGCTTCCTTTTGGGGTGATGAAAGTGTTCTGGATCTGGATAGAGGTGGTGGTTGCACAATATTGTGAATGTACTAGACGCTGCTGAATTGACTTTAAAATGGTTAATTTTGTGTTATGTGATTTGCACCTTGTGGAAAGGGAATGCTGCCGCCATTCCAGTAAACAGTGAATGTTTGCCGGTCATCAAGCCATTAGCCACTGTAGCCACACAACGCGCCCCCCCCACCCCGCCCCAATGGCGTGCCCTGAGGGGAATTCAGGATGGAGAAAAAAATGTAACATTCTGTGCTTTGGATACTGGCCCTAGATAGTTAAGATGTATATCTAAGGAATCATTTCAATGAGCCCAGACTCTTGCATCTTCCCACACATAAAAAAAACTCCAGGCTTTCCCTGGTGGCACAGTGGTTAAGAATCTGCCTGCCAATGCAGGGGACAAGGGTTTGAGCCCTGGTCCAGGAAGATCCCACATGCCGTGGAGCAACTAAGCCCGTGCGCCACAACTACTGAGCCCATGCGCTGCATCTACTGAAGCCCACGTGCTCCAGAGCCTGTGCTCTGCAACAAGAGAAGCCACCGCAGTGAGAAGCCCGCGCACTGCAACGAAGAGTAGCCCCTGCTCACCGCAACTAGAGAAAGCCCGCGTGCAGCAATGAAGACCCTACACAGCCAAAAATAATAAATAAATTAAAAAAAATAAATTTATAAAGAAAAACAAAAGAAAACTCCTATATATTCTGGCTCCTCCTTTACTTCTTTGGAGTAGTTTCTCAGAGCTCTAGTCCTCAGTAAGCTCCCCAAATACAACTTAACTTGCATCTTTCAGGTTGTGCATTTTTCTTTAGTTGAAAACCTCAATTTTTTTAAAACAAAGTGTTGACCCCACTTCTGAAGCAGATACCCCTAAGCCAAAATGCTGTCAAGGGCTTTAGTCGGGGGTGGGGGGACTTGACAGAAGGGATGCCTATCCCTGGACCATCTCCAGGAGCTCCAACTCACTCACGCATGAAAATGTATGGGACCAAGGGTGATGCATGACACAGAAAAGCCATTAGCCAGACGCGAGTCAGCCTGGCTGCGCTCAGCTCGACTGCTTCTTGCCCTGTTGAAAGGAAAGGGCCGAGGCAGCCAGAGGCTGATTCACCGCCAGCCAGAGGAGGGCCTCGCTGCCCAGCCTCATTGATCATTCTGGTGGCTCCTGAAAGAGCCATTGCAGGGCAGACACCAGCATTAGCTCACTAAGATAGCGTCAGTCTGTGGGCGACCGACAGACGCTGGATGCAGTAACGTGGGTGACATTGCTGGGGGTGGCGGGACACTCAAGCCCAGACACTGAGGTGGTCAAGGGCCCTGCAGCTGTCACTTTTTTCACTCTCAAGCAAATCAGGCCTGTTCTCTGGGTTGTGGCCATCTGAGCTGGGCCATCCAGAAGCAGAGGTTTTAAACCACAAACTGACTCAAAGACACATGCATCCAGAAGTTTCTCAATTAGAGCGGACAGGGCAGGACAGAGAGTCCTTCAACCATGTCTCAAAATAACCAGAGATACTCCTAAAAATGCTGAATCCTGGGCCATTCCAGCCCTTTTACATTCACACTCTGAGGTACAGGGAAGTTGGGGATCTTACCCAAATACACGCTAAAAGCTGAGAACCACTGCGGCAGAGAGTGGGGAAAGCCTCCATTAGTACTTGCTCAGTACCAGACGGCGCCAAGACCAAAAGGTTCCATCTTTAGGGGACTTGTTTCTTCTTTCCTCTTTAACACTGAATTCTTGCAAAGCTCTATCACTAATTTAGTGAGAATACCTCATCACAGATCACCAACTCCAAACAAACTTGTATGTGAAATGAAGGCTGCGAAATCCATAGACTCAGAAGGATTCT
The DNA here is from genome assembly GCF_009873245.2 of Balaenoptera musculus. Classification (NCBI taxonomy): domain Eukaryota; kingdom Metazoa; phylum Chordata; class Mammalia; order Artiodactyla; family Balaenopteridae; genus Balaenoptera; species Balaenoptera musculus. The sequence goes on along the minus strand of NC_045804.1, from coordinate 13,718,293 downwards.
GAAGACATCGAAGCCAGAGAATCGATAACAGAATTGATAATGATGATGGTGGTGGTGATAGAGTAAAGCTTAACTGATTGCCTATCAGTGTGAGGCACCAATTAGGTGCTTTATATTCATTTCTTAGACTCACAATGATTCAGACAGGTACATATTTACAGATGAGGAAGCTGAGTCTCCGAGAGGCTAGAGACTTCCTCCTGCCACGTGGCTTCTAGGTGGCAGAGCTGGGGTTTGAAGACCATAGGTTGTACTCTTTCTTCTCCACTCAGCTTCAGCCCTTATTTCTCTAACAGGTGAACTGCTTTAACAAACCTAGATCTCATTATGATGAACAAAGAGGGATGGTTCAGAGCCACTGCCTTTGAACTTTGCTATTTCAGAAGATGAAGAACAAAAGTCTGGTATCATTTGAAAGATCAAAGTTTAAACTGTGCGCACATATGGAATGGCGGAGGAATTATGCTCTAACTTTGTAAAATCTATTGTTATAATTCCAGAGTTTGGGGTAATCATCATTACAGGCAATCACGATTGGAGACAGCGCTGCGCTGCAGGGCTGAGCCTCCACGAGAGCCATCATCAGAACAGCTACCCCAAATAATTCTCTCTGTAGTCCAAAAAAAAATCATGGGGATGCAGAGCTTTCCCATTTGCATGCAGCGCTGCATGTTTGATAAAGCTGCAGAACTTGAGGGAAGGCAGAGTTGCATAACATGCCTGGAAAAGCCAAGGGGTTTCATCACTTTGTACTTTTGCAAACTCTGTGACTGGGCACGACCAAGGTACTTAACACAGTTCACCTCAAACCTTGATTTTTAGAAAAGGTGACCCCAAGTCAAAACTCCTGATTATGGTAAAGGATTATTAACTGACCATCACCAACACCTAAATAGCATCCTTGCCGTTAGAAGTACTGGACCCAAAGTTTTAGGTTCAGTAGAACCCTAAGCTTTCACTTAACTGCCCCTTCCCCAATTGCTGAGCTTCAGAGATCTCTACAAGGCCAAGCTCCCATATTCCCCTCCCTAAAGAACCATTCTAACCATTTTTAAGTGTACAGTTCAGTGTCATTGAGTGCATTCACATGCACTCAATGTGCATGTGAATGTGGGGGTGTCATCTTTCTTCCAATCCCTCCCTTCCTGCCCCCTTTCTCGTCCTTCATTAGTCCCAATACCGTTTTCAAACATCATGATGTGAAAGGTGGGAACCACTGTTTTGCAATAAACATTACTCAGCCTGGATGGAGTTATTCCCTGATGTTATGACTCAGGACTTCAAGGCCCCAGATCAGGAATCAGAATTTACAACTATTTCCACTTCTGCCATCAAAACAGACGGATACCACACAATATGACAACCACGGAGAAATACCTGTCCCTCTGACTTAACCTGATATCATGTATGTTTCCATCTTTGAAATGTGTGTGATTCCTGCCTCTCTCACTCTGGCTGTGTGGAGAGAGGAAAGAGCAGAGGGTGGTACAAGGTGGCATTCCTGGGAGTTTCCCACATTATTCACATCACGCTTAATGCTTTTCTTGGCTTTTTTCCCCCAGTCTTCTCTACTCTCAATACACGGACCTCAAAGCACAGTGGAGCAATTGCCTCACGATGCCCAAGGAGCCCCCTGAAGAGAGTGCCTGAAAGATAAAACATCACCCAGGACTCCAGTGCATTGCAGTCTTCACGCCAAGTGGTGCCAAAATTGTAATTCCACTCAGGGAAGGGGATGGGATGAGGCCAGATTTTAACAATCTCATATCAGAAAACTAGAGGCTAGAGCCAGCTGTTTTCTAGAATCTCACAGCACAGCTTAGGCAGTGGGACAAATGCTCTGGTCCAGCAGTCGGCAAACTATGTGGCCTGGTGCCTGTGTTTTTAAAATAAAGTTTTATTGGAACACAGCCGTACTCATTCATTCTGTGACTGCTCTCACGATACCACAGCAGATACCGTGTGGTTCAAAGAGCTGAAAATATTTACTATCTGGCCTTTTACAGAAAAAGGTCGCTGACCCCTGTCTAGTGCAGTGCTACTGGGTCCAGCACTAACCAGCGCTGTCTGCGATGGTGGCCACTCGCCATATGTAGCTTATGAGCATTGGAAATGGGGCCTGTGCAATGGAGGGACTGAATTTAAAATTTTCTTTCCTTTTAATTAACTTAAACTTTAAAACTGATACTCGATTCAGCTCTAAGAAAACTTTTACATATGTGTGAGACACACCACTCAGTAGACATAAATCTACTGTTTAAACTGAAAATTTTTATGAAATCTCAATTCACATCAGGTACCTCTGATGAAATTTTAGCATCTGGCTTGAGATTGCTTACAAGTGTAAAATGCACACTTAGTAACAACAGCAAAAAACTTAGTAACAACAACAACAAAAGTAAAGCTCATTAATAATTTTTAAATTGATTGCATATGGAAATGATAGTATTTTAAGAGATACAGGGTTAACTAAAATATATTCTTAAAAATAACTTCACCTGTTTCTTTACATATGTGGTTTGCATTTGTGGCTCACATATTTCTCTTGGATGGTGCTGGTCTAAGCCCTAAACTTGACCATCAGGGATGGAGAGTCAGGCCATCAATCCATACCAAGACTTCAGAGGCTGGCTGGTCAGGTCAAGGGTTTCCATGTGTTTCCAAGCTAGCGAGGTAGAGCACTGGTGATAAGGGATGCACTTGGAGAAGCTCTCCCTTTCTGAGGACCGGCATTACCTGGACCTCCAGAGGGGTGATAATTGTTCACTGTGTGCTATGGTGGAAAGCACTGCAGTTTTAAAATTGAAAACCTGCAGCCAAAGTCCTGATTCTGCCTTTGATGAGTTTTGTAACCCTAGACAATTTGCTTAACTGAGCCACAGTTTCTTATCATTAAAATGGGACTAAGAAAACACCTCATGGGACATGGTGAGAATCAAATGAGAAAAAAAACTTACAAATTAATATGCTTTATAAGATGTAAAACTGTACGCTGTAGCTATGGCTCCTTCTGTTTGGCAACACATCTGACTGGGAGGTGAAGATCTGTTTCATTTGTTTCCATTTTGCTACAGTTCTATACAGGCTAAGAGAACAAGGCATCTGCCATACACACCCCTACGATGCAAAAATCGGGGAAAACCTGACCATCAGCCCAAGACCATCATTTCCTTCTGCAAAAATTGTATTAGATGGTAGTCAGATCAAACACTTCCCAAAACATTATAAAAAACTTGGGAACATCCACTTATATGATGTCCCTAGGGCAGTCAAATTCACAGAGACAGAAAGTAGAATGGTGGTTGCCAGCAGGGGTGGGGAGTTAACGCTTAATAGGACAGAGTTTCTGTGTGGGATGATGAAAAAGTTCTGGGGATGGATGGATGGTGTTGATATTTGCAAAACAATGGGAATGCACTCAATGCCACTGAACTGTACACTTAAAAATGGTTAGAATGGTAAACTTTATGTGATGTATATTTCATCACAATTCTTTAAAAAACCTGGAACATGTCATTTTCCCCTGTTGCTTACTTACTTCACGCCTCAAGGTGGCCATCTATCAGTGATTCTATTTTTATGATTATGAAAAAGCTTTTTTTAGGACAGGGACTTTTATATTTGATGGATCTTTGGTTTGGAAGCTTATTTGAAGGTGTTGAGCCAAGGGGACAGAACTATAAAATGACTTCCCCCAGAGACATGTTGCATGAGACGCCCGATGCCTGCCATGCCGGGGGAGATGCCCGGCTCGCTCTGCCCTAAACTTAAATGTCTTTGACATTAGCAATCTGGAGGATTCCTGTTGCTGACGTTCCCAAGCAACACGGTGCTGACTGTGACAGTGTTACAGACAAACACCCTGACAGAAGGGAAAGAGTGATTAACCCAATACAAATGCATCCTGATCCCGCCAACCTTAACGAGGGTCACTGAGAACCCCAGCTCCTTATCGAACAGGACTGTCAGAGTTCACGGCCCAGCCCCTCCATTTGCCTGGGAGCAACTCTACAACAAGCCCAATTCCATTTCCTTTATTCCGTTGGGAAGGTATGGTGTGTATTTTTACCTCCAAGGGCTGGATCTGATTTGGGTTCTGCAAAGACATGACTGGCTAGCCCCATCAGTCTTTCTGGCTCTGCGATTCAAATGTCCAGATTTCTCCATGTACACAAGTGAGGTTTTAAAAAAAAAAGGTGTAAAGTTCCTTGGTGTTTCGTCAGCTCTCTCCCTGCCAGGTCAATAAAGCACGAAAACCAATATCCGATCCCACAAAGAAAATACAAACCTGCAGCTCATATTTCAGGATATCAGTACATCATCACATATTTATCTTTTCTCCCGGATCTTTATAAGCATCTGTCAGAGGTGCCTTGTTTATTACGTAATACTGTGTCATAATGCCAGGGTGCAGGAATGAAAAAGCTGATAAAAAGATTTAAGAAGGAGCTGGGTTATTGACATTTAATTCAAAAATCCACCTTCTGTGACAAACTAATATAAACAGCATTGTAGGCTGGTGCTTAACCCATTCTAAGTTTTGGACTAAACTGAATAGAAATAGAGCAACTCAATACCAAGGGAAGGGCTCAGGGTATGCTTCGTGCTGGTGCAAGCAGAACTCTACGCCTGTGACTGTACAAAACCGCAAATTGTTTCTAGTACACTCAGCCGTCCAGCAGCATAATCCACTTGACCGAGTACGGGAGGGTACGGGAGTACATGAGAAGTAAGAGTGCACATTAAAAAAAAATAAGTTTATTTATTTTATTTTTGGCTGTGTTGGGTCTTCGTTGCTGCACACGGGCTTTCTCTAGTTGCGGCGAGCGGGGGCTACTCTTCGTTGTGGTGCGTGGGCTTCTCACTGCAGTGGCTTCTCTTGTTGCGGAGCACGGGCTCAGCTGCTCTGCGGCATGTGGGATCTTCCCAGACCACGGCTCGAACCCGTGTCCCCTGCACTGGCAGGCGGATTCTTAACCACTGCGCCACCAGGGAAGTCCCAAGAGAGCACATCTTAACTGCTCCTTCCAACACTGACTCATCCTTGGGGGTGGTATTCTAGCCCTGAGAACTCATTTGAGGCACAAATTGAAAAGCCAAAATGATAACACGCAGTGAGTAGAGGCTACTTTATAAGCATCGGCTCAGGCAAGAGGTGTCATCCCCTGGTATTGATAAATGAGAAGCTGAACACGTTAGCCATTAGAGAGCAGCATGAAAAACCACAAAGAGAGCAAAGACAGGAACTGCCAGAACTCAGTTCAAAACTACAAGGGTAGTTGGCCCTTGAGGCAGAACATGGGATTTCTCCAGATGTTGGCTGGGGGACACTCTTGGTCCCTTCTCGTTCGTGCACTGAACAAACAGAGTACATCAGGCTCTGTAGATACTGGAGGCAGAGCGATGAACAAGGTCGACCTGGTCTCTGGCGAAGAGGAGGGTTTCCTGAGTTCCACCTCGAAGACACAAGGCTGTGAGCTGAAGGAACTTGAGGCTGACATAAAAGCCATTGGACCATTTGCCAAGAAATGTGAAACCAACTGCAACTCAAGTAAATGGAGAGGTTTGGTAACAGGGCTGACTTTTAGAAAGCAATCAAGGCTCTTGTGTTTACTACAGAGCAGAAACCCACAGCCAATCACAAGACCAAAAAGGGAGAAAACTAAGATAGAACTTTCCCAGAAATATATCCTGCACCGTCTCCTTGCCACACCCTGTCGTGTCAGTGCTCATCTCCTTAACCTTGGCCTCATAACCAGAGGTGTTTCTAGGAGAGTGGTCTATCTTTATGGGGGTAACAGGCTCTTTCCAGAATTAGAAAAGCCCCTGTTTGTGAAGCCTGTTGGACCTACCAATCCTTCAGGGAAATGATGGGTGGCATCAAGAGATGCTGTTGTTCTGGTTAAAGCTAGAAATACACTCGTAGGAATGACAGCAATTAGTTTTAGTGTCTTTGAGAACTTCTGAGAGCAGAAGAGCACACTGAATGCGAAAAGAAGCACTTGCTGCTTCATGTACAATTGAACAGTGGGAGCTCTTAATGTTTTGAAAGAATTATTCAAGACATTTCATGCCTAGAACAAGAAGACCTCAGTAATATTTGAAGGTCACTGAACCCCTCTGCTTGCTTAAGTGCTAGCTGACACGGCAAGTGGTTTCAGGGCTCTGCTAACTCTCTAGCAATGATGAGAGAGAGTTATGACCAAGTTATATCTGTGGTTCAAAGTCTGGAAAATTCCAGCATCTGCCTTCACCCCACTTTGGAGGAGTGGCCCCAGGTTTCACATGCCTGAGGTGGTACCTGTAGCCCATACGTAGCCGTAGGGTATGTGGCTGGGTGTAGGGAAGGCACCATTCTCCTAAGCAATAGCAGCCTATGGGTGTTTCTTCCTTGGTAAAAAGAAGCAGATAACTGATGGAGAAAAGTATATGGTTGTCAACTCCTGCTCTCCTGAGACAGTTCATGAAGACAGGCAGAACAGAGTAAATTGGGTACATTTCCAGGAATTGCTACATTTAAAAATCTATCTTTTTCAGATACATCCACCCCGATGTTCACAGCAACACTACTCACAATAGCCAAGACATGGAAGCAACCTAAATGTCCATCGACAGATGAATGGATAAAGAAGATGTGTTATATATATATACACACACACGATGGGCTGCTACTCAGCCATAAAAAAGAATGAAATAATGCCATCTGCAGCAACATGGATGGACCCAGAGATGATCATACTAAGTGAAGTAAGTCAGAAAGAGAAAGACAAATATCATATGATATCGCTTATATGTGGAATCTAAAATATGACACAAATGAACTTATCTACGAAACAGAAACAGACTCACAGACATAGACAACAGACCTGTGGTTGCTAAAGGGGAAGTAGAGGAGGGATGGAGTGGGAGTTTGGGATTAGCAGATGCAAACTATTATATAGGATGGATAAACGACAAGGCCCTACTGTACAGCACAGGGGACTATATTCAATATCCTATAATAAACCGTAATGGAAAAGAACATGAAAAAGAATATGTATAATATATGTGTGTGCATGTAACTGAATCACTTTGCTATACATCAGAAACTAATACAACATTATAAATCAACTATACTTCAATAAAATTACAAATAAATAAATAACTTTCTGATGCATCTCAGACTTATTCTAATGACCCAGAGAGAGATTCCATCAAGTGGTACTTTTAAGGCCGAGTGGTAGCCCTGTTCTTGCTCTGTCAACAGTCAGTAATCCTCCATCTCTGTGTGTATTCTCCTAAGGGAGGCAACGCCATGATGAAATAAATACAATTCACCGTGTTTTCAAAGAGTGGGGAGAAAAAAGAACACAGAGACAAAATGATGAACCAGAATGTTGTTCCTCACAGGATTCTTTTTTTCATTTTTTAATTGTGGTAAAATATAGTTAACAAAATTTACCATTTTAGCCATTTTTAAATGTAGAATTCAGTTGCATTAAGTTCATTCAAAATTGTTGTGCAACCAACATCACCTTCCATTTCTGAACTTTTTCATCCTTTCAGAAAGAAACTCTGTCCCCATTAGATAGCAATTCCGGTCCTCCTCCTTAGTAACCTCTAATCTACTTCCTGTCTATGAACGTGTCTATTCTAGATACCTCATGGAAGTGAAATCACACAATGTGTGTCCTTTCTTGATGGGTTTTTTCACTTTAGCATAATGTTTTCAAGGTTCATCCATGTTGTAGTATGTGTCAGAATTCCATTCCTTTTTAAGGCTGAAAAACATTCCATTTTATGTGTGTACCATGGATGCTTATTCATTCAACTGCTGATGGGTATTTGGGTTGCTTCTACCCTCTGGCTATTATTGTGACTAATGCTGCTATGAACATTGGTATACAAGTACCTGTTTGAGTTCACACCTAGATGTGGATTTGCTGGATCATATGATAATTCTATGTTTAACTTTTTAAGGAACCACCAAACTGTTTTCCACAGCAGCTGCACCATTTTATTCCCAGCAACAATGCACAAGGATTCCAGTTTCTCCACATCCTTGCCAACACTGGTTACTTTCCATTTTTTGTTTGTTTTTCAATAATAGCCATCCTAATGGGTGTGATGTGGTCACATGATGTTGTAAAGTCAACGCTAATTTCTTTCTTGGATCTCACTGTTGTAAGGCTCTCTTTAGGTGGTGCTTGGGCATGTCAAATCTGTCTTCCAAATAAGTACTTGAGACAGCCCTGGGAGAGATTTCAACTCTACCATTTATTTAAATCAGAAGACCTTTCTGATAAAGCACTGATGAACTGAGATGGCTATTTTTCAGGGGGTTGGAGGGTGTCCCTTTGAAATGCTCTGCCTGCAAACAGAAGATGAAAATGCAATAAATCCCTTTAAGTAAAAAGGCCCCAACATATTCATAATAGTTAAGTCACTATGGTGTAGGGTACCACAAAGAGACAGCCATGAATTATTACCTTAGGGAGTCCAGGGGTGGTGGTGGGCATGACCTGAAAAGGCACTTCTATTTCTCTTATAGAAGCTGCTTTCAGGATTATTTTGATGGCCCAGCCAGGAATGTAGTAAATTATAGAATCACAATGTAGAAGGCAGCAAACAGTCTTGCAGAATTTACTTATGAATCAAACGTGTATGACTTATATTCAAAGATTTGAGGTAAAAAATCCACTCTGGGTAATTTGCCTTTTTCATGTTTTTCTTATAGTTTAAGTCACTCTCTATTCTATTTTAGGTGACAGCTACTCTTGAAAAAGTAATCTTGGAAATAACTTTAGACTCTGCAGTGGATTTAAGTAGTTTCTCATACTTGCTAGTTGTGCTTGTTTTTTTTTTTTTTAAGTATACAATTCAGTAGTTTTTAGTATATTCACAAGGCTATGCAACTGTCTCCACTATCTAATTCCAGAATATTTTCATCATCCCCAAAAGAAACTCCACACCCATTAGCGGTAACTCCCCGTTCTCCCCTCCTCCCAGCCCCTGGCAACCACTAATCTACCTTCAGTCACTGTGGATATGCTCATTCTGGACATTCCATATAAATGGAATCATACAGTATGTGGCCTTTTGTGACTGACTTCTTTCACTTAGCATACTGTGTTTTTTTAAATTGAAGTATAGTTGATTTACAATGTTGTGTTAATTTCTGGTATACAGAAAAGTGATTCAGTTATACATATATATTCTTTATCATACTTTTTCCATTATGGTTTATCACAGGATATTGAATATAGCTCCCTGTGCTATACAATAGGACCTTGTTGTTTATCCATTCTGTATATAATAGTTTGCACCTGTTAATCCCAAACTCCCACTCCATCTCTCCTCCACCCCCACCCACCCCTGCAACCACAAGTATGTTCTCTATGTCTGTTGGTCTGTTTCTGTTTTGTAGATAAGTTCATTTGTGTCATATTTTAGATTCCACATATAAGTGATATCGTATGATATTTGTCTTTCTCTTTCTGACTTACTTCACTTAGTATGATCATCTCTAGGTCCATCCATGTTGCTGCAAATGGCATTATTTCATTCTTTTTTATGGCTGAGTAGTATTCCATTGTATATACATACCACCTCTTATTTACCCATTCATCCGCCAACCTAAATGGACATTTAGGTTGTTTCCATGTCTTGGCTATGGTGAACAGTGCTAGCGTAATGTTTTTAAGATTCATCCAGGTTGTAGCATGTATCAGTATTTCCTTCCTTTTTTACTGCCAAATAACATTCCATTGTACGGCTATCCCACATCTGTTCATTTATCACTTGATAGATATTTGGGTTATTTCCACTTTTTGGCTATTACAAGTAATACCGCAATGAACATATATGTATGAATCTTTGTGTGGACTTGTGTCCATGTCTGTTGGGTAGATATCTAGGGGTGGACTTGCTGGGTCATATGATAACTCTATGTTTAACCTTTTGAGGAACTGCCAGACTGTCTTCCACAGCTGGTACACCATTTGACATTCCCACCAATAATGTCTTATACTTACTTTCGATAATTTTAAGTTACTTGTAGAAAGTCAAACAAGTGACTTCAAAAACCAAGAATAAATTATGGGACAAGTGTGGCCTTGCTTGCTCATGTCACCATATTTGAAACTTGGGCACGTCTGATGAACAGACATCCTGGGCAACTGTCCAGGCTCATGGTGTCTTTTCATTAATCTGTGGGGACAACAAAGAGCTAAGTATGACACTACAGACAATTAGGAGCCAAGATAGCAGATCCAAAGGTACTAATTATACGACACATACGGAAAGTGTGCGAGGGTTAGAAAGGGAGCGGCACAGGCTACAGCTGTCCAGGAGGGCATCACACAGGAAATGAGGCTTGACCTGTGTGTGGACAGGCATTAGCCTGTTAAGAAGGAAGCGGGAAGTCACAGCCTGCAAATAAATCCTGGGCATTTACTTGCTCACAGCAAAACCTCACTACTTCCTAGGGCCTCTGAAGGTGCATACAGAAATAATAATAAAAGCTGCCACACAAAAGGGTGTGGAGAAAAGGGAACGCTCCTGCACTGTTGGTGGGAATGTAAATTGGTGCAGCCACTATGGAGGACAGTATGGAGGTTCCTTAAAAAACTAAAAATAGAGTTACCATATGATCCAGCAATCCCACTCCTGGGCATATATCTGGAAAAGACAAAAACTCTAATTCAAAAAGATACATGCACCCTTATGTTCACAGCAGCACTATTTACAATAGCCAAGACATGGAAGCAACCTAAATGTTCACCAACAGAGGAATGGATTAAGAAGATGTGGTATATATATATATATATATATATATATACACACACAATGGAATACTACTCAGCCATAGAAAAGAATGAAATAATGCCATTTGCAGCAACATGAATGGACCTAGAGATTATCATACTAAGTAAGTCAGACAAAGACAAATATCATATGAAATCACTTATATGTGAAATCTAAAAAAACGATACAAATGAACTTATTTACAAAACAGAAATAAACTCACATAGAAAACACACTCGTGGTGACCAAAGGGGAAAGGTGGGGGGATAAATTAGGAGTTTGGGATTAACAAATACACAACTACTACATATAAAATAGCTAAGCAACAAGGATTTATTGCGTAGCAGAGGGAACTATATTCAGTATCTTGTAATAACCTATAATGGAAAAGAATCTGAAAAAACTCAATCGTCTTGCTGTACACCAGAAACAAACACAACATTGTAAATCAACTATACTTCAATAAAAAGTTGTTTGTTTTGGAAAAAAAGCGAAGAAGAAAAATGCTGCTACACGGTGCTAACTTTTCTGGGGTCAGCATGGTCCTAAAGCATTCATACTTATTTAATCCTCACAGCAACTCTATGAGATAGTAGTATTTTTATCCCTGTTTTACAAATGAAGAAACTGGTGCGCAGAGAAGTTGAGTAACTTGCCCAACTTCACCCAGCTAGAAAGTAGCAGAGGTGGGATTTGAACCCAGGCAGTCGAGCTCCAGGATTTACCATCCCTTGTCTCTGGCATTAATCTCCTCAGCCACTTGCTTGACATGAAAAGCTATTTATTTATAAGTCTGGGTGAAAGTACCCTGGGAAGTAAAGTGACTTTCCTCACTCTTTCATGCTGCTGACAGTTTTAGGTGGATATTAGGAGTTTTTTAAGAGGTGGGAGATGGCAGTGCCAACGAGAGCAAGCAGAGAAGGAGGTCACGGGAAGTTACCAGGGGGGACAAAATTAGAAGCTAAGAGCCCAAGGTTCTTGGCCCTGCTCCTGGAAACTCTTCCTCCTACACAAATTCTGACACACGGCAATTAAAGGAAGCATACCCATCCATACAAGTCCTTGAGATTTTAAAGTAAAAATTAAAATTAATGAGTCCATCTAATTTGGACTCACAAAACACGTGGGTGGAAGAAATTCCTGAAGCTGACAGCTGATGTGACAGTTATTTCATGAAAAGGAATAGAACTTCCCTGCCTGCCTTCAGATTTGAATGTTTCCATATGTGATTGTAAACCTTAGCCTGAAACAATGTGCAGGACAGAAGCTGAATATAGATATTCTGGGGAGAAAATCCCTTCAGCTTCTCCAGTCAAGCTGATGTGAGGGAAAGTGAGATGAAATATCCACTTCTCTTCACCCTTCTTGAGAGCCCAAGGCAGCGGGCTCAGACGCTCTTAACGATTGAAATTAGATTCCTAAAGGCATTGTGGAAAACAAGAATTGCATACTCAAAGGCTTCATTAAACTACTGCAGTCATCTGAATCTAAATACACACTGAAGTGATAGATGCTACCCTTTTGGATCCATCCCCCCTCCCCAAGAAATGTAAAATCTGACTTACATGTATATCCCTAGTGATCAACCTTATAGGACAGTCCATAAGGCAAACCACAAACTCCTGTCCTCACTCCTAGAATGAGGAAAAGACTCTAACATTGAAAAATCACATCTTTCCTGGTTTTCCTCCTCTTTGGCAAGCCTCCTCCCCATTCCCAGAGGAAGACATTTCCAGAACTTCTGACAACCCTCAGAGGAGGAAGGCCTTCCTCCCTCCTCTTGGGCAGATGATATTTGCATACTGACATATTGTAAATCCAGTCACCCAGGTAACAGGCTCCCGTTAGCAACAGCGCAACGAAGGTCAGCTTGATTCCTTCTAAAATTAGAAGTCAGACCAATCGGATTTTTAATTGTTCAAGGTAGGATGCCCTGTTAGATGGCAAATCCAATTCTGAACGTGAATTTTTCAATTGGGAGATTCAGCACAGATTAATAAGGGCAAGTTGGCGGGGGAAGGGCAGGGGGTAAAAAAGGCAAGTTGGAGCATTTCAACACGATAATAACATAGGTTCTGACATGTGGAAGATTTTGGCTCTGTGACTTTCCTGTTTCTGTGAATAATCCTTCTACGACTCCAGTGTCCGTTAGTAGATGCGTTCTCGACCTTGCATCTCCCTTAACCTTCACAGGCAATTGGTCATTAACGACTGGTAATTCCATGCCAGCTATCTCAGGCCTTCCACAGTTGGCCATCTCCAACTCCACCGTGGTCCCCTGTCTCTCTGCCTCATCTCTTCCTCCCTCACAGTCAAACTGCTTGGCACTAAGACCCATCTTTTCCATCCTCTTTTGTCTTGGCCCACACAGATCCCTCCTACCTGGGAGTTGCTCCCTTCTTTTCTTTCCCTGACCATGGACAAGGGTCTCGGATGGGCTTCAAGGAGTGCATGAATTGTGCACAATTCCCCTCACTGTTAACTTCTCAAAAGAGCCACCTCCCCGCAAAATGTTAAGAGCCACCAGCTATCTAATTACAGATGGTATCTACACTGGCATTTCCCAAAATGACTTTAAGGAACGTCAGTTCCATAGGATGTTAGTTAAATAGTGGAGAGAAAAGAGCGTCACACTCACATAAGCTTGGGAAACACTAGGTCAAGCAGGTCGGACGGGTGTTTTTAACGTGGGCCTTTGCTGCACCTTAGCTGTACGGACGTGCACTGTGCACCACTGATTTCACGGGAGATGCTTTCTCAGCAGACGCTTCTCAATGTCCCCTCGGTGGCCCCTAGGAAAGCTGGGCTTTACTTCTAATCACAACTACCAAGTCATGCGCTGCTTTGTGTTAGTTCCTCCATTACTCTTTTGAGCTATTTATTTTTTACTCCATATTTTTAACAATTGTTAGGAATCATATCATTGCACTTATCACCTTACGTTGTGCTCATTTTATATCATTTTATATCCATCTCTCCTATTAACTGGAAGCCACTTGAGAGTGGAGTACACACCTTGATATCATATCCCCAGTGCCAAACTGACCAGAGCTTAGACGCTCAGTATATGTCAAATGAATGACTGAAGGAATGAATGATTGAGCTTATCTCCCCAACTGGATGACAAGTTCCTTCAGAACATAAACTACATTTTAAACCTCCTATGTTCCCATAGCACCTAGAAAACAGCTTTTCATATGGCAAAAGAGTCAATAAAATTATGAAAATTTAAATCCATTAGAGAATATTTATCAAACACCAATTATGCCCTGGGCACCAAGGTTATTAAAATGATAAAGTACAGTCCCTGCAATCAAGGAGCTTAGATTCTGGTAAGGGAAATAGACATATAAACAAAAAATGATGATAAAATGTAAATACTTGAAAAGGAAGCACAGGCTGCCTGGGAACACAGGATAGAGCCCTCGTGTATGCTTGTGGAAGCCGGGAGGGGTCAGTGCTGTGATGCTGAGATTTGATGAGGTATCTGCCACTGGGGCCTGACCACCCAGGTCCTCAACCGGCCGTGCTGAGCCACACTCTGGGGGGAAACTGGACAAGACACTGCTCAAGCTGAGGCATGATCACACTTGCTCTGTCCTCAGCCCCAACAGGGGCTCCAAGCCCAGTGAGCGGGCCTCCCTGCCGGCAACTGGTGGGCCCTGTTGCCCAGAGAGAGCTGTCCTGGGGGTGAGAGCCAGGCACGCAGCCTGGCTTCACTGTCCTCAAGTCCACAGCCAAAGCTTGACCCTCTATGTCTTACCACTTTGAGAGTTAAGGACGGGCAGTCCAAAGAAAGGAACATACCAAGGGAAAAGAATGGAAGCACTTCTCTCCTCCCTGAGAAGGAGGGCACGGCTGGTCTCATTCGCTCTCTTGGCCTTCAGCCCACGAATGCGGGGACTCCTAACCCTCAGTTTTATGGGGAAAGCTGGGGATCCTAAGAGGCAGCATGCCAAGAAAGACAGATCATGTCCCTGGACACAAAGCCAGTAAACGTTCCTCCCCTTGATCCATCCAAAAAGGTTCTCCTGCTCTTTGCAGGAGGAGGGGCGGGGGGTGGGGGGTAGAACAACCCAACACCTAGGCCTCGGTATCTTTTCAAACTTCCGAGTTAAG